>NC_134017.1:27905272-29105272 GCF_040712315.1 Castanea sativa
GAGGTAGCTTTTTGAATATACATCCTTTTTACTTATTTTTTTAAAAAAAAGATTGTATAAAATAAATGTTTACAAGATGTTGTGTCCTTTCTGGACTCCAAAACAAAATGGATTGTTCTAGGCTTGTTGCTGTAGCTTTTGAGCAAATTGTACATGGGGTTAGATGAGGGTACCAAGTGTTGACCTGCTTGGAAACAAGTTATCTACAGGGAGAAAGAAAAAATGAGTCACAGTTGTGAATTGTGATTTGAAATTAATTTGTCAAAGTGTGCGACAAGGAAGGGATGGTATATGATACTGCTACATCTTTATCTATCTATTTAACTTATCTATCTATCAAGCTTGATGAATTTCATTAAATAACAGAGAATCTAATTTTAGACATATACCTCTTGTTCCTCCATTCATGTACAAATCTACATTATCCCCCTATCCCTTTTTGTTATCTCATCATCATTATTTCAATTTTTTCCAAAGAGAGCATTCAATAATTTAGTATTCAAATAAAAAGCTATTACTTTCCAAAATTACACCCAGCACCTTTTAAAAGATGTTATTCAATACTTTTCTGCTTAAAATAAGGCTTTGTTTGTTTCAGCGTAAATATTTTCCAATTTTTTTAATTTTTTAATTTTTTTTGTATATGCTGGATTCAAAGAAAGTGGGACTTATAGCTTAATTCTGATATATGAAGCTTCATGCAAACATTTGTCTTCTTCAGGGAGAAGGAGCAGCTATCCAAGTATGGGGATACTAAGTCAGCAAGAGCTATAGTGCTTGCTGTGCTAAAAAAGTTGATTGAGGCAAATCCACTTTTCCGTGATAAGCTTCAATTTCCCACCTTAAAGAACTTGAGGCTGAGGGCATTAATCAATCAGAGGTAATTAAAACAGTCTCCTAAATAACTATTTATGCTTTCCTTCAATAGGAATGTCAATTTTTTGTTGCCTTCTCTGATTGTTTCTATTGTTATTCTTGTTATATTGCAGCTTAAATTGGCAGCACCATCTCTGCAAGCGCCCAAGGCTCAACCCTGACATCAGAACCCTTTTCGCGGACCACACTTGCTTAGAATCACCTTGTGCTTATCTTCCCGTAGCAATTCTAGCGGATTCCATTCCAAAAGTTAGTGCCTTACTGCCTTTCCTCCACTAGGTGTTAATGGTGTAAGTCAAATATAATAAGTTTTCTATTTTGGGGATAAAGGTTTTCTATATTTATCAACAATATTACCTGGCTGTCTATTTGTTTTAGCCATTTCAGCCAGCACAATCACGTGTTAAACCTTTCATTGGGACCTCAATGTGTTTTTCTCTTGTCCATTTTTTTAATTCTTTATATTCATTAGAATGGAGATAGCCGAAGCCTGCCAGATGCAAAATTAAAATATTCTGATGAAGAGATATCTAAGGCTTGGAAGCTGACTGAACTCAACAAACCATCTCAGCTTCGTTCTTTGCGGCTTCCTGACTGCCACTTGCCTGTAAAGGTAAGTATATTTTTCCTAACCCCCATTGAGGTTAATATGATGTAATTCCTCTCTTTTTCTACCATCATTCTGCATAATTTGAACTTTAGTTTTCTAGGTAGTTGGGCGACTTTAAAAAAAAAAAAATACTTTTTCTTCCAAGGCAGGGGTGTGCCAAAATATTTCCATATTTACTTCTATATTTCATTGAAAATAATGATCAGATTAAGTTTTTCCTATGATCATTGATGACTATGTACTAAGAGTGTGAGGGATCTTGATCCATTTATTTGGGGGGTGGGGGGAATCAATGCTTACATGATTGCATATTGCAGCAAGTTCAAGTCCATTTTGTTGGGATCATTTTGGATTGTTTGTGAATGGTTTTTCTTTTGTATTATTAATTGATGAAATATCTTCTTGTCTGGATTAGTATAGTACTGTTAGTGCCACAGTGGATCACATGCAAGCAACTTTAGTGGAGGGTGTATTCATCTCTTGCCAGATAATGTCATACAGAGTGCGGCTGCCCTCATACTCATGTTTTGCTAGTCAAGTCATAGACTAAGTTTTTTAATACATCCATGATCCATGCTTTGATGAAAATTTCATGGAGATTCTGTGGTTGCAGGGCACTAGTACCATCCATTTTAACCAATTCTATTTTTGTTGCACCTTGTTTGTAGACTGTTACATAACTGTGCACTTCAAGAAATTAAATTGTTTCTGACCTCATTCTTATAAAAATAGTTGTTTCTGACCACATGGTTCACTGACACTGTATATTGTGCCTCAAAGGCCCTCAAAGCCTTGTTGGTGTTCTCATCATCCTACCATTGCTCTACAAAGCTTAATATGTTGTTTTGTTTATTTTTATTTTTTGAAACACTATGCTACTTGGCTAATTTGTCTTAAGTCTCTGCTTTAAATCTTGAATGCACCCACAATAGCTTTTTATTATAAGCTTTTCCACTGTTATGCAGATTATAAAAAACTAGATGGATGGGAAGTGTTGGATTAATGGAAGATGTTATGTTTTAAATTGTCATAGTTTTGATGTGTGATCAGTGATAGAGATGCTAATAATTACCTTACCAGTCTTCCTAGAGCAGGTCTTATGACAAATTTGTTTTCTATAAGTGTTGCCCATTTCTCCCTATCGATGATCTTAGCACTCTAGGATCAAGTGTTGTCCGTTTGATAGTAGGTCATACACATGGTTATTATATATGTTGGTTATCTTTGGTTTTATAGAAACGAAGTTTCTACTTTATTTTTTCTTACAAAAAAATTTGGAACAATTTACGTTTTAAACCTTGTACTTTAGGGATGACTTCAAGTTAAATCCAATAGTTTCGAAGTATTAAATAATTCTACAAATTAAACACTATAGTTTTGTTATTCTTAAATTGAATCCTATACTTTAGGGTATGATATTAAAACTTTAGGATTTGATTTGAAATTAGCAAAACAATAAGGTTTATTTTGTAACAATCTTATACTTTAGGGTTTAATTTGAAACCTTGAGACTATTCGATTTAATTTGAAACTACCCTTAACATATATGATTAAAATTTGATTGGCCCAACAAATTTTTCAGCTCTGGTATCACTTTGTATTTCCAGTATGTGTTTTATTTAGGCTCATGGACCTATCATATTCTGAAATTAATTTCCAAAAAATTAATTCTCTGACATGGTAACCCATCCTGTTCTTATTGTTCATATTATATTTTAAATATAGATAATCACTTATTGATTGTGTACTTTGAATATAAGTCTATAGCTTTTGAATTATAAGCCTGTTGGATCATTTTCAGGCTTAAACTGGCCAAACTGATGTTTAAGTCTACCTAGCGGTTATTAAATCATATACTTTAGTCTCCTTTTTCAATATTATAGAAATTTTATTTGTTTGTATTGTTTCAAAATAGGAACTTATTTCAAGTCCATGGGTCTGTATTTGTCTACTGTCAATCACGTCCTGGTTTAAGTTTACTATCCACTTCCCAGAATTCTTAAGTAATGTTTTTGAGTTAATGTTCTAAAATGGAGAGGAAGGAGGTCAAAGAAAGAATCCCTCAAGTTAATTCTATGATGTTTTTTTTTCCTCAATTGTAACAGTTCCTTTTCCATTTCAGATTATTGGGTTGACATATACACACATGGGAGGTGCCATTTTGGCATTAGCATTTAATGCTGTACACAAACTTTGGAAATGGCAGACAAGTGATGGGAAGGTATGGATGCCTTTGTTATTAAGGGCAGCATGCCCAACTATATTGTTATTGTAATACACATAGCACTTTACTAATGCTTCGCTTATTGTAGGCAACTTCTAGTGTGCCACCACAATTGTGGCAACCGCCCAATGGAATATTAATGACCAATGATATAAGTGACACACGTCTTGAACATGCTGTTCCATGTTTTGCTCTTTCGAAGAATGATTCTTATCTTTTGTCAACGTCTGGTGGAAAATTTTCCCTTTTTAATATAACTACATTCAAGGTAATGTCATTTAATATATCTAGTACCTTTCTAGGGGTCAAAAGGTTTATAATGGGAACACATTCCGACTTTTTTACTCCATCTTTAAATGAACCCAAGCATTTGTTGTGCAGACAATGACAACATTCATGTCCCCACCACCTGCGGCAACATCTGTTGCTTTCCACCCAAATGACAACAACATTGTTGCCATAGGCTTTGATGATTATTCGATTCATATCTACAATATCAGAATTGATGAGGTAGTAGCTTGAACAAAGACCTATATTATTCAACCAACATGAAATGTGTTTATGAAATTCTAAATAGTGACACTTAAAATTTTTTATGTGATATTTGGACAGGTCAAAAGCGAGCTCAAAGGTCATCAGAACAGAGTAACTGGCCTAACCTTTTCTAATGTTTTAAATGTTCTTGTATCATCAGGAGCTGATGTTCAGGTATATTCTTTAAAAATTGTGAAATGAATAGAATCTCTCTCTCTATGAGCTTGTGTGTGCATGCTTGTGGGGTGTACTTGCATGAGTATATACCTGTGAGTTTCTATGGTGAACACAAGAGGCTTAATTAATGGAAAATAACATTTAAAGCTGTCATTTTATGATTCATAAATGTGTAAACTGCCTGAGGGCCTAAGAGGCAATGGCCCTGTACCTTTTTTATTTTTGAGTTTTTCATATTTTAGTGCAATGTCACCTTCTAATATATTACTATTAATATGTACTGGGCTGATTTTTCAACTCTATGTCTAATTTGACATGACATATTTGCATATAATATTTTATCGAATTTTCCCTTCTTCTTTTTTTTCCTACTTTGAGTTTGTTCCTTTACTTGTTTTTGTCTACTGTCTCCTTTGTTGTACTTGATTTCAAATCTCATCTTCTTATGTGGCTTCCTATGTGTTTTTAATTTTATTTTGGTGCTTCATTTATGGTGATCGTTCAAAGTTGAATGCATTATTTGTGTTTACAAATTGCACTGAAGTGAATTGACCAAAAGAAATTTTATGTGCACAACAATAAAGATTGGGTGTTTTGCAAATATTTTCCCAAGTAATACAACTGACTTTTCCTGTATTATATATTTGGATACACATAAATTTTAGTCTGGTCATTGTCCATGGATTTATATTAGAAGAAAGAAGCCAAAGGTGAGTCAAGCGCGAAAATTTTTTGGCATGTAGGTGTCAGAACTCTAGTCTGGAATTTTTGTTTCATGGAAGAGGTCAATTGTAGAATAATGTTAATAATTGTAATACTTTAAGCTGAATTTATAATGTGATAATTAAAGCTGAGGTTTCCTGAAACTAAGAACAACTAGTCAAAGTCTACAGAAACATTGAAGCTTTTAATTTTCTGAAGAATATTTCAGGAGAAGGAGCTTTAAATTTTATCGATATCTATGCTTATGTTCAGTCTACATGTCCGAATATAGAGGAAAAAATTCTTGATTCTGTGAAAGTTCTATCATAGAAAAAAAGCATGTCTGTTTGGAATAACATTTTTTTTTTCATGTGCTTTATATCGTGCTTTTGGTTTTTTGGTAGTATGAGATAATGCAAACACTGGCATCTACTGTACAGTTTTCTCAATTATTTTTGAATCTCTTTTATAAATCATTGCAACCAGAGTATATGCTTCATCAAACTGTAGGTTTATTTTAAGTTGAGTATGTAGCTTGACGCTTATTAAGATGCGTCATGCAAGCTTCCTGTACTCAATTTTCCAGAAGGTGTAGTTTGATGCAGTTAATTTGATGCCCTTAATCCCTTATTCATATGAAGCAAGCATAATGATGTGGCTGAGTGTGACTGGATGATGTGGCCATAAGGTGGCAGAATCAAGACACTCCACTAGGACTAACTGTGTGGCCAAGTTTACTTTTCAAGCAAGGCTATCTTTTAGAACATGTGATCAAATATTTTAACTGTGTGCACAATTGATTAGGATTAGACATGTGCTTAATTGATTTAGACATGTGGGATAAATGTTGCGTTATGTATAGCTTGTAATTATTTTAGCATGTGACTAATTCATCTACATATGCTTATGAGTTAGTTTCTTTTTATTATGTTGTCCTAACTAATTTGTTGGTGTATAAATAGCAATGTTCAGCCATTTTAAAGGAAGCTTTTTGACATTGAATGAAAAATTACGTCTTTGAGTCTCATGTTTGAGGCTGAGAATTTTTCTCCCTCCTAAGCTTGAGATGCTTCTTCCTCACTATCCACCCAATCAATGAATCAAAGAGTTTCTCACTTTTAATATGAAGCATTCTATTTTCCACTGCATCATAGTTGCAGATGCAAGAAATCAGAAATATTTTTGTGTTGTATCTTGATTTTACTTGGATGGGTGACTGACTTGAAGAAATGTGCCATATTAATACTTTTTTTTTTTTTTGTGTACTGATTCCAGCTGTGTGGTGATGCTTGTTAAGAAGCATCATGAAATTCTAGTGTACTTAACTTTTCATTAAGGTGTGGTTGCAAATGCTAGAAATGAGAAATATTATTGTATTATGTCTTGATTTTATGTGCATGGGTGACTGAATTGAAAAAAATTGCAATATTAATTTTTATTTTTATTTTTTTGATTTTTGGGTACTGATTTCCAGTTGTGTGTGTGGAGCATGGATGGATGGGAGATGCATACTAGAAAATTCTTGTATATTCCCCATGGACGAGAATCATCTCCTCCTCTTGCACCAGCCAGTGTTCAATTTCACCAAGATCAGATACATGTACTGGCTGTCCATGAAACTCAAATAGCCATATATGAGGCACCAAGGTTGGATTGCCTTATGCAGGTCTGTGACTGTGAGGCATAACTAGCAATTTCGATTGCGACACACTGAACATTGGAAGACACAAAACATTTTTTCTGAAAATATTTTATGCTGAAAAAGAATGGAGCCAATACCTCCTATGTTGAAAATAGCTCTATAAATGCTCAAATCTGCATGCTTTTTATGGAGGGAAAACCGGTTATTTTTTTGCATCACCGGTAGTTAGTTATGTTGAAAATACCTTGGTATTAATTTTTTTTATTAATAAATTTTATTGGTGACAGTGGTTTCCTCCAGAATCAAGTGGTACAGTCACAGATGCTACATATTCATGTGATGGCCAGTTAATCTACGCAAGCATTAAAGATGGTAGTGTGTGTGTCCTTACTGCCACAACCCTCCAACTGAGGTCTAGGATTACTCCTGCTGCATATATACCTCTTAATCCCAGGTGCGCCTTGATGTTGTTCATAACTCTTAAGAACTATATGGTTTATGGGTGCTTGTAATCAAAGTAAATTCATATACTCCACAGTTTGCTTTCTTCTAACTGATGCTACTGTTGGTCATCACTAGGGTTTATCCAGTTGTTATTGCAGCTCATCCGTCTGAACCTAATCAATTTGCAATTGGACTAACTGATGGTGGAGTACATGTTATTGAGCCCCCAGAATCAGGGGGAAGATGGTGTGTCGCACCTCCACTCGAAAGTGGTGTTGGTCCTAGCATCAACTCTGCAGCTGGTTCAGGATGATTCAGGGCTTTAACTAATGAGCATGCATAGTAATGCACAGTAATGCACACATCAATTTTATAGACCCTTTTTTATTACAAAAGGGAACTGCAAATATTTAGGCTTTTAGGTGCTCAGATGATAAAGCTTTCATCAACCGGTGGTTTAAGACTAGAAATTCTTCCAAGGTTCAATACATACAAAAGAAAATGTACAGTAGTGTTGATATTACGATAGAAGAGGCATAGAGGAGAGATGTTATTAGGGCAGAGGGAGACATATTTACCTCTTAAAATAATACTGAATAATAATCTTGAATGTTTAGGAACTCAGCAAAATTTGTCATGATAGTGGAAGGTATTGATTGAACTTTTTAACTTATTTAGTTATTCCTTTTTATCAGCTTTAATTGGTCAAGCACCCTCTATACCTATTTGCTTTATGTTTGTGCAACCACCATGTTTTGTACATTTGGGATTGCAGTGCTGCACTCTTCGAATTGATGAATCAATCATCAATGTCCAATGTCACGAATGTGTAAAATGATCCAAGGCATGACTGGTTCAAACAAATCTTAGTTTAAGAACGAGGGTCATTTTGTGTGGAGATGTCTCTGGTCATTTTGGCGAGGGAAAAGGAAAAGAAAATTGATTTCATGCGGAAGGAATACGACTTTTCTTTGGAGTTTAAAAAAAAAAATGAAAAGCACCAATTATATTCACCATTTTTCTTCATCATTCTCTTGGGGAAAAAAAGAAAAATACAAATACATGTCACAAAAAGGTTATCTTATTGTCAAGAGTCCCGTCAGTTAATTGGTTAATATTTTTTGGTATTTTTGATGAAAACATTTAGAATTTAAATTATCTTTTCCTTTATTGTAACTATCGGATTATACAAAAATAAATAGAAATATTATAATGAGAATGAAGCTATATAAATATATTATAGAGACAATACAAATATTTGACTTAAATTGCATTTTGTACTGTAAATGTAAAATCTTTAAAATTCTTAATTTTGTATGACAGCTGCCTATTGATATGATTAAAAGTCATAATGTAGGAAGTTATTTATATGAAATAAAATTACATAATGTTAAGTCTCAAAGAAGAAATTGAATTAATAATCTTTACTTTTAGTGTTAGTTAACTTTTTTTTTTTTAAGTATTATATTTTTCCTCAACCACTTTTATTTAGGAGAAATGTTAAGATCACATAAAGTTATCTGTTTGTGCATGCTTCACTAAAGTGTGGTGAGTTATGAGTAGTAGAGGTGTGATGATGGGTTCATGTAAAAACACATTTCTATTACTCACGACACGCCACGCCACGAGTTGTGACAAAAGTTATACAACTTTGCATGGTCCTAACATTGCTTATAAATGTGTGTACTCACAGACGTGTGTATTTATATATTTATGTGTGTGCACGTGTTGCATAGTTTTTAGTGATTATATAAGTGTAATGCTAGCCGGTTATTTTAGTGATTTTTTTTTTTTTCCAGATTGACGCTCTTCTCAGAATGGTTAATGATCTTGCCTTTTCAAATCGAAACAGACAACTATCCATTATAAGTTGCGGAGAGGACAGGACTATCAAGGTTTACTTTGGCATATTCTTTCAAAATAATAACAAGGTTGGACTCCATTTGTGAAAGCTCATTTCTGTGTAGGTGTGGGATGCTGTCACTGGTAATAAGCTGTACACGTTAGAAGGGCATGAAGCACCAGTTTATTCTGTGTGTCCTCATCCTAAGGTTAACCTTCCGATTCATTTATTTTATTTGCACTTTTGGTGGTTGACAGTTTCTTTAATTTTCTTCTTGAGAGACATCCAAGGCTTGTTTCTCATGCCTCAGCTAGATTTTTAGGCTGAGGCTATTATTCATGGTTAAGAAGCTTCACCTAAATATTCTGGTGCACTTATTATATGCTAAGGCTTTGCTTGCAGAGGAGGCTCATGCATTAATCAAAACAAGGAGTAGCAAAAAGAGTTGGAGGAGGAAGATTTCTTTCTTCCCTTTATATGTTGCTTTTGTTTTCTCGAATTTACATTTTCTTTTTCTTTTTTCCATTTGAAGTATTTTCTATGATTTCATTAATAATCCTTATTATTAATATATATATATATATATATATATATGTGTGTGTGTGTGTGTGTGTATTGTAATTTACTAAAAATGGCACTATTCATTCCGTCCTTTTCCGTTAACTTTTGAATTTTTGTTTAAAAAAAAAGGGGAAATGTGAAGCTTTTGAGTTGCAACTTGGTCTCCTCCCTCCCCCTATTAGTGTGGACTTGGTTTAGATCAATCAAGATTTCCTTTCTTCCAACAGTTCATCATTTCAGTGGATATTTTTACGATAACTGCTGTTCAAGAGTTGACTATGTCGCTTGGGGCCAATCTTGCACGAGAATGGCCTACAGCGCTGACGGGACACGGTAGTAATGATGTTTTACTACTGATCCATATGTTTATTTCCTTCAAATTTTCACTATGATTGGGTGATTGCTCATGTTTCTTTTGTGTGCATCATAAGCTATTTATATGTGGGACTAGCAATGGAGGAGAATCATACCTTGTGGAATGGAATAAATGTAAGGAGGCTATCAAGCGCGTATATCATGGTCTTTGGAAGCAATTTGTGGGGGTTGTGCAATTTGATACAATGAAAAGCCGGTTCCTGGCTACTAGTGATGAGTCTAAAATAAAATTTTGGGACATGGACAAAGGTAACATCTTGACAACTACTGCTGCAGAGGGTGGATTACCGGTAATGCCCATGGAAGCCCTTTTCTTGATGTGCTTGGCATTATTTTGAAGCTGTTTTTATAATTAAACAATTTTACCTTGAATATCTTTTAAGTTTCTCCTTGCATTCAATTTAACAAGGAAGGGGTACTTCTTGCTGTATCAACAAGTGAGAAAGGAATCAAAATACTTGCAAATGCTGATGGTGTACGACTTTTGCATTCTATTGAAAATACTTCTAGAGTGGCTCCTACAACTATTGCAAAGGTTCTAGTTTCTTATAGCAGCAGTTCTCCAGATACAAAACCCAATGAAGTGGAGAAATCTAAGGTTTGTAAGCCAACTGAATTCAATCAACCATCTCAACTTTGTTCCCTGCGGCTTCCTGACTGCCTCTTGCCTGTACGGGTATGGGTTCCCCCCTTCTCCCTCAACCTCCATTGTAGTTAATATGATATATTCTTGTCTCTTTTTTTACCATCATTTTGAATAAATAGAACTTATAGTTTTCTAGGTATTAGGGCCACCTCTTTCTCCTTGTTATCATTATTTTTTTTAGGTGAATAATTTGTTTTCAAGACATGAGTGTGCCAAAATATTTCCATATTTTCTGCTATATTTCATAGAAAAGATTCATCAGCTTAAGTGTTTACCATGTTGATCTTTAATGACTATATACTAAGGATGTGAGGGGTCTTGATCCTTTTCTCGTGGGGAAAAAATCGATGCTTACATGACTGCTTATTGCTACAAGTTTGAGTCCATTTTGTTAAGGTCATTATGGATTTCCTTTGAGTGGTTGTTTTTATGTTATAATGATTTGATGAAATATCTTCTTGGCTGGATTATTATGGTACTGTCAGTGTCACAACGGATCATATGCAGGCAACATTAGTTGAGGGTGTATCCATCTCTGGGCAAATAGTGTCATATCGAGTACAACTGCCCTCAAACTTATGTTTTGCTTGTCAAGAAATGGACCAAGTTGTTAGACCGTAAGCTATACCACTTTGCCTCAAAACTAGTTGGTGATTAGGGAGACTCACTCAAGTTTTTCATGGAATTCAGAATTATGCCCTACGAGCATGTTTTTAGAGTGGTCACAAGGAGCTGAATTATGGTCCCCTCAACAATCCCCCCACGTGATAACACTCTCATGACTTGAACCATGACCTTTGTACCTCTTGTCAGACCGTTGCATTACTTAGCCTCAAAACCAATTGGTAATAAGGGAGACACTCAAGTCATATATGGCAATTCAAAATCATATCCTGCGGGCTTTTTTTTAGAGTGGTAGCAGGGTGCCAAATTGAGGTCCCCCTAACACAAGTTATTTAATATATCCATTTTCCATGCTTTTGATGAAAACTTCATGGAAATTCTGTGGTTCCAAGGCATATTTGCTATTGATGAACCAGTGTGATATTTGTCGTACCTTGTTTGTAGATTGTTACTGAGAACTTCAAGAAATTAAGTGGTGTCTAACCACATAGTTACAAGCAGTGGCGAAGTCAGGATTTGAACTTTATGTTCTTCCCCACAAACAAACCAGCAAACTCAGAAATTTTCTTGAGAATCAAACACGCAAAAAACCCAAAAAATTCAGCTCAAAAACAAAACCATAAATCTCAAAGCCCTCATTTTCTCAAACCCCAGCAAAATCATCAAATCCCAAAGCCACAAGCCTAAAAAGTTCAAAACCAGAAAATCATCAAAACCCACAAGCCACAACCCACACTTCTTCAATCACCAAACTCACTTTGAAACCCAAAACCCGACCACCACACTTCTTAAATCACCACCCTCATTCATTCGGTTAATCTTCAACCAAAGCACCACCTTGAACTCATTTCAACTTCATTGGTTTTGTGTTGGGCTACCGCCAGCCATGCCGTGGCAGCAACTGAATCAATACAAGGCCGATCTGCAAGTCAAGACCCAAATCCACAAGTCAAGATCCAAATCAATGAAAGGCTGATCTGCCTCTTGATGGAGGTGGAGGACTGGCCAGAGCGATGAGGAAGACGATGCGGCGGTGGAGGGTGTAGAGCTGAAGGCTGAAGCTCTCTGGTCTACAAATTATTCTAATTTTGATTTTTGGGGTTTCAAGGGAATAATGTTTGATTGGCTTCAAAATGGTTCAGATTTGGGTTAATCTAAAAAACAACTTGGTTATGGGCTATGGCTATGTATGTGGGCTTTGGGAATTTGGTACAGATTAGGGTTATTTTCTTTCTGCCAAAGGTAATTTTTGTTACTTAGTGTTCTTATCAATGTTATGAATACCGTTTCAGACCCCGTTTCTGTTTATCTAGTGGAATGAAATATTTCGGTATTGGCCAATTTCAGCTACCGTTTCAGGGTGTTTCGAGGTTCCTAAAAAATAAATTATATATATTCTTGTACAACATAAAATTTTCAATTCAAAGAAATAAATAACTAAATATCAAATAATACAAATCATTTAGTCTTAACTCTTAAGTCTTAAACATCAATATAACATCACACAATAAGAAGATTTACAAGTCAATAACTAAATATCAAATAATACAAAACATTTAGTCTTAACTCTTAAGTCCTAAACCTCAATATAACATCAAACAATAAGAAGATTTATAACAAGTCATTACTCGTTATATAAGTCCATAATAACTAATAAGCCAATAAAGTTTATAACATAGTATTACTCCTCCTCCTCATCATCATCCATGAGAAAATGATCAAATTTGTCATCAAAAGAACTCCCACAAGAACTACCAGGACCCATTTGAAGATTTGTCAAGCCAAGTTCATTGTTGTTGTCGTCATCAACATCAATAGTTTCAAGTTCATCATCCTCTTCCACATTCACTAGGGCTGTTGGTTCATTAAGACAATCTCAATTTATGTCATCTGGATTAAGAAGTGCAGGTTTTTTAGCCACCCAATCTCTCATCAAGTCAAGTGTAGGTTGTTATTTGTTGAAATTTCTTGTGAATATTGTTGTTCGCTGTGATGGGGTTTTGGGTGAGTGGAAAATGAGAGTTTTCTTTTTCTTTGTCTTTTTTTGGGTTTTAGGCTCTGTTTACTGTATGGTTTTTGGGATTTTAGTTTTTTTTTTTTTTTTTTTGAGTTTCTTTGGTTGCTTTAAAAATTTCCCACCAAATGGAAAACTAGAACTAATTTAGTTTGAGTCACAACTCTAATTTCCCACTTCTATCGCCTTAAGTGCTAAAAAATTCACGAAACATGGACAACTTACTTTACTCGAAATTCATATTAATATGTGAAATTAAGGGTGTGTTTGGATACCGCTTATTTGCTGAAAATTGAAAACTGAAAACACTGTAGCAAAATAATTTTTAAATGTGTGAATAGTGTTGTAGAACCCAAATTTATATTGAAATTTGTGTTTGGATAACTTTTGTGGATTCATGAACAGTGTCATGGGACACACATTTTTTCAGCAAAATGCACAAACGCAGACTTATTAAACGCTATCCAAACTCCACCTAATTTGTCATGTTCTAGAAAGTTATTTAAATATCAAAATATAAAAGAAAAGGAAAAGACCAAAAAGAGCAACAATAGAAAAGAAGAAGGCAACAAGCGTATGTTTTAATTTGGGGAAGAACATGAAAAACAAGTTTCTTACCCAAAAAAAAAATGTAAAAATGTTTTTAATTAAATTATTTTTTAATTTAAATTTATTTTATTTAAATTTTCTAACATGTTTTTTAAAAAAATTAAAATGCTGACGTGACATTTAAAAAATGCTATGGGGAATTTGGACAGCCTGGGGACCAAGGGGCCTGGGCCCTGGCTCAAAATTTTTTTTTTTTTTTTTGTTAGCTAAATTTAGAATTTTTTAGGGTTGGGCCCCCTCTTTTCTATAACCTTGGCCCCCTTATCCAACAGCCCAGATAGCCTAGCAAGCCCAACTAAAAGCCCAATTCAAACTCACGGTTACAACTTAACCTTATTCAGGAAAAAAAAAAAAATAGAAGAAGAAGAGATAGGATTCGTCAAGAGAGAGAGACCGAGAGACTAGAGAAGAGAGCAATATGAGTTTTCAGTTTTCAAAAACAGAGTTTAATGTCATTTTGGTTATTACTTTCGGATCCATATCTCGTGCAATACCTTAAATCTCAACCATAGATTTAATCTAATGCTCAGAAAATTAACACGTCATAACCCATGCTGGCAATCTGCGTGCTTCAATTTCTTTCCTATCTCTTCTCTTCTCACTTCGGCAGTTCAGCTTTCCCAAATTTGAATTTCAAAAAACAAAAAACTCTCTCTTGGAATCCATGGCCGAATCTCAGTGGGCTTCAGCTCGTCCCACACCACCACCACCGGTGATGCTTCCCGGTCTAGTCTTCTCCTCTTTCAAGGTTTTCTCGTAGCTCTCTCTCTTCTCATTGCACCCACACCATTGCCGTTGGCGGTGCTTATTACCGGTGTCACCACTACTAGTGGCTACCGGGTTTCCCTCTCAAATTTATTTTCTCTTATTTTTCCTTTTATTTCAGTTTTAATTATTTTGATAACTAGAGCTGTATGATTTTGTTTGGGTTTGAAAAATGGGGGGTTTTGGGTATGGCTGAATGTGCTGCGATTCAATATCTGTTTGATGGTGAGCTTGTGTGTGTCAGATATGTGTTGTGGTTATAGCTTTGGTTTGGATTTTTGGGTTTCAAATGAACGGTGGTTGGATGGGAGGTTTACACTTTACAGACTTGGGTTAATGTCAAAATGGGTTTTGATATGAGTTTGTTTTATTGTGTAAATACATGTCATTTTGTGCGTGAGTTATTGAGTGAGTGAAATTTGTGTTCTTGAGCGTGCTTAAATTAGCGTAAACACATGGAGTAGTTGAGTGCGGATCTTAAAATCTGGGTATGTAAACGGTAAGTTCTACCTTGTTTTTTTTTTCTTCTTCCTTTGCTTTGATCTTTGTTATTGCTTTGCTTCTTTATTGTTGCTGTTGCTGTGGCCTTTGAGTCCTCTGTTATTGTTGTTGAAGGTTTTTGTTGAAATGCTTCATAGAGTTTTAGTTTATCTCTTTCTATTCTGCCTTCTTTTTTCTTTTCTTTTTGGATTTTTATGTTAATGTGATGCTAAAACTGTGATCGTAAATCTTTGGGTCCAAGTTGTAGTAATGTGCTTTAAGTTGCAAAAAACAAACAAAAATGTGCTTTTCAATTGTTAACAAAAAGAGCGCTTGATATGGTTTCTTATTCTGGTGTACAGGGACGAAGTGGCCAAGTTTAAGCTACTTTTGCAATTTGTTGATGTGCAATCTTATAGCATTGGTAGAAGGGAATGGAGGTTCTTGAATGCCAAATGATGAGAGTTACTTTTTGCGCTGCATTGTTGTCCAAGGTTGTTGGTTTCCAATGGCTGATTTGTTCACTTATCTAAGATCATTTGTGACCTTGAGAAGTAAATGATTATCCATGTAAATCTTTGATTGTAATATTTTATTCTAGAGAAATCCAATTGAATTATAGTAAGCAATTGTTTTCTATTAGAATGATGTGTTTTTTCTCTCAATTGTAGCTCCCTTTGTCTCTATTAACTATTTGCCTCAATAAATATTTGCTCTTGGCTAAGTGATCCCTTAGTCACTGTTTTGTTAAGAGATCTTGGTTTTCTTTATACTTTTTGAAGAAGTAATAAAAGTTGGGAGATTTCTTTGTACATGGTTTATGAGAAATATGATATGAAAGTTTGCAACAATTATAAAATTAACAAGCAATCATGCAACTTACTTGAATTACTAGCTAGTTTTAATACTAAAAGGAGCTGGTTTTGACACAAAAGAAATTAGGATTGCAACACAAATGGTTTTATACCAGCAATTACAACATTTAAATTTGAAAAACAAGGAATTACAACCACTAAAATGAAGGAAAGAAAATAGCTAATATCTAACACGCTAGGACTTGAAAACAATAGACTCAATAAACACAACTTGTTAAATTGACCTAACTGAATTAGAAAACAACTCCACCTACATGATAAACATCACACTAAACTGATTTCTGTAACTCCCAGAAATGGTTCATAACACACAACAATAGAACAACTATGTAACACCAAAATGATAACAAGGGTCTATACAAAAGGAGCTCAAATCTTGTGTTTTAAATGGTTCACATAAGTTAATAAACTAATCAAACATTATTTATTCCACATGGCTGAATATAAATCAACATTACAAGAAATTGATAAGCATTCTATGAGCATCTACCCAACACTATAAGATAGCTAAAGCTTATTAAACCCGATCTAAACTAATATTGAAATACATGGGACTTAAACTTCATCTTCATCTCCATCTCCTTATCAACGTGGATGTGTTTAACTTGATCCCTATCAATATGTCACTCCAAAAATGTTGCATAATTTGGTCTTGCATGCTTGCCGTGATATACATGTAACAAATCTGATAGATAAAATATACAAGAGCATCATTGTTTCTTTCTTCTTCAGCAAACCCAACAGAATAGAAGCATCGCATGCCTGCACTACCAAAAAAAAATTTATTATTACAAAGAATGAACCAAAATCTGAAAATTCCAAGCTTGCTTGCAAACTTTAGTTGCATCTAAAAGAAAAAATCTTTAAATTGCAAAGATGAAAACAAGCAATTCTTCCATGAAAAATGATTAATGGCTGAAAATCAAGGTTTAACATTTTAATTTATACTATGCAAACATCCTAAAACCGTTTCAAGTTGCATTTTTCAAACACCATTTATGCAAAATTATCAAACACATGTAAATAATAATTTCTTTATAAAAAAAGTCATGCTCTCACATAAACCTCATTCATGCCAAAGCTTGATATAGTATATTATTGCTGATCATGCTCTCTTCCTTTGAAATTTTTTTGGAACAATTCGGTGGGTTATTCTTATGAAAAGCATGCCAATTATGAAGTGTTCCAACTAATTGCTTATTTGGGAAACACAATTAGATATATACAGATAAGAAAGAGTTTCTTAGAAAAGAAAATAAGAGTTGAAATGAGAACCCATAAACAAAAATATTGCCACTACTAGTGAAGGTTTTTTTTTTTTGGGTCATTATATGTGATTTAGGTTAGGTATTTTGGTTGGATTGATTTTGATTTTTGGTATTTGGGTTAGATTTTGCTTTGATTAAGTTATTTGGTAGAATTTTTTTATATTAAATGATCACATAAGAACTTTTGAAGTGGAATATAGATTCCACAAGTTTATGTGCTTAGTGCTCTCTATCTTAAGTGACCAAATAGTGGTCACCTCAGTAGAAATATATTTGAAGCAAAAAAAAAAAAAAAAAGTTTTTCTGTAGATGCATAACAAATTAGAAAATTAGTTAAGTTGGAACTTTTACTGTTAAATGAGTGGCTTTAGGTTTCTCAAAAAAATAAAAAAAAAATAAAAAAAAAGGTGGTTTGAGGGGTTTAAAAGACTGTGAGGGAAAGGTTTATGCATTTGGGGTCAAATATGGTTTGGACACTATGATTTGGTGATGGTTTAGGTGTTTATGATTTACCCTCCCTAAAAAATCCCTAGCATAAGCACTCTAGGTGTGGCATATGAACTCAAATTAAAGACTACTTAAAAAAACAAAGAGCTCAGATTAGAAACCTCTTTGGTAATACAGTTCCAAAAACTATAGGTATGATTCCCAAGTAAACTAGAGGCCACTGTCTTATACATATCTCAATTTATATCTCTTCCTGTTAAAGGAAGTTACTGACTTTTACATTTTCTTTGAAGGAAACACTTAAGCTCTTAGTAACTTTTGCTCCGTTCTTATATCTTTAATTAGATGAAATCTACTTCTACATTTTGGATTATTTCTCCCTTCGCAGTGCCATTTTATGATTTGAGTTGATTTCCATGGCCAGTAGTCTCTTATGTTTTCTGCTACAAATTTAATGAGCCGTCTCATAACAGTGGAGAAAGGAATAAGGGAGCACATTTCATAAAATTATTCACAACTTTATGATTCAAATAGGTGATTTTACACTTGGTGATGGCAGAAGTGGAGTTTCAATATTTGGTGTGAAGTTTGCCAATGAGAACTATAAACTAAAGTACACCAGGTTAGGAAATTTAGAGTCCTACCTACCAGAATTCTTTGTTCAATGAGAAATGTCTTCCAAATACATATTTTAATCCCACAGAAATGAGAACTATAAACTAAAGTACATAAAATCTGTGGGGTTTCCAAATACATATATATCAAATACATAAATAACCTTTGCATTATCAACAATGCTTTGACATAAATAAACTAATCAAAATACATAAATATCAACATTCTGACATAACCTATGCATTATCAACAATGCTTTGACATAACCTGTGTGCATTGTAAACAATCTAATTTGTTTACATATCCAGGAAACAATATATCTATATATATAAAAATAAAATTTGAATGTTAACATAAAGATGATATAACATATTCCATTGTCAAATTATGGGAATAATATATAAGTCTCAAAATACATTGTCAAGAAGGCATTGACAATGAAGATATATACTGACCCCCAAATAAACTATAGTTTAATAAAGTAAATGGCAAACATGTTATATTTAATTTAAACACCATGTTAGGGAGTGATGCATAGAAACTAATCAAAGTTATTTGTCGTTTATAATCCCAGGTTGTAATTAATACATTCTATCCAGTTCTGAGCTTCAATCAAATTTTCTTTAGAAATATTTTAAGTGGTGGTCTAAACCAACTAGACCCTTATTGGCTCTTCATAGGTCGTGGTCTCCACCACTGTCTACTCTCAAAACTACAAAATCTTGCAACTTCAGGAAACAATTTCCACAAATACCTCTTGCTGTGTATGATAACCTTGGTCAGATTACGCTAGGAAGTAAACATGACACTTATGCTAAAAACTACAAAAGCAGACAATCTACGAGAAAGAATAAAAATCATTTCCTTACTAAGATAACTTTCTGAAATCTGTGAGGCTACCAAGTGTAACAAATATCCCAGCACAACAATGCGTTACTTTATAGATCATAGGTTTTAATAATATGTCAATGTGGGTCCTTTTGGCCTTTTGAAAGATCAAACAAAATTTGTCTTCCAGAATTATGTACAGAAAGTGAGATCCAAACAAATCCAGAGGATGCAACCTCAAGTAGACAGAACCTCAAGTTTTATAGAATTACAAAACAAAGTTACAAAATAAAAGTGATGACTCAATCTGATCCAAGAGAATGAATAAACCCAGTTGTACACTTTGTTATTAGAAAGAAAGCAGCCACTCTTGTCAAGAAGAAATGACCATAGATATTGAATTTATAATAAATCACACACAGAGTCCCTTCAAGTGATTATAAAGGAGTGCTTCAAAATATGAAATTTCTGATAAACCATCAATATAAAGAAAAGAAGGGAGACAGAAGCAACGAATATTTATTAAAGACTCAGCACACACAATGGCAAACTAAGTCACAAAAAGATGGGATTATACAATAACCCATAACATATACCCGAATCAAAGTTTCTCAGTCCACATTTCATCACAGACAAAGTCGATTATTTTACAAAACCCATCAGACACAAATTTCATTATTTTACAAAACCCATCAATGTTTAGAGAAACTGAAAAAAAAAACATTGAAACACAAACAAAATCAAAACAGAGCACCTGAACAAAAACTTTAAAATACAAACATTGAAATTTAGAGGAATACAAAACAGAGCAAGGTGGGTTGACGGAGGGAGAGAGAGAAAACGTGGTCACCTGAGCAGAGGTCGGAGCTGATGAACTGACTGATGTCGACGCAGGTGAGAGATGAGGGTGTGGGTGGTGCTAGGTCTTTGCTTGGATGGGTTCTTCTCTCAACCGTGCCCCACGCGTGAGATTATGAGATGAACAACACCACTGGAGTTTGATAGAAAGGCTGGGTCTCAGAAAAAGTCAAGTGATTTTATATTGGTTCAGAGAGGTGGGTGAGATGAGTGAATCCGGAGGTTGGGTTATGAGTAATGTCATCTGAAGGAAGAGAGCAAAAAATTGAGGGAAAAGGTAGTGTAAAAATCTAAACTCAGACAGTTTTTCAGCAAAATGCACAAACGCAGACTTATTAAACGCCATCCAAACTCCACCTAATTTGTCATGTTCTAGAAAGTTATTTAAATATCAAAATATAAAAGAAAAGGAAAAGAGCAACAATAGAAAAGAAGAAGGCCGTATGTTTTAATTTGGGGAATAACATGAAAAACAAGTTTCTTACCCAAAAAAAAAAAATGTAAAAATGTTTTTAATTAAATTATTTTTTAATTTCAATTTATTTTATTTAAATTTTCTAACATATTTTTAAAAGAAATTAAAATGCTACGTGACATATAAAAAATGTATGGCGAATTTGGACAGCCCGGGGGCCAAGGGGCCTGGGCCCTGGCTCAATTTTTTTTTTTGTTAGCTAATTTTAGAATTTTTAGGGTTGGGCCCCTCTTTTCTATAACCTCGGCCCCCTTATCCAACAGCCCAGATAGCCTAGCAAGCCCAACTAAAAGAAAAACTAAAAGCCATTCAAACCCACGGTTGCAACTTAACCTTATTCAGGAAAAAAAAAAAAAAAAAATGAGATAGGATTCGTCAAGAGAGAGAGACCGAGAGACTAGAGAAGAGAGCAATGTGAGTTTTCAGTTTTCAAAAACAGAGTTGAATGTCATTTTGGTTATTACTTTCGGATCCATATCTCATGCAATACCTTAAATCTCAGCCATAGATTTAATCTAATGCTCATAAAATTAACACGTCATAACCCACGCTGGCAATCCGCGTGCTTCAATTTCTTTCCTATCTCTTCTCTTCTCACTTCGGCAGTTCAGCTTCTCTTGGAATCCATGGGCGAATCTCAGTGGGCTTCAGCTCGTCCCACACCACCACCACCACCACCGGTGATGCTTCTCGGTCTAGTCTTCTCCTCTTTCAAGGTTTTCTCGTAGCTCTCTCTCTTCTCATTGCACCCACACCACTACCGTTGGCGGTGCTTATTACCGGTGTCACCACCACTAGTGGCTACCGGGTTTCCCTCTCTCCCTCTCAAATTTATTTTCTCTTATTTTTCCTTTTATTTCAGTTTTAATTATTTTGATGACTAGAGCTGTATGATTTTGTTTGGGTTTGAAAAATGGGGGGTTTTGGGTATGGCTGAATGTGCTGTGATTCAATATCTGTTTGATGGTGAGCTTGTGTGTGTCAGATATGTGTTGTGGTTATAGCTTTGGTTTGGATTTTTGGGTTTCAAATGAACGGTGGTTGGATGGGGGGTTTACACTTTACAGACTTGGGTTAATGTCAAAATGGGTTTTGATATGAGTTTGTTTTATTGCGTAAATACATAGTGCAAAAAAAAAAAGTTACAGAAAAATCCATAGTATGAACAAGAAGTACCCCTTAAAAAAAGAGTCCAAGAAAAGACGTAGAAGAAGAAGGAAGCAAATAGTACCTCATGATCAAAATTTGAATTCCCCAAGATTTTGTCTACAAATCTCTGCAGAAAGGCTTTGTTGACCAAGGCATTTTCATTAACGCCTATACTTCTAAGAGAAGGAAACAATAATGGAAGATTGATCTCCATTACTCCAAAAGGTTCTCCATCATACCAACTATTTTCAAACCAACATCCAGAAAAGCTAAAGATGATAGGATTTGATGAATTACGACTTCTTCCTTCAACATTATATGCCTTCTCTGAATACTTGTTGTGAACCTTAACTGCAAGAGAGTAAGCTTTTTTAATTAGCTCTGTATTGACTTCTACGTTTTCTCCAAGATTTAAACTGGCCATTTTTTTTTCTTTCAATTGTTTCTGTGGTTTTTATGGATGAGTTCTGGGTTAAACAATATTGACCAAGACTTCGTATTTTATTTTGGAGAGACTCAAAGCCTCCAATGAAAAGTCTCTAAAGTGAAAACTGGGACAGACATTTTTTCAATGAAGTTTCCTTGCATGATCAAGGTCGCTGATTTCAGAGCTTCCTATTTGTCGCGATTCGTACGACTTGTGATTTCCTTTCTTTTCACCCCTCCTTTTTATTCTGAAGTCCTAGTGAAGTAACTGCTGGGCAACTACGCGTGTGGAATACTTCAATTATAGTACATTTTTAGATTCTCATTAAGTGGAAGAATTGGGATCCATAGATTTAATCTAATGGCTTAAATAATTGCCACCACACGAAACAGCAAAAAGACTATTTTCCCCTTAAAAAATTTCACCCGCCCAACTGAAACTACTGCAAGTCTGCAAAAGGCTTCTCTTCCAATCCACCCATGATTCTTCTCTTTAAAACCCAAAACCCAAAAAATTGAAAGAAAGAATCATTGATCAGAAAAAAAGAAAAAAAAAGAAAAAAAAAAAAGGAATCATAGAAAGAAAGAATCATTGATCAGAAAAAGAAGTAAAAGAAGAAAGGAATCAGATACACAAATCAAGTGAGAAATAAAATCTGTGGGGTTTCCAATAACAATAAAATAGTATAAAATAAAATCTGTGGGGTTTCCAACAACAAAATCTGTGGGGTTTCCAACAACAATAAAATAATATAAAATAAAATCAGCGGGGCTTCTCTTCCAATCCACCCATGATTCTTCTCTTTGAAACCCAAATCCCAAAAAATAGAAAGAAAGAATCATTGATCAGAAAAAAAAGAAGAACAAGAAAGGAATCATAGAAAGAAAGAATCATTGATAAGAAAAAAATAAAAAGAAGAAAGGAATCAGATACACAGACCAAGAGAGAAATAAAATCTGTGGGGTTTTCAACAACAATAAAATAGTATAAAATAAAATCTGTGGGGTTTCCAAAACCAACAAAATAATATAAAATAAAATTTGTGGGGCTTCTCTTCCAATCTACCCATGATTCTTCTATTTTGAAACCCAAAAGCTGAAAAAAAGAAAGAAAGAATCATTGATTAGAAAAAAACAAAAAGAAGAAAGGAATCATAGAAAGAAAGAATCATTGATTAGAAAAAAAGAAAAAGAAGAAAGGAATCAGATACACAGATCGAGAGAGAAATAAAATCTGTGGGGTTTCCAACAACAATAAAATAGTATAAAATAAAATCTGTGCGGTTTCCAACAACAATAAAATAATATAAAATAAAATCAGTGGGGCTCCTCTTCCAATCCACCCATATTTCTTCTCTTTGAAACCCAAAACCCAAAAAAAATTAAGAAAGAATCATTGATTAGATAAAAAGAAAAAGAAGAAAGGAATCATAGAAAGAAAGAATCAATGATTAGAAAAAAAGAAAAAGAAGAAAGGAATCAGATACACAGACCGTGAGAGAAATAAAATCTGTGGGGTTTCCAACAACAATAAAATAATATAAAATAAAATCTGTGGGGTTTCCAACAACAAAATAAGATCTGTGGGGTTTCCAACAACAATAAGATAATATATATATATATAAAATCCTTGGGGCTTCTCTTCCAATCCACCCATGATTCTTCTCTTTGAAACCCAAAACCATAAAAAAGAAAGAAAGAATCATTGATTAGAAAAAAAGAAAAAGAAGAAAGGAATCATTGGAAGAAAGAAACATTGATTAGAAAAAAAGAAAAAGAAGAAAGGAATCATTGGAAGAAAGAAACATTGATTAGAAAAAAAGAAAAAGAAGAAAGGAATCATAGAAAGAAAGAAAAAGAAGAAAGGAATCAGATACACAGACCGAGAGAGAAATAAAATGTGTCGTGGCTTCCAACAACAATAAAGTAGTGTAAAATAAAATCTGTGCGGTTTCCAACAACAACAAAATAATATAAAATAAAATATGTGGGGCTTCTCTTTCAATCCACTCATGATTATTCTCTTTGAAACCCAAAACCCAAAAAAAAAAAAAGAATCATTGATTAGAAAAAAAGAAAAAGAATAAAGGAATCATAAAAAGAAAGAAACAATGATTAGAAAAAAACAAAAAGAAGAAAGGAATCAGATACACAGACCGAGAGAGAAATAAAATCTGTCGTGGTTTCCAACAACAATAACATAGTATAAAATAAAATCTGTGCGGTTTCCAACAACAATAAAATAATATAAAATAAAATATGTGGGGCTTCTCTTCCAATCCACCCATGATTCTTCTCTTTGAAACCCAAAACCCAAAAAAAAGAAAGAAAGAATCATTGATTAGAAAAAAAGAAAAAGGAGAAAGGAATCAGATACACAGACCGAGAGAGAAATAAAATCTATCGTGGCTTCCAACAACAATAAAATAGTATAAAATAAAATTTGTGGAGTTTTCAACAACAAAATAAGATCCGTGGGGTTTCTAACAACAATAAAATAATATAAAATAAAATCTGTGAAGCTTCTCTTCCAATCCACCCATGATTCTTCTCTTTGAAACCCAAAACCCATAAAAAAGAAAGAAATAATCATTGATTAGAAAATAAGAAAAAGAAGAAAGGAATCATTGGAAGAAAGAAACACTGATTAGAAAAAAAGAAAAAGAAGAAAGGAATCATAGAAAGAAAGAAAAAGAAGAAAGGAATCAGATACACAGACCGAGAGACAAATAAAATCTGTCCTGGTTTCCGACAACAATAAAATAGTATAAAATAAAATCTGCGCGGTTTCCAACAACAATAAAATAATATAAAATAAAATATGTGGGGCTTCTCTTCCAATTCACCCATGATTCTTCTCTTTGAAACCCAAAACCCAAAGAAAAGAAAGAAAGAATCATTAATTAGAAGAAAAGAAAAAGAAGAAAGTAATCATAGAAAGAAAGAAACAATGATTAGAAGAAAAGAAAAAGAAGAAAGGAATCAGATACACAGACCGAGAGAGAAATAAAATCTATCGTGGTTTCCGACAACAATAAAATAGTATAAAATAAAATCTGTGGGGTTTCCAACAACAAAATAAGATCTGTGGGGTTTCTAACAACAATAAAATAATATAAAATAAAATCTGTAGGGCTTCTCTTCCAATCCACCCATGATTCTTCTCTTTGAAACCCAAACCCCAAAAAAAAGAAAGAAAGAATCATTGATTAGAAAAAAAAGAAAAAGAAGAAAGGAATCATAGAAAGAAAGAATCATTGATTAGGAAAAAAGAAAAAGAAGAAAGGAATCAGATACACAGACCGAGAGAGAAATAAAATCTGTCGTGGCTTCCAAAAACAATAAAATAGTATAAAATAAAATTTGTGGAGTTTCCAACAACAAAATAAGATCCATGGGGTTTCCAACAACAATAAAATAATATAAAATAAAATCTGTGGGGCTTCTCTTCCAATCCACCCATGATTCTTCTCTTTGAAACCCAAAACCCATAAAAAAGAAAGAAAGAATCATTGATTAGAAAAAAAGAAAAAGAAGAAAGGAATCATTGGAAGAAAGAAACATTGATTAGAAAAAAAGAAAAAGAAGAAAGGAATCATAGAAAGAAAGAAAAAGAAGAAAGGAATCAGATACACAGATCGAGAGAGAAATAAAATCTGTCGTGATTTCCGACAACAATAAAATAGTATGAAATAAAATCTATGCGGTTTCCAACAACAATAAAATAATATAAAATAAAATATGTGGGGCTTCTCTTCCAATCCACCCATGATTCTTCTCTTTGAAACCCAAAACTCAAAAAAAAAAAAAAAAAAAAGAATCATTTTTCCCCTTTTTTCCTCCCATTTTCGGCTTGCCACAATTTTTTTTTTCCTCCCATTTTTGGCAACTTGGTTGCCAGAATTCTTTGTTTTTTGTTTTTCCCATTTTCGGCAACTTGGTTGCCACAATTGTTTTCTCTTTTTTTCTTTTTCTTTTTTCCCTCCATTTTCGGCAACTTGGTTGCCACAATTCATATTTTCCTTTGAGTGCTCCACCTCGAGCACAAATTTGGGCAGGGAGTTGGGCAACAAGAACTTCGGTAATGAGATTACCAAAATTCAAATCCTGCCAACACGTCACTGTCTTTTTCTCTCTCATACTTTTTGTTGCAATTTTAGCAATGCTGTTGCCGAAATTCAGTATCTTTCCTTATTTTGCCAAGTAACTTTGAACAATGCCTATAACACCAAAAAACTTCATTTTTTGCAATATTTAACTAAAAGACTCCTAACTAATAGGCGTCTTTTTTTTTATTTTATCAAAAGGAAACTTTCATTAAACTAGCAAACTAATTTCCAATCTGTTACAATACAAGCCAGCCGAATCTAAGCTTAACAGATCCATAAGATCCACAAGCAGATCATTGTACAAAATGAAATCACTATTCTAATAGGAACCTATCCTAGCAAGGAAGTCTGCACAAGAGGCTATGCCCAATCCGGATTGGGGAATCTGGGAAAATAGCTGCCTACAATCATCAACAATAGGCATGGCAAAGCTTTTAGAGTAAGAAGGGTTAGAGAGTAGCACAACAATTGCTTTAGCATTAAATTTAGATTTTTGCAGAGGGTAAGCCCATCTCTAAGGACCCAAAGTTCAGCAATGAAGCTAGTGGAGAAACCAATATTCCTGGAGAAACTCGCAACCCAATTCCCTTAGTCGTCTCTGATTATGCCGCCCCCTCCAGCCCTGCTTGGATTTCCAAGAGCCGAGCCATCTGTGTTGAGTCGAGTCCATCCTGGTTGGGGTTTTTCCCATCTGACTTGCACCATGGTCTTGTTGCCCATGCGTGTAGGATCAAGAGCACAATACTGGAATTTCGAAGCTCTAAACACAATATCTCAATGAATGTCAAAATGGGCCGCACGTTCTCGAAAGATAACATTATTCCTATGCTTCCATATACCCCAAATAGCAAACGGAAAAATAATCTTCCATGGGGGTTGATGCCGTAACTTGTGGGACTGATATTTGTAGTTTTTCTCCATCCAAAGCTGAAGATCATCCTCGTAAAAATTATTGTTGGAAGTAATGCCCAATCAGTGCCAGATGTTCTTAGAGAAAAGGCAGTCTCTGAGTCTATGTAAAATCGTTTCAGGCTCATTGTTACACAAAGGGTAGACCTCACTTTCGCTGAGACATCGCTGCACAAGACACACTCCAACTCCAATATTTTGGTGCAATCATTGCCATATAAAAGTTTTAATCCTATGCAGCGTTTTTATCTTCCACGCCCAAATACGAGTGAACTTACCGTCACCAAACTTGCAATCAATGGCCATGGCATAAGCGGACTTGAGGTCAAAGTCCCCTCTATTATCTCTTTTCCAAGTTAATCTGTCATCCCCATTATTAGAAGTCATTGAGTAAGGAATGGATCAAATCTTTCCCAAGATTGAATCCAGAATTTGGATTGACAAATAAGACCAATCCCACCCATCGGATCCAAGCATATCTCTAACTTTCAATTCCTCTTCTTCAACCGCGAGAGGTCCTTGAATAAGGGACCTTAAGGACCCATTGGCTGTCCAAGAATCATGCCACAGACTAAGCTCGCTGTTTCTTCCTAGAATCCACCTGATGCCTTTCTTGAAAACCCCTTTATTTAAAGCCTTCCAAGTTCTAGAGCAAGGAAGCTTCTCTTTGTTCATGGCATTTAGTCTACGATGAAAGCAATATTTGCTCCTGAGAATGTTAGTCCATATAGCATCTTTCTCAAGGTGAAACCTCCAATTGAGTTTTGCAAGGAGTGCTATATTTTTCCCTCTAGCAGATTGTATTCCCAGCCCACCCTCTATTTCAAGCTTTGTGACCTTGTGCCATCCAACCCAATGGGTCTTTTTCGTATTTTCGGACGACCCCCATAGGAAATTACGATTTACTCTATCAATGTTATTAAGCAAACTTTCAAGAAGAGCTGTGCATTGCATTACGTAAGCGAGAATTTTGGAAGTTGGAGCTTGAATGAGTACAACTCTATTAGACTTATTAATAGGCCATTTTAAACCATTATGATATTATTTTTATGGTAAATATAAAAATTTATAATTTTTATCTTTTTCTATAAAATTTTTTAAATATATTTAAGGCAAAAACACTATTTTGGTATGGGTCACAGTCAATTTGGTCCCTACATTTTAGTAACGGTCAATTTGGTCCATGTTATTTTCAAGTTGTAGTCAATTTGGTTCCTACTGTTAACTCACTAACGGAAAATATTTATGTGGCAAATAGTTTGCATTGTTGACACACACGTGGCTAACATAATAATATAGTATTAAATAATTAAATATTAAAAAAACCACCTAAGCATTTTAATTAAAACAAAACCCTCCGTAAAAAACTAAAAATATTAATTGAAAGCAAAAAATGATTATTTTTTAGAAAAAGAGAGATGCTACGGTTACAACATTTTTACAATAAATCATAGGTCGTTAGTTGTTATTGGTTCAAATTTGAACCTAAAACTAAGATTACTTTTTTGCCATAACAATAACAACCAATAACAATCTGCCATTTAGGATTTGTTGTAAAAATGTTGTGAAAATGTTGTGGACATATCATTTCTCTTTAGAAAAATCCTCAATTTCTTTTATTTTTTCTACTGTATTCTTAAAACATTTTCTTAGCTACTAACCATAATTTCCAAAGAGATGCTACGTTCACAACATTTTTACAACAAATCACAGGTGGTTAGTTATTATTGGTTCAAATTTGAATCTAACACTAAGATTACTTTTTTGCCCCAACAATAACAACTAGTAACAACCTGCAAATTAGAATTTGTTGTAAAAATATTATGAAAATATTATGGACATTTTATTTCTCTAATTTCCAGCAACACAACAATCTAAAACTAAACAATAATCACACAGTTATTAAAACTCTTTTTTTTTTTTTTTTACAATTATCTCTTTTTATCTATTTTCCTAGCAACTTCACACAACCATCAAAACCACCACAGTTTCGACCATTTACAGCCACCATCAACATCCAAACCATTGAAGGTTGAACCACCCAAGACTGAAATCCACAACCACCGGAAATCAGCTTTTTCATTTCCAATCCAACAAAACATTCAAAACAGCAAGGCCTAGAAACGTATCCCTACCGCTGATATCGAACGGACGAGACCCACTCCTCCTCCTTGCGTCGCCCACGACGGCGACCTCTGAGTCTGCTATTCCCCTTTTGCATCTGCTGCCAAAGCCTCGCACGAAGTCACTGATGTCCGTTCTTGCTCCACCATGCTCAGTCATGGTTACTGGAAATAAATATTTGGATTTCTGCTGTGTGTGTGCAGGGATGGAACCAGGATTCAAACCAGATGGGGCAAAGCTTAAAACAATTTTTTTTTAATGAAAATAAAAACTAACATCTATTTCATATTCAACAATATATTACATATAAAATAAGTGTTTCTTAAGCATTTGATATTATAAAAATCTCAACAAAGTATAACATACAAAATAAGCATTTTTTAAACATCTCAACACATTTATCAAAATGAAACTCAACGCTTTTTTAAGTTTCATTATTTCCATCTATTAGAGTTGACAGAAGAATTATTATAAATTTCAAAGCAATGACATACTTTTTTTCCTCTTTATATAATTATAAAAAAGGGTATAATATAATGTAGAAAACTCAAAACTTATTCAATTATCTTTGGATAAATCTCTCAATTAGATTAGTAATGTAAACCTTGTTAATAAGAAAGCCGCCTCTAAGAGCATTCCTATTAAAGATCTTAAAATTTTTAGCATTATGCATCTAAAAAACCAACTTTATAACATATAACACATTATTTTACAATATACCTTATATCAAAATTTCTATTTTTTTAACACTTCATTTAAATATTCTTTCTTTATTATTTTTTATTCATTTTTTATTCTTCCTCTCTCTCCCTGACACTCTCTCCTTTGTCTCTCTCTTTCTTAATCCAGCTATTCTCAGCACCGTCGACCACCACACTACTAACAGTCACCACGAAACCCACCACTCATACCACAACCACCACAAACCTACCACCCATGCCACAACTAACAAAAAAAGGAAAAAAAAAAAAAAAACATCCACCATTGCTGCCACCAACTGGACCCACAACCATCGGACCCACGATCCATTAAAAACACCGCACCATGACCCACGACCCATGACCATCGGACCGTCAGACCCACAACCCATGCCCATTGGACCACAATCAATTGCTGAACCATGAGAGAGAGAAGATGGGCATGTTGGGCTGAATAAAAAGCAATTTTTTTTTATAAAAAAAATTCAGCTACAGTGAGCTGTTATCAATAACAGCTCACTATAGCTCAATGCTAAAAAATTTAGCATTTAGCATCTTTATTATAGGTATGTTTTTATTATTTGAGGTGTTACAGCATTTAGCATTTTTAACACCTTTGAAGAGAATGTTCTAACTCTCTAAAACATTAGTATTGGTGGTGCTAAAAAGCTAAATTGCCATTTTTAGCACCACCATATTCAAAAAGGTGCAATATTGGTGGTGGTATAAGTAAAATTTTACCTACTCAGTTACAATGCACAACCATCTATGGCTGGGCACTGTAACTCAAAACTAAACTCAAAAAACGATTGTTTATTCTCACTTCACATTAATTTTTTTTTTCTATTTCTTTTTTCCTCTACCCGTTTCACTCATTCCCTTTCTCAAATTAAACAAATCAAACTCTCACCTCTTTCTCATCCTCCTCGTCAAACTCTCACCTCTGCCGATTCATCATCCTCCTCACCATGCCATCCATCATCCTTCTCATCGTCGACCCAATTCATCATCATTGACTCACGCACCATCACTGGCCCATTCACCAATTCATCCATCATCCTCATCAAAGCTCTCTATTCATTGCTGTAGTTGTGATTGTTGTTTATTGTGATGGATATATATATATATATATATATAATTTTATTGTAGTAAATAATTATTTTATTGTGTTGTTTATATTATTTTATTATGTTGAAAGCTAAAATAAAATCATTAATGTTAAGTGTTTTGTAAAATAAAAAGGTAAAGTAAATTTTAGTAGAGCCAAATAACTAACATTATGACTCCATTAACATGGATGCTTATAAGTCATATATGTTAAAAGTTTTTAAAAGAATACTGTAATTAAAAAGAAAAACATATATATTTGGCATCCTTTACGAAATTTCCTCGAATTTTCCAAAGTTACTAAAGCCAAACACCCAAAAACAAAAGGAAAAAAAGAAAAAGAAATAATAATAATTTCCCTGAAGTTACTCGTTTGACTTTGACTAGCTTTTCACGAGAAAGAAGAAGAAAAAGAAAAAGAAGAGCTGGAAAGGCTAACGACAATTTCCTAGCATATCTCTGAAAACTGTCTTCAGTTTACACTTTTTTTTTTTAAAGGGAAACATGACTTTCATTAAAACAGAGGAAAAGTCATGCAAGAATCTGCAGGAGCAAAACCGAAATGCTAAACATTACAACTGTAAAGTTTACACTTTACAGTTATAATATTTTCTTAGCATCCCTTATGAATTTCCTCGAAGTTTCCTGAAAAGGAATTAGAAAAAATAAAATAAAAATCGCAGAAGACTTAAATTATCCGTCTCTCTTTTTGAGTCTTTAGAGCATTTAACAGTAAAAATTTAAAATTTAGCAGAAATGCAATTTTGATCTCTATATTTTGGGTCTATTCTCGATTTGGTTTCTAAAGTGATTTAGCTCCTAAGTCAGTCTCTGATTTTTAAAAATCGTTTTTAAAGTAGTCCCTACTGTCAACTTAGTGATAGAAAATGCTAAGGTGACAGATGAAATATAGGCGTAAATGCACTTTTAGTCCCTACATTTTGATCCGATTTCTATTTTGGTCCCTACATTTTATTTTTACTATTTTTAGTCCCCAAACCAATTAACGCGTGACATTTAAGTCCTTACCGTCACTCAACTAACAGAAAATGCTGACGTGGCTAACGGCACAGTAAAATAATAATTAAAAAATCTATTTTGGCATTAAAAAATTGCCACGTCAGCTTTTAAATTAATTTTAATTAAATAAAAAAAATTAAAAACAAAAAACTGTTTCTTTTTCAAAAGTTTCAGATCTAAAACTGATTTTTTGTGTGTTTGAAACTCATCACCTCTAGAAACTTTCTTTCAGATTTGTGTGTTTGAAACTTGCTTTCACATCTGAAACTCATCGCCTCTGGAAAGCTCGTCAAGGTGAAAAACTCATTCAAGCTCGAACCTGCCGCTCCGGTGAAGAAGTCCTCAATCGTTTCTGCTCCGGCGAAGCCTAAGTCCGTTGCAAAGCTGAAGGCAACCAAAGTGGCTCCCAAGGCAAAGAAAGTTTCAACCAAGCCAAAGCCAAAGGCAAAAGCCGCAGCGTCTGTGAAGCCTAAGGCGAAGTTCGTGACTGCGAAGCCAAAGCCAAAGCCAAAGACGAAGGTTGCAGCGAAGGCAAAACCAGTTGCGAAGCCAAAGGCGAAGGTGGCAAGGACTTGAACGAGAACAACTCCGTCGAAGAAGGCGGCGCCGGCAAAGAAAGCACCGAAGCCGAAGAGCGTGAAGTCTCCGCCGGCAAAGAAGAAAGCTCCAGCAAGCTTGAAGTTAGGGTCCGATTCTGTCTCGGTGGAAGAGAGTTTTGTGTTGTGTTGTGGTTCGTTTTGTTTCTAATGGGGTTTGGGACTTGAATCTTTGTTAGATGTTAGAAGTTAGAATGCTAACAACAAAGATTTCATCTTAGAAGCCGGGAGATTGAAGAGTTTAATTTTCATTGTGTTTTAGGTTCTGGGTTTTGCATATTATCGAAAATTTCAGAAAAGATTTTGTTTCTTAGGTCTTGGATTCCTGTGATTTTGTATAGATTGTTTTTCACATTTTTGTGTGGTTTTCATTTTTGGGTATTGTTTAGAAAGTTGGGGTTCTTTGATCAAATTTTGATTGATTCGTACAGCTTTGAGTCCGATTCACAAAGAATCATTGAATTCTGCTGGGGATTATCGAAGCAGGGAAGGATCCATTCTTGTATACCTTACTGTTGCAGGGTTTGTTGTTGTTGTTGGTCTGATCGGCGTGGGTTTGTTGTTGTTGGTTTGGGTGTGGTTCAGTCTAATCTATTTTGTTTTTGTTGATGTTCATGTTCTTGATTCTGGGTTTGATGTTCATGTTCTTGATTCTGGGATTGTTCATGTTCAATTTTTTGTTTTTAATTTTTTTATTTAATTAAAATTAATTTAAAAACTGACGTGGCAATTTTTTAATGCCAAAATAGATTTTTTAATTATTATTTTACTGTACCGTTAGCCACATCAGCATTTTCTGTTAGTTAGGTGACGGTAAGGACTTAAATGTCACGCGTTAATTGGTTTAGGGACTAAAAGTGGTAAAAATAAAATGTAGGGACCAAAATAAAAATCGGATCAAAATATAGGGACTAAAAATGCATTTACGCCTGAAATATACTGTATACACAGTAAATATTGACGTGACTAATAAAAAAAAAAATTATTTACCTTTTAAAAAATAACACATCAGCATTTTAATAATAAAAATCCATGTCAGAAAATTTAAAAATAAAATAAAATAAAAAACAAAACCTTAAATCTCATTAAATTAAATAATTAAATTTGTATTTTTTTTTATTGCTTTTCATTATTTTTTTGGAATAACACAAGAATGTGTTCTTCCTAACATATCTAACACAATCAAACTCAACAAATTCTAACACAATGAACACTAAATTTTACAGCAAATCAAACCCATAAACTCAGTAAACAAACTAATCTCCAACAAACTCAAACCTAGAAATTTTCTTGGGAAACAAACACAAAAAAAACCCAAAAAATTCAACAAAGACTCATGCCCGAATCTCCCTAGCTTTCTTGTTCTTCTTCCCTAAGACCCATGGCTGAAAACCCATCTTCCCCACCGCCCCATGGCTAAAGAGTGAAGACCCATGGCCACACCCCACCGATCTGAGCCCAGATTAAACCCACAACCACTGATCTCCACCTCAACAAGCTCCAGCCACTGAAACATTCTAGCACCATCGAAACAACCAACCCAGGCCGAAACATCCCAGCTTCACTGAAACAACCAACCCACACAGATTCAAAGAAGCCCCAGCCACTGAAACAACATAGCACCGATGAAAACCCACACTGATTCAAAATCAAACAAGCCCCAACCACCAAAACTAACCTAGCACCACCGAAATCAAGCCAAACCACACCGATTCAAACCAACCCCTCACTGATTCAAGCAAGCCCTAGCCATCGAAACCAACCCAGCACCACCAAAAACAAACTAGACTAGCACTAGTTCAAACCCATAATCACCGATTCAACATCTACTCACAACTTTAAACCCAAAACGCAACAAATCGGAACCAAAGCAACCCACAACGACAAACACGCCGCTATCTGAACTTGCTTTTGAAGAGAGAGGTAGAGTCAAGGAGCACTCGACGATCGTTTACGAAAGTCCTTAGCCCGATAAGAAGCACCAGACGTTCTCAATCTCCTCTGCCCTCTTTCTCTCTCAGTCGAGTTAGCGTAGGGATTTTAGGATGGTTGTTTTGATTTTGGGATGGAATGGACAGAGAGATTTTGATCTGGGTTAGGGTTTGTGGGATTTTTTGGGATAGGAACTCAATTTTTTAAGTTGAAAAAGCTTCTTCTTTTTTTCTCTTAATTTAATTTAATTAATTTTTATTTATTTATTTATTTTAAAATTTATGAGCTGGATTTTTTGTTTTAATTTTTTATTAACTTAAATCTGATGTGGCATATCAAAAATGCTAAATAAGTTTTTTTAATAATATTTTAATATCCACGTCAGTGCCATGTCAGCTAGTAGGACACGCCGTCTGCCACCTTAGCATTTTTTGTCACTGGGTTAATGGTAGAGATTATTTTAAAAACGATTTTTAAAAATCAGGCACTGACTTAGGAGCTAAATCAATTTAAGGACCAAATCGAGAATAGACTTAAAATGTAGGGACCAAAAGTGCATTTTCACTTTTTTTTTAATACCCTCTTGGATATGGCTTAAAATCACAGCATTAGGTGTTTTAGCATTTTTTTTTTGGTTGGGAGAAGTTAGTTTCCACGTGATTATACACCATTTAGTGGATTACTGCACTGTTTAGAAGACTCACAAATCTTTTTTTTTTAGCAAAATTTTTATTAAAAATGGGTCTTACAATACTATTTATATATTTAAAAATTATTTTGTTACAGTATTTGCAGTTTTCAGTTTTTAATATTCAATTTTTAAAAAATAAGCGGTATCCAAACGGACCCTTATTATTTAACACCATCTTATCTATTTTAGGGGTGTTTGGTAGACTAATTTGAGATGAGATTTTTATAGTTTTTTAAAATTTATATAAATAAAAATATATGTAAAATTATTTAAAAGGGAAAAAGGTGTGTTAAGTTAACTCACCAAACATGTTCTTAATTTTTAACTACACACTTTATAATACACACTTCCTCCAAACTTCTATTTTTCGCGTTACCTATTCATTTCTCTATTTCTTCCTCTCTTTCTCTCTGGACTCTTTTCTTCTCTTTCGTCTGAAGCACAAAGCCGCGCCTCCATAATTCCAAACCCACAGCCCAACAGCCCCATCTCCATAATCCCAAACCCACAGCCCCACCTCCACAAGCCCAAAACCCCACACTCACCACACCTTCACAAACCCACGCTCTGACCACCACGAATCCACAACGGCCAAACCCACGAATCTGACCACCACCTCCACCGTCGCCCCACCAGCCACAAACCACAACACCATCGCCCAACTAGCCCACGAATCCGATCTCACAACCACGAAACTCACCGGAGCACAACCACAAAAACCCACCGGAACACAATCACGAATCCGATCTCATAATCAAACCCAGTGAACAGAGAAGTGAGAGACGAAAGAGAGGAGGGATATATAGCTAGAACTTTTAGCTATACACTTTAGCATCTTTACTTTGAGTGCTCTTACAAGGGAACTCCTCGCATGTGATAAGAGATCAAAGCCACATCTAATATCACACACACTGTAGCTTTGTAAGTTTCCAATGGCTTCCATAACCTCTGAAATAGCTTCTTCTTCTTCTTCATGGCTCAAATGGAAGTATGATGCTTTCGTCAGTTTCAGAGATGAGGACACCGGCAATAACTTCACAGACCATCTATATGCTGCCTTGGATCAAAAAGAGATTATGACCTTTAGAGATAATGAAAGACTTGAGAGAGGAAAATTCATTTCCACGGAGCTCTTGGATGCTATAGAAAAGTCGAGGTTTGCAATTATTGTTCTATCAAGAAACTATGCATCTTCGTCTCGGTGCTTGAATGAACTTGTAAAGATTGTTGAGTGCAAGGAAGAGGCTAGGCTAACAGTTTTGCCTGTTTTTTATGATGTGGATCCCTCTGATGTACGAAAACAAACGGGCAGTTTTGCAGAGGCCTTTGCTAAACATGAAGATCTTATCAAGAACGAAGAGAAGTTGCGATCGTGGAGAGCTGCTTTGAGTCAAGTTGCCAATCTCTCTGGATGGGATGCGCGGAATAAGTAAGAATTTCTTTCGGAAACTCTTGGAAAATAAATATTATTCGTAGTTACTTTGATCTCTTGGCCATATGACTTTTTTCTTTTTCTTTTTTTTTTCCCTTTCTTTAATTGTTTACTTAAATGGAGAATTAGAGGACACGTTCAATTTTTACTGTATATTATGAACTTAGGAAATTGTAAGCTAAAATGGGCAACGACTTGTTAAGTATTTAATTTGACATTTCCACTCAAATCAGATAGAAAAGAATTCTACTGCGAATGTTGTGTCCATTACTCAAATAACAGCTACTTACACTTTGTTAGTGGATAAATTTTGTTAGTTGCTAGTGGACTTTAAGTCGATCAAGGTCCAAATTTGGTCACTGATATTTTTTGGCAGAGTTTGCAAACAATCAATTACTCTCTACAAAGAGAATTTGTTGAGTTTCCACAGCATTTATCAAGTTGGAATTATCAACTGGACCTCATAGGTTACCTTATTGTATTAATAAGCTCGAGTCTAAACTCTTAACAAGCTTAATTTCATTTTTGGAATGAATGAGTTTATCTTTTAATACAACCAACAAACTGAACAAATAATAGATCAAAACAAACAGATTAAGCTGTAGTATCTTAAGCAGTAGCAAGTAACTATAACTAGCATAATTCCTAGGACTCTCATTTTCCTCTGTGTGCAACTCCCCTTAACAATTTTTGCTGAAGGCAAATCCAGATTTTCTATCATCCTTTATGGCTTTGAAATTGACTTCTTCAATTTTATTGTGTGTGTGTGTGTGTGTATAGATATATAAGATATTAGCAGCCTAGACTTCTACTAGAAGGGTAGGACCAAAGCTGCTTTCTTGCATGGCTTGTATAGCCCACTGAACTCTGCTTCCAAGTTCCCACAGACCAATTTGTCTGCACAATGAGCAACCATTCAAAATTCCTTTTCCAAATACGTCCTGTGAAACCATAGGCATAAAAATGTTCTCTACTTAGATGGAAAACATTGCAGAAAATGCAGACTTTCCATTCTTTCCTCACTAAACTTGCGTAAACAGAGTAGTTGATCTTTTTTTTTTTTTTTTTTCTATATTTTATCATTAACTAACCATAAATGAATGCTTATGCATTTGAAAAACCAGATATTTTTCTACCAATCTAGAATAGGATGAGAATATCTGATTTAGCTAGTATTGAAAGTGTCCAACTGAATTTTCTAGTATTGAAAGAGTCCAACTGACCAAATATATAGATTGATATATTTGAACCTCTGAACATTTCTGCTAATCCCAACTAGATTCTCTGATTTGCTATAAGGCAAACTAAGGCATCAATCTCTAAGATATGGATACTTTTGCTTCTGTGATACTGGTAGCATCATACTACACTGCCATAAGTTCGCAGAAATAATGGCCAATCCTGAGCCCAGAGCTCATGCCATATAACATGCTCTCAATGCCTCACCATTCTCTATATGACTCCTGTAATTTTTGAGTAAAAAGGCTTCTACCTCTGAGCACCATATTTTTGAAGGGAAGAACTAGTGAAGCGACTAGTCATTCTGCAACTCTGCCACAACATTAATTTATACTACGTTCTCCTAGGATGACACAGGCATCTTTTCTTTATTTTTCTATTACATTCTAAATAAATTTTTGGCATCATCATCATCATCTTAGAAATTTAATTAGTTGTAGACAAAAGAACCTCAAGTAATGAAATCCAGAAGAATTCCAAAATATGAATTAGATATATAATGAAGCTACAATGTAATATGATATATATGTTGTAATGAACAAATAAAGAATTATGTAAAATTTGAAATTTTGCTATTAGAAGTTTTATTAAAGGTTGTTAATTCCAGATTTAAAAGGAGATAGGTACTTTTCAACATTCCTGACTAGACCACTATATGTATACTTTTATTTTAATTGTAAGGTACCATTACACAGCTGAATTCCAATTAATGTTGATCATTTCCTTTTCCCCCCCCTCTGCCAATGGTTTACTATATAAAACATACTAATATATGTTTTCAATAGAAATGTTAAAATGTGCAGGACATCAGGGCAAACAGTAGGCCAGGGGTCCTACTATGTTGTAGAAAACTTATTTGGTAAATTTGTTATATTTTTTTCATATTAGAACATAGAATTCCCTATTCTGTGGTGAATGAATCTAAAAGTTGTACACTTGCTGAGCCTATTGTTTTGTTTTAACGCAAGAAAATTATTGTTCTATTGTTTTGGCAGGCGAGAGTCAACAATTATCAAAGAGATTGTCGGAGAGATACTTGGTGACTTGAATGCTTCCTACTCATATGTACACAAGGATCTAGTTGGAATAAAATCTCGTGTTGGGGAAATAGAGGATATATGCTCAAGTATGGGGTTGAATGATGTTCGCTTCATAGGGATTTGGGGAATGGGTGGAGTTGGTAAAACAACTCTAGCACGAGTCCTTTATGACAAAATTCATTCTCATTTTGATGGCAGCAGCTTTCTTGCAAATGTTAGAGAAAGAAGTGAAAACGGGGGATTAGTTACTTTACAAAAACAACTTCTTTCTGATGTCTTGTTTGAAAGCAATATTGATATTTTGGATGCTCAACAGGGAAGCAACGTGATAATGAATAGATTATGTTGTAAAAGGGTTCTTATAATTCTTGATGATGTGGATCAACTTATACAGTTGGAAACATTAGTAGGCAAGCGTAGTTGGTTTGGTGAAGGGAGTGTGATCATCATGACAACTAGAGATCAACATCTATTACTCAGACATGAAGTTGCTAAAGAGGAAATGTACAAGGCTACATTATTAAATGATGATGAAGCTCTAAAACTTTTTAGTCTAAAAGCTTTCAAGCAAGACTATCCTTTAAAAGGTTATTTGTTGCCATCTCAAAAGGTTATATATTATGCTCGAGGCCTTCCTTTAGCTCTCGAAATTTTAGGTTCCTTCCTGTTTGATAGAAATCTAAATGCATGGGAAAGTCTCTTAGGTAGACTACGAGAATGTCCTGAAAGTAAAATTTCAGATGTGCTCCAAATAGGTTTTGATGGTCTAAGGAGTACAGAGAAAAAAGTATTTTTAGATATTGCTTGTTTCTTGAAAGGAATGACTAGGGATCGTGTAGCACACATACTACAAACTCCCTATTATAAGCCATACATTGATATAGATGTTCTCGTGGAAAAATCTTTTATAACCATCTCTGATGGAACGTTGTGGATGCATGATTTACTACAAGAATTGGGTAAGGAAATTGTTCGTTGTGAATCTCCTGACGAGCCTGGTGGACGCAGTAGGTTGTGGTTGAAGGAGGATATCCTTCATTTACTAATAGATAGTGCAGTAAGTTGATTATGCTGGGTTTTAATATCTCTCTCTCTCTCTCTCTCTCTCTTTGTTAATAACTTCTAATATGCTTACTTTTTGTTGTTGGGTACTAGGGAACAGAAAAGGTTGAATGCATCTTCCTCAACTTATCTCCAAATAAAGAGGATAATGTTAAAGTCAATTTTGAAGCCTTCTCAAAGATGAGAAAGTTGAGATTGCTTAAAATTGGTAATGTGCACCTGCTTGAAGGCCTCAGTTTTCTTTCAAGTGAGCTACGTCTTATGAATTGGCTTGGATATCCTTTAAAATTCATGCCTAGAAATTTCCATCCCAACAAACTTGTTGAACTCATAATGCCTCATAGCCGCATCAAACAACTGTGGGAGGGAGTTTGGGTAAGATTTTCACTCATGCAAAATGTGGTTATTTATTTATTTTTTATTTGTTAAGAATCAATTATGTTCATAAGGGTTTAATTTTCACTTTTTAATTATTTTTCAATGCTAACAGAGTTTAGAGTGGCTAAGAATCATTGACCTCAGTGATTCTAGAGAGTTGATCATGACCCTGGATTTTGCTAGAGTCCCAAATCTTGAGAAACTGATTCTCAAAGGTTGCACAAAATTATCTAAGATTGACGCATCCCTTGGAGATCTCAAACATCTTATTTTATTGGATTTGAATGGCTGCACATGTCTTAAAAGCCTTCCATGCAAGATTAACTTGGAATCTCTTGAAATTTTTATTCTTTCAAGTTGTTCAAAGCTGAAGAAGTTTCCAGAAATTGTGGGGAATATGTCACATTTGCTAGAACTTTATTTGGATGGGACTGCTATAGAAGATCTACCATTATCACTGGAGCAGTTAACTGGGCTTATCAAATTGGATCTAACAAATTGCAAAAACCTTCCAAGTCTTCCTGGAACCATTTGTAGTTTGACGTCACTAAAAACTCTCACTCTATCTGGTTGCTTAAAACTTGACAATATGCCAATGAATTTGGAGAATCTAGAAGGCCTAGAGGAACTAGATGTGAGTGGAACTGCTATAAGAGAGCCACCTTCCTCCATCTATTGCTTAAAAAATCTCAAAATACTATCTTTCCAAGGATGTAATGGGCTGTCATCTAAATCATGGTCATGGAAGAAGCTGCTTAATTTTCTGTTAATGAAAAAAATTCCAGATCTCATGGGTTTGGTATTGCCTTCTATGTCAGGTTTGAGTTTGTTAACTAGATTGAATATAAGGAATTGCAATCTTCAAGCAATCCCTAGTGATATTGGCTGTTTGTCCTCATTAGAAGAATTAGATCTAAGTGGAAATAATTTTGTTTTCATTCCTGAAAGCATTAATCAACTATCTAATTTGAGAGAATTTTGGGTGGAGAATTGCAAGAGTCTTCAATTGTTGCCGGAGCTTGGATTTAGTCATTATATTGAAGTTTGGGCAAATGGATGTACCTCATTGGAAATGTTACTGCCATTAAAAATAAAAGATGATTATTATAATATTTATTTCTCTCTTCTCAATTGCTTATCAATAAACATCTTACTTATCAAAAAAAAAAAAAAAAAATTTCTCTCTTCTCAATTGCTTCCAATTTGACAATCAAGGCCGCTGTGACTTGTTCACTACAATGCTAAGACAATATTTTCAGGTCTTTCTCTCTCTCTCTCTCTCTCTCTCTCTCTCTCTCTCTCTTTCTCTTTCTCCCAGCTTTCTTTAAAGATCATGGTTGGTTTTTATGTTTCAGGATTCAACTATAAAAGAAAGATTTGATGTTGTTATTCCTGGAAGTGAAGTTCCGAACTGGTTTAGGCATCAAAGTGTGGGGGCTTCAATAAATCTGGAAGTGCCTTCATATTTATTTAAACAAATTAGAGGAATTGCTCTCTGCGCTGTTTTTCGACCCCTCCAGCATCATCCACCTAACCTTTGCCTTATTTGTCACTTTAAAGCCAATGGAAATTCAGTAGGGTGTCATTTGTGCACAGGATTTTGGAAAATGTCTGATACATTTGAATCGGATCATCGTTGGTTCATGTATTTGTGCCCTAATTATCTTTTCAAATTTTACTCACCAAAAGAATTTTATCAAATTGCTGATGGATCCAGCTGTCAACTTGAGATTGTATTCAAACCCAACCATACAAGCATGATTGAGATAAAGAAATGTGGGGCCCATATGGTATACGAGGAAGAAATGGAAGATCTGAAAGAAAGCATGGGTCAGAGTGAGTGCAACAGCAGCATCATTCTTTATAATGAGGGTGTAGACATTGGTCATTTTGAAGAAAATATCAAAATTAAGCGAAGACTTGATGATGAGAATGTAGCTAGTGGAGAAGGTAGCTCTACTCACATACCACACCCTAAGACTAAGAGAGTACGATTGTCTGATAGTGAGTGAGGACTCTTAGTGACACTCAGAAATCAAATGGTGGCTTTCAGGAATCTGGACCCTCTTTATTTGAACTCTTTGTAAGTCACCAACTCTCCCTCTTACAGATTTCTTTTTAATAAAACTATGTCACAAATGCCATTTTCAGGAATTTATTGTGGTACTCATTATTGAACAGTACAGACATTAAGAACTTAATTGGATTTCTTTGGTGATGAGAAATTGTCGCATTGCTACCCAACAAGAAGTCAGGTGAATGCCCTACACCATCTAATCCAATAATTTAATTTTATATTACATTATGATTATGATGTGGAACAGTAAGTTTTTATGTTATTACTGTAGTATTAAAGTATTAGCGCATATACAAGAATGAGTAGTAGTTGTTATCATAAAAAAGAAAAAAAAGAATTAGTAATTAACTAATTATTTAAATTATTTTGTAGTCATAAATGATATAGTTTATTGACACACACACACACACACACATATATATATATATATATATATTATTGGCTAAAATATAAAATTCACCTTCTAAATTTCAACTTTTGTCATTTTAGTCTTATAAGTTTGAGTTTTTTCACGTTACTTAAGAGAGTGTGTTGTGTGTAGTATAACTTGTCTCACCCTCCCTTAAAAGTTATCATGGCTTTTAAATAAAGTTGTGGTGTGTCTTTGTGTTAGAACTCTTTTCCCTCTCAATTTTTACCGTTAACTTACCACAAAACGGCGACTCTTTGGACCTTAGTTAATATTTTTATTATTATTATTTATTTCTTAATTAAAAAAAAAAGTTAACTAAAAAAACAAAATCCTTTACAACCATAATAGTTGCAATACTTTTATTGTACATTTAAAATCCTTTACAACTTATTTTCCCACGGATTTTGGGTAACATGTTGCAATGCCTTTTAATATATTAAACTGGACTTTGGTCTTGATGGATGTGTTGATGACACAAAATCACTTTCACCGTTTTTGACTTTTTTTTTTTTGCTAATAGACGCTGTTATATCAAAACAACTAAAAGGAAATAAGGCACATCCTCTCAGAGGATCTGCCCATACAATCAAAATACAACAAAAGCTTAATATCCGATGCAATCTGAAATGAGAGCATAATGAGCAGTGTTCACAGGAGAAGGATCAGACACCCACTCCACCACAGCTTTTGCATCTAGTTCTACTTCTACATTCTTGGCTATAATCTAATTTAGAAGTATGTTTGAATTTAACGGACATAATAGAGACAATATTAATATCTTATAAGACGGAAGATAAACCTTAATAGGCTGATCTTCTTAGAAAACTGTATATACCAAAGTTATAGTTACAATGATAGTGATTCTTTCATCATCCAGACCTTTTTGTTAAAATTAAGCTCCACTTATAGTTTGCCTACCAATTTAAATGTTTAGTTCCCTATAAAAATTTGCCTAGTTGTTTGTGAGAAGTAGTAAGTGACAGTTCTTAATGACCCAGCTTTCAATTAAACCTGATGACTTGACCAATATTATTGATGAAATATAGGTACTAAGATATGTGAAAAGTATCCATGCTTTATAACTAAATTAATGATTAAGGTTCCTAAGTTATGGCTAGTTTAGATTCTGATTTGGTCAATAAACCTGTATTCTTTCATATTTAAGATAATTGAAAACCTCCAATAGTTCTAGTCTATGTCAGATCCATATTTATCATGATAGTAAGACTTAAGAATAGGGGTTCCATTATTTTATCAAAGAATTTTGTTTAGGCTTTGCCAAAGCTTAGCACTTGAATACTTCTAATAAATGTTCCAGTTTCATGTTTGTATTGCTAAAATAAAGCATAAGCCGTGCCACCTCTGTTTTTAATATTTTCTAATTCCATGATGTGTCTTTATATGACAATGATGTTGACATTGTCAGCAGTCTACTGGACTGTCTCCTCTGCCACATTATCACAAGCATTTTGTCAAGAAGGTTTGGGCCTCTCCAGACTCTCATCCCATCTGAGTTGTCCAATGTCCTGCTGTTGTCACTGTCAACTTGAATCAGGGCGCTGCTGTCAACACCATGGAATTTCATCCATTGCAACAAACCTTGCTTCTTGGTAAGCTCTAGCTGCTGCTGCTGATACTACACACCTTCAAATTTCTGTATATGAGGTAGTCAAGGGGTAGTTGACTAGCCAAGGTTTCCTCATCCACGAGAATATGGAAAGTGAGAAGCAAGTGGCTGTTACATGTTACATATGTTAACTTTCAACAGCTCTCTCTCTCTCTCTCTCTCTCTCTCTCCACCTTAGACACCCATAATGGCTTGGGCTCTATTCTCTCCATCTCTCAACCTCTCACTCCCTCAGACCACCAAGACCAACTTCAACAGAACACAGTGGTTCAGCACTAAAACAAGTAGAGCAGCAACAACAAGAACAACCAGTATCAGAGCCAATGCTGCTGACCAAAATCAACCCAAAGACAAAGACGAAGACACTACTTCTGGTTTCAGTCCCTTTGCCTTTGTAACCGATAACCCTTCAAGCCGCGAAGCCATTCAGCTCTCAGAGAGCCCTGCTGAAGATGGCAACGTCGGAGAAATGCTTTATGTATGTGTTCTTACTCTCACTCACCATTTTCTTCAACTAGGTATCTATCAAACACTGCTATCGCTTATTATATATATAGTTTCAATCATTTATATTCATGGGAATTTTTACTTTTTATCAGAGGGTATGTTTGTTCAGTTCATATTGTTGGGTTGTGTACTCATTTTTATTCTTTTTATCAGTTAGCAAATTCTAAAAATTAAGGACTTTGTGGACTTTAATTAGGATTTAGAGATTTTTATTCTATTATGTTATTTATTTTCTTGGAATTTTGAGAGGATGTCTATTTTTGAATTCATGAAATTTTGTACTTAAACTCAACCTCTCAATTGATATTGTTCAGATTCTTGCTTATTGGTATTATCCTTGATGATTGTGTGGTTAAAATTAAGTGTTATTGATATTTTTTGCTTTCTTCCAGGAATTTTTTGTTTTCTAATTCACCAAATTCTGAGATCCAATTCTTCAGTTCCTTAAAATTTCAATCAATATTACCAATCTTCATATGGGTTACTCATTTTATTCTACCACATGTTGTTAAATGCTGTAACTGTCTAATCAATAGTCCCAAAGATTTGGCTGCCTTGTGAAAGAATGACTGAATTCAATCAGCCTTTTCTTGTAAATGATGGAATGGCCAAAACCACCCTTAGAGATACGGGTGACTTTCTTGTGATAGTAATTGTGGATGTGCAAGTAAGGGGCAGCAACTAAATAGGTAGCGAGACTGCCCTTAATTAAAAGCTTAGATCTTCGAATTCCTTTAGAATGAAGTAGCTATGAAGCCCCTACTATGTACTTTGTTTGATTGAAAAGGCCCCATATGTGTAACACTTCATGTAGCTTCCTGTTTGAGCTATTTATTTGATGAGCACCGTTGGTTACACACGTGTGTATACACGTGTTTTATAACTAAAACCCATGATTTCATGTTTGAAATCATGGGTTAAACCCATGTTTTTAGTTACAAAACACGTGTGTATACACACCTGTGTAATAAGTTATAGCTTTATTTGATATGGGTGAAATTTTCTGATTGATCTCTAACTCAATTATGTTGATTAAGGTTTGGAAGTTGGTTTAACTTGCATACCATTTTCTTTTCATTGACAATCTCAATGAAACACCATAAATGTGGTGGATGGATATTGTATTTAGTTAGGGCATCAATCAATTGAATTAAGTTCTTTTTTTCTTTTTCCATTTTGGTGCCTTTGGCAAACTTTTAATGCTATCTGGTTTGTGATTTGTTGAAAGGCTTTGAATACATGTCATATCCATTGGTATCATACAACTTTCTTGTTTCCCAATTCTAGAAGATAGAAGATAAGGGAAAGGAATATGGCTCATACATCAAATCTGGAGAGTTTATATGGTTTGTAAGAGAAACTGGTAAATTTCTCTGTAGCAACATTAGTTTCTTTTATTTATCCACTTGGATTTATGAAAAGTTGATTCCATCCTTGCAGGGTCTGCCGAGAGCCGACATGGAACAATTGTTTTCCTTCATGGGGCTCCAACACAATCTTACAGCTATCGAGTTGTTATGTCTGAGGTTGTAAGGCTGAATTTTTTTTAGATCTTACAGCATACCTCTATTTTATAAATTATTTACTAGAAGTTTCCTTCGCTTGTTTACATATACAGTTCTTCCATAAACATATAAATTCTTATATTCTGGTTCAAGAAAGAATATTAGAGTCTGACACAAACTTATGATCTAGAACATGGCTTGCTGACTACTCAAAAGCTGGTAAAGTATTGCCAGTAAACCAGCAAGGCGGACTCCACCTAGTTTACTTTTCCTGGTTTACTTTTCTTAGTTGTCTTGTAATAGCAGCTCAAGCAATTTTAGTGAAGGTTATATACACTTTTGTCTTCATAACATCTACATGCCTTGAGATGTTTCTATAAGATGTTGCTATTAACCACTTCTTGAATATGTCATTTTCCTATCCTTTCAGTTTGTCCATCCATTTATTGTGATTTATTTTCCACTCTTAGCTGCCCTCAAGTGACTTCATGCTAAATGATGTTTAACTTTGCTATCATCTTGCCTAGATGTCAGGTTATGGGTTCCACTGTTTTGCGCCTGATTGGATAGGATTTGGTATTAGTGACAAGCCACAGCCAGGATATGGGTTTGATTACACAGGTTTCTATATTTCGTTAATAAGATCATTACCATATAATATCTGTCTTGCTCTATAATGGTCATGATTCTAAATGTTTTATGTTTCCACTGTTACAGAAAAGGAGTTCCATGAGGAATTTGATAAATTACTTGATGTGCTGGGGGTCAAATCTCCTTTTTACCTCGTTGTTCAGGTTTGAAAAATCTTGCAAAGGAAAATCCATAGCAATGGTATTTATGATGAACTGTAAACATTATATTATTTATGTTGTAGAACATACTAAGGTATACTAAATTTTCAGAGTAATATGCTGCTGGGGAAGACTTAGTAAACATCTAGTCAAGTCATGACTACAATGAAGGGGTTTCTTGTAGGTTCATTTGGATTAACATGGACCTTGAAGAACCCTAGCAAGATTTTGAAGCTTTCAATTTTAAACAGTCCGTTGACGGTTTCATCTCCTATCCCTGGACTGTTTCAAAAGCTAAGGTTCAGTTCTTATATTAACCATCAGTGGGATACTTATATTTCACTCATCATCTTGTTGACAGAACTAGCTATGAGAATTGCTTATATTATTGCTGAAATATAGGTAATAAGATATGTGAAAAGTATCCATGCTTTATAACTAAATTAATGATTAAGGTTCCTAAGTTACGACTAGTTTAGATTCCAATTTGGTCAATAAACCTGTATTATTGCATATTTAAGATATTTGAAAACCTCCAATGCTTCTAGTCTATGTCAGATCCATATTTATCATGATAGTAAGACTTAAGAATAGGGGTTTCATTATTTTATCAAATAATTTTATCTAGGCTTTGCCAAAGCTTAGTGCTTGAATATTTCTAATAAATGTTCCAGTTTCATGTTTGTATTGCTAAAATAAAGCATAAGCTGCGCCACCTCTGTTTTTTTTTTTATTAATATTTTCTAATTCCATGATGTGTCTTTATATGACAATGATATTGACATTATCAGCAGTCTTCCCGGCTGTCTCCTCTGCCACATTATCACAAGCATTTTGTCAAGAAGGTTTGGGCCTCTCCAGACTCTCATCCCATCTGAGTCATCCAATGTCCTGCTGTTGTCACTGTCAACTTGAATCAAGGTTCTGCTATCAAAACTATGGATTTTCATCCATTGCAACAGACCTTGCTTATTGGTAAGCTCTTGCCACTACTACCAATACTTTTCAGCTTCAAATATCTTTAATATGAGGTAGTCAAGGGGTAGTTGTTTTAGCTAAAATTTTGTTCTATTATATGTTTTATGTTCTATCAAATTCATCTGGAACGAGTTTTGGTGATATCACAATTTGGGAAGTAGGTAAGAGGGAGAGGCTTGTTTCAAGGAACTTCAATGTTTGGGACATTGGAGGCTGTTCAATGGCCTTGCAAGTTTGACAAATATCTACATAGACTGACACAACTTGTATATAAATTTTTAATTTGGAGAATATGCTATAGGAAAATTTATGAGGTTAATAATCTGTATTTCACTTTATGATAGGCGTTGTTGGCCAATGATTATATGTAAACCATGTGATGTGGAGTCCTGATGGTGCCCTTTTTGGTATGTTACTTTGATGGGATTTATTTATTGATTTTTTAATTATTAGGAAAGTGTGAATTCAATCATTTGACTTTTGTTCTAATACTCTTCCTCATGTGTGGGTTCAACCATTGTTCTAAAAGTTAAAACTTTCCATTTGAGGCATTGCATATTCGAAAGATATAGTGCAGATATATTCCTATGATGGTGGTGATGATTTCCAGTACCATCTGGAGGTTTGTTTATATATAAATATATATATGTGTGTGTGTGTGTGTGTAGTGTATACTCAGTACTCACACACACACACACACACACGTGTGTAGTTACATAGTTTTTTTTTTGGTTAACAGGAAATTTAATTAAATATAGTTTTTCTTTTTATTGATTATTAAAGTATGACACTAACTGGTTTGTTTATCCCCTTTTGTTAATAATTGTGTATCTGCCATGAAATATTTTTTTCACATTGAAGCTCAACTCAGTTAGGTTAATGATCTCTTCTTTTCGCATCAAAACAGAAAACTATGCATCATAACTTGTGGAGAGGACAAGGCTGTTAAGGTTTATTTTACTTGGCACATTCTTTGGGTATGAGAATAACGTTCGACTGCATTTGTGGAAGTTCATTTCTGTGCAGGTGTGGAATGCTGTTGCTGGTACTAAGCTGTACACTTTTGTCAGGCATAAAGCACCAGTTTACTCCATATGCCCTCATAATAAGGAAAACCTTCATGTATGCAGTTGTTTTATTTGCACTTATGCTAATTGACAATTTTTAAAGGCTTGTTTCGCATGCCTCAGCCAGAGCTTTAGGCTTAGGCTATTATTATTGGTTAAGAAGCTTCACCAAAATATTATGGTGCACTTATTTTATACTAAGGCTATGCTTGCAGAGGGGGGTGGGGGCTCATGAATTAATCAGAACAAGGTTTTATCAAAAAGTGTTAAGAGGCAATAGATTTCTTCATTGCTTTTGTTTTGTCAAAAAGGCTTTCTTCTTTCAACCTGAAGTATTTTCCTTGCTTTCATTAATAACCCATATGGTAAATATATATTGTAATTTTCTTGGTACTAAAAATGGCACCATTCAATTCTGTTTTCTTCCTGACAAATCTGAATTCTTTTTGAAAAAAATGGGAAATATCAAGCTTAATTGTCACACCTTAAGGATAGGTTTGCCATTTGGTCGCCCTTCTTCTGCTGAGTGGATTTTGTATATTATTATTGAGAGTGACAGTGGCAGTGCAGTGGGATTCATGGTCTGGGCTGTCAAATGGGAAATAAACAGTTTTGCCACTGATCCAACAGTTTATTTCCTTCAATTTTTCACAATGATTGGGCGATTGCTCATATTTCTTTTATTGTGTGTATAAAAGGCTATTCATATGTGAGACAAGTAAAGAAGGACAATCATACCTAGTGGAATTGGATGAACGTCAGGCGGCTATCAAGTGTGTATATCATGGTCTTTGGAAGCAGTTTGTGGGGGTTATGCCATTTGATACAATGAAGAATTGGTTCCTGGCTACCGGTGGTGCCTTCAAAATAAAATTTTGGGACATGGACGATGGTTATCTCTTGACAATTACCGCTGCACAGGGTGGATTACTGGTAATGCCCATGGAAGCCCTTTTCTTGACATGCTTGGCAGTATTTTGAAGAAGCTCTTATAATTAATCAATCTTTACCATGAATATCTTTTAGGATGATCCTGGCATTTGATTTAACAAGGAAGGGATAATGCTTGTTGTATAAACAAGTGAGAATGGAATCAAAATACTTGCAAATGCTGATGGTGTGCGGCTTCTGCATTCTATTGAAAATCAAGCTGTTGATAACTCCTGAGTGGCTTCTGCAGCTATTGCAAAGGTACTACTTTCTTTTAAGTTTTATAGGTTCTGCAAATGTGTCTTTGCTTCTTAATTACATCGCTTATTTTTCAGGGACCAATAATCAGCACCTTAATTTGGTGATTCCTGTTCAACTGCTGGAACAAGCACTTGATATTAGTTGAAGTCCACACAAACACTGAAGTTTTTGATTTTCCGATGAATATTCTTATCAAAATTTTCAGAAGAACGTTTCAGGAGCTAAATTTTTTTATTCACGTGTATTGTTGACATGTCTGAATCTAGAGGTAAAGATGCCTTCCGTGGAAGTTCTTGCTTAGGCCTAAAGCATGTCCGTTATGTACATGTCTTTTCATGTGCTTCTATCATTCGTTTTTTTTTTTTTTTTGGGTAGTCTTGAGATATTGTTAACAATGACAACTATGTTACAGATTTCTCAATCAGTTTTGAGTCTCGTATGTATCATTGCAACGGCATTCTGTGCTCTAATCAAAAAGGGAAAAGTGCTAAAAGAAGCAATTTGTCGGACTTTTGCTTCCCCACAAAGAGTTGTATGACTGATTTTTCCTAAACACTAATGCCAAAACCAGGCCCAAATCTGTCCAATCCCTTTTTAGTTAGCCTTAGACATTATCATGAACAGTTTGAGAGTGATGGTTGCTCGGTCAAATTTAGCTTAAATTTCAGTCTCAATTGTGCATTCAACTTGGGAAATGAATGTGCATGTGCCTTAAATTAATCAAAGAAGGGGGAAAGGCCAGACCGATATATCTTTTTAGTGCTTGCAACCCAATGGCAGAAGTTTTTAATCTGAAAAAATATATTTGGTCGTTAAATAAATGACATTAACTAAGACAAAAGACAAAATGAATGTGAATAGAGATTTTTTTTCCCCAAGCTCCTATCTTAAACATGATGATTAAATAAAAGAAAAAAAAAACTCTATAATTAGAAATACATTACACAAGTAAATTGATACAAATACGAAGAAGGTGAGAGGAAGGAAAATCCTTTAGCAGCCAGACCATGGAAGTACCATAGGAAGAACTATATGTCATTTATTAGACCTGCAAAATGAACATTGTAGCATACCAAATTCTGGAATTAAAAAAATAAAAATAAAAACACTTAGGAATATTATCAGACAAGTGGTGCACATTTAACTAAAAGTTTACGTAGTTATTTATTCCAAGTCAAAATTATGAACCAAATTTTGACAAACAGATTATGAAGAGATAAATATAATGTGTCTACTCATGCTTATATAGAACACCGTCTGATTTGTGCTGTAGAAAAGAAAGAGAAATACAATCCTTTCAATCACATGTTTCCTTCAATATGGAAATGTTTTGAATAATGCACAAATCTCCTCTTCATTTAGAAACTTTGTAGAAGTTAGCACTTAAACAACATGTTTTAGAGCAAATATACCACTCAATATAAAAGGGTGGTAGGTGTTGAGACTTGAGAGTTGAGATTCGACCTTATATTTTTTAGTTTTTTAGATGGTATAATTGTATATTTTTGTTGCTGATACTTTTTTTTTCTTTTTTCGCTTTCGCACAGTGTATCCTCAAAGCTTTTAACTAGAGACTAATCATTGTTCGCGTCAGGTGGGCCCACGAAGAGGTAAAGCGCTGGTCTAGAAAATTATTTTCAAAGTGCAGGTAGCAAAACTCGAACTAGGGAGTACACCTAGTCGAGCCCAGTACAAGCACCTTGAGACCGAGAGCCCAACCAACTCGGCCAACCCCTTGGGTTTTTGTTGCTGATAATTGTATAGTCTTTTCCACTCCTCTTCTTTTCACTTACTTGTAAACAAAGAAAAAGCATGAAAAAAATTTGTTTGATAAAAGGGCTATTGGCATTGATGATAGCGTGGTTCAATAGGAGCATAATAATATTAAATGCTAACTTTCATTTTTAAAATGAAAATAAAATATTTTAATAATATAATTAATGTGGAAAAAGTTTAGTAACAAAATTAGTTGTACCTAAGAGTCTGTTTGGTTTGAGGGGTGGAACAATGAGAAGATAGAAAATGATAAGAGGATGGAAAAGTGGGTGGATAGAAAAAATTTAATTTCTCTCTTTTTTGTTTAGTTGGGAGTGGAAAAGTGGAGGGATGGAAAAAATAAGTTTGAATAAATTTACTCATATACCCTTGTTAAAGAATGATGCACAATTAAAACAAAAAAGTGACAAATAACAAAAAAAAAAAAGCAATCACCCAAAATTATTTAAAAAATGAAAATCACGTTGTTAAAAAAAAAATCAGTTCTAGTTAAAAAAAAAAAAAACAACTATCACGCCCAACCCCTAAAAAATCAAAAGAAAAAAAAAAAAAAAAGAGACAACATTACCGCCCAACAAGAAAAAAAAAAAAAAAAAAAAGGAAAGGCACCCCAGGCCCTATAAAATCAAAAGAAAAAAAAAAAAAAAAAAAGAGAACGCTACTGCCAAAAAAAAAAAAATCAATATTAGTTTATTTTATTCTACCCAATATAGTTTTCTGCCTTTATTTTGTTATGTGTTATACTATGAGTTTTTTTTTTTTTTTTTTTGTGATTGTCTTGTTAAATGCTTGGATATATTATTCAATTTTTTTTCTAAAAATTGATTTGATTTGATGGGATAAATTTAGTTGTAATTTCAAGTATATTTTTATTAATGAAATAGTTTTCATTAAAAAAATTGTACTAATTGTAGGGCAAATTAACAAAAAGTAGAGTTTTACGGAGTAGGGCGAGGTTTCGCGGGGCCCCAAGGGGCAGGGATGGGGTGAGAAAGTTTTCCCCGTCATGCGGGACGGAGTGAGGATGGGGTAAGACAAAACCATGCGGGACGGGGACGAAGATCCCATCCTTCGGCCCTGCTCTACCCCGCCCCATTGCCATCCCTGTGCACATGCACATGCACATGGGCATTTTTGTCAATCATGAAAAAAAAAAGCATTTTCACTCCATTTTCTATCCATTTTGGGGAGTAAACATTTTGGTGGGCTCAGAGAAAAAACACCTGGGCTCCACCATTTATTTTCCTTCCTCCTCACCCAACCAAACACGTTCCAAAAAAGTTTTCATTCTCATTTCTTCTCCAAAGTTTTCCATCCATCATGTTTCACCTCCAAACAAATTCACCCTAAAGTTACAACCTTACTCAATATCATTAACATTACTATATATTTTGAAAATGACAAAGTTTAGCTACAAAATTAATTGTAGCTTAAAGTTACAACTTTACTCAATAAAATTAACATTCCTACATATTTTGAAAATCTAACAGTTGAATTGCATATTCTTTACACTCTTAATACACAAATTAAATTTTGTGTGAATCAGATATTATTTATTATATAATCTATAAGTTTATATTTTATGCATAATTTTAAATTACAAAAATTTGCAATTTAAATAATTTATTAATGACATGACTATTGATATTTAATTTTTTTAAAATTATACAAGTATGGAGGATATAAGAAGAAAATGTAATCTAAATGTCGATTTATCAAAATTCACCTTTAATAAAAAAATATTGAATAATGTTGTAGCATAAGGCTACAACCAATTTTGTAGTTAAACTATATCCTTTTGAAAATCTAGCCGTTGGATTTCATGTTCTTTAATCTCTTAATACATATGTCAAATTTTGTACTAATAAAATATTATTTACTATATAATATATAAGCTTATATTTTATGCATAATTTTAAACTACAAAAATTTGCAATTTAAACAATTTTATTGATGACATAGTTATTGATCTTTAATTTTCTAGAAATTTTACAAGCATGAAGGATATAAGAAGAAAATGTAATCCAATGATGGATTTGTCAAAATTTTCTTCAAAAAAAAAAAAAAAGTAAGGTTGTAACTGTAGGGTCATTTGGCCCAGAAATATATGTGGGGTGGCCCAAAGGTATTCTTTGGGCTAAAAGCTCAGTCCGAGGACGTTGAATAGTCCGAGGGGTGTATGAATGTTAACTCATAAGAAAATACTAAGTAAAGAAGAGATAATATCTGATTGACTTTGTCCGAGGAAGATTGTGTCCTTGGCGAGGTGAAGCCGAGGTAGGGGAAGGGTTGTTTGATATCCACAAGCTATGTTCTAGAAATTCCTATAGGATAGGGAAGACATGGTACACGTGAAGGATAAGAAGAGGGGCGGTGGAATATCTAAGATAAAACTGTTACCACCACCCCCGCATTAAATGCTTTGCAACGGATATTCTGACCGCATTAATGGAGAAGTGAGACTTGAACATCAGGTTTGAAACTTGGCCCCTATCTCCAGAGATTTCAGGGAAGGTGAATGAGACAAGTATCTAAACTAGCGGTCCAACTATGAGGTGGAGGATGAGAAGGGGAAAAAGGAGGGAGTATAAAAGAGAGAAGAGACCTTCCGTATGAAGAAAAAAGGAAAAAGACTAGAAAGAGAAAGAGACAAAATATAGGGTAGACTTGATTATCCACAATTGTAATCTATCTTGAAAAGTAGTAATATAAGCTATCCTCGGATTGTGTCCGAGGAGGGGTTTTCCTTCATATTCATATAAACAATTCCTTGTACGTACCATTGGGTCCAAAGCCCATCATTCTTTGTTATTCAAACACCTTTAGAACCTAGATTTCAAGCTCACTCTCTACAAATTTATTGTAAAAATGCTTTTCAAGCTCATTCCCTTCTGATTGTAGGCCAATGGCTTGAATTGTGTCCTTATAGTAACCTTAGGATATAACTAATTTTGTAGGAAAACTTTATCCAATTAAAATTAAACAATACAAAATAATAAACAAAAATAAATAACTAAAATTATTTCATGTTATATTGCGAAAACAATTATCTAAAAAAGTTATATTGTGAAAACACATTAAAGTTTTATTATATAGGATATGACATTAATATAAATAATTATAGACAAAAATACAAATGATACCATTTAATTTGGGCAATTGTTATTTTCATCATATAAATTTTATGCGAAAATGTACTTTTGGTCCTTACATTTTGGGTCAATTCCCATTTTGATCTCAAAATTGATTTCATTACTAATGTCGTCCCTAAAAAAAGAAAATCGATTCTATTTTAGTCCCTGCCGTCAACCTACTAACAGAAACCTCCTACGTGGCAGACAGAGTGCCTTGTTTGTTGACATGGAGCTGACAATGGCCATTAAAATATTATTAAAAAAATTATTTGGCATTTTTAAAATGCCATGTCAGCATTTATATTTTTTAAAAAGCCATATCAGAAAATTTATAAAAAAAAGAAATTAAATTTTAAAAAAACCTTAAATCTAATTTAATTAAAATTATTTCTTAAAAAAATAATTATCCTTTTAATTCTTTTTCTTTTTCTTTAACCTCGTCAGTGATTAGACATTTTGGTTTTATAAGTTTGAATTGGATTTTTTTTACCCTTTAACAATATTTTCATAACAATTCCGTTAATTGTTGTCGGGGGAAAAAAAATTTCCTTTCCGATAAATGAGATTTATATTGGGTCAGGGCCCTAAACAAAAACTCGACGATTGGCTCGATACACGACCCAAAGGCTATTGGCGAAGATCCAAACAATTCACCGTGTTTTCATGTCTTGGGCCTAGATTGAGACTTGCAAGAACGGCCCTTAAACAATCCCTATAACGAACACGTCAGCGGGGTTAAAAAGTCTACTGTGAGAAATGACCCAGCGGTAGAGTGTTTTTGCAGAAAATAACCCAGCTGTAAAGTACTTATGCAGAAAAGAGTGACCCAGCCGTAAAATTATTTCGACAAAAAAATAACCCAGCGGTAGAGTGCTTCTGCAGAAAACAACCCAGCTGTAGAGTGCTTCTGCAGAAAAGAGTGGCCCAGCCGTAAAAGTATTTCTGTAGCAAAAACAACTCAGCAGTACAGTAAAGTATACTTTGAGTATTTCACAGGTTAAGAGGAAATGTTAGAGTCATCATCCATTAGCTCTAGGGAAGAGTCTTCTAATACAATAATATGAGGAAAAAATTCAATGGTAACAGTTACATCATAACCATGAATAGTAAATGAATAGATAAACATTATGGGTTTCATGATAGCAAATAATGAGAAAAGCTTAACGTGAGATGAAGGGAGAGAGAGAGATCCCAGCTAGTGCAGCAAGGTCATTATGGTGCCAAAGCATGCTCTTAAGCGTAGTACATATAATGGGTAGAGAGAGACACGTGTGGGCAGCGGGCAAAAGTTTATAGTGAGCTGTTGGAACTCACTGCTGGGGAGGAGTTGAATGTTTTAAACTTGAGGTATGAGAGATGTTTTTAAGCTAGGAGTGAGGGAATTCTGTTTCCATGCATAAGAATGAGAGCTTTATGACTTAGAATCTTGCAGGGATTTTGAGAAGCTGATATGGAAAGGTTTTTGTGAGGGTTTTTCTCTATGAGTGTGTTTCTTGGCATCCTCCTTGTTCCCCGTTGAGGCATTAACAGAGGGTTCTATTTATAGTTGAGATTTCGGGGGCAATTGACAAATAACTCTTGCTAAATCTCCCCCAATCTTCAGAAAATCCTTAGGGATTCGTTTCTTGGAATGTTAGCTAAGAATGGTAAACTTGACCATTTGAAGATTCTTGCTATTTTTGATGTAATATCAACTAAGTTTCTGATCTTGCATTAATGCTGATTGGTCCTGACTTGCTGGGGTTAGAGCAGTCATTAAGCTAATGACCTTGGTTGTGCTGCTTACTAGATTCAGAGCTCCCAAAGGCAAGTTAAATCACCCCAAGCCAGGTGTCAACCTTGGAGCCTTTGCTGGGAACTCTGCTAGGCTTTCCTTGGTGCCCTCCAAACCACATTTCTCTAAGTTTCCCCATTAGGGGTTCATGTGCTTGGTCTATGAACCAGAAAATATGTATTTTTTAGCATGAAAAATGAGCTGATTTGAGCTTGCTTCAGGGCATTAATGGCTACCTTGGATGCTTGACCGAATATGTTGGAGAAGAAAGAGGGGGTGGTTGGCTGAAGTGCTTCCAGCCCCCTGTTGGGTCTTCTCAGCCTTTTGTTAAGTCCATTTCAGCTTTATGTCACCCAATGACTGATGATATTTCAGAAATATTTGACCCTTGATGGACATGTGTCTTGTTCAGACTTGATGGGACAGGCTGATGCCTGACAGCAGTGGGCTCCAGCTGCTGACTTGTGCTGGATTTTTGGCTGATTAGCTCACGTGAGCTTCTGCTGATGGTGCCTAGGTTTTGGGCTGATTTGGTCCAGTTGGGCCTCACGTTTGGGCTGCTTTGGGCCTAATTGTTCCCTCAAAATGAAGAATTTTGCCATGACACTCATGGGCTTTTATAAACTTTGCAAGAGAGGTGTTTTCTTGGAGGATAAATACTTATATCTCCCATGAGTAAGGGATTTTGTATATGTGAAATAATTGTTGAAATAATATTTAGGCTTTGTAAATACGTGCCAAAAATAGTATTTGGGCTTTTGGAAATAGTGCCAAAAATAATATTGGGTTTTTAGAAATAGTTGCCAAGATGACGTTGGGCTTTAGGAAATAGTTGCCAAAATAATATTGGGCTTTAGGAAATAGTGCCCAAAACAATATTTGGGCTTTATGAAATAGTGCCAAAACATTATTGAGCTTTATGAAATAGTTGCTAAAATAATATTGGGCTTTAGGAAATAGTTGCCAAAATAATATTGGGTTTTAGGAAATAGTTGCCAAGATGATGTTGGGCTTTATGAAATAGTGCCAAAACATTATTGGGTTTTATGAAATAGTTGCCAAAATGATATTTGGCTTTAGGAAATAGTGCCCAAAACAATATTGGGCTTTATGAAATAGTTGCCAAAATAATATTGGGTTTTGGAAATAGTTTGCCAAATTAATATTTGGGCTTTGCAAAATAGTTCCAAATTAATATTTGGGCTTTGGAAAATAGTTGCCAAATTAGTATTTGGGCTTTGGAAAATAGTTGCCAAATTAATATTTGGGTTTCGTAAAATAGTTTGCCAAATTAGTATTTGGGCTTCGTAAAATAGTTTGCCAAATTGGTATTTGGGCTTCGTAAAATAGTTTGCCAAATTGGTATTTGGGCATCGTAAAATAGTTTGCCAAATTGTAGAAAATATCGCCGTGTAGCAACGGGTTTTGAGGTGCCGTGTAGCAACGGGCTTTATAAGGTGTCGTATAACAACGGGCTTAGAGGTGACGTGTAGCGATAGGCTTTGTAAGGTGCCGTGTAGCAACGGGCTTAGAAAAGGTTTTGTTGGGCTTTTTGAGTCTTGTCAACAAGTTGAATGATTTTGGGCCTTTTGTGGAGGGAGTATAATTTTGTGGTCCAACGTTGATAGATGGGTATTTTTGCGAAAACCCATGTTGGATAATATGGGTTTTGTAGTGGGTAATATTTGTGAGATGGCCCAAGGTAATTTGTGGGGCTTATATATGTAGGAAATATTTGTGGGAGCCCAATAACATGGAGAATATATAAGTAATATGTGGGAAATATTTACGTGGGCTTCGAAATAATTATTGGGCTTGTGTGGGTATTTTTCTTTGCGTGAGCTAAAGAAGTTAGGGCCCGAAAATTTGTACCTCAACAATTGTCAAGTTTTTGAAACCATTTTGTAAGCTAAGTGTCTCAAGATACTAGATTAATTACAAAATAGTTTCAAAAACTTGACAACTAACAAAATTGTTTTGAAAATCTTGTTAAATGGCAAAAAAAATATTCGTTTGAGTTTGTTATTACTATTAGTCCTTCCATCTTTTACATCAGTTAACTATTAAAAGGCAATTTATAACTATAACAAATTATGAAAATTTATTTTTATTTTTAATGCAATATATAATAAAGAGGAATTATCAATTTATCATAGAGCATATGCCATAAATTGAAATTATATTCTATCTATAAAAAATATTTTTAAAAGTGCTACGTCCATAACATTTTTAAAACAAATCATAAGTAATTAGTTATTATTGGTTCTAGTTTGAATCTACCATTGAAATTATGTATTTGCCCCACCAATAACAACTCACAACCTGTAACAACTTAGAATTTATTGTAAGAGTATTGTGAAAATACTGTTGATATAGCATTTCTCTATATATACATTCTTGTAACATCTGTTTTTGGACTTTGATTGAATCAACAAGTGTCTCAAATGTTAATTAGTTATGAGGATAGGGTATGGGAGTTTTAAATAGCATATGGTGATTAAAAAAATGGTTTGCATACAATATGCTACAAGAAAATTTAATGTCTCATTGTATTTACAAGTAATCTATAATCAGAAAGGACTCCAACAAATTATAGTGGAATTCTTTTTGTGACCGTCAATTTATATAATTATTATATATCTTTAGGTTAGATTACAAAAAAAAACCTAGGTTTGAGGGAATGACACTCTACCTCAAAACTTAAGACAAATGATACTCTTGTTCCTTGAAGTACGAAAGAAATCCATATATTAGTCATTTCGTTAACAACGATAACACAATATTCTAAATTTTGAAAAGTTGGTGAACCGTGTTTGGTACTACAAGAATTGTAGAAGCCTAGAAGGTAAGGGAGAAATACTAGAGGTATTTGGTTTGCGAACCTGTAGACAAAGAGTTGCATTTGGAACTCTAAAGGGAAAAAGGAGAATTACCAAAATTAAGTAAAAACAATAATTAGGCCAAAATATGCTTTTGATTAATAATAAAGTATGATATGTAATTCTTTTAATGCAAAAAAAAAAATTATCACATGGACAAAAAAAAAAGCCACATCATTATTCCGTTAAATACATAAAGTATAGAATTAATAGAAGTTAAGAAAATCAGTATTGTTTAAACTTTAGAACTTAATAGCTCTCCCTTGAAATTTCATGGAGTAAAAGCATTTACTTAGCAAATTTTAAGGACCACGTTCTATTTCAACCTAAAAATATGTTGATGTAACTCAAAACATCAAAAACACAAATTGTTGTACACTATACAATAGTTGTTTTATTACAATTCTATTGGTAGAACTCACCCTTGAAAACCAGCATGCAAGGGGAGGGTGTCCAAGAACTTATAAACACATGGTAAAGCTTATACTTAATTCATGGGGGACACTAGGATCATAACATGTTTGTAGGGGTGTGCATCAAACCCATCAACTTGATGAAACTGACCCAACTCAACTCAACCTAAATCCTTAGGTTGGTCACCGTGGGTTGGTGGGTTAGGTTGATATTTTTTCAACCCATTTGACCTGACCCAATCCACTATGTACATAAATTTATAATTTTTTAGAGAAATATATATATATATATATATTTTAGAATATAACTTAAGAAAATTATATGTCTCATAATACATTATTGAATACAAATGTTTTAAATAATTCAAGAAAACTCAATTTTGACAAGGCATAAAATAGACAAGCACAACCCCTCCGATCTAATCCAACCCATGAGGGTTTGGTTGAGTTGGGTTCTACACTTGTGATGGGTTGGATTGAAAATTTCTCAAGTCGACAAGATTTGTTGGGTTGAAAAAATTCCCCAACTTGACCCGTGCACACAAGGTCAACTCTTCTACTAAGCCAATTAGACAATCGCTTAGCTAAGGCCCTCAACGGAGGAACAATATCACCATTTTTTTTTTTCAATAAGATGCCAAAATGGTGGATGATTGACTAATGTTCACAACATTTTCATAAAAATTCGAGGTGGTAATTTGCTATGGATAGTTAAAAAAATGATGATAATGGTGGATCCAAATTAAATAATAAATTACCAACTAGAATTTGTTGTGAAAATATTGTAAATATAAGACAAAAAAAGGGGAGAGGGGAATTAGCAAAGAGTAGGTGGATCACTGTCCAATAATTTCTTTGTTTGTTTTTTTTTTTTAATCTTTGTAGCTTTATATATATACTAGTAGTTTAAAAAAAATTTAAGTTTTGAGAAAAATTAATCAAGTCTTAAAATGATTCTCTAGATAATTTGTTACTAGCAAATGAACACAATATAATAATAATAATAATAATAATAATAATAATAATGTGCAATCTCAAAAAGGAAATAAAAATTTTTCAAAAAAAAAAAAAGGTTATAAAAAATGTAGATGAACACAAAGAACAAGAAATTTATTAAAAAAGAGCTAAAATTTTTTTTGCATCTAAACAAATTAGAAGAATAAAAAATATATTTTATTTAATAAAATTTAAATATATAAGAGGTCTCAATTTAAACATTGAGGGAGAGAATATATGAGTTGGTTGTCAAAAAGTGATCTAGTGCAAGGGAGTTTCAGTTCCAGCAGCGTCGATTTGAGTTCGATCATCAAATTCAACTGAAGGGGAATAAAAGTGAGCTTGACGGATCTACCTGGTAAATATGACGACATAAGGATGACGGTATTTAACATGGCTAAGGAGGACGGATCCATAGTGGACGGACGGGTATGATGCAGGGATCGTCCTTCCGAGATTATTTACAAGAAACCTTAAATAAGGATTCACGCTATATAATTAGGGCTGATGTGGCCTTGCTTGGTCTCCACGTGAACATGTATAAAAAGAATTCTTGCATCGCACGTTTAGCCCTAATGGGAGGTATCCAAAAGGAAAGAGTTCTAATCCTAGAAGGAAAGGACTTCATAATCAAGGTGTGGATGCTAACCCTACACCACTATAAATACGTTGAAACCCTCATAAATCAAGGTACACATAATTAATTCGACTCTGGAACTCTAAGGTGGTAAAAAGACTCTAACTTGACCTTCGGAGGGGTTTTGGCCAGCATTATACCGGTGCTCTCTGTTAGGTCTTCTTTTTTCTTTTTGCAGGTGTTGCTTCGATTTGGGAGTGCTTGTAGCTTACTGGTGATTTTTTTGGCATCATCAGTTGGCACCGTCTGTGGGAAGTAGATTATTTAGCCTTTGCTCTATTCCTGAGACAAAAAGTTGCATGGTACTCACTCGATCGATGGCAACAACCAACAATCAAGGTGACGAACCGCACGCCATAGCTCTAGAGAGGCAAGTCCAAACACTTGCGGCGGTGGTTGAGCGCCTCACCAAGCAGAATCATGATTTGGAAGAGCAACTGCGGCAAAGGAATGCACACCCAAGCGCACCAGAGGAAGACCAAGAAGGTGCTAGTCCAGAGGGGAGGAACGCGAAAGGGCCTGAGGGTAGCAACGCTCCGACTAGACCGGAGAGGCAGGAGACCAACTGGTCGTCCATCTCGGACACGTTACCAACTCACATAGCAGCTGAGATGCAGGAGATGAGGGAACGTATGGATGTGATGATGAACGCCCTCAGAGGACGAATCTCTAGCGACCTAGACGACCTAGTCCATAGAACAGATTCGCCTTTCACAGCGCTCGTGAGTTCATGCCCACTTCCTCCAAAGTTTCGCGTGCCTCAGGTGGAGAATTACGACGGATCCAAGGACCCATTGGATCAGTTGGAGTCCTTCAAGACCCTAATGCATCTACAGGGCGTACTGGATGAGATCATGTGTAGGGCTTTTCCCACCACTTTGAAAGGGCCTGCAAGGGACTGGTACAGTAGGCTGACACCTAATTCCATCAGCACTTTTAAGGAATTAGGCGCACAGTTCGTATCACACTTTATCGGGAGTCACTGGCATAAGAAGTCTACTGCGTGTCTGATGAACATTAGGCAACGAGAAGACGAGATTTTAAGATCATACATAGCCTGCTTTAACAAGGAAGCCCTCTCGATAGACGAGGCAGGTGACAAGATACTTGTAGCAGCATTCACGAACAGGCTGCAAAAGGGTAAGTTCTTGTTTTCTCTGTACAAGAATGACCCAAAGACTATGTCCGAAGTGTTTTACAGGGCAACGAAGTATATGAACGCAGAGGATGCCCTGCTAGCTAGAGAGGAAAAACCTAGAAAAAGGGAAAGGCAGGAGGATACACGACCGGACAAAGGACAAAAAATGCCTAGAACCAGAGAGCGACGAGAAGATCGACGACCCAAACCGCCTACGGGAAGATTCACGAACTTCACCCCCCTTACAGCCCCAATTGACCAAGTGTTAATGTAGATCTAAGATGAAGGAGCCCTGATGTTTCCTGGCAAGCTGAAGGGAAACCCGAATAAGAGGCCAAGAGACAGATACTGCCGTTTTCATGGCAATCATGGCCACGATACGACGGAATGTTATGACTTAAAACAACAAATTAAAGCCCTCATTAGGCAAGGAAGGTTGTAGAGGTTTGTGAGGAAGGAAAGGACGGATCAACTCTAGGAACAAAATCCTCGACGGGAGAACGAGCGTCCCAGACCACCTGTAGGAGATATACGGATGATTGTAGGGAGCACTACTTCTGCAGGGTTGTCTAAAAAGGCCAGAAAGACCTACTTGCGGATGGTTCAAAGTGTCCAGTTTACAGGTTCCTCACTAAAAGTGACACGACGAGACAACCCTAATATCGGGTTTTTGGAAGAAGATGCGCGACGCCTTCACCACCCACATGACGACGCGCTCGTCGTCATCATACGGGCAGGGGACTACAACATGCATCGAGTTTTGGTGGACAACGAAAGCTCAGCAGATATCCTCTACTACCCCGCGTTCCAGCAAATAGGGATTGCTAGAGAACGGCTGGTCCCAAAGAATGCACCCCTTGTTGGCTTCGGAGGGACAAGGGTCTATCCTTTGGGAGTTGTCACGTTGTCTGTGACGGTTGGGGATTATCCACAGCAAGTGACCAAGAATGTAGCTTTCCTTGTGGTCGACTGCTCCTCTGCTTATAACGCCATCCTTGGACGACCCACTCTCAATGCATGGAAGACCTACTTGCGGATGGTTCAAAGTGTCCAGTTTACAGGTTCCTCACTAAAAGTGACACGACAAGACAACCCCAAAATCGGGTTTTTGGAAGAAGATGCGCGACGCCTTCACCACCCACATGACGACGCGCTCGTCGTCATCATACGGGCAGGGGACTACAACATGCATCGAGTTTTGGTGGACAACGAAAGCTCAGCAGATATCCTCTACTACCCCGCGTTCCAGCAAATAGGGATTGCTAGAGAACGGCTGGTCCCAAAGAATGCACCCCTTGTTGGCTTCGGAGGGACAAGGGTCTATCCTTTGGGAGTTGTCACGTTGTCTGTGACGGTTGGGGATTATCCACAGCAAGTGACCAAGAATGTAGCTTTCCTTGTGGTCGACTGCTCCTCTGCTTATAACGCCATCCTTGGACGACCCACTCTCAATGCATGGAAGGCTGTTACCTCCACTTACCATCTAATGGTCAAATTCCCCATCGAATCCGGAGTTGGGGAACTGCGCGAAAATCAGGTGGCTGCCCGGGAGTGCTATATCGCCATGATGAAAATGGTTGACCACCTACAAGCAATGAGCATCGAGGAACAACGAACGGTGGCAGAACCGGTGGAAGGGTTAAAAGAAGTACACTTGGATGATTCTAGGCCTAAGCAGACCATGAGAATCGGCACCTTGGCCAGCCAAACAGTCCGACAAGCACTCACATTATTCCTCAAAGAAAACCAAGATATTTTTGCGTGGAGTCACGAGGACATGCCGAGGATAGACGCGTCAGTCATAGTTCACAGGTTGAACGTGTCACCCTCTTTCTCTCCTGTCAGACAGAAGAAATGGGTGTTCGCCCTTGAACGCGATCGAGCCATAGCAGAAGAAGTACGGAAGCTACAAGAAGCGAACTTCATATGCGAGGTGTACTACCTTGATTGGCTGGCGAACCTAGTAATGGTTAAAAAGGCGAGTGGGAAGTGGAGAATATGTGTTGACTTCATAGATTTGAATAAGGTCTACCCTAAGGATAATTACCCGCTCCCGCGTATTGACACCTTAGTAGACTCCACCGCGAGACATGAGCTCTTGAGCTTCATGGATGCCTTCTTCGGCTACAACCAAATTAAATTGGACGAGGTTGATCAGGAGAAAACCTCGTTCATCACAAGTCAGGGGCTTTTTTGCTACAAAGTGATGCCTTTTGGGCTTAAAAACGCAGGAGCCACATATCAGAAATTGATTAATAGGATGTTCACACACCAAATTGGCAAAAACGTGTAGGTTTACGTAGATGATATGTTGGTAAAGAGCGTGCGGGAATCCGATCACCTGAAGGACCTCCAGGAGACTTTCGATACTTTTCGATCATACAAAATGAAGCTGAATCCAAACAAATGCGCGTTCGGAGTAACCGCAGCAAAATTCTTAGGATTTATGGTATCCTAGAGAGGCATTGAAGTCAACCCTGAAAAGGTTAAGGCCATCATGGAATTATCTCCTCCAAGGACGGTAAAGGAAGTACAAAGCTTGACCGGGAAGATAGCAGCCTTGAACAAATTCGTATCAAGAGTGACGGACAAATGCCTCCCATTCTTCCGCACACTGAAGAGATCATTTGAATGGACCGATGAGTGCCAGAAGGCATTTGAAGAATTAAAGGTATACCTCTCCGCCCCGTCATTGCTCAGCCCATCTCTTCCGGGGGAAGAATTGTTCCTATACCTTGCTGTCTCCTCAGTTGCGGTCAGCGCTGCTCTTATCAGGAAGGAAAGGTACAAAAGCCCGTGTACTTTATAAGTCGGGCACTGAGAGGAGCAGAAGAAAGATACCCTCAGATGGAAAAACTCGCATTTGCTCTGGTAACCACAGCTCGGAAACTCAAACTATACTTTCAAGCGCATACCATAAGTATCCTGACAGATAAACCCTTACAAAGAGCAATGAGTAGTCCAGAAGCTGCTGGACGGACGGCGCTATGGGCAATCGAGCTGAGCGAGTTCGATATCCAGTATCAACCACGGGCGACAATGAAAGGACAGATATTGGCAGACTTCGTTGCTGAATTCACTACCACAAAGAATCAGGGGGCAGAGGAGACGCCCATATGGAGAGTTCATACAGAATAATCTTCCAATAAGTATGCCGGAGGTGTTGGAATTGTACTCCACATGCCAGAAGGAGACAAAATCGAATGCATGATCTGTCTGGACTTCCTTACTACCAACAACGAGGCGGAATACGAGACTTTGGTAGCAGGACTGGACCTTGCGATAGCGGCAGGAGCTAAGAGTGTGGTCGTCTACTCTGATTCTCAAGTCATGACCAGTCAGGTTAATGGGAGCTATTACTGCAAGAATGAAAGGATGAAAAGGTATCTTGAGGAAGTGAAGGGTTGTACGAATAACCTCCAACTCAAGGTGATTCAAATCCTAAGGGAGGAGAATTAAGAAGCCGACCGACTCGCAAGGGCAGCTTCGGCCAAACCCATGATCATCCCTAAACAGGTATTGTCCTTTATCCAACACTCATCATTATTAGACGATGTTTGCATGCAGGAGCTAAGCAATGAGAGTTGTTGGACGACTCCAATAGTGGCGTATCTCAAGGAAGGCAAGCTACCTGATGACAAATAAGGCACAAGGAAGTTAAAGGTTAAAGCATCCCAGTTCGTTTTCATTAAAGACGTCCTATACAAAAGAGGATTCTCTCGACCATATCTAAGGTGCCTCGGCCATGAGGAAGCGAACTATGTGATGAGGGAGGTCCATGAAGGAATTTGCGAAAACCATTCTAGATCAAGGTCTCTAGTGCACAAGCTACTCCGAGTAGGATACTACTGGCCAACAACGCAGAAGGATGCCCACACATATGTTAGAGCTTGCGACAAGTGTCAACGATTTGGAAATTTCATAAGGCAACCAACGGAAGAACTTACCCCTATAACGGCCCCATGATCGTTTGCACAATAGGGGTTAGACATCATGGATCTATTCCTAACAGCGGTGAGACAGCTGAAGTTCTTAGTGGTTGGTATTGACTACTTCACCAAATGGGTGGAAGCAGAGGCTCTGGCTACTATCACGGAAAAGAACATCCATAGTTTTGGGTAGAGAAGTATTATTTGCAAGTATGGAATTCCGAGAGTGCTCGTTTCAGACAACGAGAAAAAATTCGACAACGAGACATTCAGAGACTTTTGTTCTCAGCTTGGGATTAAAAATCACTACTCATCGCTCGCCCACCCGCAGGCCAACGGACAAGTTGAAGTCACGAACCAGTCCTTGCTGAAGATTATCAAGACCCGGCTCGAAGGGGCAAAGGGCATATGGCAGGACGAATAACCAAGTGTTTTATGGGCATACAGGACAACGACAAGAACACCAACAGGGGAAACACCGTTTCGATTGGCGTATGGTAGTGAGGCCCTCATACTGGCAGAGGTAGGATTAACAAGCTACCGTGTAGAAAGCTACGATGAGAGCAAGAATGACGAAGCTTTGCGTTTGCAACTCGACCTTGTAGACGAAGTCAGGGCAGTAGTTGCATAGAGACTAGCGCGATACCAAGACATGATGGCAAAGCATTACAACTCCAAGGTTAGGCACATGGATTTCCTGGTGAGAGATCTGGTCTTACGAAAAGTACTCGGTGCTATAAAGGATTCCTCCCAAGGAAAATTGGGTCCCGACTGGGAAGGACCGTACAGAATCATTTCATGGCGTAGGAAAGGAACATACTACTTAGAGACACTAGACGAAAGAAAGCTAAGCCATCCATGGAACACAGAGCACTTGAAGAAATACTACCATTAGACAAAGGGCAAAGATAACAGCAACATTTACCTACCTCCTCATTTCCAGTTTATTTTTAAATAGTCATAATTTTTACTTATTACAGCCAAAGTTTTTTATTTTTCATGAACAATATAGTCTACCAGTCAATCATAATAAGAGGAGTTTTATTTAAAACGTATGGAATGTGTTTTGCTCAAAATCTACCAAGTCCACATTGTGGATGGATCGTCCAAGATGGATGAGAATCTACAGTCCACATAGTAGTAGACGGATCATCCAAAATGGATGAAAATCTACGAAGTCCACATAGTGGACGGATCGTCCAAAATAGATGAAAAACCAAGTCCACACAATGGACGGATCATCCAAAATGGATTAATATCTACCAAGTCCACGTAGTGGACGGATCGTCCAAAATGAATGAAAATCTACCAAGTCCACATTGTGGACGGATCGTCCAAAATGGATGAGAATCTATAGTCACATAGTGGACGGATCATCCAAGATGGATGAAATCTACCGAGTCCACATAGTGGACGGATCGTCCAAAATGGATGAAAAACCAAGTCTACACAGTGGACGGATCATCCAAAATGGATTAAAATCTACCAAGTCCACGTAGTGGACGGATTGTCCAAAATGAATGAAAATCTACCAAGTTCACATTGTGGACGGATCGTCCAAAATGGATGAGAATCTACAGTCACATAGTGGACGGATCATCTAAGATGGATGAAATCTACCGAGTCCACATAGTGGACGGATCATCCAAAATGGATGAAAAACCAAGTCCACACAGTGGACGGATCATCCAAAATGGATGAAAATCTACCAAGTCCAAATAGTGGACGGCTTATCCAAAATAAATGTAAATTTATCCAGTCCACATAGTGGATGGATCATCCAAAATGGATGAAGAGTTATCAAGTCCACAAAGAGGACGGGTTATCAAAAAGAAAGATAAAAATACGCCAAGTCAACATAGTGGACGGGTTATGCAAAATGATAACTAAATATCAACAAGTCCACACAGTGGACGGATCATCCAAGAACTAATAGTAAAATCCACAAAATGAACGGATTGCACGATAAAAAATAAAAAACCAGCTGTTAACAAAATAAAGTTATCATCCAAGAGTCATACACTACCAAAATAAAGTTAAGAAAAGACAACGGTTGAAACCGAATAAATTGTTTTTGTTCACTACAAAATTTACATCAGTCCTGAACTACGACGGTCTCTTCGGTAGCATCAGGACATTCTGGCAATGGCTAGCGTGTATCGGCTTCGGCGGTTTCTTTTTCAGCTTTGGTGACTGTCATCACCAGGACCTTCACCAAAAAGCTCCTCTGTCCCTTCAGAGTTGACGGGGCGAGCAGGGATCTGGGCCTCGGTGTCGATATTGATGTGAGCTAGGTCCAGATGAGGAAATGAGACCTTCACTTGACGGAGACAGTTGTCAAACCCGTCACTAAAGGAGGAGCCAAGCTCGGCCAGGAGGGAGTCAGAGTCGCGGTATTCTCTTACAGCTTCAACTTTCGCTTGACGAATGTTGTCGTCGTTAGATTTTACCGTCTCCCTCAGCAACTCCACCTCTTTCTCCAAGTTCTCATGGGCCTGCTCGGATAGTTTCAACTCCACCTTTTTTGCCTTTGCCCTAACCCGCTCAAGAGCTCTTTCGTGGGCAAGACAACAGTCCATCATACCTTTGGCCATAAGCACCCCCTGAATCAATGTCAGTAAGTTAGATTAAGGTATAAAGGAACAAGACGGAGTAAATATATGACAGATAATGACTTGAGTTAAGCTGAACAAGCATGTTTCCCCCATAGCCTCGGTAGCATGATTTTCGAGATCTTCATAGTCTTCATCCGTTATTATAGACCCGATCCGACGGAGAGCATACTGGGGATCTTCCCGAAGCAAGACGGGTGGCTTCTCCTTGACGGGGTCGGGATTAGTCATTAAACCCTTACCCTTGCCTATTCCCAGCTTGGGAGGCAGCCTTACCACGTCGGACCCCTGACCGGCAGGTAACCCCGTCACTAGCTTCTGTTTTTTACTGTGACGGTCCCACTTTTCAGTGGAAGGTCTCTTTGTGGCAGGGTGAAACGGATCCGTCTTAGGATGAGCATCACCGCCTTACTTATTCTTGGCTGCTTGTTGTTTGATAATAGCCCTTCTCCTTGCATCGTCCATTTCTGCAAAAGAAGACAGTTAAAAAAGTTTCATAAGTGAAGTAACGACGGAAGGATTACAGAACTCACGTTTGCGTACTCCTGCGTCGTATCGACGAGCTGTAGTTGTGGGTTTAAGACCGTCACAATACCAGTGCAGCATGTCTAAGGTGACGAGCTTTGACCAAGTCCTCTCTAACAACTTAGTTTTTTGAAAGATTTTCTCCAAAAAGCCGAACTGCTCTGTCGTAATGGGTGGACGGTCCCTTGCTATAAAAAAAAAACGCTAAGTATAAATCAATAAAAAGAAGATGTGATGGTTAAGAATAAGATGGGCTCATACCAAACGGGGGCATTATTCCCCAAGTTTTATCTACTGGCATGAAGTCGTCATCACCTGGACGACTCATCCAATTATCTCTTCGAAGGAAGAAGTATCGACCTTTCCAGTTGCGATTGGAGTCTGGGGTCTCGGATACTAGCCTAAGTACCGGACTCCTCAACACAAAGCTATACATGCCTTTCGATTTGGTAATCTCAGACGGACGGTAACAATGAAAGAACTCTTCCACTGTTAATTGTCTTGCCCTATTGGACATCACACCGTACAAAATTTCAACACTCAGGAAAACCCTCCAAGCATTTGGTGATATCTGGGTGACAGCCAATCCTAGGTACTGAAGAAGTCGACGGTGTAAGGCACTCAGAGGAAAATGTAGGCTAGCTTTTAGCATCTGCTCGTAAACTCTGACGTCCTTAAGATCGTCGTAATAACATTTCTCTGATTTAAAGGGTAGACGAATTGGTATGGTGTCAGGTATTTGGTATTTTTGCCTTAGTGCGTTGAGGTGTGCTGGTTTGATGGAGGAAACGAAGTTGTTCACTGTCCACAAGGGGAGCAAGACGAATTCTCTAAATCCATCAGGGCCTATGACGGATTGGATCGGTGGATCGATACCATTTAGGTCGTCGTTCGAGTCATACTCTGACCTGTCCTCGTCCTGCCCTTCATCTTCCACATGGGAAGGAGAGTTGGCTGATGGTTCCCTCTCCTCGCTGGAGGTGTCTTGGTCTACTTAACCGGACGGGAACACCTCTTTGTAGCCCGCTCCCTCACGGACATAAGACTGACTACTTGACACCTCACTAGACATTTGACACCTACAGATGACGGGTAAAGAAAACCTAAGACTTTAGATCTGTACTGATGATGAACCAACAAGCAAAATCAAGAGCAGAAACTAAATAAAGAAGGTACTCACAGGTAGACAGTAGGTAAATGCGACAAATGAGCTCAGAGAACGCTGAATCTCTACCTCTAGATGCGACGGATCACACAATGTGGACGATTTCGCTCTGAACAGTAGAAAATTTTCTAAAGGGTAAAAATGAAAACGGTGGATAGTATATATAGAGGGAACGGCGCGGTAAACGAAGGGACGCATCAATTCCATCAAACAACCAGTAAAGTACCCCCACGTGTCCCTGGCGCATTTATGATAACATTCCAGCCTGTCCGTCAAAAACACACCTGTCAAGTGTCAAAAACACACCTGTCAAGTGTCAAAGCTAACCGTCATTCCATGAAACCGCAAAGGAAAGTTGACAGTCTCATGTAATGAGGGGGCAACTGAAGGGGAATAAAAGTGAGCTTGACGGATCTACCTGGTAAATATGACGACATAAGGATGATGGTATTTAACATGGCTAAGGAGGACGAATCCATAGTGGGTGGACGGGTATGATGCAGGTATCGTCCTTCCGAGATTATTTCCAAGAAATCTTAAATAAGGATTCACGCTATATAATTAGGGCTGATGTGGCCTTGCTTGGTCTCCACGTGAACATGCATAAAAAGAATTCTTGCATCGCACGTTTAGCCCTGATGGGGGTATCCAAAAGGAAAGAGTTCTAATCTTAGAAGGAAAGGACTTCATAATCAAGGTGTGGATGCTAATCCTACACCACTATAAATACGCTGAACCCTTATAAATCAAGGTATGCATAATTAGCTCGACTTTGGAACTCTAGGGTGGTAAAAAGATTCTAACTTGACCTTTGGAGGAGTTTTGGCCGGCTGCTCTTTGTTAGGTTTTTATTTTTTTATTTTTTTATTTTTTATTTTTTATAGGTGTTGTTTCGATTTGAGAGTACTTGTAACTTACTGGTGATTTTTTCGGTATCATCGTCAACAAAGCAGAGGAACTTCATTTTCATTTTGTGTAAGGCTGCTTCCATTTCCAAATACATTTAATATTATGAGTTACATCTGTAGTTAGTTGTGAACGATTGCTTTTCCAGAAATTAAGGTTGATCTTCTCTGTATTGATTCTTTGTAGTTATTATCTCTTGTCTCTGCCTTTTGATTTAGAGAACATTATTAATTCCCATTCCTTGTTTTAGTAATGCTTTCTTTTTCAGTTTTAGAAATTATCTTCTTCTTTTTTAAATATAAATAAAATAACCTAAAAGTTTGAAGGTTCTCTTGCTTCCAACAGTTCATCTATTCAGTAGACATTGATGGGAAAATTAAGGCTTGGTTAGGTGATCGCTTACGTCGACTACTTGACTGTCGTACATGGGGCCAATTTCGCAAGACCATGGCCTTCAGTGCTGACGGGAAAAGGTAGTAATGATGTTTTACTACTGATCTAACTGTTTATTTCTATCAAAAGTTCACAATGATCGTGCGATTGCTCATGTTTCTTTTATTGTGTGCATCTAAAGAAGGACCATCATACCTTTTGGAATTGGATGAACGTCAGGTTGTGCCATTTGATACAATGAAGAACCAGTTCCTGGCTACCGGTGACAATAGTTACCTCTTGACAACTACTGCTGCAGAGGTGGATTACCGATAATGCCCATGGACGCCCTTTTTCTAGATGTGCTTGGCAGTATTTTGAAGCTCTTATAATTTAACAGTCTTTACCTTGAATATCTTTTAGGCTGCTCCTTGCATTAGATTTAACAAGGAAGGGATACAGTTTGCTGTATCAACAAGTGAGAATGGAATCAAAATACTTGCAAATGCTGATTGTGTACGGCTTCTGCGTTCTATTGAAAATCAAGCTGTTGATACCTCTAGAGTGGCTCCTGCAACTATTGCAAAGGTACTACTTTCTTTTAACTTTTATAGGAACTTGTACATGCTTCTTAATTAACATTGCTTATTTTTCAGGGACCTATAATTAGCACCTTTAGTGCTTCCTGTTCAACTGCTGGAACGAGCACTTGATATTAGTTGAAGTCCACAGAAACACTAAAGCTTTTGATTTTCAGAAGAATATTCTTATCAAAATTTCTGAAGAATATTTCAGGAGCTAAAATTCTTATTTCTTGTGCCTATCATACATTTTTTTGGTAGTCTGAGATATTGATGTCTATGCGTATGCTTAGTACAGATTTCTCGATCATAATTTTAGTCTCTTTTATGTATAATTGCAGCCGCAGGCGTAGTTTGTGTTGAATTATTAAAAATAAATAATAAAGAAATAACTCAAACCCTTCACTTAATTGCTCCTTCCCTCAAATTTCCACTGAGAAGAAACATAGCTTGGAATCAGAAGCAACAGATTGAATGGAAAGGAGAGAGAAGCAGAGAATTGAAAGAGCAGAGACAGCAGAAAGGAGAGAGAGGCAGAGAAATTACACTGACGAGGATGACATTGGCATTAGCAATCTATCGGACTGTCTCCTTTGCCTCATCCTCTCCTTTCTCCCAATCTGGGACGCTATCGTCAAGAGCATTTTGTCATCCAGGCAGAGGCCTCTTTGGACTCTTGTCCCATACAACTCCTCCGATGACGTTGGAGAACGTTCAATGACCTTGCAGGTTTGAAAAATCTTACGCACGCTTATATATAAGCTTTGAAGTTGGACTATAACAATGTCCTCTAGGAAAACTTATGAGGCTAATAATCTCTATGTCACTTGATGATAGGTGTCGTTGGCGAATAATTATACTGCATCTGTAGACTGTGTGATCTGGAATCCTAATGGTGCGCTTTTTGGTATGCTACCTTGAGAGGATTTATTTATAACTAAAAACATGATTTAAAGTCACATTTATTGATTTGATTTTTTAACTTTTAATGGGAGGTAGAGTGGAAATAGGGTTTGAACTCAAAACCACTTCTCCCAAAACCTTAAGTTATGAGGAACGAGTGAAATTAATCATTTAAAATCTATTTTGACATCCAACAAATAAAAAATTCTGCAATTTATAACCAGATATAACAGATATGTGAATAATAACATATCGCATTTTTATTTTTAGCATTTTGAGTTTCCTTTTCAACAATAGGACATTTTGTAAGGCTATTTTACAATTATAAAACAAGGAAGAAAAGGAGTATATTCTTGAGAAAAAATTTGTGTCTCTGATGATCTTTCCTGCTTTCCATTCAGGTTTTGCATATTCGAAACATATAGTGCAGATATATTCCTATCAAGGGGTAACGATTTGCGTAACCACCTGGAGGTTTGTTTATGTGTGTGTGTGTGTGTTTGAATACTTATATAGTTTTTAGTTATTAGTAAAATATGATGCTAACTGGTTCTTTTAGCTCCTTTTGTTAATAATTGTGTGTCTGCCATGAAATTTTCTTCAGATTGACGCTCATGTCAGTATGGTTAGTGATATTGCCTTTTCACATTCAAGTAGACAACTATGCATCATAACTTCTGGAGAGGACAAGACTATTAAGGTTTACTTGGCATATTCTGAGTATAATGATGAGGCTGGACTACATTGTAAAAGACTGAAAGTTCATTTCTGTGCAGGGGTGGGATGCTGTCACTGGCAATAAGTTGTACACGTTTGTAGGGTATGAAGCACTAGTTTATTCTGTGTTCCCTCATCATAAGGAAAACATTCACGTATTCAGTTGTTTTATTTGCACTTTTTCTAGTCAACAGTTTTCTTTAACTTTTCTTGAGAGACATCCAATTCTTGTTTCTCATGCCTCACCTAGAGTTTTAGCAGCTTTACCTAAATATTTTGGTGCACTTATTATGCACCAAGGCAAAAGATTTCTTTTTTCTCTTTCTTTGTTGCTTTAGTTTTGTCAAATTACCATTTTTGCTTATTTCGCTTTCATTTATAATCCATATGGTTAATATATATATATATATATATATATATATATATATATATATATTGCTATTTTCATTGTACTACAAATGACACTATTCATTTCCACCTTTTTCCTTTCAACTCTTAATTGTGTTTTAAAAAAATGGGAAATGCGAATCTTAATTGTCACACCATAATAATCCATAGGGTTGCCACTTGGTCCCCCCCCCCCTTCCTTTTTCTCCTGCTGTGTGGATTTGGTTTAGATCATTAAAGATTTTTTTGCGTCCAATAGTTCATCTTTTCAACAGATACTGATGGGAAAATTAAGGTTTGGTTATATGATGACGTGAGTTGAAGAGCTGATTTTGACACTCTGGGCCAATCTTGCATGACAATGCCTACAGTGCTGACGGGACAAGGTAGTAATGTTTTACTAATGATCCAACTAAAATTCCTTAAAATTTTAACTATTGTTGGGAAATTGCTCGAGCTTTATATCATGTTTCTTTTTTATTGTGTTCATCATAGGCTATTCTCATGTGGGACTAGAGAAGGAGAACCATACCTTGTGGAATGGAATGAAAATGATGGGGCTAGCAAACGTGTATATAATGCTCTTTGGAAGCGGTCTGTGGGGGTTGTGCAATTTGATACAATGAAGAACCGGTTCCTGGCTACTGGTGATGAGTTTCAAATAAAATTTTGGGACATGAACAATGTTGACATCTTGACAACTACTTTTGCAAAGGGTGGATTATTGGTAATGCCTATGGGAGTCCTTTTCTTAATGTGCTTGGCAGTATTTTGATGCCCTTCTTATAATTAATCTTTACATTGAATATCTTTTGGGCTTGTCCTTGTATTCGATTTAATAAGGAAGGGATACCACTCGCTGTATCGACAAGAGAGAATGGAATCAAAATACTTGCAAATGCTGATGGTCAACGGCTTTTGCGTTCTATTGAAAATCATGCAGTTGGTACCACTAGAGGATAGAATACTTACAGTTCATGATGGGAGTTTCTTAGAAAGGTATGTTGTTTGTAAAGTTCATGAGGTTGAGGACGCATTTTCAAGCCCTTATTAGTTAGCAGATTGTAGAAATCAAGGACTTTGTTGACTTTATTATGCACTAAAGATTTTTATTATGTTGTGTTAATTATTTTCATGGAAAATAGTACCAACACGATGCTTGAGCAACAGCACTACAATGTTGTTAGATAGGGCATTCACATGGAGATTGATAATGATGTAAAGGGATAAAAAAATGGATAAATTTTTCTCCGTTATGGTTGTCATCTGCTTTGTGCCAAAACTTCAAAACTTGCTAGGTCCCAATCTATTGCTGTCACATTAATTAACAAGGTAATGTGACAACTATCTTCTCAAAAAAAAAAAAAAAGAAGGTAATGTGGCAACTATCTTCTTTCATTACACAATTATTTGTCCTCAAATATTGCTCTAGCCCTTTCAAAAGAAAAATGCCTCTAGCCAGCCATCAATTAATGAAAGAACATTTTTGGTACTATAGTGAAAAACACAAAAGGTTAGTACTACCACAAAAGCTTCATCAGACAACACTTACTGTCAGTATTACAAACTCACAAAAATTCCCTTGTCCAGCCATATAAACATGTAGGAGTTTTCTACTAAGGTTGCTAATGCACTGAATTCCCTGATTAGCTTTTGGTCAATGGTCTTGAAACATACGTTTTGCATTTCATACATAATTGACAACATCAGCAAAACAAATACTGCTGATACACCTATCCTCTAAGGTATAATGTTGGCCTCTCAAATCGCCAAGCAGGTTGTTATAGTCTTATCTTGTACATTCTAATTTAAACACCCGGCCAAACATTTATGCCCCTCTTTATTGCCTGCATCCTCTGCTTTTGGAGTGCCTTAAAATAATCTTCCTTCTTACACAGTATGCAAAACAAAGATCTCAATTTAATTCTCTTTGCAGGGTCCCTTACAATATTCCTTGCACAGTTTCCCCTATATAAGTTAGACTTAGTTAAAAGTTCAATGTGGACTAACACTGTGCATGAATTAAGTTACACCCATCATACACAACCCAAAGAATTTCAATAAATACAAAAATTAGATTGATGCAGGACAAGAAAGAATGTTGAAACAAGAAATTGAAGAACATGGAAAATCAAGATAAATAACCTAGGAGCCGATACATAGGCTTGCTTGAAATCAACATCAAGCGAAAGAAAACCACTAGGAGACCACCTACTGTTGGCTTAGGTCGGTATCAAACCTACTGTTGCCTAAATCTAATTGTTATAAGAGTCAACACCTATAGTTGGTTGGAGTAAACACATTATAGTTCTTTCATAGGCTAATAAACCCTAATAATTCTAATTGTTGTAAGAAACCCTCATTGAATTATTACAAAAATATCCTGACTTTAAATAAAAATACTAATAAACTATATTAAATACTATGGCCTAAAATAAAATACAGTTAAAATAAAATTTTCCCAATTAAATATATTTTCTTGTTGGATGATTTCACAACTACCATTATAAAGTTTAGGCACACCAAGCATCTGCTGGTTAGCATGGCTCATCTCAGATCTTGCAAGAGTCCGATCAGTGTTTGAAAAGACATTTAGCAAGGTACATGAAACCTAGGTTAGGAAAATGCAGTATACAATGAAAGCTTCCATTTACCATAAACCATCTCTCATGTGAAACTCCACAATAGACATTTTGACCTTTTTTTTGTTATCCACTCATATATCCCAAAGGATTTCTAGACCAAAATTTACAGGAAATAAAATTGACCAAAATTTTATCATCTTTAGCATTTAACAACCTTGTCCACATCCATAGTGTGTTCCTTCCCATTGCTATTGCTAGATGACCAATGATTAATTTTCCAATCATGTGATATGGTTGCTACGTAATGCTCATCTCCTACATTACATCTAAGGACGTACTTTTGCTTAATGTCCATTGAGTGTCTTCACAGGCGGACCAAATCTTAGTTGTCATGTCATTGGAAGCAGTTAGCAAGAAATATCCTTGTTGAGGCTCAAACTTTACTTGTGAAATCTGGTTGGAATGTGCTGGTATGGAATGCAAAGTATTTCTCTATATTAGATCCCAGATTCGACAGGTATTGTCCTCAACCCAGGTGGCTAAATGATAGCTATTGGGAGAGAAGCTAACACCCAGAATTGGTTGACATGGCCTTCCAAGGCAAGAAACTTTTCCCATTTGAAGGTCCAAATCACGAGCAATCACATCAAGTCCACAAGATGCAGCTAGTGATCCATCACGATGGAAATCTAGCCCAAAGACACTCCTACAGTAACCTTGAAGAATTAATTCCATCCCAGTTTTCACATCCCATAACCTCCAAGTCTTGTCGAAGCTAGTAGTGCCCAAGTACTTTCCTGATGGATGGAATGAAATGCATGCAAGGCAGTCCAAATGGCCCTCAAATGTCCGCAACAAAGATCCTTTAGTGCTCCACAAAACCTTGCAGTATAATCAGCAGAGGCAGTAGCTAGATGATCATGCACAGGAGAAAATGTGACATCAGTAGCATGCTATGTTTTCCCTTTAATGCAGAGACCATTTCAAAATCTTTGTGTTCCTTTGATGTAGAAACCAAACCTCTTTAACTTGCCTTGATCCCCAATAAAAATCCCTTGATGCTTCAGAGTCCAATCCAACTTTGCATTTATTTCCCTCTTCCTTTGCGCATGTGTAATATGCTTAGCTGCGCGCAGCACAAGGGAGTACTTGGCAAGGGTAAATTTTGTTACACAGTGTTTTCATAACTGAAGATGTCAATATGAAAGCTACGTGTGTAACAAGTAACAACCACCGCCCACTTTGCAACCCTGATCAAAAGTGCAAAGGCAGAGCTGATGTGATGACTACCGATTCGATCATCTCTAGTTAATCAAATTCACCAGACAGAGGAATTTCATTTTCATTTTATGTAAGGCTGCCTCCAATTCCATCTGTTGTTAGTTTAGTCTGCATGAGCACGATTGTTTCTATAGTCAACAATTTAAGGTTAATTTATTATTACTAAATTTCTGCTTTTCTTTGCTTAGCTTCCTCTTTGTCTGGATGCTTTTCTTTCTGCCTATTTTTTCTTGCACATCTCATCTCTACAAGTTTAATTATAGATGTTTGATTTCATTTTCCTTTTTCTCTGCCTGTTGATTTAGAGAATATTAATAATTTTTTTTTTAAAAATAATGCTTTCTTTCTAGTTTTAGAGAAGTGGGTTTGAAGTAATTATTAATCGTTCCACCATTTCTTTGCAAACTTCTTTCTTTCTTGTGTAACTATTGAATTATTGAAAGTAAATAAATAAAAAATTGAAACCCTTCACTCACAAATTTCCATTGAGAAGAAATAGAGCAGATTGAATGAAGAGGAGAGAGAAGCAGATAATTGAAAGAGCAGAGAGAGTGAAAAGGAGAGAGAGGCAGAGAAATTACAGTGACAAAGACGATGACTTTTTTGATTCTCTACCAGACTCTCTTCTCATCCACATCCTCTCCTATCTCCCAACTCGAGACTCCATCATCACAAGCACTTTGTCAAGAAGGTGGAGGCATCTCTGGACTCTCATCCCATTCGACTTCTTCAAGTCCAATGACCTGCCAACGGCTGTTGTTGTCAACTTGAATCAGGGTTCTGCTGTCAACACCATGGATTTTCATCCATCCCAACAAACTTTTCTTCTTGGTAAGCTCTTGCTGCTGCTCATGCTTATGCTCATACATCTTCAAGTTTTGTTCTATGAGGTAGTCAAGGGGGTTGTTGTTTAAGCTAAAATTTCTTCTATTATGTGTTTTATGTTCTATCAAATTTAGCTGGAACAAATATTGGTGATATCACAATTTGGGAAGTTGGAAGGAGGGAGAGGCTTGTTTCTCGAAACTTCAATGTTTGGGACGTTGAAGCATGTTCAATGGCCTTGCAGGTTTAACGGATATCTACCCAAACTTATTTTTTATTTTTTAAGTTGGACAATAAAAATTCACTCTAGGAAAACATATGAGGCTAATAATCTCTATGTCACTTGATGATAGGCATTCTTGGCCAGTGATTATACTGCATCTGTAAACCGTGTGATGTGGAGTCCTGATGGTGCACTTTTTGGTATGTTACTATGAGGGGATTTAGTTTAATTTTTAAATTACCTATTATCCCAAAAGTTTAAGATATTCTTGAGAAACATTTTGCATCTCTGATGATCTTTCTTGCTTTCCATTTCAGGTGTTGCATATTTGAAACATATAGTGCAAATATATTCCTATCATGGTGGTAATGATTTGCAGAACCACCTAGAGGTTTGTTTATATATATATGCATGCTCTTACACACTAGTGTGTATTTACATACATACATACATGTGTGTGTGTGTTCTTACATAGTTTTTAGTGATTGTTAAAATATAATACTTACTGGTTCTTTCAGCCCCTTTTGTTAATAATTGTGTATCTGCCATGAATATATATATATATATATATATATATATATATTTTTTTTTTTTCCTAGATTGACGTTCATGTCGGTAAGGTTAGTGATCTTGGCCTTTCACATCCAAACAGACAACTCTGCATCATAACTTGCGGAGAGGACAAGAATATTAAGGTTTACTTGGCAAATTATTTCAGTGTAATAATGAGGCTGAACTGTATTGTGAAAGACTGAAAGTTCATTTCTGCGCAGGTGTGGGATATTGTCACCGGTAATAGGCTGTACACGTTTGAAGGGCATGAAGCACCAGTTTACTCCGTGTGCCCTCATCATGAGGAAAACGTTCAGATATTTAGTTGTTTTATTTGCACTTTTTCTAGTTGACAGTTGACATCCTTTTATTTTTTTTTAATAAGTAACTTTTCTTCAGAGACATCCAAGTCTCATGCCTTAGCCAGAGTTTTAGCTTCAGGCTATTATTCATTGTTAAGCTTAGCAGCTCTACCTAAATATTTTGGTGCACTTATTATACACTAAGGCTATGCTTGCATAGGGGGCTCATGCATTAATCAGAACAAAGTTTTGCAAAAAGAGTTTGAGGAGAAAGATTTCTTTCTTCCCTTTGTTCATTTCCTTTTGTTTTTTCAAATTAACATTTGATCTTTCTTCTTTCCATCTGAAGTATTATGGTTAATATATACATTGCTATTTTCTTGGTACAAAAAATGGCACTATTCTTTTCCACTTTTTTCCTCACAACTCTAAATTGCTTTTGGAAAAAAATGGGAAATGTGAATCTTAATTGTCACACCCTAATTATCCATAGGGTTGCCACTTGCCCACACCTGCCCTTCCCCCAACCCTTCTGGTTTCTCCTGCTGTGTGGATCTGGTTTAGATCATTGAAGGTTTTCTTGCTTCCTACAGTTCATACTTTCAGTCAATATCAATGGGAAAATTAGGGCTTGGTTATATGATAATATGGGTTCAAGAGTTGTCTATGATGCTCCAGGCCAATCTTGCATGACAATGGCCTACAGTGCTGACAGGACAAGGTAGTAAGGATGTTTTATTACACATTACTTATCCAACTATTTATTTCCTTAAAATTTTCATTGTGGTTGGGCAATTGCTCAACTTCTCTTATTGTGTGCATCATAGGCTATTCTCATGTGGGACTAGTGAAGAAGGAGAATCATACCTTGCCGTATGGAATCAAAGTGAGGGGGCTATCAAGCATGTATATAATGGTCTTTGGAAACAGTCTATCGGGGTAGTGCAATTTGATACAATGAAGAACCGGTTCCTAGCTACCGGTGATGAGTTTCAGATAAAATTTTGGGACATGGACGATGTTACATCTTGACTACTATAGCTGCAGAGGGTGGATTACCGGTAATGCCCGTGGAATCCCTTTTTGATGTGCTTGGCAGTATTTTGAAGCCCTTCTTATAATTAAACAATCTTTTCCTTGAATATCTTTTGGGCTTGTCCTTGTATTCGATTTAACAAGGAAGGGATACCACTCGCTGTATCAACAAGAGAGAATGGAATCAAAATACTTGCAAATGCTGATGGTCAACGGCTTTTGCGTTCTATTGAAAATCATGCAGTTGGTAACTCCAGAGGATAGAAGACTTAGTTCATGGGGCTTTTATTGAAGTTATGTTTGATTGTAAAGGTCATGAGGTTGAGGACTCATTTTCAAGTTCTTGTTAGTTAGGAAATTCTAGAATTAAGGATTTTATTATGCACTAGGGATTTTTATTATGTTGTGTTAATTATTTTCATGGAAGAATAAAACTTAGGTACAGTACTTTAGGTTTTGTTTCTTAAGTTTCCCTCTTAAAATTCAGCCATGTGGCTACTTAACTAAAAAATACACTTCCATCTCATGAAGAAAAATCCACATAACAGAATCTTAAAAAGAGAACCTAAGGAACAACACTTTAGTATTATACCTAAGTCTTGCCTTTTATGGAATTTGAGACGACGTGTCTGTTAAATTCATTAAATTGAGTACTTAAATTCAAGTTCTCATACCAGGTGAGGCATTTAAGGCAATGTTGCATCAGTTTGGCCACATTAAGTCTTCATTTGCAAGTGATTGGCAGGGTGTGAGCAACAACTTAAACACTACAGTACCTTGATTTTTGGGTGTCAGGATTCTGTGTATTAAATTAGATCACTAGTAAAAGGAAGTTAAACATTTCATGCCTTGTTGATTATTCTATGGGCAACAGAAAACAAATTGCAAGTGTACTTGCAATGGATAGGGCATTCGCATGGAAATTGATAACGATGGAAGATAGAAGAAATTGATGACATTTTGGGAGAGTTGGAGGATGACATAGGTAAGGAAATGAAGTAAAAGTTGTGGATTGGGGGAATTAAAACAAATTGGTTGAAGAGTCCACTGGTCCACGTGGTTCTTCATCCCTCAACTTTTTAAATGAACTGTTTTTATCAAAAGACAGTATATTTTAGGTAAGGGAACTTGATGTGGGTTGTTATTATTGCTCCATGACTCCACCATATAGAAAGATCATCAAACAGAGTATATCTTATCTATGTTTGACTTGACAACGCATTAAATTGAAATTTAACAGTAATAGATGATAAAGAAAATTGAGGAACATTCTTTTATTTGTTTACAGAAATTCTCATGATTTTGGGTTCTCATAAAGGAATAATGAGAAAAATAAGGGGAAAAAAATGGTGAAGTAGAGATCATTGTCAAGAATTTTCAATGACTGAGACTTCTAAGTATCAGGATGAAGATCAATACTATTAAGGGGAAAAAAAAAACAAATAATGATTGTGCTAGTGAAAGAATCCACATAAATTACTATCTAACTACCTTTTGCTATTTGGGCAGGAAAAAAATTTTCTATAAAGCAGCTGATGGCTCCAAACATGGCCCATTGTGGATAGGCTTCTATATAAATGTTCTAAATAGAAGTCATAAGGAGATAAAATAGTTTCAATGCAAAGGCACACAAGTTACATTTGATTTGTGTTCACTAAGCTTGCGAGGAAGATGAGTCTGGACAGCCATGTCATAAGTAATAGTAGGCACACCCAGAGCTTTAACACAGCTTCATTATAAAGCTCTCTTTACTTTGTTGATGAAATTATGTTGCTTGAGGAACAATTAAAATAAAGATAGATAACCTAGATGTGGCACCTAGTGTTGTAAAAGTATATTCAAATACCAAGATTGATTGTCAAAATATGTTGGGCTTGAAAAAAATGGTGTATAGAAAATTTCACTTTGAAATTGGAGAATGCAAATAGAGTAGTACTTAGAAATTAGTATAGAAGGCGTTCTCAAATTCATTCACATTACATCAGATCTAAAGCACTATTAAATCTGTTCACATTACTAACACAATATTGTCTATGGCAGTTGAGTTTTTGCCTTATTGAGAATGCATTGAATAGAACGAAAGGCAGAAATAGAGACAAGAGTTTGGGTGGAGTGGATATGTCTCGGGTTGCTTGTTTTTTGATGATAAAGACTTGAAATAACACGGATAGCAAATGAATTGTATTTACTATTTTCTAGCCTTGAATTGAAACATAAAGTAAGTATATATAATACAACAATTAAAAATCAGAAAAAAAAGTTTTATCAATTAAATTTTTTTAGGAGCTGACACTATTTTTTGAATTAAAATGAGAGTTATATTCATTAGGAATTGGGGATGGAAAATGGAAAGATCCCTGGTAAATGTCTCACGTTGTATGGGCATGTGATTGAGGATGCTTGTAGACTAGGATCCACTTACAGTTTTGTAGTTTTCATCGTGTTAAAAGAGTGGTTAATTTGTTAGCACACTCTCTTGAATGTAGAGCAGTTTTAACTGCAGACACAGATGTTTGGGTAGAAGAACTACTTAGTGATTTGGATGATGTATTCCGGAATGATTTTGAGTTGGTTGAATAAAAATGTTATTACTTCTCCTCTAAAAAAAAAAAAAAAAAAGGAATTGGGGATGGACATTCGGATTCCACACAGAAAAGTAAGGAAGCTGCTGATTACTTAAAAAAATAGTATAACTGCTTAAAGTAATTTCTTCTTACTGTAAACATTGAATTAATTGGATAAGGATTTTGTTTCCTTAGACATTAATATTGTTTATTAACGTTACTCCTTGTACTTTTGTGAAAATTTTCTTGTTATTAAAAAAAAATGAAATTATTGTTAGCAATAAAAAAATGGGGTGTAAAAGGGCATGATAGAAAATTCATGGAAAATGGAAAGCTCTTAAATATGGGACCTTTGGGTACGAAGGAATATATTATCGAACAGTTCCATATAAGAAAGGAACAAGATCAAAATCATATTTATGTTTTGCGACTATCACCAGTTTTTTACACTTTGAAAAAGGAATTGTCAATTGAAAAACCCTCCTAAAATGAAAAGAATTACTAGCTTGTTGGATAAGATAGAAAGCCTATGACTCAAATTCCATTTAAAAAGAAAGAAAAATAAACAAAGACTCCCAACAGGCTTAGGAGCTTGGATTTAGCCTTAGGTCTAGTGTAATAGCCCTAGTTAGGGCTATTGCACCATACAATTATCTTGTGCTATGAGATGTAAAAGTTAGATGGGACTAAACGTGTATGTTGACTCGGCCACTCGGCAGCATGAGGAAACTATAAAAATAAGTAAAGCTCAAAATGGTCTTGTTAATAGGATGTTTTACTGGTGTGTCCCTTTTAAATACATAAAAGTTATCACATGAAAAAAAAAAAAAAAAAACCTCTTCGAGACCAACATTCTATTAGCGTGAAAATATATGGTTGTAGATTATTAAAAAAATGATTTTGTTAATGTGTGTCCTAAAAGCACATAATAATTAATTATTTTTTGAAATATTTTCTCAAGAATTAAAAACGTTTTCAATTCTCGAGAAGCACACATTAACCGGACCCTTAAAAAAAATCACTCAAGAGTGGTTTGTATCTCACCCAAAAAAAAAAAAAAAAAACTCAAAAGTCCCTTTAGTTGTCCGAGACAAAGAGAGTACACAAAAATTGGTGTACAGCATACAGTAGATGACAAACAAAACACAGAGTACACAGATTAAAGATTAAAGTCTGCGACCTTGACCTGAACCAGATAGAAAGTGCAAAGGCAGCGATCATCTCTAGTTAATCAAATTCACCAGATTTCATTTTCATTTTGTGTAAGGCTGCCTCCAATTCCATCTGTAGTTAGTTCAGTTTAGTTTAGTCTGCATGAGCATGATTGTTTCTTTATTCGACAATTTAAGGTTGATTTATTAAACTTCTGCTTTTGAGTTTTGACATTATATAGAACTTGAACATTTCATGCCTTGTTGACTATGCTATGGGCAACAGAAAACAAATTGCTAGTATACTTGCAATGGATAGGGCATTCATGTGGAAATTGATAATGATGGAAGGCAAAAAATGGATACAATTTTGATAGAGTTGATGGAGGATGATATAGGTAAGAAATTGAAGATAAAGGTTATGGATTGGGAAAAAAACAAATTGGTTGAAGAGTCCACTGGTCCATGTGGTTCATCATCCCTCAACTTTTTTAATGAACTGTTTTTATCAAAGGCAGTATATTTTAGGCAAGGAAACTTGACGTGGGTTGTTACTATTGCTCCATGACTCCATCATATAGAAAGATCATCAAACAGAGTATATCTTATCTATGTTTTACTTGACAATGCATTAAAATGAAATTTAACAGGAATAGATGATAAAAAAATTTATTTTGAGGCACATTCTTCTATTTGTTTACAGAAATTCTCATGATTTTGGGTTCTCATAAAGGATTAATGAGAAAAATTGGGGAAAAAATGGTGAAGTAAAGATCATTGTCAAGAATTTTCAATGACCGAAACTTCTAAGTATCAGGATGAAGATCAATACTATTTTTGAAATAAAAAATAAAATAAAAAATAATGATTGTGCTAGTGAAAGAATCCACATAATTTGCTAGCTAACTAACCATTTGCTACTTGGACAGGAAAAAGAAATTCTCTAAAGCAACTGATGGCTCTAAACATGACACAATGTAATGACAGAAGTAAAGATTTTTTGATACTATAGTCAAGAACACAAAAGGTTAGTAATATCACAAAAGCTTCAACGGACAACACCAGCTGTCAATATAACAGACTCACAAAATAGTTTGTTCGTCAACATTTGCTTTTGCAGCAAAACCACAGCCTCCTCCTCCTCCTCCTCCTCCTCATGAGAAGATTCATCAATACATGCCCTTCAGCACCCAATTTCCCATAATCGTTAGCGGCCTCTCATGTCTTTCCATCTCTTTTTCTCCAAAAAGAGTGATAGGTTCACCAAGCTTGCTGTTAGAGATGTATATTAGACATATTAGCCCAATGTAATAGGCCCAAACCTACTCCTGCTTGTAATAGTAGTTTAGGGTTTAGTCGTCTATATATACTCATGTTAGAGTTCATTGTAACAAAAGGTTATTGTACTACACTCTTACATAATAAAAATGTAGTCCTTAAGAGATTCCTCCGTGGATGTAAACCGACAAGGCTGAACCATGTAACCCTCGTGTTCTCGATGTTCCTATTCTATGTTTTTCCTGCCGCATCCACTCTAGCATATACAACATAATATAACACATCTATTGGACATTCATTCTAATCAATTATTTCCCCTCCACATGTGTTATTATTTTTTCCATCATTCCGAAACGCATTTAAGTCAACACAATTCCTTGAAACACTTCCATGAATCTCACTTGCAATTAAATCATCATCAATTTGTGCTATATTAAAACAAGAATTAAAAAAATCAATATCATGTTATACGTTAAATGAAATATGGATTACAAATAAAATAACAAATGATAGTACCTTCTTGTGGTAGTTCATTTAAGTCAAAGTAATTCATTGGAACAAGTTGATGAGTCTCACTTGCAACTAAATTGTCATCTATTTGTGCTACATTAAAACAAGAATAAAACAATCAATATTCAACATCATATTTTAGGATAAATGAAAAAAAATTATACAAATAAAATAAAATAATAGTTCATTCTTGAAGAAATTCATTTAAGTTAAAACAATTCTTTTTAACAACTTGATGAGTCTCACTTATAACTAAATTCCCATCCATTAGTGCTATACTAAAACAAGATTAAAACAATCCACATCATGTTTTAGGATAAATGAAAAAAAAAAAACATGATACAAATAAAATAAGATTAACCTCATATTCAAATATATTTTAAAAAATAAAATTATTGAACACTTGAACTTGATACATGATACAATAATTTTATTTTTTAAAATATATTTGAATATGAGGTTAATCTTATTTTATTTGTATCATTTTTTTTTTCATTTATCCTAAAACATGATGTGGATTATTTTAAAGTTCAAGTGTTCAATTATTGCTTAATCCTTCATTGAACACTTGAACTTTTCTTCATCTCTTTTTTTTTTTTTTGGAAGTGGGCTTGACAATGGTAAAGTGAAAGAAAGTGAGTTTGATATTGGTAAAGTAAAACAAGATGAAGAGTAAAATATTGATAAAGTGAAATTGGGTGGGAAATAAAAAGTAAAATGGAGGGAAATGTGTTAAAGGTGTGTTAAATGGGCATTTATGTCCTATAATTATTGAAGAAACCAAAGTGCACGTCTAACATAAACTCCAATTGAAAAGTAAAAGTTTGCTTATTTCCTATGCAGTTGAAAAGTACATGTCTAACATTCACAGGTGCTGGCTGGCACCTATTAACAAAGTCCATGAAGGAAACAAAGATTTTTTGGTTCTATAGTCAAGAACACGAAAGGTTAGTACTATCACGAAAGCTTCAACGGACAACACTTGCTATCAGTATTACATACTCACAAAATTTCCCTAGACCAGCTATATAAACATGTAGGAGTTTTCTACTAAGCACTAGATTCCCTGGAATATGGATTGAGATCAAGTGCAATTGGTATGGATGATTGAGATTTAAAGTTGCAAAAAGCAATTATAAATCTCAACCATTAAGTATAAAAAATGAAGAAAAGTAAAAAAATAAAGGTAAAAAAGTTAAAAAAAGTTTTAAAAAAAATTTGTGAAGGACTTGGGTGAATTGCACGTTGCAATTGCATTTAGCAACCCGATCCCAATCCCTTAAAACATACCTTTTGTGTCTTACTCTTTAGAAGCCCATATCAGAAACAATATCAGCCAACTAGGCTTCTTTGATTCCTGATAGATTGTAGCCACTTCTATATGGTATAATGATGGGCTCTCAAATCGCCAAACCGGCCAAACATCACTGCTGTTGGAGTGCCTTAAAATAATCTTCCATCTTACATGGTATGCAAAACACTGTGATCTCAATTTAATTCTCTTTGCAAGGTCCCTTACAAGATTTCTTGCACAACTTCCCCAATATAAGTGAGACATAGTTAAAAGTTCAATGTGGACTAACATTTCATATGCATTAAATGCAGAGATCATTTCAAGCTCTTTGTGTCCCTTTGATGTAGGAACCATTTTAACTTGATTTATGCTCCACAGCATAAAAACACCACTTAAAGAGCTGGTAGCCAAGAGAATTTTCCATGTCTTGAGAATGAACAACCAAAGAGTGGCTAGTGACCCTTCTTGCTTCATACCATAATCCAATTAAGATAATTTGAGCCTGGTTAATTAATTCAATTACCCAAATTGATTAATTAGGTTCAATTGCATGCAAATCGTGAAGACACCAACAAATCACCAAAAATACTAAATGCAGTAGTAAATAAATTTGACACAATGATTTGTTGACAAATGACGAAAACCTCACAAGGCAAAAACCCTACCAGGTGATTTTAAAGTCACCACTCCCAAGAATCTACTAATCAATAATCAAATAGTTACAAGTAAAAAGAATCTTACCACATCTCTGGCCTATCCCAAAATTCCAATCTACAGTTGAACCTTTGTTTCAATACCGAATTGAACTTGATCTTGTAGTAGCCTTCTTTCCCTTGATGCACAAATCTCCAATTTGCGACTAACCCTTTGCATGAATCTCAGTATGTGACTAATTCCAGCAACTTGAATAAATGTTGTTGACTGCAAAGTTCTTCATTTCATCAACAATAAAGATCTGAAAGCACTCGGTTTCAAAATCTTATGGCGTACAAATTCAATAGCTTCACAAATACCAATATACACAAACAAACAAACAAACAAAAATGCACACTGTTTTTGTATTATTCTAATTTGTTTCATTAAAAAAAACTTAAAACAAAACAAAAGCAAACAAACAAACAAATAAAGTATCAAAACTAGACTGACTCAAACCACAGCATGAACCATGCAAGAGATTAGAAAAGAGAAGAAATCACCTAGAGTCTTTTTCCTTCCAGATAGGAGAGCTGGATGGGGATCCTTTCTTTTGCTTGAACCTTTGTTCAGAAGGATAAGAATGAGAGTTGAAACCATTTAGGTTCGAGAGAAGCATGACCGCCTTAAGAAGTTCTCCAAGAGGGGCTAACAAAAGTTGGAGTTGATTTTGGTTCCCCAGAGATGAGATGACACACTATTGCTTTGTTCAGTGGCTAACCACTTATAGCAATTTGGACGAGTGTGCCCAGATACTCCACATTAGTGACGGAAGTGAGGCTTCTTTGGTTGAGGCTTCTTTGGTTGAGACTTCTTGTTGATGGAGCAATGATTATTTTGCTTAGTTTCTTTCTTGCCAACCTTAGGGAGTGCTTCTAGAATGGATTTTCCCTTATCGCTCCTATCTTCACTTACATTTTCGGTTTTAGGATCGGTTAACTCAAAGTTATCATTATTAGCAAGTGGAACAAAAATAACTCTATTTAAAGCATTAGAAGAGGTACTACTAGAGGAGAGAGAGAGAGAGAGGGTGATCATACCCGAGACCTATCTTATCAGATACAGAATTTTAGAAGTTTAGCATTTCATCTAGCTTGGAACTTGAAATCCTTTCCATCTGTGCTCTAACTTGAAATAGTTTAGCATCCAGTTTCTTGGTCATTTCAAGAAGAAGATTCTTCTTAAATCACAATGCTCGAATGGTCTGATTATGAGATACCGTGCCCCCGGCCCCCTTTTTTATAGGTGTTGGGCCAAACCCACGTGAATGGGTAGAGTCGTGTTATTGCCTCTCAAAATGAAGCTTCCATTAGTTATATTTTCCCCTTTAGATTAAGGGTTTTACAATGAAGTCGCCACTTATTTAACTATTGGGATAAATAAGAAAACCAAAATTAAAAAATTCCTCATTTTATTAATTTTCAATTGAATTTACATTGATCATAGGAAAACTACATCGCTTTGGTCCTAGATACAATCTAAGATAAAGTACATAACTTTGTTTCCTAGTTACAATTTAAAAATTAGAAATTATAAGGATAAACATTGGTCTATCAACCCTTACCTAAGTTCAGAGGCTATGTTACAAGGTGGGAAGGTGTTAGGCACCCACCTTGCCAGGTGAAACTGTTCTTTTAGACTATGGTAGCCAACATTCATATCACATCATCCAATATGCTATCAATTAATTTGCATGTTGAATTTAATGTGTGTGCATGTGATAGATCCTAATTCAATTTATTAAGCATTGCATTTGGATTGAAAAATAGATTCTAGTGAATGTATGTGGATGGTGATAATCTAGATTCAAGGATATGAAAGAATTATGAAACAAACATGTTTTTCATATTTTTGATGTGGATTTAAGATTAAAACTAGTGTTATGCATGAACATGTGATGAACGACCAAGAACATGTGAAGAACACATAATAACATTTAAGAATATTTAAACATATTCAAGGCAATTTAAATAGTTACTATCATGCTTTAATCCTAAATTCTCATCATGACAACACAAAAAACAAGTTAGGGAAATGGATTATACCTTCATGTAAGATCTATATGGTGGAGGAGATGACTCTTGGTAGAGGTTCTAAGGGTGGAGGAAAAGAAGAGTTAGGAGAAGAAGAGTGAGTCTCACTCAATACCTTGAGTCTCACTCAATACCTTGAGTCTCAAGGAGACCAAAATATGACAAGACTACTCAACTTTCTAGAACTCAAGAGAGGAGAACAGAGGGGGGTTTTTTTTTGTTTTTGTCTTGGAATGAAGAAGAGGAGAGGTTTATATAGTAGTGGTGAAATAAATATGAATGGAAGGTCATTAATGAGGATTGACAAAGAATCATAAACCTAGATCTCATTTTAGCCTTGGGGGAAATCTGGAGCATTAAATGTAAAGATTTGTGGGAGTGACGAGCATGCCAAAATTCGGTTTTCCCGTAACTGCTGTAATAACTTATAGAGCCAACTTCGAAAAATCATATATAAGTTCTTGTGCTCAAATTGAAGCCTCGGATGTCTAGTTTCTAGAAAAACTAACCTCATTCACCGATTCAAAATAGTCTGAGAGATATCAATGAAATAGTAAATAGAGGTCATTTGTTAGAAAATGGTTTCAGTACAATTAACATTAATAGGTTCCTAATTAGTTTCCAATTAACATTAATAGGCTCCAATCACTCCCATTTTAGACCTAATTAGTTTCAAATTTACCCTAGTTAAAAGACAATTGTACAAATTACTCATTGAATGGTTTAATGTTTAACTATCTAGTTAATTAGGTGTGTACAACCTTACCATAAAATGTAGTCCTAACCAATCAAATTATGACACATCATTGATCTCAAATTGATTATACATATAACCAATTGAAATTAATTATTTATAATTACATATGGTCGGACTCAATTTGTAATAATGCATCTAAGTCATTAAAACTTGATTTGATGATAACTTTCAATCTGGTGGTCCGATTAGAGCTTATGACCACTCAATTTGATTGTTACAACATCAAGATCATTTTGATGAAATGAGATTAAGGATCTAATGACTAGAATCAAGATACATAGTTTCAAGGCAAAATTACCCTTTTATCCTCTAGATGAGGTTAAATATGGGTTGCATAATGAGCTTAAAGAGCAAATGTCAATCTATGAAAAAGACACCTAACTTTGCAATCAGTATTTAACCATGGTAAATGTAGATAAGAATGCAAACCATCATATAGTGGATCAAAATATGGACTGAATCTCCAGGGAGATTGCCAACGTACCTCTGGGTGAGAGGATCAGGTCTAAACATAGTTCATACATGCAGCCTTTTTTTTTGTTGTTGTTTTTTGGGAAAAAAAAATGAGTACAAGACATGCTTACCAGTGGTCACAACAAAATGAGGATTTCAGTCATGATCTTGAATTTTGGACATGCTTCCCAAAGGTCCGATGAATTTGAAGTTTTGAGCGTGCTTCCCAGAGGACCGTGGATTGAAGTTTAGACGTGCTTTCTAGAGGTCTGATGGATTGAATTTTGGAGGCTTCCCAAAGGTCCGATGGATTTGAATTTGGACATGCTTCCCAGAGGTCCGATGGAATTGAATTTTGGACGTGCTTTCCAGAGGTCCGATGGATTGAAGTTTAGATGTGCTTCCTAGAGGTCCGATGGAATTGAAATTTTGGACCTGCTTCCCAGAGGTCCGATGGAATTGAATTTTTGGACGTGCTTACCAAAGGTCCGATGGAATCGAACTTTGGAAGTGCTTCCCAGAGATCCGATGGAATCGAATTTTGGACGTGCTTCCCAGAGGTTCGATAGAATTGAATTTTGGACATGCTTCCCAGAGGTCCGATAGAATTGAATTTGGATGTGCTTCCTAGAGGTCCGATGGATTTGAAGTTTTGGGCATGCTTCCCAGAGGTCTGATGGAATTGAATTTTGGACGTGCTTCCTCAAGGTTCAATGGATTGAATTTTGGACGTGCTTCCCAAAGGTCCGATAGATTTGAATTTGGACGTGCTTCCCAGATGTCCATTGAAATTGAATTTTGGACGTGCTTCCTAGAGGTCCGATGGATTGAATTTGGACTTGTTTCTTAGAGGTCCGATGGAATTGAATTTTGGACATGCTTCCTAGAGGTCCGATGAAATTTGGAAGGCATTATTCATGCCGATATTTGTGGGCCTTTTACCCTAGTACCTGCAAAATAAATATTTTCAATTAGTAACAAAGTTATTCATTGAAAAGACTTTGGCATACCTGGCGAATGCCCCTAGTTTGGGATATCTTCCATGCTTCGATGAATGCTAAGGGTGGACAATTGACTTGATCTTGCACCACTAGATAATATGGAAGAGGATCATAGATTTTTGTTCTTGAAAAAGAATTTAATGAAGATTTTTTTTTTGAAAGATTTGGAAATCCTATATTTTTTTGAAAGAATTGAAAATCTTGAATGATGCCTTTTTTTTCTTTTTTTTTTTGAAAGCCTAATTAGAAGTCTTGAAGTTTTTTGAAAAATTTTGGAAATCTTGAAAAAAAAATTTTTGAAGGAATTGAAAATTTTGATTGATGATTTTTTTTTTTTTGAAGGAATTGAAAACTTTGATTGATGATTTTTTTTTTTTGAAAAATTTGGAAATCTTGAATTTTTTGAAGGAATAGAAAATTTTGATTATTGAAATTTTTTTTTGAAAGCAACCTAAGAAGTATGAGCCCAATGCCCCTAGCCCTAAGGCTTTTTGAAAATTCTCTCTTTTCTTTTCTTCTTTTTTTTTTTTTGAAAGATATTTAAATCTTTTTTTTTCTTTTTTATATTGAAAATATTTTTTATTTTATTTTTATTTTTTTGAAAATTTTATCCTTTTTTTTTTTTTTGAGATTTGAAGATTTGTTCATTATCAAAAAATGAAGAAGATGAAGATGAAGATGGAGTAAAAGTGATGAAGATTTATTCATGATGATTTTTTTTTTTTTGAAAAACCTATCCTTTGAATGAGAATAACTTTGGCTAGAAGTTGATGCAAATTGCTGGATAAGTCCTTACTTAATTCCTGCCAAAAGATAATTTTAATTAGTAATAGATTTATTTATTGAAATGAATTGGAAGTACTTACCCAATGCCCCTAGTTTGGGGCATATTTTATGCTTAGATTGAAGCTGAATCCATTTAATGTTGTGACCATTAGGGAACATGAAAGAAGATCACGGTCCGCCATCCTTGGTTCCTGCAAAAAGGCTTCATTCTCTAGCTTGTTAGAAACCAATTATCATGAAATTTTTTTTTGCCAATGTCCTTAGTGTGGACATGCTTGCAAATAAATGGATTAATACCTCAAATGAAAACATTCTTCCATGCAAGAAGAACATATTTGCACACAATATAAATGGGCCATTGCTCCAAGTTTAAACATGCTTAATGCAAACAAATGGGCTTAACCTAACATGCACCCAAACAATTTTGTCACATTGTTTTGACTTTGTTTTCCAAGGTTGTTTGGGTGATTGGGACCGGGCCTCTGCAAGGCTGCCTACGTACCTTTTTTATAGAGAATCAGGTCAAGACGTAGTTCAAGAACTGGATTTTGAAAAAGAATGATTTTTTTTTTTTGTTGTGAAAATGAGATTTCTGTTTCTTCTTCTTTTTATTTTTTATTCTTATTTTTTATGAACAACCATCTTGGCAAATCAAAGTGTTTAAGAATCAAACAAATCTCTTCGATTATGAAATATCAAGATCATTAAACTCATGTAATCAAATTTGCTTCTTTCTTTTGAACATCATTAGATTGAGTCTCTAAAGGCAATCAAAAAATGAAATGTGATAATATTTAGGAATCACATTGTTAGGTGCAAACAAGGAGAGTGCTCCAAGTTTGAAAGTTCATTTGAGTCATTTGAGGATTTGAGAATTTTTCTCCTTGGACATATCATCCAGTGGGGTTTGACAATTTTAAGTATTTTTCCTTTTTAATTCAAGAGAAAATAATATGAGAGTTTAAGATGTGCCTACAACTAGTAAGACTTCAAGGAAGTCTTTACTCATAGGTTGTAATGTAGGCCAGGTTTGGGTTATAAAATAAAAGATATAAAAGACTCAAAATTCCCTATGATATTTCTCCCAAGTATGCATTACTCAAAAATCATGTATTGGAGGAGTTTTCCCATTTCTTCTTGGTCATCTTCTCACTTGTCTTCATTGGTCACTTGTATCAACATTTGTTTTTATGCTCATTCCTCTTGAATCATACCTCTAGACTTTCATCTTGTAAAATTTTTCCTTTTTTAGTTTGCATCCTCAAGTTTCCAACTTTGTAGGATTTTCCAATTTTCTTTTCTTTGGCCCTAATTTTTGCCTAGGCCGCCCTTACGAGTTTTCAACCTAGTGGGCTTTCTTTTCTTTTCTTTTCTTTTCTTCTTCTTCCTTCTTTTTTTTTTTTTTTTTTTTGGTCTTTCATCTCTTCATTGAGTGAACTTTTGGGGACCTTTCGCCCTCCTTATTTTTCTCAGCTTAATGATTTTTAGTCATTTTGATGCACTCTCTGGACTTCTTTCTTGCCTCGATGCACTTGCACCTTTTTTGTGCTGGATGAATCTTTTTATTTTTATTTTTTATGAAATCTCTTTTAGATGAATCTTGTATTCTTCTTGACATGATGCATTTTAGGCTCTTCAAACTTGATACACATTGGAATTTCATTTCTCTTTCCTTGATTGAAATGAAACCTCACTTTTCTTCGATGATCTCTTATCTTTAGCTTAATGAATCCTCTGCTTATCTTTCATGTCTTCTAGGAGAGCCTTATCAATTAGCTTCAAAGCTACCAGGTTGAGTCCTCTTCAACATGAGATTGAAGTATGCATATCTTGATTTTTCCCACCCCAGGTTTAGATTTTAATGGGTTCATGCAAAAAAAGGCTAAATGTTTGAAGGCTCAAATGGGCTAACAATGGATAATGAACATTCTAGATAAGAGGAAATAATTTGGCTTAACCAAAGATAGCCTCCTATCCCTCGTAATGCTTGCTTGTAAGCATAGTGACTTAAGCTCTTTTAATAAATTCATCTTAAAAGAAAAAGTATGAATGCTCCAATGTAGTGAAACAAAAGATCTTTGAAAATTGGATCGAGTACATGGATTCTTGGAATTTTTTGATGGATGGATTCTTTTTTATTGCCTTTTAAGACCATTTCTTCTTATATTCTAAGTCTAGTAGCAAAACTCTTTATATGGATCAAATGAAATTAATCATTCCTTGGTACAAGTTGATTGCTCAAACCTTTGAACATCAAGATTTAGAAAATGTTTTGTTCAAGGGATCCTCATGTACCATTTTGAAAAGGAGGCTTTTCTTTTCTTTTCTTTTTTAAATCTTGAAAGAAAAAAAATTGGGTCTTTTTGAAAAAGTCACTAGGAAGTTCAATGGCCCTAGTTCAAAGATTTTTTTTTTTAAATGACTTAAAGACCCAATGCCCCTAGTCCAAACACTTTCTTATTTGAAAATTTTTTTTGGAAAGATTTGGGAGTCTTGATTTTTTTTTTGAATTTTTTTCTATGTACATGAAAAAAGTACATCAAATGCTACATGAATTTTTAGAATTCAAAGAAACATGGAATAAAAAATAGACTTTAAGCTTAACCATGATGTTGCAAACCAAATGTAGAGTGAGGCAAAGTTGGGCCGCTTGCTTCTTCTTGGTCCATTTAGGATGCTTGAGACTTAGTATGCTTGAACCTTGATTATGATCTTTTGGTATTTGCTGGAAATGACTTGGGTTTGTACTTGGAAGGCTTAAACCTTGATTATGATATTTTGGAAGGCTTGAAATGGCTTGAACCTTGATTATAATCTTTTGGAAGGATTGAACCTTACACTTGGAAGACATGCATCTTGTGAGCTTTTGGCCTTTAATGTTGATCATGCGTATACATCTTTGATGGGCTCAAGTGGTGGGCTTAGAATGATTCAAGAAACAATTTTGGGTTTCCATACCAAGTAGAGTTCAATCATAGGCTTTTGGGCTTGAATTCATTCACAGCATATAAATTTCAAACAATTATGATGGGCTCAAGCGTTGGACTTGGACTCATCATGGTTCAAACAACGGCCAAACACATGTATAATGCAATGCAATTTACATGGACCGACCTAAGGTAGGTTCTATAGGTCGTTACAAAATAGGTAAAAGGTAGTTAAAGGTTCCCACAAGCTAGGACGTCGTACCTCCCAACTTGTAACGCCAAGAGCGCCGCGTTGGTTCGAATGGTACAATTTGTCCCTATGAACCACCATGGAATAACCATGATAATCTTTGTCGCAGTGGGTGGTAGGTTCATCGCTGGGTATGTGAGTCTTAGGAAGACCAAAATCCATGGCTAATACTACCAGACTTCCGAGCTAGCACACAAATAAAATAAATTTCATTCAAGCAAATGATGCATGACATACAATAAAATGACATATTAGACATATTATATACAAAAAGCAATAAACAAACAATGATATAGTTGGCCACCATAACCTAATTGAAGCTTAGCCCTTAATATCTCCAGTGGAGTCGCCACTGTGAAAGACCGCGCCCCCGGCCCCCTTTTTTTATAAGTGTTGGGCCAAATGCACGTGAATGGGTGGAGTCGTGTTATTGCCTTTCAAAATGGAAGTTTGACTAGTTATATTTTTCCCTTTAGATTAAGGGTTTTATAATGGAGTCGCCACTTATTTAATTATTGGGATAAATAAAAAAATCAAAATTGAAAAATTCCTCATTTTATTAATTTTCAATTGAATTTACATTGATCATAGGAAAACTACATGGTTTTGGTCCTAGATACAATCTAAGATAAAGTACATAACTTTGTTTTCCAGTTACAATGTAAAAATTGAAAATTACAAGCATAAAAATTGGTCTATCAACATTTATCTAAGTTCGGGGGCTATATTACAAGATGGGAAGGTGTTAAGCACCCACCTTGCCCGGTAAAACCGGTCTTTTAAACTATGGTGGTCAACATTCATATCACATCATCCAATATGTTATCAATTAATTTGCATGTTGAATTTAATGTGTGTGCATGTGATAGATCTTAATTCAATTTATTAAGCATTGCATTTGGATTGAAAAATAAATTCTAGTGAATGTTTGTGGATGGTGATAACCTATATTCAAGGATTTGAAAGAATTATGAAACAAACATGTTTTTCATATTTTTAATATGGATTTAAGATTAAAACTAGTGTTATGCATGACCATGTGATGAACGACTAAGAACATGTAATGAACGACTAAGAACATGTGATGAATGACCAAGAACATGTGAAGAACACATAAGAACATTTAAGAACATTCAAACATATTCAAGGGAATTTAAATAGTTACTATCATGCTTTAATCCTAAATTCTCATCATGACAACACAAAAAACAAGTTAGGGAAAGGGATTATACCTTCATGTAAGATCTATATAGTGGAGGGTGAGACTCTTGGTAGAGGTCCTAAGGGTGGAGGAAAAGAAAAGTTAGGAGAGGAAGAGTGAGTCGCACTCAATACCTTGAGTCTCAAGAAGACCAAGATATTACAAGACTACTCACCTTTCTATAACTCAAAAAAAGAGAAGAGAGGGGGTTTTTTTGTTTTTGTCTTGGAATGAAGGAGATGGGAGATTTATATAGGAGTGGTGGAGTAAATATGAATGGAAGGCCATTAATGAGGGTTGACAAAGAATCATAAACCTAGACCTCATTTTAGCCTTGAGGAAAATCTGGAGCATTAAATGTAGAGATTGGTGGGAGTGAGGATCAAGCCAAAATTCGGTTTTCCCGTAGCTGTTGTAACAGCTTGTAGAGCTAACTTCGAAAAATCATATCTGACTCAATTCTAATCGGAATTGCCTCGTTCTTATACTCAAATTGAAGCCCCAGATGTCTAGTTTTTAAGAAAATTAACCTCATTCATAGATTCAAAATAGTTTGAGAGATATCGATGAAATAGTGAGCAGAGGTCATTTGTTAGAAAATGGTTTCAGCGCAATTAACATTAATAGGTTCCTAATTAGTTTCCAATTAACATTAATAGACTCCAATCACTCCTATTTTAGATGTAATTAATTCTAAATTTACCCTAATTAAAATATAATTGCACAAATTACTCATTAAATGATTTAATGTTTAACTATCTAGTTAATTGGGTGTGTACAACCCTACCATAAAATGTAATCTTAACCAATCAAATTATGACAAATCATTGATCTCAAATTGATTATACATATAACCAATTGAAATCAATTGTTCATAATCACATATGGTCGGACTCAATTTGTGATAAAATTTGTGATAATGCATCTTAGTCATTATAATTTGATTTGATGATAACTTTCAATCTGGTAGTCTGATTAGGGCTTATAACTAGTCGATTTGATCGTTACAATATCAAAATCATTTTGGTGAAATGAGATTAAGGATCTAATGACTAGAATCAAGATACATATTTTCAAGGCAAAATTACCCTTTTACCCTCTAAGTGAGTTTAAATACGGGTTGCAAAATGAGGTGTCAACATTGATTAGCTTCATTAACCTTGGTGGAGAGTTCCTCACGTTCCAACTCCACTTCACTGAGCTTTCTCGTAGCCAACCCGTATATCTTCTCGTGCTTCTTAGAGACCTTGTACAACTTAGTGTAGGTAGTGTGGATACCGTCCTGATCATCCATCTTCTCAAACTTTGATTCCATCAGCTCTTCTTCCTCATCAATTAGGTTTACTACTTTCTTAGTAGACTCTACAATGGTTGTGAAAGCACTCACTATCTCATCTTGGTCACTTTCATTAGAATCTACTTCTGGTTACGTATCAATCAAGGTGATAGCTAAGGCTTTGCTTTTGCCAATGGATTTGAGATATGTGGGACACTCTTGCTTCATGTGTCCAAATCCTTGACACTCATAGCACTTTGGTCAAGCAAGAACATTGTTGCCTTAACCAGCATCCTTGAATTCTTTATTGCCTTCGTCTTGGGACTTGAATTGAGAGAATGCAAATTGTTTGCGATCCTTATCACCTGCTTTGACATTCGTTTTTTATAAACTTCTTGAATTGTCTGGTGATATAAGATTTTAACTTGGTATCCTCATCATCAGACGACTCATCATTATCATCATTCTTAGTCTTCAACGCCATGTTCTTGCCTTTGCCGCCCTTGCCAACCCTTACTAACCCTAGTTCATAGGTTTTCAAGTTTCCTATTAGCTTTGTCAAAGGAATAGAGTCAAGATCCTTTTATTCTTCAATGACAGTGATCTTGGCATGGAATCTCTCTAGAAGAAATCTGAGGATCTTTCTAACAATCTTGGGCTCTAAAATCTGTTCTTCAAGATTGAAGGTTGAATTCACTATGTCCTTGAGCTTGGCATAGAATTCATCGAACGACTCGTCCTCATCCATCCTTATTTCCTCAAAATTGGTAATAAGCCTTTAGAGCTTGGAGTTTTTAGCAGCTTTTGTGCCCTCATAGGTATTCTGAAGAATAGTCCAAGCTTTCTTGGCATTGTCAATGGAAGAGATCTTCTTGAATTCTTCATTGATCACAGCACTAAACAGAGCATTCAATGCTCTGCTGTTAAAGTTTGCAACTTTGATCTTGGTATCATCCCACATTGCAAGTGGCTCTTTAGGTTTCTTCCAACCTATTTCAACTGCAAGCCATACTTTCTCATCTAAAGACTACAAAAAGGCTTTCATGCGTATTTTCCAGTATGCATAGTTAGTACCATCAAATAAAGGAGGAATAATCAAGGATTGTCCACGATCCATAACAGCAGAGGTCAATGGATCACAAAATAAAGATTAAAATCTAATTAGAGTGTACTCGCTCTGATACCATTTATTGGGTTTAAAATAGCTTGACCTCGATTAGTTAATTCAATTACCCAAGTTGATTAATTAGGTTCAATTGCATACAAATCATGAAGGTACCAACAAATCATCAAAAATACTAAATGCAGCGAAAAATAAATTTGACATGGTGATTTGTTGACAAATGCGAAAAACCTCGAAATGCAAAAACCCTACTGGGTGATTTTAAGGTCATCACTCCCAAGAATCCACAAATCAATAATAAAGCAGTTACAGGTATAAGTAATCTTACCACTACCTTGGCCTATTCCAAAATACCAACCTACAGTTGAACCTTTGCTTCAATACCCAATTGAACTTGATCTTGTAATAGCCTTATTTTCCTTGATGCACAAATGTCCAATCTGTGACTAACCCTTTGCACGGATCTCAGTACGTAACTAACTTCAGCAACTTGAACAAATGTTGTTTGCTACAAAGTTCTTCATTTTATCAACAATGAAGATTTGGAAGCACTTAGTTATAAAACCCCATGGCGTACAAACACATTAGCTTCACACAGAGAAAATAAGTCTCTTGGTCTCTGTATCTGTGTGTGACAACTCTTAAAATGAGCATTATATATGTCTAAGGTTGTGAGAAAAGAAACTCTAAACAATTGCACAAGCTTGAGCCAAATTTCAGATTTGGAAAATTGAAAATTGTAAGTTTCAATAGATCAAGCTACTGTCGAGCTATCTATCAAGTTTTACATTAAGTCTCGATAGCAGACATCTATTGAGATATCTATTGAGACTTAATGAACAATTTTTTTTTCCACTTGTTTCTTGAACCAATCTTCATGTCTTTAAAGGTCTGTTTGGTTGGAGGAGTGGAAAAGTGCGAGGATAGAAAAGTGGGAGGATGGAAAATATTTAGTTTTCCCTCTTGTGGGTCCGGTTGGAAGGGTGGAAAATATAATTTATATAAATTGACTATTATACACTTGTTACATAATATGTAAGAAATAGATTTATTTGTACTCATTACATAATATAATATTTGTCACATCATATATATAAATTATTATTATTATTTTTATTATTATAATGTAAAAATTAGATTAGATCATGTTGAAAAAAAAACGTTCAGGTAATGTTGAAAAAAAAAAAAAAGAACATTCAAAAATGTTGAAGAAAAAAAAAAAGATGAGAAGAAGATGAGAAACATCAAGTGGGATGGGGGCTTTTTAGTAAAAGTGCAAAAGCCCCCATCCCAAGACACTTTTCTCCCCAATGTTTTCCTTCCAATTTAGGAGGAAAATATATGTGGGTCCGAGAGGAAAATTTTCCTCCCGGTTTTCCATTCTCCCTTTGTTTTCCATCCTCCTTATTTTCACTCCAAACGGACGGGACTTAATACTTGACTTGAACAACATGTTTCTTGAAATATTAAATTCATCTTAGATCTATCCAATTACAAATGAAGTGCATTTTGTTAAAAGATTAGTCAATTACAATAAAATATAACCCTAACACATATCTTCATTTAGATCGTCCCCTTTCCTTTGCGCAAGTGTAATACACGAAACTGCCAGCGAAACAGAGTACTTTGCAATATCAACTCTAGCATTCTTGAGAGCCAAAGTGCCTTGTTTTTAAAAGGGATATTAAATAGTTTCTTCCTCAACATTTGCTTTTGCAGCAAAAGCCACACCCTCTTCCTCCTTCTCATGAGGAGATTCATCAATAACTGCCCCTTAGCATCCAGTTTCCCATAATCTTCAGAAACCTTTATGCCTTTCCATATCCTTTTCTCCGAAAAGGATGATAGGTTCACCAAGCTTGCGAAGAAGATGAGTCTGGACAGCCATGTCATAAGTAATAGTAGGCACACCTAGAGCTTTAACACACAACTTCATCATAAAGCTCTCTTTCCTTTGTTGATGAAACTGTGCTGCTTGAGGAACAGTTAAAATAAAGATAGATAGCTTAGGAGTAGTACTATGTTCGGCTTGAGAAAGATGGTGTATAGAAAATTCCACTATGAAATTGGAGAACACAAATAGAGTAGTACTAAGAAATTGGTATTGAAGGCATTCTCAAATCCATTTTCATTACATCAGATCTAAAGCACTATCAAATCTGTTCACATTACTAACACAATAATGTCTTTGGCAGTTGAGTTTTTGCCTTATTGAGAATGCATTGAATCGAACGAATGGCACACTTTGAGTTTTTGCCTTATTGAGTTGTATTGACTAGAGACTATAGCTTTTCCTTAACAATGAACTTGACCACAATGTTGGTACTTTTCTAGCCTTGAATTGAAACATAAAGTAGGTATATATAATACACAAATTAAAAACCAGAAAATAAATAAATAAAATTTTTTATCAATTCAATTTTGTTTAAGAGCTCATAACTATTTTTTGAAGAAAAATAGGAGTTTTTATATTCACTAGTCACAGATCCGTGCGTTGCGCGTGATAATATTATTGTTTTAGTTATTATATATTAACAGTTGGTTTTTCATTATCTTTTTAAGTTAATAAAAACCATACATATACTTTTTCTTAAACCTTTATATATATATATATATATATATATTATTTACTTAATGTGAATGTTTACCTATATAAACTCTATATATTCCATTTCTCTATATACGGAAAACCATAGACTACTACTCCATAATGATAGTGGCTAATTAGTTTTATCATTTTTTATAATGCAATATGTTGAATAAAAAATATGAGAAGAAAAAAAAGTAAAAATAAAATATATTACAATGAACACCAAATTAGTTATCTCTATTAATTATATTACAATTTTATTTATTTGAATTTAAATGAAATATTATATGTTTAATTTTTAAAATAAAAAAAATAAGAAGACATAAATAATTTAATTATATGGAGGATGTGGCTTGGTTTAAATATTGAATAAAATAAGATGAAAAAAATGTAAAAAAAATATAATAATAAAAACCAAATTACCCAAATCATGTTATGTAATAGAATAATATATATTATATTCATATATATTATCTTTAATTTTTTATAATGTAATAGGATAACATTTAACAATCAAAGAGAACAAAAAAATTTAAAACACAAAACTAAATCGCATCAACCCAAAGTAGAGTTATAACGAACACAAAAATTTATCAACTTAAAGTAGAGATGCAGGAAAAAAAAAACTCTAAAAAATATTGTGTGTGTGTGAGAGAGAGAGAGGGAGAGAGAGAGGTAACCTTTTTGTGAGGGAAAACTATGCAAAGAATGGAAGAGAGAATGTCAAATTTATTGTAAGATGATGTGAATATGAAGAGACAGAATAAAGGAAGATGAAGGGAAATATGAATAGTGATATTAAGGTTGAGGGTAGTAGGGAGATGAAAAGGTAAGAGAGGGAAAGACGAAGGGAAATATGATGAGACAAAATAGAGAAAGGTGAAGGGAAAGATGAATAGTTATATTAAGCTTGAGGATAGTGGGGACTAGGGAGATGAAAACGTAAAAGAAGGAGAAAGGTTGGAAAAAGTATAATTATTAAAAAAAATTATAGAAAAAATTGAAAAGAAAAATATTAATGACATGGATGTTGATATAGCTCAATCTAAGCACAACAACAATAAATGCTACGCTTCAGTTTATATATATATATATATATATATATATATATATATATATATATATATATATATATATAGATTACTAATTGGGGATGGACATTCGTCATCCAAATAGAATTTATTGTTAATTAAACTTAGCTTCTTATATGAACTAAAAAATTACAAGATTTAAGAGTCAAAAGAAACTGACAACTATGAAAAAGCAAAGAAATTGTTGATTACTTTAAAAAAATAGTATGATTGCCTAAGGAAATTTCTTCTTACTAATGAATTGGATAAGGATTTTTTTCCTTAGACATAAATATTGTTTATTAACACTACTCCTTGTACTTTTGTGAAATTGTTCATGTTATTAAAAAAAATGAAATTATTGTTATAAAAAAAAAATTATTGAACAATTCCACATAATAAAGGGACAAGATCAAAATTATAATTATGTTTTGCGATTATCACCCGTTTTTCACACTTTGAAAAAGGAATAGTTAGTTGAAAAACCTTCCTAAAATGAAAATGATTAATAGCTTGTTGGATAAGACAGAAAGCCTATGACTCAAATTCCATTTAAAAAGAAAGAAAAATAAACAAAGACTCCCAACAGGCTTAGGAGCTTGGATTTAGCCTTAGGTAAGTGTAATAGCCATAGTTAAGGCTATTGCAGAATGCAATTATCTTATGTTGTGAGATGTAAAAGTTAAAAAGATAATGAAAATATAAAAAGTTTTTTTTTCTTTTACCATCTTTAACCTATATATCTCACACCAATCAAGGGATAATTGCATGTCCAATAGAACATATCTACTCAGGTACTCATACTCTATTCTACTACTTAATGATGCCTCAAAAAAAATAGTGGTTGTGGCAGCTTTGTTGACTTTATTGCCCAAAGAAACGTACACAAGAAAAAAGAGAATTTCATATCTTCACAATTTCCTTTTTCAATATATCACTTTAGCGCCTTTACTCTTTTCTTTTGAGAGTGTGGGATGGTGGGTGGTGGAAGTGGGAAATAAAGGTACGAATGTTGACTCGGTCACTCCATTGCTTGTGGAAACATAATAATAATTAAGGGTCCATTTGAATATAATTGAAAATTAAAAATATTGTAGTAAAATAATTTTTAAATATGTAAATAATACCATAAGACACATTTTTAATCAAAAAGTGGTTGAAAAGTGCGTGAACAGTAACTTTGTCCCCTAAAGCTGAAACGCGTGTGCAGGAAAAAAAGAGAGAGGCTAAAACGCGTCTTGACCAAAACGCGGACGCAATAATTTTTATCCAAACATTACCTAAGTTTGTGTTTCTTTAGCATTTGTGTTGAAGTTGGTGTCTGCGTTTTTTGGCTAGTCTCATGGCGCTATTTATGGACCAATCAAAATACAAAAATGCGAGAATAGTAGCAAGTGAACAGTGTTTTACTTTTTTAAAAATATTTTGTTACAGTGTTTTCAATAATAAATTTTCAATTTTCAACAAATAAGCGATATCCAAATAGATCCTAAAGCTCAAAATAGCTTAATTAATAGGTATCTTCAGACATTTATTAATAGACCATTTTAAAAAGTTATGATATCATTTTTATGGCAAATATAAAAATTTATAAAAAAAAACTTAATAATTTTTATCTTTTTCTATAAAAGTTTCTAAATACATCTATGTTTGGTTTGCAAAAGTAGAGAAATGAAAAAAAGAAAACGTGTTATTTACTTTAATACCCTCATTAATTGGAAAAGTGAGTAAAAGGCCAAATAGGCAAAATTGGGAGAAAATTGGCCTTTGCCCCTTTCACGCAAAAAATCCAGCATTTTGCCTCATTTCCCAAACTAATTAGGGAAATGCCCCTTTTTTGAAACTCGATTTTCTCAAAATCGATTTAAAAAAAAAAAAAAATCTGGAATCCTATAGTGGCGTTTTAAGGAGCCTATAGTGACGTTTTAAGGACCTATAGTGGCATTTTGGAACTCGAGCTCCATGAACTCGGGTTCCATGCATGTTTTTCTTTTCTTTTTTTTACCTATAACTCGAGTTCTTGGAGCTCGAGTTCCAAAACGCCACTATAGGCTCCTTAAAACGTCACTATAGGCTCCTTAAAACGCCACTATAGGGCTTAACTCGATTTTGAGAAAATCTAGTTTCAAAAAAGGTGATTTCCCTAATTAATTTGGAAAAGGGGGCAACATACTAATTATTTTGCACAAAATGGGTAAAAGCCCATTTTTGCCAGTAAAATTGTAATTTTGGAAGAGATAAAAAGCCAAAAAATGCGGTTGCATTTCCCTATTCCACCTTTCTCTCCATTTCTGCCCAATTTGGGCGGATTGGAAAAGGTGGGCAGAAATACTATCCCTTCTCTCCAATTTTTTTCCCCTCCCTCCTCTTCCTACCATTCCAAGCACAGCACGAGAGAGAAAAGAAAAAGCGCTTGGAATTAGACAATCAAATCAAGTACAAATACAATAATTTTTTTTGTATTTTTTATTTTCTAAAGAAGTTTTACACTATCATTATCTTGGTATAGCAGATTTTCACCATGCTTAGAAATTATCTAGAGCACGCTTTGATTATTTAATTAATTTTCTTTTCTTAATCTATCGATCACAAGGTGATAAGATTCTTCATATCGCTTCACATGCTTGGTAGGAGTTGAATGGTTCTAACAGTGGCTTTGTAACAAATTTGTTGTGCCCATGCATAATGATAGTCCCATTAAGACTCTAGTGGTACAGTGGTGACTCTAAGAATTTATTTTAGGATAGTTACTAAGAAACGTAAATTATACAAAATATAATAAATGGTTAATTTGAATATATTGTTGTCGGGGGTGAAAAAGTTTTTCCTTCTGACAAATAAGATTTGTGTTAGGTTGGGGGCCTAAACTGAAACTCGACAACGGGCTTGAGGCACGGCCCAAAGGCTATTCGTGAAGATCCAAAGAACTCACTTTATTTTACGCCTTGGGCTTAGGTTGAGACTGACAAGAATGACCCATAACAATTCCTACAGCAGACACGTCAGCATGAGTAAAAAGCATACTATAAGAAATAGTAGAGCAATAAAATGCTTCTGCAGAAAATAGTCCAGCGGTAAAATGAGACAAAACAGAATAAACCTCCAACTGTTAGCTATTTCACAGATTAAGGAAAATATCTACATTTTCAAACTCATCATCCGTTAGCTCTGGAGAAGAGTCTTCTAATACAACAATGTGAGGGAAAAATTCTATAGTAGCAATTACATCATAACCTTCAATAGTAAATGAATAAGTAAATATCATGAGTTCCATTATCACAAATAATGAGGAAAACTTAGTGTGAGATGAAGGGAGAGAGGGAGAAAGAGAGATTCTAGGTAGTGCAGCAAGATCATTATGGTGCCCAGGTATGCTCATGGATATGGTATGAGTAGTGAGTAATGAGTAATGAGGGACATTTCAGGTAGTATAAGCAGTGAGAGAGAGTGTTTAGTGAAGCTGCTGGGACTTTCTGCTGGGAGTAGCTGAGTGTTTTTAAGTAGAGGTATAAGGGGGTATTTTTGAGCTAGGAGCTGGAGACCTTAGTTTCTAAGCTTGAAACTAAAAACTTAGAGCTTTGCCAAAGCTTAGAGAAGGCTAGATAGAGAGGTTAAGGAAGACTTCTACTCTCTTGGTGTATATCTTAGTGTGGTGGTGAAACATTAATGGAGAGTTCCATTTATTGTTGGGTTTTAGGGGGTAATTAGCAAATAATCTTTGCTAAATCTTCCTCAGTCTCTAGAAAATCCTTAGAAAATCGTTCCTAGGATCTTGGCCAAGAGTAGTAAGCTCAGCTTTTAGAATGTTTTTGTTGTTTTGGGTAATAACAGCTGGGGTTCTGGCTTAGCATTAAATGCTGATTTGGACTTAGCTGATGGGATTAAAGCATGTATTAAGCTAATGATCTTGGTTTTGTTGCTGCTAGAATCAGAGTTCCCTAGGAAAGATTATCACCCTAAACTAGGTGTCAATCTTGGAGCCCTATGCTGGGAACTCTGCTGGGATCCCTTTGGTGCCCTCCAAACCACATTTCCCTAAACTTGACCCGATAGAAATTGGGTTTGGCTGCCTGAAACCCGATCTGACCCGACCAGGGAAAATGGTTCTTTAATCGGATCGATTTACTAGGTCTCGAGTCGGGTCTCGGGTTGATAAAAAAAAAAAAAAAAAAAAGAGAGAACCCCAATAAACAAAACAAAAAGAAAACTTCCAGCAAGCCAAACCCACATACCTTCCTTCCAAGCCATCTGAAGCACCCATTTTACTTCATAACTCAATAGTGCATAAACACAAACACAAGCACAAGCACAAGACAAAGCAAAGAGTAGTATAACCCAGGAAACACTCAATTCCTCTCTTTTCACACAAACAAACTCCAATTCCATTCCAAACCCACAACTCAAATAAACCCCAAAAAACATCACAAAACAAAGAAATGCCAGAAACAGATAATATTAGCTCCTCAAAACCCCTCACAAATCTCTGAAAGGTTCACAAAATTAGCTCAGGCTTTCAAGTCCAAGACCTTCGAATTCTTCACAGAAATTGAACCCATCGACGATTCTGACAGGTACTTACTCCTTGACTCAGTCGAAGAAGTCATCACAGACCAGAAAATCATGGTAATCAAGCCTAACCCAATTCATCAAGCTCCCTATTTTGTGATAGAGCCAACACCGCTACCATCAGCGATAACAAGGCAATGGAGGTAGACCTAGATGAAAATAGTGGATACCTAGGTGAGCCAAACACAGATTTCGTTTATGTGACCTGCCACCATCAACCATTCTCTGAAGGAGGCGTAGAGCTGAGGGAGGCGGAGAAAGAACAAAGAGTAGGGTTTTTTCCAAAAAAAAAATCGGGTTGAAGTAGTATATTTATAGGACCCGCGCCGACCCGAACCCGAAAATAACCCGAAATTAAGGCTCGAAACCCGACCCGAATATTTTCAGACCCGTCCAAAAGCTATTGGGTAGGGTCGGGTCGGGTTTCTAGGTGTGCCAGGTCCCTTGTTTAGTCCTATTTACAAGTGAACTACTTGCATATGATAATATAGCTCTAACCAAAGCCACAACTGTTATCACACACTCTGAAGCTTTGTAAGTTTCCAATGGCTTCCATAACCTCTAAAATAGCTTCTTCTTCTTCATTGCCCAAATGGGAGTATAATGTTTTCCTCAGTTTCAGAGGTGAGGACACCCGCAATAACTTCACAGACCATCTATATGCTGCCTTGGATCGAAAAGGAATTTGGACTTTTAGAGATGATGAAAGACTTGAGAGAGGAAAACCCATTTCCCCGGAGCTCTTGAATGCTATAGAAAAGTCGAAGTTCGCAATCATTGTTCTATCGAGAAACTATGCATCTTCGTCTTGGTGCTTGGATGAACTTGTAAAGATTGTTGAGTGCAAAGAAAAGACTAGGCTAACAGTTTTGCTTGTTTTTTATGGTGTGGATCCCTCTGATGTACGAAATCAAAGGGGCAGTTTTGCAGAGGTCTTTGCTAAACATGAACAATTTATCAAGAACAAAGAGAAATTGCGATTGTGGAGAGCTGCTTTGACTCAAGTTGCCAATTTCTCTGGATGGGATACACGGAATAAGTAAGAATTTCTTTTGCACACTTTCAGAATATATGTATTATACATCATTGCTTTGTTTCACTTGGCGAAATAAATTTTTTCAAGTTATGTTATTTAATATAGTTACTCAGCCAGATAGAAAATAAATATAATCATGGATCGCTGAATTCAATACTTACGTTGTGTCCATTACTCAAATATTAGCTACTTGATTAGTTACTAGTGTCTTACTCAAAAAAAAAAAAAAAAATTACTAGTGGTTTCTCCAAAAGAATAAAGAAAAAAAGTTACTTTATTATATTAATACGGAGCCTAAGCAAGCTTAATTTCTTTTTTGAAATGATTGATTTTATCTTTTAATACAACTGATGAATTGAACAAATAATAGATCAAGACAAGCAGCTTAACCTGTACACACGAAGCACGGTCTTAAGCAGCAGTTAGTAACTTAAATAGCATAATTCCTGGAACTCTTATTTTCCTGTGTGCGTCTCCCCTTAACATTTTTTGCAAGAGGCGAATCCAAATTTTATATCATTCTTCATGGCTTTGAATATGGCTTCTTCACCTTTAAAATTCGCAGCATGAAATCTATGATTTGTTTTGTAGTTTATATATAATAGAAATTAGCAGCTTAGGCAACTACTAGAAGTGTAGTCCAAAGCTGCTGCCTTGTATAAACCATCTGAATTCTGCTTCCCAATAATCAATATGTCAGCATAATGATCAACAATTCAAGTCAAGTTTCCAAATGTCTTGTGAATTGTAGGCATAAAAAATGAGAATAGCGTTTCCATTCTTTCCTCACTGAACTTGTTACTTGTGTATTGATCTTTTTTCCTTTTTTTTTATTAGATAATAATCTAAGCTATAAATGAATGCTTAAGCATTTGAAAACCAAATATTTTTCCACTAATCTAAAATTGAATGAGACTATCTGATAGCTTCATAAGTAGCTGAGCAATTGAATTTGTCAGTATTGAAAGAGTCCAATTGACCAAATATATATATTAATATATTTGAACCTTTTTCCATTTCCACTAATCACAACTAAAATCTCTGATTCCATATAAGTCCATAGAACATGCCCTCAATGCCTCACCATTCTCTATATGACTCCTCAAGAATGCATTGTTACTGACCTCAGTCTTGAAACTTTATTCCATTCCCAATTACACTCAGAAAGTACAGGAATTGCACAAAGGCTCCTACCTCCAAGCAGGCAAGCTCCTTTCTTTGAAAGCAAGAACCTATATTCATTCTGTGGAAACAATAATTTAAACTAAATTCGTTTGGGATCACAGGCATCTTTTCTTTATTTTTCTATTTTATTCTAAGTCAAGCAATGAAAGCCCGAAGAGATCAAAAGATGAATTGGAAATATAGTCAAGATACAATATAACATGACATGCAAGTTGTAATGAAGAATAGTTACAACAAATGAAGAATCATGTAAAATTGAAACGTTTGTTTTTTGAAGTTTTATTGAAAGTTGTTAATTCCAGATTTAAAAGGCAATAGCTACCTTCCAACTCTTCCCGAATCCCGACCAAGACCACTATACGTGCACTTTAATTTTAATGGGAAGGTACCACTACACAGATGACTTCCACCCAATGATGATCTTTTTTTTTTCCCTCTTAAACAATGGCTTACTATTTTATGTTTTCTTCAGCAACCCAAATATGTAGTACACTTTTTTTTTTTGAAAATCTATGTAGTACAAAATTTGTTTTGTCAATTTCACAAAATTTATTCTCTTTTTCATATTATGGAACTAAGAGTTCCATTTTCTATAATGAACGAATCTAAAATAGTACACTTGTTGAGCCTTCTATCTTGTTATGGCCTATCTTGACTCAAAAAATTATTGTTCTATATTCTTGGCAGGAAGGAGTCAACAATTATCAAAGAGATTGCCAGAAGATTAATTGGTGATTTGCATTGTTCATACTCAGATGAGCATGGGGATCTCGTTGGAATGGAATCTCGTCTGGAGGAAATGGAGAATTTATATTTAAGCATGGGGTTGAATGATGTTCACCAGGGATTTGGGGAATGGGTGGAATTGGTAAAACAACTATTGCAAAAGTCCTATATGATAGAATCCGTTATCATTTTGCTGGCAGCAGTTTTCTTGCAAATGTCAGAGAAAAAAGTGGAAATGGTGGTCTAGTTACTTTACAGAAACTTCTTTCTAATGTCTTCACTACAAAAAACGTGGGTCTTAGGCTGCGTTTTCAAAAATGCGGCTGTAGACAGGATAAAACATGATAATCCTTTCCTGCACATGTTTAGAAGAGAGAAGCACCAACTTGACATGATTTCATACAGACACTGATACTACCACACAGGCACAGCTACTTCATTTTGGTAACAAATAAAAGAAGAAAAATATTAACAATAGAATAAATCAGTGGCATCTCAAAATCCTAATTAACTTTTTGGGGGGTTGGATTAATGATAATGAGTGTTACAGTTGATTAATTATAGGGGTATGCTGATACCTAAATTAAAACACACGCTGATACCTAACTTAGCACACGTAACATTGTAAGGTATGCTGATACCTAAATTAAAACACACGCAACATACATTGTATAAATAGCAGAGTAAAAACCTTCCAACCTCTCCCATCGCACGTCATCAGCCTCCTTCGCTCAAGCTAGCCCTCACCCTCCAAGCCTCCATCTCTCAAGCTAGCCCTCACCCTCCACCTGTCCGATCTCGAATCGGCTTTCCCAAGGTTCGTTACTGATCTTCAGCGATCAAGCTATTTTGGTTTCTATTTGTGTGTATTTGTGTTTCTTTGATCGATCTGCATTTTTGAATGGGAGATCTTTATATTTATTGTTTTGGGTTTCTGATTTGGTTGTTTGGCCGGTAGAATCGTTGAAAACGACGAAGCAGTACCCAACCGTGAGCGCTGAGTACCAGAAGACCATCAAGAAGGCGAGGAGGAAGCTAAGGAGGATCTGAAGAGCTTCCATGGCTGAGTGATCCTCCCTCCGCCGCCGCTGATGAAGCGGAACCTCGCCGTGCTCGCCTCCACCAAGCCGCTGTTCGTCCCTCCTGACGATTACCACCGCTTCTCCTCTGTCGTCGCCGATCGTGAGTTTGTTATAATATTGTTTTTTATTATTATTTTTTAATTTTTGTTCCTCTTTTATTTGAGTTTATGTTTAGGCGCTTTGCTTGGCATATAATAGCGTAATTGTTGGCTGATAATCTGAAATAAATTATTTGTAAAATTGCTTTGATTTTGAATCTGATTTTTGGTGGCTGATAGTGATTGCAACAAATTCAAGCTTGTTTGGCGCGTTTCTCGCACTATGGGACACTGTCAAACTTTTAGAGCGAGACTTGATTTTTTTTTTTTTAAATTTGATTTTAATTTTTGCTATGATCTAGTGCTATATGGAAAATTTGAATTTGGAGTGGACTATTGTAGTTGAATTTAGTTTGGCAGCTTGAAGGGTTTGCTATTAATTCTTCAACAATTTAGTCAAATTTTATGGTGAGAATTTGTCACTAGGGGATTGTAAAGCTGTCTTTATACTATGTTGAAGAATTTGTTTGGATATGTAAGTCAAACAAATGGGAAGGTTTAAAAAGATATTTCTAATAGAATTGATGGGTACACGAAGTACTGTCTTTTTTAACATCAGGGCGTGTAACTAAAGGCTCGTTTTGAATGTTAACGTTTGCCATGGAAGATAATGGGGCTGTTGTTTTTAAGAAGCTGCTAATATTGTCACATTTTGTGAAACCCATAATTTGTGAAAAGCTTTAAGGTGGATGAATAAATGGAACATTAAGTAGCATGTGGTGGTGACTGCATGTAGGTGTGTATTGCTATTATGTATGTGGTGTTTTAGATTGATTCTGATGACTGCGTCCTAGTTGTTTGGCATGGGGTGAGTGGCTGCCTGTTTGTGTTGGGCGGGCTGCTGGTTCAAGCAAAAGTTGCCACTGACCTCTAGAAGTTGTTGTGGATATATTGTTTTCACTCATCGACAATATGAAGAAAGCTCAAATGTTCATGATAGTTCTATATTGTTCACTACAAACATACAGTTCCTAGAATTGATTTGTTAGAATATGTTAGGGACTCAAATCAATTCTTAGCAATGAGTTAGAATTGATAAGCTAGGGATTTATTGCTGAGAAGCACTGACAATTAATGTCAAGTCTGGAGGATAATAATCTAGGATTTTTTTTAATACGTATAATTTAGGATTTTTTAAATTTATTTATAAGTATAATAATCTAGGAAGTTAAATAAAAGGGGCAAAAAAAGAAGAAGTAAAAAGGTTGTCTCCATACGATGTATATGATTAAAGCTTGCATGCATTTATTTTGTTTTTAATATGTTACATTGTGTGGGCAAAGGTGCAATGAAACCAGAAATTTTGTCATCTTTGAAGGCTACTGCATGTGAGTTTACCTTCTTTGTCAGGCTCTTGGAGCCCATCAAAGAAGGGAAACTCACATGCAGTAGCCGATTTCTACCAGGTACTCCTTATTTTTTTTATATAATTTAAATTTTTAGATTTTTAATTAATCTTAATTGGGTTTTAATTAATTAATTAATTATTTTTTGTCAAAGAATTATCCCTCCTTTTAAAAGCAAGTACCAGTAGTTTCTTGAATACCAAGGGCCAGTGGTCTAGATTGGGCCTTCTTAGAAAAAAAGGATGCTTGAAAGGTTGAAGTTTATGATATCTATGTCTTAAATGTGTCATGTTACCATCCAAGTTGTGAATCCACATGGTTTGTTGCGTAGTGATAAATACATGACTCACCGTAAATGTCCTTTAGGTTTTTATTAATTTGATTCATCAGCAGTGGGAGCACAAGTGCCTATGAAAGGCCGTGACACTCTAGAGAGAAAGAACAGCAAACTATTTAGCCTATGGATCAAACTTAAACAGTTTTGGACATGCTTGAACCTTGCATGAGAAAAAACGAGTACATCTATTTGCAATTGGATTTGACATGCATCCTTCAGTCATTCTATGAAAATTTAGAAAATTTTCCTCTAGTGCAACAAAATTGGCATATTTCATATGTTCACTGAATCAAAATAAACTCAAATCATATGCTATGTAAAAAAGAATAGAACAATATTCTATGTAATAAGGATTTAAATTGTCTTTCAGCCAAAGAGAACTCCAGCCAAAAATGTAGATCTATTAAAATGAGACATGAATGTATTTAAGTTTATCTCTTATATTGAAGAATTTTTTCTTCTCTTTGGATGTTGCAGTTATATATTAAAAAGCATCAGCTCGGTGTTTGCATCATGCGTGCTCTTTTGAGCTGCTCCAGCTTGAAGAAGAATGAGCAAAAACCTCAGTATCAGGAGGCTATCATTCTTGCTTCTGAAACATCTTGTAAGTAGCAAATTTGAGCTGACTTGATCAAATTTGACTTACAAATGAAATAATCAGATCAAGGATAGACAGCTTTAAGTTATCAAATTTATTTCTTTTATATATCCTAATTAGGTCCTGCTTCAGTTTTTCTTCTTTGTGGCCTTAAGTTCTATACTTGCTCTCAGCTACACAAACAAGTGGAAATATGAAACTGAAACAGAAAGCATATTTATTCAGAGTAATGAAGTCTATATTCTAGCGTATCTAGGAAAAGATTTTTCAACTAGCTTTTTATTCGCTATGCTATCAAGTGTCTTGGTAGTTATTCTCAGCTGCCTGTAGGATACATCTCCTTTTATTAGTTAGTTAACCTGCAAGGCTAGGACAGCCACATATGCCATGCAATGCCCCGCATTGCATCGGCCAATCAGTCAATGCATTTTGAATCAATGCTACTTTACTTGATAATGGTTGGTCCATGTTAGTGCCAGCTAAAAGCTTAGCTCACTTGATTTTTTTTAAGTACTTAGCTCACTTGATAGGTTTCTCAACCTCATTCCCTGCCATTCCTTCACAATGGCCTTCTTGAATACTAATTTGTGTGGGATATAACTATGGTCCATGGAAATGTGCATATGTAACCAACTGGCTATTGTGTCAATGTACACTAGCATTGTGCTTATGGATATTTCTCCTCAAGCTATACTGATGCCATTATCAACATGGTGTTGCCTGTATTGCACCCACAATTCAAGTAGAGAAAAACTCCCTTATGCCTCTAAAGTAGATTGAACCAGGTTGTTAGTAGGAACATCAAGTTTGTTCATGCCTTTACTTTTTACCTAATACAAGTCTGCCAGTAAGTTGATTATAGGTCTACTGCTTAATGCAGCATGCTTGTTTCCATGCTGCACATGCTAGGGTGTTTCTCTCCTCTGTCTTCGAAATTGCCCTTGCATGGGTGTAGCCTTGGTGTTAGTTGATGCAAGCATTGTTGTTTAGCTCATTTTCCACTTTTCTTGCCAATATCTTGACTCCCTTGCACATTGTGTGTTGGTTTTGGCATAGGTGCAAGGTGACACCATCTACTTCTATGTCCGTCCACCAAGGGAATAACACATCTCTAGTTGAACGTGTTACAGTACATGTACTTCTAACCTACCTATAGGGAGTAAATGTTATTTCATCATAATTTTTAGAATCTATATGTTAATTTTTTAGAAGTTTTTTAGGTGAAAAAACCATTTGCTAAGATCAAAGTTCTGTTAGTAGGCATCTAGTGGGGGGGGGGGGGGGGAGAGGATCTACCCCTTAAGGCATAAGAAAAATCTGGTTTTCCTTATAAGGAACTTGTAGAGGCAATGCCGAGAGCTGTTAGGGCAGAACAAATTTTCTTCAAAGAGACTATTTGTAATGCTCATTCACTCTCTCTTGCTCTCTCACACTCTCTCATTAGCTCTTTTGTTTTATGTACAGGTTGCAACTGATTTTGGAAATCTCAGCTTAGATAAAGTTTTTGAATTTAAAATGGAAGGTGAAAATTTGCCTTCTTAACCCCCCCCCCTCCCCACAACACACACACAAAACTACTTATCTTTGCGTAACTTGAAAAAGGAAAAAGAAAAATATTCCATCAGCACCACACGCACGCCTCATCAGCCTTGGAACTTTGTCGTGAATTTTTTAGAAGTTTCTCTAGCATGTTACATCCGGTGAGGTGAGGTTTTCTGTCCTTTTTTTTTTTGTTTAGTTTAGTAAACTTTAGTCTTAAGCATGGAAATTTTCCAATTAGAAGGATTTTTTTATTTATATTTGGCATATAATTTTTCGAATCCCTTCAATTTATCAATAAATGAAAGTGTTTATTATTTTGAAATTTATCTACATAATATACCTTCTCGTAGTCAAGAAGTTTTCCTCATTCATTGGTCAACATTTGCCCTTGGTGACCTTGGGAATTTTTTTAAAGGTGAAAGATCTCTAAAGTTGTATCAAGGTTGTTAGTTGCTGCCCATCTCATTCTTATCAATAAAAAAAATGAGCAGATCTCTTACTCCAATGTAAAGTGGATGAGTTTGAAAGAACAAGTGCATTGATTGGATTTTGTTGCTTCTGTACCTTGGGCAATTAATATATATAACTTGTTATTTTAGTTATTTAGTCTCTTAGTATTCCTTGCTCATTATATGTTAATTATTTCCTTGTCCTAGGCAACTAGTCCTTAGACAGGTGGTCAACAAACTATAGGATTTACTTTGACCTCTCATTTATTTTACAGCTTGGGTACACCAACAAGCAAGAGGAAAGACATTTTCGTGGAGTCATCACTTTGGAGGTAAGGATAACAGTTGATACTGTTATATTGTCAGATCTGTGATTATTGGCTTTCAGTGTTGATTGGAATTACCTTTATATTTGTTGGAATTACCTTAAATATCACTTGTCTTATTGTTGAGATAGATGCCAAAGTGATTGTGGATGTCTTCCAAAATCCTGCCTATAAAAATAATAATAGATACAAAAGAACTCAAGTTGCCTCTCATATAGAGTTGATGAGTTATGCTAGGTTTGGTTCATTGGGAGGCTTTTTGCCTTCACAAAAATAGCATTATTGTTGTGATGTAGGCAAATAAATTTTTGGAATTTCAGTGTATAGATGCTTTGTGGAAACTAGAAAGTTCCTCTATTTTTTGACATATTGTTGTTATTATGATTGTCATATCCTGCTGTTTGAACTGTGGGCATCAATTTTGTGTAATTGTGTTCCTTTCAATCTTCTTGAAGGCAAGAGAGAAGCTGAACAACAGCTAGAGAAGCAAGTTGCCAAAAAGTAGAAGGGGGATGAGGGTGTAGAGCAGGCTGTTGTGAAGTATTCAGGGGTTATAGCTGCATTTAAAACGCGGCTATAGTTGTGGGCTAAAGCCACGTTTTTAAAACGTGGCCATTTTGATGGGCTGAAGCCGCGTTTTAAGAACGCGGCTTTAAATTTAAAGGATATCCAAGCCAATTCATAAGACGTAACTCACTTGAAAGAAAACTGAGGCCTTCAAGAAGGTGCACATTACCAATTTTAAGCAATCTTAAGTTTCTCATCTTTGAGAAGGCTTCAAAATTGACTTTAACATTATCCTCTTTATTTGGAGATGAGTTGAGGAAGATGCCTTCAACCTTTTCTGTTCCCTAGTACCCAACAACAAAAAGTAAGCACATTAAAAGTTGTTAAGAGAGAGAGAGAGAGAGAGAGAGAGAGATTACAATCCTGCATAATCAACTTAGTGCACTATCTATTAGTACATGAAGAATATCCTCCTTCAACCACAACCTACTGCGTCCACCAGGCTCGGCAGGAGATTCACGATGAACAATTTCCTTACCCAATTCTTGTATTAAATCATGCATCCACAATGTTCCATTTGAGATCATTATAAGAAATTTTTCCACAAGAACATCTATATCTATGATTGGCCTATAATGGGGAGTTTGTAGTATGTTTGCTACACGATCTTTAGTCATTCCTTTGAAGAAAAAAGCAATATCTAAAAATATTTTTTTCTCTGTTATCTTTAGGCCATCAAAACTTATTTGGAGCACCTTTATGATATCCCCTTCAGGAGTTTCTTTTAGTCAATCTCTAGTTGTTATATCCCCTTCATGACTGATTTATAGATGTTGATCTCTAGTTGTTATAATGATCACACTCCCTCGACCAAACCAACTTTGCTTGCCTGCTAATGCTTCTAATTGTTCAGGTTGATCCACATCATCAAGAATGACAAGAACCCTTTTATGACATAAACCCTTTGTTTAGTGGGGAATCAATTTGATTAGGAATAGGTATTGCTTTTTTCTTCAAAGGAATGACTAAAGATTGTGTAGCAAACATACTACGAACTCTCCATTATAGGCCAATCATTGATATAGATGTTCTTGTGGAAAAATCTCTTATAATGATCTCAAATGGAACATTGTGGATGCATGATTTAATACAAGAATTGGGTAAGGAAATTGTTCGTTGCGAATCTCCTGACGAGCCTGGTGGATGCAGTAGGTTGTGGTTGAAGGAGGATATCCTTCAAGGCCTTCCTTTAGCACTCAAAGTTTTAGGCTCCTTCATTCGTGACAGAAATCTAGATGCATGGGAATCTGATCTTGCATGGAAGGCTTTCAAGACATTTGCAATTGTTCAAATCCAACAAAATAAGATGTTTGAGATCTCCAAGGGATGTGTGAATCATAGACATTTTGGGCAAATGGATGTACCTCATTGGAATCTTTACTACCACTTAAAATGAACGATGATTCAGGAGGGTCTTTGTATCTTCTCAATTGTTTCGAATTTGTTGAAAATCAAGGCCGCTGTGACTTGTTCACTACAATGCTAAGAGAATATTTTCAGGTCTCTCTCTCAACCAGCTTTAAAGATCATGGTTTTTTTTCTTTTGTTTTTTGAGATTCATGGTTGGTTTTTATGTTTCAGGAATTGCGCTATCGAGAATCAACTAATAAAGGAATTTTTGAAGTTTTTCTTCCTGGAAGTGAAGTTCCGAACTGGTTTAGGCATCAAAGTGTGGGGGCTTCAATAAATCTGGAACTGCCTTCATATTAATTAGAGGAATTGCTCTCTGCGCTATTTTTCGACACCACCAGCATCGTGGTTATGACTGTTACTCCCTTTTGTATCTCATTAAACCCGATGGAAAGGACTTTTGTCTTTATCAACAATATTTTTTAGGGGAGTTTGATACGTTTTAATCGGATCATTGTTGGTTCATTTATTTATGTCCTAGTTTTTTCAATTTATACTTAGTATTCAGCTGTCAACTTAAGATTGAATTCATACTCTACGGCGTACGCATGATTGAGACAAAGAAATGTGGGTCCCATAAGATATACCAGGGAGAAATTGAGGAATGTAACAGGATAGAGACAAAAAAATGTGGGGCCCATGTGGTATACGAGGAAGAAATGGAAGATCTGATACGCAGCATGGGTCAGAGTGAGTGCAGCAGCAGCATCATTCCTTATAATGAGGGTGTGAAGGTGTTGATCATTTTGAAGAGGATATCAAAAGTAAGCGAAGTCGTGATGATGAGAATGGAGGTAATGGAGAAGGTAGCTCTGCTCACATACCACACCCTAAGACTTAAGAGAGTACGACCCTCTAATGGTGAGTGAGGACTCTCAGTGACCCTTAGAAATCAAATGGTGGCTTTCAGGAATCTGGACCCCCTTTTTTTGAACTCTTTGTAAGTCACCAACTCTCCCTCTTACAGATTTTTTTTTTTTTTTTGGTATCATATATCTTTCTTTTTAATAAAACTACTACACAAATGCCATTTTCAGGAATTTATTGTGGTACTCATTATTGAACAGTATGGACATTTAAGAACTTTTTTTTTTTTTTTTTTTTTGTTGAGAAACAACATTAAGAACTCAATTGGACTTTATGACTTTTGCTTATTACTATTGCTTAAAATAAAAAATCTAATCAATAATTTAATTTTATTACTATTGCTTATTGTGTTTACCTTTATGGTTATGATGTGGAGTAAGTATTTATGCCATTCTTGTATAGTATTTATACAAAAATGAGTTGTAATTAACTAATTATTTAAATTATTTTGTAGTCATATCTGATATAGTTTACTTATATATATAATATTATTTTACATTTTTTTTATACAAGATAGTCTAATTTAAGTATATATGTGTGTGAAACTCCCTTATCAAGACTTGAACCCCCCCCCCCCCCCCCCCAACAAGTGACCACCTGACCAGGGTGCGCGGTGGTAATATTATTTTACATTTAAAATCCTTTACAACCATAATAGTTGCAGTGCTTTTTTTGTACATTTAAAATCCTATTCAACCTATTTCTCACGGTTTTTGGGTAAATGTTGCAATGACTTTTAATATATTAAACTGAACTTTGGTCTTGATGGATGTGTTGATGATACAAAATCACCCTTTTTTTTTTTTTTTTTTTTTTTTTTTTTTTTGGGGGGGTGCAAATAAATGCTCTTATATTAAAACAACTAAAAGGAAATAAGGCAAATCCTCTCAGAGAATCTGCCCATACAATCAAAATACTACAAAAACTTAATACCTGAAGGGGAACATCAAAAGCATAAAATCTAGCTGCTGCAAGACGATCTGCACACTGGTTAGCTTCCCTAAAGCAATGCTTAATCTTTACTCTTCGAATCATTGTCCCAGTAAGTTCCTGCAATCCGAAATGAGAGCAGAATGAGAAATGTTCACAAGAGAAGGATCAGACATCCACTCCACCACAACTTTTCCATCCAGTTCTACTTCTATTCTATATTCTTGGCTATAATCTAATTTAGAAGTATGTTTGATTTTAACGGACTTAATAGAGACAATATCTTATAAGACAGAAGATAAACCTTAATAGGCTGATCTTCTCAAAATAGTATATATACCAAAGTTATGGTTACAATGATAGTGATTTTGTCATCATCCTGACCTTTTTGTTAAAATCAAGCTCCACTTATTGTTTGCCTACCAATGTGAATGTTTAGTTCCCTATAAAAATTTTCCTAGTTGTTTGTGAGAAGTAGTGACAGTTCTTAATGACCAAGCTTTCAATTAAACCTGGTGACTTGACCAATATTATTGGTGAAATATAGGTACTGAGATATGTGAAAAGTATTTTTTGCTTTATAACTAAATTAATGATTAAGGTTTACTAAGTTAAGGCTAGTTTAGATTTCGATTTGGTCAATAAACCTGTATTCTTGCATATTTAAGATAATTGAAAACCTCCAACACTTCTAGTCTATGTCAAATCCATATTTATCATGATAGTAAGACTTAAGGATAGGGGTTTCATTATTTTATCAAAGAATTTTGTCTAGGCTTTGCCAAAGCTTAGTACTTGAATACTTCTAATAAATGTTCCAGTTTCATGTTTGTATTGCTAAAATAAAGCATACGCAGTGCCACTTCTGTTTTTAATATTTTCTAATTCCATGTTGTGTCTTTATATGACAATGATATTGACATTATCAGCAGTCTACCGGACTGTCTCCTCTGCCACATTATCACAAGCATTTTGTCAAGAAGCTGGGGGCCTCTATAGACTCTCATCCCATCTGAGTCCTCCAATGTCCTGCTGTTATCATTGTCAACTTGAATCAGGGCTCTGCTGTCGACACCATAAATTTTCATCCATTGCAACAAGCCTTGCTTCTTGGTAAGCTCTTGCTGCGTCTGCTGTTGGTACTATACATCTTCAAATTTCTGTACTATGAGGTAGTCAAGGGGTAGTTGTTTTAGCTAAAATTCTGTTCTATTATATGTTTTATGTTCTATCAAATTCAGCTGGAATGAATATTGGTGATATCACAATTTGGGAAGTAGGTAGGAGGGAGAGGCTTGTTTCTCAAAACTTCAATGTTTGGGACATTTGAACCTGTTCAATGGCCTTGGAAGTTTGACAATTATCTACAACGTAACTAGTATATAATTTTTTAAGTTGGAGAATATGTGCTAGGAAAATTTATGAGGCTGACTTATCAAAAAAAAAAAATTTATGAGGCTAATAACCTCTATTTCACTAGATGATAGGCGTTGTTGGCCAATAATTATGATTATATGTAAACCATGTGATGTAAATTCCTGATGGTGCTGTTTTTGGTATGTTACTTTGAGGGGATTTATTTATTGGTTTTTTATTATTAAATTACCATTTGTCTCAAAAGTTTAAAGTATTAGGAAAGTGTGAATTCAATCATTTGACCATTGTTCTAACACTCTCTCTCATGTGGATTAAACCATTGTTCTAAAATTTAAAACTTTCCATATCAGGCGTTGTATATTCGAAAGACATAGTGCAAATATGTTCCTATGATAGTGGTGATGATTTGCGGTACCATCTATGATGCTAACTGGTTTGTTTAGCCCCTTTTGTTAATAATTGTATATTTGCCATGGAATTTTTTTTTCTCAGATTGATGCACATCTCGGTAAGGTTAATGATCTCGCCTTTTCAAATCAAAACAGAAAACTATGCATCATAACTTGTGGAGAGGACAAGACTGTTAAGGTTTACTTTACTTGGCATATTCTTTCGGTATAAAAACAATCTTGGACTACATTTTTGAAAGTTCATTTCTGTGCAGGTGTGGAATGCTGTCGCTAGTAATAAGCTGTATACTTTTGAAGGGCATAAAGCACCAGCTTACTCCATGTGCCACATAATAAGGAAAACCTTCATGTATGCAGTTGTTTTATTTGCAATTTTGCTAGTTGACATTTTTTTTTATTTCATTTCAAGAGAGACTTCCAGTTCCTGTTTCTCATGCCTCAGCCAAAGTTTTAGGCTCAGGCTATTATTCATAATTAAGCAGCTTCACCTAAATATTCAGGTGCATTTACGTTATATCAAGGCTATGCTTGCAGAGGGGGGCAAGGGGCTCATGCATTAATTGGTACATTAATAAGAGGCGATAGATTTCTTCATTGCTTTCGTTTTGTCAAAAAAGCTTTCTTCTTTCCATCTGATTTATTTTCCTTGCTTTCATTAATAACCCGTATGGTTAATATATATTGCAATTTTCATGGTACTAAAAATGGAAAATTTGAAGCTTAATTGTCACACTTTAAGGATAGGGTTGCCACTTGGTCCCCCTTCTCCCTTTCCCCTCTCCTGTTGAGTGGATTTGGTTTATTATTATTGAGAGTAATAGTGGCAGTGAAGCAGGATTCATGGTCTGAGCTTCCAAATGGGAAATGCAAACTTTTACTACTGATCCAACTGTTTTTTTCCTTCAAATTTTCACAATGATTGGGTGATTGCTCATTTTTCTTTTATTGTGTGAATCAAAGGCTATTCATATGTGAGACCAGTAAAGGACAACCATACCTTGTGGAATTGGATGAACGTTAGACAGCTATCAAGCTTGTATATCATGGTTTTTGGAAGTAGTCTGTGGTGGTTGTGCCATTTGATACAATGAAGAACCGGTCCCTAGCTACTAGGTTTGCATTCAAATTAAAATTTGGGGACATGGACAATGTTTACCTCTTGACAATTACTGCCGCATAGGGTAGATAACCGGTAATGGCCATGGAAGCCCTTTTCTTGATAGTAATTTGAAGAAGCTCCTATAATTAAACAATCTTTACTTTGAATATCCTATAGGCTGCTCCTTGCATTCAATTTTACAAGGAAGGGATACTGATTGCTGTATCAACAAGTGAAAATGGAATCAAAATACTTGCAAATGCTGAAGGTGTATGGCTTCTACGTTCTATTGAAAATCAAGCTGTTCATACCTCCAGAGTGGATCCTGCAACTATTGCAAAGGTACTGCTTTCTTTTAACTTTTATAAGAACTTCAAATGTGTACATGCTTCTTAATTACATAGCTCATTTCTCAGGGACCGGTAATTAGCTCCTTTGGAGCTTCCTATTCAACTGCTAGAACAAGCACTTGATATCAGGCAAAGTCAGAAACACTAAAGCTTTTGATTTTCCAAAGAATTTTCTTATCAAAATTTTCAGAAGAATATTTCAGGAGCTAAAATTTGTATTGACGTCTATGCCTATGTTCAGTTGACATGTCTAAATCTGGGGGAAAAGATGCCTTCCGTGGAAGATCTTGCTTAGGTCTAAAGCATGTCTGTTATGTAAATGTCTTTTCGTGTGCTCTCTATCATACTTTTTTTTTTTGGTAGTCTCAAATATTGTTAGCAATGGCATCTATGCTACAAATTCTCAATCAGTTTTGAATCTCTCTTATGTATCATTGCAACGGCATTCTGTGCTTCAAACAAAAAGAGCAAAGTGCTGAAAGTAGCAATTTGTTGGACTTTTACTTCCAACCAAAAAAAGGGAACGCCCATGTTACCAAAGAGTTGTATGACTATTTTTCCTAAACACTAATGCCAAAACCCAAGCCCAAATCTGCGCATCCAGGTCCACTCCCTTTTTTAGGTTGCTCAGTCAAATTTATTTAGCTTAAAATTGCAATCTCAATTGTGCATTCAACCTGGGAAATGAATGTGCAAATACCTTAAGTCAATCATAGAAGGGGAAAAGGCCAGACCCATAAATCTTTATAGTGCTTGCAACCTAATGGCAACAGTTTTTAATCTAAAAAAATATTTGGTCTTTAAATAGAAAAACACATTAATAGAAGAAGACAACAACTAAGACAAAAGGTAGAAAATGAATACGAATAGTCTCACTGGTGTAAGATTTTTTCCCCTATTTTACACGCGAAGATTAAATAAAAGAAAAAAAAACACGATTAGAAACACATTACACTCAAACACAAAAAAAAAAAAATTGATACATGTTTCAAATATTGCACAAATCTCCTCTCCATTTAGTAGGGGTGTGCATGGGTCTGGTTGAGAGAATTTTTTAACCCAACCTACCATGGTGGGTCAAAAAAAAATTCGACCCATCACATATGTTCAACCCAACCCAACCCACATGGGTCGGGTTGGGTCGGGTTGAACCCATGAATTGGACATTTTTTTAAAATTATTATTACTAAATTGAACCCATTTTTTTTATTAATTATATAATATATTTAAGTATATATTAAAGAAAGTAATAAGATTTTATATTATATATGTTTGTAGGATTTTATATTATATATTACATATGGGTTTTAACTTTAAAAAAATATTTATTAAATATATATTAAAATATGGGTGAGTCGGGTCGGGTTTGTAATTTTATGACCTAAACCCAACCCGACCCGCTTAAACGACATGTTTTAGAGCAAATATACCACCCAAAATAAAAGGATGGTAAGTGTTAAGACTTGAGAGTTGAGATTCAACCTTACATTTTTTAAAAAAGTTTTTTAGATGGTATAAATGTATATTTTTGTTGCTGAGATTAGACAATTGTACATATTCTTTGTTGAGGCAAGAGCAAGAACATATATCTTATTATTATTATTATTTGAATTGGACTTCATATCTTCCTTGATTGTTTCCTTACTTGCAAACAAAGAAAAAGCAGGAAAAAAAATTGTTTGAAAAAGGGCTTTTGACATTGATGACAGCATGGCCAAATAGGAGCATAGTAATATTAAATGTTTGAGACTATAGTAATATTAAATGTTAGCTTTCATTTTTAACATAAAAATTAAATATTTTAATAATATAATTAGAATTAAATAATACAAAATAACAAATAGAAATAAACAACTATATTTACTTCATGTTATATTGTGAATGCAATTATCTAAACAAGTTATACTGTGAAAACAAATTAAAGCTTTATTATATAGGATATGACATTAATAATTTAATATAAATAATTATGGACAAAAATAAAAATTATATCTTTTAATTCGGGCAATTGTTATTTTCATCATATAAATTTGAGAAGACCATAAATATATATCTTAATAAATAAAATAAAATGAGAGAGAAGTTTGGGATGAAAAAGTTGTGGCCTTGATAGACAATAGTCCTCATCCACGGGAATATGGAAAGTGAGAAGCAAGTGGCTCATGTTACATGTTACATGCGTTAACTTTCAACAGCTCTCTCTCTCTCTGTCTCTCTCTCCACCTTAGACACCCATAATGGCTTGGGCTCTAGTCTCTCCATCTCTCAACCTCTCACTCCCTCACACCACCAAGACCAACTTCAACCGAACACAGTGGTTCACCACTAAAACAAGTATAGCAGTAACAACAACCACTAAAACAACAAGAACAACCAGTATCAGAGCCAATGCTGCTGACCAAAAACAACCCAAAGACAAAGACGAAGACACTACTTCTGGTTTCAGTCCCTTTGCCTTTGTAACCGATAACCCATCAAGCCGCGAAGCCATTCAGCTCCCAGAGAGCCCTGCTGAAGATGGCAATGTCGGAGAAATGCTTTATGTATGTGTTCTTACTCTCACTCACCATTTTCTTCAACTGGGTATCTCTCAAACACTGTTATCGCTTATCATGCATATATAGTTTCAATCATTTATATTCATGGGAATTTTTACTTTTTATTAGAGGGTATGTTTGTTCAGTTCATGTTGTTGGGTTGGGTACTAATTTTAATTCCTTTTATCTGTTAGCAAATTCTTAAAATTAAGGACTTTGTGGACTTTAATTAGGATTTAGAGATTTTTATTCTATTATGTTATTTATTTTCTTGGAATTTTGAGAGGATGTTTATTTTGAATTCATTAAATTTTGTACTTAAACTCAACCTCTCAATTGATATTGTTCAGATTCTTGCTTATTGGTATTATCCTTGATGATTGTGTGGTTAAAATTAAGTGTTATTGTTATTTTTTGCTTTCTTCCAGGAATTTATTGTTTTCTAATTCACCAAATTCTGAGATCCAATTCTTCAGTTCCTTAAAAATTCAATCAATATTACCAATATTTGGGCAAAACTAGTTATAGTAATTGACTATTTCTCAATCTTCATATGCGTTACTTATTTTATTCTACCAAATGTTGTTAAATGCTGTAACTGTCTAATCAATAGTCCCAAAGATTTGGCTGCCCTGTGAAAGAAAGACTGAATTCAATCAGCCCTTTCTTGTAAATGATGGAATGGCCAAAACCACACTTAGAGATACTGGCGACTTTCTTGTGGTAGTAATTGTGGATGTGCAAGTAAGGGGCAGCAACTAAATAGGTAGCGAGACTGCCCTTAATTAAAAGCTTATATCTTCGAATTCCTTTAGAATGAAGTAGCTATGAAGCCCCTACTATGTTCTTTGTTTGATTGAAAAGGCCCCATATGTGTAACACTTCATGTAGCTTCCTGTTTGAGCTATTTTTTTTATGAGCACCGTTGGTTACACATGTGTTTATACATGTGTTTTATAACTAAAACACATGATTTCATGTTTGAAATCATGGGTTAAACCCATGTTTTTAGTTAAAAAACACGTGTGTATACACACCTATGTAATAAGTTTTAGCCTTATTTGATATGGGTGAAATTGTTTGATTGACCTCTAACTCAATTATGTTGATTAAGGTTTGGAAGTTGGTTTAACTTGCATTCATTGGTTTGCTACTTGCATACAATTTTCTTTTTCATTGACAATCTCAATGAAACACCATAAATGTGGTGGATGGATATTGTATTTAGTTAGGGCATCAATCAATTGAATTAAGTTCTTATTTTCTTTTTCCAAATTGGTGCCTTTGGTAAACTTTTAATGCTATCTGGTTTGTGATTTGTTGAAAGGTTTTGAATACATGTCATATCCATTGGTATCATACAACTTTCTTGGTTTCCAATTCTAGAGGATAGAAGACAAGGGAAAGGAATATGGCTCATACATCAAATCTGGAGAGTTTATATGGTTTGTAAGAGAAACTGGTAAATTTCTCTGCAGCAACATTAGTTTCTTTTATTTATCAACTTGGATTTATGAAAAATTGATTCCATCCTTGCAGGTTCTGCTGAGAGCCAACGTGGAACAATTGTTTTCCTTCACGGGGCTCCAACACAATCTTACAGCTATCGAGTTGTTATGTCTGAGGTTGTAAGGCTGAATTTTCTTTTAGATCTTACAGTATACCTCTATTCTATAAATTATTTACTATAAGTTTCCTCCTCTTGTTTACACATACAGTTCTTCCATAAACATATCAATTCTTATATTCTGGTTCAAGAAAGAATATTAAAGTCTGACACAAACTTATGATCTAGGACATGGCTTGCTGACTACTCAAAAGCTGGTAAACTATTGCCAGTAAACCAGCAAGGCGGACTCCACCAAGTTTATTTTTCCTGGTTTACTTTTCTTAGTTGTCTTGTAATAGCAGCACAAGCAAATATAGTTAAGGACCTTAAGGTTGTCTACACTTTTGTCTTTAGAACATCAACATGCCTTCAGATGTTTCTATAAGATGTTGCTATTAACCACATCTTGAATATGCCATTTTCCTATCCTTTCAGTTTGTCCATCCATTTATTGTGATTTTTTTTCCACTCTTAGCTGCCCTCAAGTGACTTCATGCTAAATGATGTTTAACATTGCTATCATCTTGTCTAGATGTCAGATTATGGGTTCCACTGTTTTGCGCCTGATTGGATAGGATTTGGTTTTAGTGACAAGCCACAGCCAGGATATGGTTTTGATTACACAGGTTTCTATATTTCATTAATAAGATCATTACCATATAATATCTGTCTTGCTCTATAATGGTCATGATTCTAAATGTTTTATGTTTACACTGTTACAGAAAAGGAGTTTCATGAGGAATTTGATAAATTACTTGATGTGCTGGGGGTCAAATCTCCTTTTTTCCTCGTTGTTCAGGTTTGAAAAATCTTGCAAAGGAAAATCCATAAGAATGGGATTTATGATGAACTGTAAACATTATATTATTTATGTTATAGAACATACAAAGGTATCCTAAATTTTCAGAGGAATATGCTGCTGGGGAAGACTTATTAAACATCTAGTCAAGTTATGAATTCAATGATCTTATGGTTTCCTTTGCAATTAAATTTTTCATCTAATGTGTTCTCTCACATTCTCCATGAAGGGGTTTCTTGTAGGTTCATTTGGATTAACATGGGCCTTGAAGAACCCTAGCAAGATTTTGAAGCTCGCAATTTTAAACAGTCCGTTGACAGTTTCATCTCCTATCCCTGGACTGTTTCAAAAGCTAAGGTTCAGTTCTTATATTAACCATCGGTGGGATACTTATATTTCACTCATCATCTTGCTGACAGAATTAGCTATGTGAATTTCTTATATTTGATTCATAGTCTTGCTGCTTATATGTGCTTCGCTCTTCATTATGGCTACCTTCACAGTAATGAAAAAGTGCAGGCTTAAGCTCTTTACTGCTAATGTAAATAGGAAAATTACCATGACAATATATATAATCTGTTCTAGACCTTTTGGTTTAATCAATTTGTCCTTAAAACTTTGGCCTGGTGAAATCATTGCATGACAATTGGGACCATGTCCTGCATAAAGGTAGTATTACTTAGCGCCCTAATGAAGTAATCAGGTCACCTGGACTGCTAATACGTCTCAAATGTCAAGCGTTAAAAACTGCATCCTTTCTATTCTTTTTCTAGAATTCCATTGTTATGTCAGCCGCCTAAGTTTCTTTCTTGTCCTTCAGCTCTATGTTTATCCATTTTTTTGGGTACTCTTTATGTATAATCTGTTCTAGACCTTTTGGTTTAATCAATTTGTCCTTAAAACTTTGGCCTGGTGAAATCATTGCATGACAATTGGGACCATGTCCTGCATAAATGTAGTATTACTTAGCGCCCTAATGGAGTAATTAGGTCACCTGGACTGCTATTATGTCTCAAATGTCAAGCATTAAAAACTGCATCCTTTCTATTCTTTTTCTATAATTCCATTGTTACGTCAGCCGCCTAAGTTTCTTTCTTGTCCTTCAGCTCTATGTTTATCCATTTTTTTTGGTACTCTTCATGTTCATGTTCCCTTAATATAGAATCCTAGCGTGTGGTTGTACTAACGTATAATAATTATATATGTCATGCCTGGAATTTTTTCAAAAAAGAAAAGTTATTTCATAAATTAATGTTTATTCTTCAAACTTTTGCTTCGATAATTGTGTTGTGTTGGAAAATACTATAAAGGTAGTTTATAAGTCATGTGCCTTAAAATGTCTGGCACAGTTTTTTTTCCTGTTATGTAACAATGAGCATTAGATTGAAGCTCTGCTCCTACTCCTTTTTTTTCATCCATTGTAACTTATCAATAAAATTACAGTTTCTTAATTTTTTTTTTCATAATTACATGTTCTCATTCCCACTTCCTTTTTTTCTTTCTTAGAATCCCTCTTTATGGTGAATTTACATGCCAGAATGCTATTATGGCTGAGCGCTTTATTGAAGCAGGTAGCCCGTACGTATCCAAAGTGTATCCAGTTCTTTGAGATACTACTTAACTTCTGATTCCTGTCGGTAATATCTTCTGTTTCATATATGCTAGGGGTTTTATATTAGAGCTTCAGTAAAGTTTTTTAGTTGATCTATTTTTTAATTTCATATATGAACTTCTGCGCAGTGTGTTTGAGCTGGACTACCTAGTCCAGAATCTAGTCCACCCTTGTTTAATTTTGTGTATTGCTTCCTTCTGTATTTAAGACTGAAACAGACTTGCATGTATTAGAAAAAATGAGAGTACCCATCAGGAACAGTGTATCACATCACTCACAGTTTTTTTAGTAGTTAAAAAGAATAGTTATCAAAACCATACCGGAGGTTAAGTCGGCCGAAAAATTGATTCATTGGTTAAATTTGTTGATTTATTAATTAATTAAATATATATTTTATAATTTTTAAAGCAACTTAAATGAAATAAAAATACTCTATTTAGGTAAATTAATAAATTATAACAATAAAAAAATTACATCATATGACATAAAGTTAGAGAGTATAAAAAAATAAACACGCCATTCACATAAATCATCTAATAACCAAGTTATATAGTCCAAAAGTCTTGAAACAACATATCTCATTAAAATTCAAAATAAATTTTTAGCTTAATCATTAAACCCTAGAGCTTAACAAAATTATTTAAATCTCCAAATACAACTCATGACTTCAAAGTCCAGTGACTTCATTGTCTTTTTGAGTTTTTTCACAGATACACATGGTATTTTTTTTTTCTTTTTTCCACAGGTTAAAAAGATTAACTGTGCAATCCATCGGTTTACATGGTTTGATAATGGGTTATTGCATATCCAGTATTTTATACCAAACCATTCTAGATAATGCTTTGGTTCACGGGTTTCACGGTTTAACCAGTGGTTTGGTACGAATTTAATTTTATTAATGTTTTGGGACCCGAAACTTCCTAAGCATTTCACTTAATTTTGTATAATGCTTCTAGAGTCCAAAAGAAGAGGAGCATATGTTGATAAATGGTAATATCATGCATTGAGTTCCCCAAGGTTTTTTTATTATCCAAAAATGAAATTAGGAAAGAAGTGTGTATACAATTTCAAATGGAACATGTAAATATAATGTTTGTCAAAAGTCATATGCTTTCACAAGATCTTAGGGTTTCTAGATTCAAAGAACAGAAGAATATGCCAGCATGCTATTGAAATGAACTTTTCTCATAGTGCAAAATGTAGTCATTCATGTGTATCCTGCCTACTATTCAACTAAGTGAGTAAGAATACATCATTTTTCATTTGGAGAACTGTAGATTTCATAGTTAAAATATTAGTAAATCCCATGTTGAATGTTTGAAACAGACAAAAATTAAGCCTCAAAATTTAGTGAGTGGTCCTTTTCTGATATCAAAGAAAACCTCACTGCTACTAATCAATTAACCAGAGAAACAGGAATGCTGATTTTGGAGACATCACTTACCATTGAACTTGCTACCTAAAACAATGAGAGAGAGAGAGAGAGAGAGAGAGAGCGAGAGAGAGAAGATCTAACTAATGTGTAATGTTAAGGACGTTACAGTCCTGATTCTTACAGGATACAGGTCTTGTTAGATTTATTGTTTGGGCACATTTGACATTTACTTTGGGCTTAGACATTGATACCTGTGCCTACTTCACAGGTAATATGATCCTGGCCCACTGGATTATACCAACATTATTCTTAAGAAGCTATTATATCCTTAGCATGTAACATTTATGTTATAGAATGAGAACTGATACTTGTGTGTTTATTGCTCTTACAAAAGAATCTATGCTTTTGGCAGTTATGTCTTGAAGCTGGAAAAGGCTGATGTGTATCGGTTACCATATTTGTCAAGTGGTGGACCTGGGTTTGGTGAGTGGTCCACTTATGCTTTTGAAAATATTTGACCCTGAAAATTGTAGTTATTTAAGTTTTCTTTGCCAGTGTTATTTAAGTTTTCTATGTTGGTGTTTCAGCTCTGCTTGAAGCTGCAAGAAAGGTTAATTTTAGAGATATCTTAAGCCAAATAGCAGAAGGCTTTGCATCTGGAAGGTATAATTTTTTTTTCTTTTTCTCTCTGTGGGATGTGTACATTTTTATGCGTTGGTTCATCTTTATATGTTTATGTTACAAGTTCTTATGCTTTAAGGTAAAAGAAAGTGATGCATGTTCTGAAATGTAATTTCTAGTTCAATACTCTTTTAGACAAAAGAACTAGAAACTCTCTCTTTATTTTTCTTCTTTTTCCTACAATATTTTAGATCCATATTTTAACCTTTTTTCTTGAGCCAATGATTGCATTCTAATGCTTAACCCGATTAAAATTTGATTAATATGATATGATGTAATACTGAAACCTGAATTAAATGAAATGTTGTTGAACTAGAGAAGAGCAATCAATCTCTGCAATTAAATGGTCTAATAAGTACTAAGCTGCTGGTTTAGCTTTTAGTTATTCTTTTATGTATCTAATATGATAGAAAACTACATGCCCAACACTTGATTTCTAAATGCCCAGGGTTGTCATCATTTAACATTCAGCTGGTTGCGAAAAGGAGATAGCATCTTTTTCTATTTTATCTTTTTCCAGGTTCCTGCAAATACAAAAGAGGCACAAGACAAGTACTCAAAGAAGTATAGAAAGGGGATCACCATAAAATAAAGATGATAAAAAGGAAAGTAAAAAATAGAATCAAATTCTGAATTTTAGGGCATCTGTAGAACCAAAAAGAGCTCAAAGAAGCTAGTAGAGGATGCCCATTTTGACCCTGCGCTTAAATGACTTCAGACCATTTTAGTATTTAGAAACCACATATTAATAATCTCCCCTTGTGCTTAAATGCCTTTTTTTTTTCCTTTATAACCAAATACTCTATATCAACATCAAACAAGTAGACATTGTTCTATGAGCAAACCGCTTCAGCTCCAAGCTTAAGTGTCTGCCTTTTGGTCAAAGTGATGTTCATAGTCTTGCATTCTAGTTCTTGATTCATGTATGTACAAGAGATTCAATATGTCCTTTCCTATTCAATGATAGACAATTCTATAACTTTTTATGGGTGACTTAATGGTAGAAAATTTCCACATTTTCTGTCCCCTGCACGATGCTAAATCTTTTTAAATTTTCATTTGAAGATGACTTGCGATGTGTCTGAAACTTAAGTTATTTAGTCTAGTAGGCATCTTAAGTTTTGCTTCATACCTTTGCAAGCTTGACTAAAATAAAATTGGGGCTTGACTTCAAAGCAGTAGTGTCAACTATGCAAACTGAAGCCAAGAACAATTGTGGTACATGCATATGCAATGTTGTAGTTACCTTATCACACCCATGGCTATATTCAATAGCAATTGTGGATGGTCTTATGAAGTTGACAATGGTCATATTTCCTTAGTTCAAACAAATGTAGTTGTGTATCTTACTAACTCTGTTTGTGTTACTAATATGGTGTTCAACTTTCTGCTTACTAATTGTGAATTAATGGATTCTGGACTTATAGATGGGATAAACCGATACTGCTAGTTTGGGGAATATCGGACAAGTATCTGCCTCAATCTATTGCAGAAGAGTTTCAGGAAGGAAATCCAACTGCCATTAAGCTTAAGTTAATAGAAGGTGCTGGTCATATGCCACAAGAGGACTGGTAAGGATTTTAGTTATAAATTAATGAGCATTACAAGTTCATCCTTTTTAACAAAATCTTGAAACTTATCTTACTTTGACAGGCCCGAGAAAGTTATAGAAGCTTTGAGAGTATATTTCTAAATCCACTGCCTAAATAAAAAAATGCAACCCAAAGATTGGCCTCTTGCAAGTGTTTATATTCAAATGTACTACCATTTGTTTTTTTTACCTATGAAGGATCTTCTCTGTAAATGTATCTCAATTTGAAGTATTCCATATTAGGTGATGAATATTGATGTAATCAATTTGTGTAACGGTCAAATTGTGTATTCGTCAAATTATTAGAAAAATTGATGTAATCTCTACGAAATTAATTTAACGAGCCAAGATGCCTCCCAACCTATTCCACGCCATTATGGTCGAAACTATAGTGATTACACAAACCTTGATATACCGAGAGTAATGACTGATGCTTATTAATTTGAACAATGTATATTTTAATTCTTTTGAGACGTTGGAGATATGGACATTTGTTCTAATTTTGAAGAAGTCTATGGTGATAACCATGGTTGTCAAAATCGCGATTCGGATCGTAAAATCGCACAATTTTACGATCCTACCTCACCAAAAAGTTTAAAATCGTAGCAGGATCGCAAAAATCTTAGGATCGTAGGTAGGATCGTGTAGGATCGTATAGGATTGTAGGATCGTATGGGATCCTACCGATCCTACCATATGGCTTGAATTTATTTTTTATTTTATTTTATTTTTTAAGTGGGATTCATTTGGGTAAACCTAAACCCACAAGTCCAACAGGTTTTAGAAGCCCAATAATGAATTGAAGTCCCAAATTTACCCCTATGTCAACATAAAATCTCAAAAAAATCTATGGTATAAATTTAACGTTTTCAAAAACAAAACCTAAACTATTTAGAAACACAAAGCTCCAGCACACACTTCTGTCCCGTGCCTCCTCAACCCTCTGTCAAAAACCAAGCACCTCTCAGCCCTGTTAATGGTGAGCCATCACTGCTTTGAAGCTTTCTTAACTTAAGTTTAATGTTTTTTTTTTTTTTTTAAAAACCCAGTCAAAAACCCAGCACCTCAATCCCACGCCTCCTCCCTCCTCTGTCAAAAATCCAGCACCTCTCAGCCTTCTCAATGATGTTGTCGTGAGTCATCGTTGCCTTTAAGTTTTCTGGTAATTTGTTTTGGTAGTTAGTACTTAGTAGTTTATCATTTATTTGTACTTTGGTAGTTTGATTCCATATTGTTGTGTTGTGTATATGATTTTGACAAAGCTTTTAAGGTTTTTATTTTTCTATTTTGTTAACTAAATTAAGTCAAATTTGAAAAATTATGAAACATGATCTTCAGTATTTGAATCTTTGAGAAATATCAGTAAACACAATTAGTAGTTTAGAATTGCACACAACCTGTTTAATGAATTCTTTGTGTGATTTTTTGAGCATGCTCTGTATCTTGGTGTCTTTTTTTTTTGCAGCTCTAGTACAAATATACAATGTCTACTTTGGCTAGAAAGAAAATTAAGTGAATTTTCCATTTGTATAGATTATACTTTGGTACTTAGTTCTAATTAAACATGTACTGAACTTTTTAGATACATTATCTCAAAAGTTAAATATATTTTGCATCATTAGAATGACATAAGAACGATGTAGTGCATGCAAATTACATTTTATGATGCAATTTTTTTTTTAATGGATGGATTCATATTTTAAGTGATTATATAACATATAAAGTCACTATCAATATGTTTTTTGCTTAAAATCTGAAAATAGGTAGAATCTTACGATCCACGATTCGATCCTACGATTTCCGATCCTACCTACCTTCCACGATCCTACGTAGGATCCCGATTTTGACAACCTTGGTGATAACGCTATTAAATATAACATGTTTGATTTTGGGGTTGATTGTGATTCTGTGTGCATGTGGCTGGTTTATTATTAGGGAAATGTTAACAAATACTTTAAGGGTATTCGTTTAGAAACTATTTTTAAAAACATTTTATAGGAAAATGATAAAGCAATTAATTTTTTTGTAGCTTTTTATTATTTTCATGAAAGTAGTATCAAAACTTTTCTAATATTGTTTATTAATAATTACCCTAAGGGCACCTGTTAACATGACCCTTATTATTAATAGGCTCGAATAAGTTTTGCATTACTTTTATCTTGAAAAAACCACTTGATCCCTCCACTAAGCATGCATGTTAAAACCATAACATGCCTTGTTTTTAGAATATGCACAACATTTTCACTTTTTTTTTTTTTTAACAAATAAAAGCCATAGTCCCCAAAGGGATCTTTTTTGTTTAATAAAATTAGTTTTTTTACATCAAAAGCAATGCTTTCAAATCTATAACAAATGAAAAGAAAACAGCGGATAATAACTTATCCATTTACTCATAAATACCAAAATAAATGTGAATTTAAAAGGGATAATTGCCTACTAGAAACTCCAACCGACGATTTTAGATGTCTACCCATCAATTAAAACTAAATACAAAATTTGCTGTGTAAACCATATCTCTAATTAGTGGAATTGTAAGAATTTCCCTTTTTAAACTTTGATGGTCAAGTGAGCCAATTCGAACCCCAATATCAGGCGAAATTTTTTAAATAACTATAAAATCTAAACTATATTATTAGTTAGCCAATGTTTGAAACTATTTTAGTTTCTAACAAATCAAGTCCATTGAACTGATTTCACTGTAGCAAATGAAGTTTTAAAGACTTGATTTCCATGAGTGCGTAGCTGACGTGGATCCACGTGGAAATTGAGTCTCTAAGACTTGAGTTCCCTCACAAAAAACCCAGAACACCCAAGCAGAAATCACCCAACCCAGAACAGCAGAAATCACCAACGCAGAAAATGAAGAACTCGCCATGTCCTCCGATCACCGCCCCCAAGCTCCTTTATCGAAACCGAGTGAAGAACTCATCGACGAGTCCGATTTCAAAAACATCATCTCTTCTGATGGCCTCGTCTCCATCTGTGGCTTTGGTTCCCTCCTTTCCGGTACAATTGATCAAACTGCATTTTCAATCACGATCTTCACCATCACGCTTTGTTTTTTTGAATTTTGATCCTACGGTCAATATTTCTTTGGCAAACCAGAAACCCAGAACAGCAACCCAGAAAACACAAATAGACCAACCAAAAATGAAAAAAAACCCAGAACATCAACCAAGAAAAAATGGAAAATGAATCAAGAGACAAACCAAACCAGAAAACATAGAAAACGAACCTTCGGTGCTGAGATCAACAAACCCAAGCCGCTCTGGTGCCGAGATCGTCAAACCCATGGCGCTTCGGTGCTGAGATCGTGAATTTAGGGTTTGGGTTTTTGCTCCGATTTTGAGATCATAATTTTTGGGTTTGGAATTTTGATAAAAGGGTTTGGATGTTTGAGGAAGGAGAAGAAGGAAGAGGAAGAACTGTCTTGGGATAGAAGATGGAGAAAGAACAAAAAAAAAAAAAAAGGAGAAAAAGAACGGAGGAGGAAGATGGGAATTCTGCGTTGGCTTTTTTCTGAGGGAACTCGAGTCTTAGAGACTCGATTTCCACGTGGATTTTTTTACTTGACGTCAGCAACGCACCTCATGGAAATCGAGTCTTTAAAACTCGATTTGCTACAGTAAAATCGAGTCTAACGGACTCGATTTGTTAGAAACTAAATAGTTTCAAACATTGGCTAACTAATAATATAGTTTAGATTTTATAGTTATTTAAAAAATTTGGCCCCAATATCGCTAGTCTTCTTAATAAGTTCACCATTAACTGGGTAGCCAAGGAACCTAGCATTTTTTTTTTTTCCCATTGGTACACTCAATTGAGTCCAGGACTCAGACACACCATACTCCTTCATCACCCATATGTGGCACATTCCACTCTTGTCAAGCATAGAATAAGAGAAAGTAATCAAAGCCAACGATCCCTTGAACAATGCAAGACATTTAAAAAAAAATAATTGTGTAAAATTTTTTGAGGCAGCATTAAACCATGAAATCTCTCGTCATCGACATTAAAGGACAAAATGAATTTGTAGTTCCCCTCATAAGTTGCTATAGAGTGCAGAGCTCCATTAAAAAACAAACAAGGTGATAGATGAATATCAATAATAGATGACTCATTTAATGAATCCAATAATATTTCAATCTTTCTCCACAAATCCATAGTCAATGTGTAATCCTCGACCTCAAAGGGCCCTCCAAAAAAAAGGCTCGAGTTCGAGAATCTTGAAGTCATTGATTTGAAGCAAATCCAATAACAAATTTAGCAACCGACAAGTATTGAAGGAAACAAGGAGCAGCTACCATCTTTAGCTTTCTAATGCTTGGGTTCCACAAATATATTTTGAGATTAGAAATGAGATGAGTCCGTTTCTATTACAATAAAAGGCCCAATAGCCAGACTGTGGGCAACGCAATTGTCATCCCAGCGAACAATCGAAATCAGCACAACCATTCACGGTAAAAGAAACGAAAAATATCATCAACCTCAACCTCTATAATATGGAGAGTCGCTTCCTTTTGACTTTGAGCATGTGCAGAATGTGCAACTACCTGCTTCTGATGACATTCTCTAACGCAAAACTGCTTCAATGGCGAGAAATAAATTAATTTTGAACTGAAAAATTATTCATTATTTTTTGACTTCTAACTTCTAGCCCAAATTCAAGGTTGAATTACAATTCGTTTCTTTTTTTTTGAAATGAGTTATAATTCATTTCAAGTAATAATTATATAGAGAAAATTACATATTTGGTCCATAATCTTTTCTCCGCATGTTAATTTGGTTTCAAACATTTTAAATGTATCAATTTAGTTTATAATCTTTTACCACCGCACACTTTTAGTGCGATGGTAGGGGGTAAGGGTCGGGGTTCAAGTCTCCAAGATGGAGTTTTATACACATATACACTTAGATTAGGCTAAAGTAGAATTCTATCTTTTATATAAAAAAAAAAAAATTAGTTTATAATCTTTTAGTGTTGTGTCAAAATGAGCATTGTCATTATAAATAGAAAAAGGAAATACTGACATGACTCACTGCGTAAATAAAAAAATTATTTTCATCATTTAGAGCATGCACTTGTTAAAAAAAAAAAAAAAAAATCCATGTGTACACAATTCTTTCAATCTCATTTTTCTTCTCTTGTATATCTTCTCTCGGGAAAAATGGGCCATTAGCCATAATTGCTCAAGAATATAGTTAATAGGTATTGTTTCGAAAGTAAATATAATACTAACATCTCGAGTCTAAGAAAATCGATTTTGGGGGCCAAAATCGAGTCTCAAAGACTCGATTTCCATGATCTATCACGTCTGACGTGGCATTTTATCCACGTGGTGTCCATCTGGAAATCGAGTCTTAGAGACTCGATTTATAAACCAAAAAAATTTCAAGTCTCTCCAAAAAAAAAAAAAAAATTAAAAAATCCCATAAACTTGGGTTGTGACCTGGGTCTCGCAACCTGGGTCGCGCGAACTGGGTCGCGCACCTGGGTCTCGACCTGGGTCTCGTGGCTTGGGTCGCGTGCCTGGGTCGCGACTGGGGTCGCGCGCTTGGGTCTCACAGCTTGGGTCGCGCGCTTGGGTCTCGCGCCTGGGTCGCACGGCCTGGGTTATGCGCCTGGGTCGGCAGCAATGGGCCTGTGGTGGTTGAGCTTGTGCAGGAAGCAGATGGAGAGGTAGTGAGGAGAGAGACATGGAGAACAGATGCACAGAGGAAATGAAACTCAGAAAAGAAGAAGGAGAAGGAAAATAAGAAAAAACAAAGTGAAAGATATAAATCGAGTGTCAGATACTCAATTTCCAAGTGGAGTCCACGTGGAAAAAATAACACATCAGACTTGATCCAACCATAAAAGTCGAGTCTTTGAGACTCGATTTATAGGCCCAAAATCGAGAGACTCGAGATGTTAGTAAAAAATATAGTTTATAAACAGTACCTACTAATTATAATGTTTAAAAATTAATGTTAAATTCTCATTTTGGCCCCTTCTCTCTGTACTTTCTTTGGAAACAAACACTTGCAAAAAGAAACTCAACCAAAATTAAGCTCCTGCTGCCAAGAAAAGAAAACATCTCAATTTCTTGGCATCCATACCAAGGAAGTTAATACCGTACCGGATGCTGTACTGGTTTGGCCACCGGTACGATATATTTCGGATACCGGTCAATACCGGTGTACCGTTTTGGGTTTACCGCTATTTTTTTTATATATATATATACACACACACACACACACATACACACACCAAAATCTCTAGAACCATGTTTATAAACATATAATATTTCACTTATATTATAGTAAATATATACATCTCAATTTCTTGGCATTCATACCAAATAAGTCAATACCGTACCGGATGCTGTATCAGTTTGACCACCAGTACGATATATTTCGGATACCGGTTAATACCGGTATACCGTTTCGGGTTTACCGCTATTTTATACACACACACACACACACACACCAAAATCTCTAGAATCATGTTTATAAACATATAATATTTCACTTATATTATAGTAAATATAAAAGTTTATCATAAAATATTACCTCAATTCAGAACAAATTATTCATAGTTTTAGATTTTAGTATCAATTAAAAGAAAAAAAAACACTATATAAAAAATAGAAAGCTTAGTTGTTTATTACATACTAAGAAAAAAAATAATACTAATAAGTTAATGTAAATAAGTTATCATTATGCCTTTACAAAAATTCAAAAATTACAAAACTAAAAAAAAAAAAAAAAGCTTTTTTTCTATATTGGCCGGTATTGCCTGAAATTGGCTGGTATGGCCGGTACGCGGTCGGTACGGCCGGTATTTTTTTCGGTACAATATAAAAGTGTACCGGTATCGGTGCACTGGCCGGTACCGGTACGGTATCGACCAACTTGATCCATACAGAATCCAAACAAACTAGAAGCACTAACACTTCTCTTTGCGTTGTAGTTTGTGTGAAACCCCACTAGAGAGGAGAGAAGTTGCTGCCTTCACTCGGGAGAAGTTGAATTGCTTCCTAAAATGCTAGTTCCAGAGACGATGGAGCCTTCGGGCACCTCAACGCTTTCTAGCCCTACCACTCGGTTTAGAATGGCCTCATCCCCCTCGACGAGATCCACCTCGTCCTCAATTGCCTCAACATGAAGTGCTCCCTCGACTTCAGATCTGCTATGTTGACTTTGACGACGAAAAAAATCCTTTCTCATGGAAGACTGACCAAGTGTTTGCCTTTTTCATATTCTCATAGTGTTCAGACTTTAGATGACAAAGTTTTTTTATTTTTTATTTTTTTATTAATGAACTCAAAATTAGCAAAGCATCTATTTTGGTTATTTATTTGTTTGTTTTCTTCGTAAAGATTGAATTATACTGGTATATAATGGTGTGTTTTACAGTTAGGCACTATACCTTGCTTTGAAAAAAAAAATTAAAATCAAATGGCCTGTTTTGGGTTCTTGGCTTTTATTTGGATGTCAAGAAAAAAGAGATGTTTTTTTTCTTAGTGGCTGGGGTTTACTTTTTTATTCTAAGTTGTTTTTTTAAGTGATCATTTCCAGAGAAATTTAATTGGAAAAATGAAAAAGTACAAAGAGAAAATGAGATAGAAGATATGTGTTGATTACACACGGATTGGTTTCTTTTTTTTTCTTTTTCTTTTTTTAAGTTTAGGACACATGGCAGTCCACATGGCAACATAGGTGGCATTAGAATGGAGTCCAAATCTTTTGTCTCACTCTTCCTGCTCCATTATATATTCCATAAATAAAAATATGTCACATGTCCATCTAATTTATTAAATGCTAAATTTATGTCTTATATTATTTCAATTTAATGTAAGTAAGGTTATTGTCGATTGCATTTGATTCGGCAAAGCAACACAAGCAGAAGGTTCAGGGCATTCAAGTTCCACTGTTACCCACTGAAAATATTTGCACTGGCCAGTGGCCACACGAGGATCGAGGAATTATTTAAATATATGTCAAAAAATTACAATAATTAAATATTCGGCATCTTTAAGATGAACCTATAGATATTAACAATTATCTCAACAAATAAAAGGGGGAACAAATTCTAATTTTCATCCCAACATTTTAGAACTTACTTGTACCATAGCAATAGAAAGATTAAAAGGTCAAAGGCTTTGTTGATTTGCTGCACCACCAAGTCCATCACACAATTGTAGGACATTTTGCTCACAGTCTCTCTATCTCTCTCCCCGTTTACCTTCTTCTTTCTTTTCTTTTTTTCTTTCGGTTCTTTCCTTTAGGATGCATTGCTATAGTTTTGTGATTTGCAATGTAAAAAGTAAAAACTAACAAAGCTTTTGTGTGATTAGACTAAACAAGACAAGCTTGAAGCTTCTGTGTAGGCCCTTTATTCTTGTGCCCTTGATCGTCTAAGCCCCCCTCTTTTTTTTTACCGCTTTCCCAATTCCTAAGTATTTTACTTTACTTTTCATTTGTTTTCTTTTCATTTTCCTTAGAATATATTATTTTTTATTATAATAATAAGTATTTATATACCATATGACATTATAAGTGTGCGTTTGCCAATAGCATTTTTGCGTTTTAAATCCTGGGTCCCACGGCACGTTCACGAACTAGCCAACTTGTGAAAAACGCAACAATAAGTTTGCTACAGTGTTTTGCGTTTTAAAAATTATTTTGCTATAATGTTTTCAGCAATAAGTTTTCAGTTTCAGCAAAATAAACGGTATCCAAATAGACCCTAAATGTACTTGATTAAAATATGCTACTATATATACATGTATTTAGTTATTGTTAATTATATTTTTTTATGCATTGAAATTTGGTAAATTTCAGTTGTTCTATTTAATAGGTGATAATTTAATTTAATAAATCTAGGTTCATGGGAAAATTTAGGACTATTGACTCATTCTTCAAATAAATAAAAAACAATGAAGATGGTAATTCAAAAAATAGTACACTTTTGGATTCTAAATATGGTCTTCTAAAGATAAATTCCTGACTTTGCCACTGGCCTGGGCCCAATAACAGAGCCACGTTGAGACCGAAGGGAGTCGTAGCCCCCCCCCCCCCCCAAATTTTTATGAATTCACAAGAACGTTATGAGCTTGATTATTTCTTGTCTCAGTTTTGTTTTTGGGAAAATTTTTCTTATTTGGTCTAACTTGTTTTCTAAAGCCCTTTGTACTTTACAGACTTTGAAGAACCCTAGCAAGATTATTGGGGGTTTATCTGTACTAGGTGTCCCTTATGATGAATTCATCCCCACCAATGAATCCTTGATAAAAGGAGTGGCAATTATTCTACACTAGTGGAAATTTTAAGGATTCATGCAAATTTATGTATTTTACTTGGAGACTCAAAAGTTAGTTGGTTTCAGTGGGTTTACTTTTTTTATCAGGGAGAAATAATTTACGTTGGCTTAGGGGAAAACTTTACGTTTTCTTACAAGAAATCATGGGCTTAATCATATTGCCCTTACCCAAAGGGCCCTAGTATGGCTAATCCAAATTTTCCCATACATCATGGTCTTGGTTGGCTGGGAGAATATATGTCCACATTGTGCCGTCGGAGGGTAGCTCATGAGTTTCCAGTGGAATATCCTTTTCTTGTAGGATATTCTAGCGTGAAAGCAAAGGAGTTTTTGGTAGCCTAAGCGGCTAAGCCCGTATGGTCTTTAGAAGTTTCAAAAGCATTATTCAACGCCCATTTGTATTTAATAAAAACACACAGAAGGGATTAATGTTATGGATTTTTCTAATACTCTAGATGAACACTTTGAATTGTTGGTGTTTATTCGCTCTGGGTATTACCAGTTTGAGTGGGTCAAGAATTGTGGTTAGAGCCATTTTATCCATATAGGTTTGCTCGACAGCTTGGATTTGATCAAGGTGTCCCTACTAATGTATCTTTTACCACCTTTTTCTGAACTGGAAGTTGGTAGTATTGAACAACTAGCTAGAGGACTGATAAGGCATTTTGTCTAGGCCCATGAAACCTGCTGCCCTTCAGGATGTACGGACTCCCCCAGTGGGTCCCATAAGGTCATGGACCCGTCTGTCTACATGGGATATATCCTACAAGGCCGTAGACCCATCGGACTACATAGGATGGTTCTCAACGAGTGGGTCTTCCTTCAGAAACCCTACTAGGCTACTATTCATGTAACTAACGAACCAGAAGGGCTAAACTTATACTAACGGATGGAAGTAGGACCACACCAACGGATAATGAGAAACCCCACAAATAGGACAGGCAAAGACCGACGAATGAAACATTAGCCCGACGGTTGATCCGTGGGTCCCACAGGCCCTTGTGTTTTCACCACTCATAAATCCCTACATGAAAATAATTTGCACGTTATGCCCAAAGACCCTGTTCCACATTTATGCCTTCCCAATATAGGAAGAAAGGCCCTAGATCTTTGAGCATTAACTCCGTATCTTACATACAAGGAAAAATCATACGTTCATAGGATCTTGGTTAGCCCTTTGCCATTATAAAAGCACCAAGCCTTCTCATACCTAAGGTGCAAAGAAAATCCCTAGCTCTCACACTATTGAGTTCTTGGTGATTATTCTTTCACTGACTTAATCTTCAGAAGGTCTTTGATCGGTACCCCACCAGTGCTCTCTACTGGTTCTTGGTTTTCTTGTTTCTCAATCACCCCATTGGAGTGCTCATAGGCAATCAGCTCACTAACAATTTTTATGCATCATCAAAGACAAAGGATGTTTTTGCGGCGTGACACTGGCATGTGTTTTTTTCCCCTAAGTATGTACATACATAAGAATGTTCTTTCTGGTATTGTCGATATTGGGTCAAGTGCTCTGCACCTTATCGAGGCCTTTCAATCCATTGTGTTCATTACTTGACTAAACATAATAATCGTAAAGGGGATCCAGTATTTGTCATTGAAAACATACGAGCAAACACTTCAGATATTAGAGGATCTATTCGATTATCAGAAATTGATTCTGACCCCACAGTGAGTAATAAAAATGCCCATCTTATGCGCAAGAATAAAGTCAAGGTTGGTAGACAACGTTCCCCATCTAATGATGATGTGAATTTTAAAAGAGTTTGTTATAAAATGTCAGAGGGATCAGATGGCACCAATGTTGGCGTGAGCTGTTAGTGATTGGAGAAATCGTAGGCCAGTTTGTTTAGAATCCCTTCTCATAAGGGTCAACCGTTATAGTAGCTGTAATTTGTGTGTAGCCTAGTTTAGCTTCTAGATCCTTCTCTTTGTATTGCTATATAACCATACTTGTCTCTGTAAAGAAAGATATGAAATATATGAGCAATCTTTTTGACATGGTATTAGAGAAAAATCCTAGGACTTGCTCTACAACCAAATCCAACCCTAAACACTGATCTGCAGCCATGGTGAATCCAACTGATGTGGTACAAACTGGCGGCAATTCCACAGACTCTATCCTAGAAGATTTGACTGCAAGAATGACTGAAGTCTTGACCAAAAATCAAACCCAAACCCACCTACTGACCTATGATGCTTCCGCTACACAAATCGGCATTAATTTGGATGACACCAACTATGCCCTCTAGTCCCAAGTTGTTGAGATGTATATCTCTGGCAAAGAAAAATTGGGATATATCAATGGTGACTTTTTGCAACCTGAACCTATAGATTCGACTTTCCGACAATGGCAAACTAAGAATGCAATTGCAAAGGGTGGCTAATCAATTCTATGGACCCGCTCTTGATTAGCAATTTCATTCGCTTCCCAACTGGTATGGGATTCTATTGCTACTACTTATTTTGATGGAACTGATACTTCACAAGTATATGATCTAAAAAGATAGGTGACTAAAATGAGACAAGCCGGAGGATCCATTGAAAAATATTACAATGACCTTCAAGGCTTGTGGAGAGATTGATTTTCGACGTCCTAACCTAATGAACCGTGCTACTGATATACAAAAATATAATGCAATCCTACAAGAAATAGAGTCTATATCTTTCTTGATGGATTGGACAATTGGGTGGACAAGATTCGAAGTGATGTGCTACAGATACGTCATTTCCCTACCGTAGAATAGGCCTATGCTCATGTTCGACGGGAGGAGATCCAGCAGGCGGTGATGCTTACGGGTACAAACACAACTGGACCTATTATGGCATATAAAGGAGTCAAGATAGGACAACAACAACCACCCTCTCTTCAGCTATCCAAAAATGGTTCTCTTTCTACGGGTGGTGGGAAACTGAATACCAACACCAGAGCCAAGGTTCAATCGGAAGGAGGAGGCTATACTCATCGTGGGAACATGAAACATAATCGTGAAACTTGTTTCAAGATACATGGGTACCCAGACTAGTGGAATGAGTACAAGGCTCGGATAAATCGTGATGCTGCCTTTAATGAAGGACCTGGTCGGGCTGCCCTGGTAACTGCAACACCTCAGTTAACTCTTACCTCACAAATAGAATCTTCAAGTGATGAAACTACTCTCAATGATCAAGGTAATTGTGGTTATGCCTTACTTAGTTCTATCCAGAATGGTGACAATGGTTGGATAATTGACTCCAGGGCCACGGATTATATGACATTCAATTTAGATTATTTTATTGAAGTTACCCAACCAAGGCGAACTGATATTGCGAATGCTAATGGGGTTACATATCCAGTTACAGGGGCTGGAACTGTTGCCTTATCACCATCTCTTTCTTTATCTAATACTTTATTAGTTCCATCCCTCTCAAATAAATTGATGTCTATAGGACAAGTTATTGAGGAACTAAATTGTGTTGCACTAATGTATCCTACCTTTTGTCTTCTTTAGGATATTCTCACCAAGGAGATCATTGGGCGTAGTACTAAGAAGGGGGGGTTATATTTCATTGATGATTTCAGCTCTGGTCGAGCTCATTGTAAGCACCACACAAGCATTAAGGAGAGACAGATTTGGCTATGGCATCGACGCTTGGGGCATCCGTCATCTAGCTATATGAAATACGTATTTCCAAATTTATTTTCCAAATTACTTGACTCTGGCTATAAATGTGATACTTGCATTCTAGCCAAATGTCATCGTGTTTCTTATTCCACAAGTTTGAATAAAAGTGATATTCCTTTTGCCTTAATTCATTAAGATGTTTTGGGACCTTCTCCAATTACCATTTCTTCTGGCATTCGCTGGTTTGTGACATTTATCATTGATTGCACTCGCATGACTTGGCTATATCTATTGAAACATAAGGATGATGTGTTTAGTGTGTTTCAATCTTTTCATACAATGATTCAAACTCAATTTTTAGCTAAAATTCAGATTCTTCGCTCTAACAATGGTGGTGAATATGTCAATATGAAATTTTAGGATTACTTTGCGACCTATGGCCTTCTTCATGAAATGTCATGTGCTCAAACACCCCAACAAAATGGGGTTGCCGAAAGGAAGAATCGGCTTATCTTAAAAACAGCTCGTGCTCTCTTGCTTGTGGCACATGTGCCGAGTAGATATTGGGATGATGCTATTGCCACGGTAGTACATCTATTGAACCGTATGGCTTCGAAAGTGTTGCAGTTTAAGACCCCATTGTAGGTTCTTCCTGAACATGTTCCCTTACCTACTATTTTGCTACTTCCACCACAAATCTTAGGTTGTGTCGCTTTCGTCCATCTCCATAAAAATCAACGAACCAAGCTTGATTTGTGTGCCATTCGTTGTATTTTTTTTTGGGCTATGCTACATACCAAAAGGGATATCATTGCTACCATTCTGCCACCAAGTGCACCTACATCACTATGGATTTTACTTTCTTAGAATCAGAAACTTTCTTCCCTTCATCGGTATCTACTTCATCTCATCAGGGGGAAATATGAGATGAAGAGCTAAATTGGTGGAATTGGCCAGGCTTTAAAGACAACCCAATACAGATGAGTGATAGTAATGAGGCAGTGGTTAGTGAAGAAAAAAGGGATAATCCTAATATTATTCAGGAAGCTGAATCCGAGTCATCTAAACCTAAAAATGAAGAACCCCACTCCTCAATACCTGAAGTCCCTTCTCCTGAGAATACTCCTGAGGTAAGCTCTCCCATCACACTTATTAATGACTCGAATAACTCTGCTGCTTATATTTTACCTTTGAGACACAATCGTGGCAAGCCACCACATCAGTACTCTCTAGATTCTGAGGAAAGAAGATCAAGATATCCGATTGCAAATTATGTGTCTACTCAGAGATTACCAGAACCGCTCAAGGAGTTTGTGCTTAAGCTGTCCTCACACCATGTTCCTAGCAGAGTACAAGAAGCCTTATTAGATCCAAAGCGGTCTCAAGCCATAAAAGCAGAAATGGAAGCTCTGGAGAAGAGTAAATCATGGGCTGTTGTTCCACCACCGAAAGGAAAGAAGACCATGAGGTGCAGATGGGTTTTCTCCATTAAACACAAGGCATATGGATCCATTGAACAGTACAAGGTGAGGCTTGTGGCAAAGGGATATACACAAAAATTCCATAGACTACCAAGAAACCTTCTCGCTTGTGGCAAGCTGAATACGATCAGAGTCTTGTTATCTCTTGCAGCAAATTTGAATTGGCCGTTACATTAGTTTGATGTAAAGAATGCCTTTCTTCATGGTGATCTAGAGGAGGAAGTTTACATGGATATTCCACCAGGATACATGAAATCTTCAAAGACTGAGGTTGTGTGTAAGTTACAAAAAGCACTGTACGAGCTAAAACAATCACCCTATGCATGGTTTGGTCGGTTTAGCTTGGCTATGAGAAAGTATGGTTTTAGCCAAAGCAATTTAGATCATACTCTATTCTTGAAACACCGACTAGGAAAGGTAACAACTCTAATTATATATGTAGATGACATGATTATTACAGGAGATGACACCGAAGAGATCTCTAGACTTCAAAGGCAACTAGCAATAGAATTTGAACCTCAGAGGACTCAAATATTTTTTAGGAATTGAGGTAACCAGATCGAAACAAGGTATATTTCTTTCTCAAAGGAAATATGTGTTAGATTTGTTGTCTGAAGTGGGACTACTAGACTGTAAACCAGCTGATACCCCAATTGTTTAGAATTATAAACTTGGAGAGTATTCAGATCATGTGCCAACGAATAAAGAGAGATATCAAAGATTAGTGGGCAAGCTAATCTATTTATCTCATACTCACCCAGATATAGCTTATGCTGTAAGCGTAGTGAGTCAATTTATGCATTGTCCTAGGGAAGATCATATGGATGCAGTAATTCAGATTCTTCGCTATCTAAAGTCCTCTCCTGGAAAAAGGGCTTATGTTCTCAAAAAATAATCATCTAGACATTGAGGGTTATACAGATGCAGATTGGGCGGGAAATGTTTCTGACAGGAAATCCACGTTACGCTACTTTACTTTCGTAGGAGGAAATCTTGTTACATGGAGAAGCTAGAAGCAAAAGGTGGTGGCATTATCCAGTGCTGAAGCTGAGTTCAGAGGAATGGCCAAGGGACTCTATGAACTTCTTTGGCTTAGAAGGTTGCTATCCGAGATTGGCTTTGCTCCTAGTTTCGAAATGGACCTGTTTTGTGACAACAAAGCAGCCATTGATATTGCCCATAATCCAATCCAACATGACCGTACTAAACATGTTAAAGTAAATAGAAATTTCATCAAACAGAATCTCGAAGAAAGATAATTTGATTTCCATTTGGTAGGTCTGAAGATCAACTGGAAGACATTCTTACAAAGATTGTTTCAAGCAAAGTCTTTTACAGCTCACTTGACAAGTTGCGCATGAAAGATATATATGCATCAACTTGAGGGGGAGTGTTGGCGTGAGCTGTTAGTGATTGGAGAAATCATAGGCCAGTCTTTGTTTAAAATACCTTCTCTTAAGGGTCGACCATTATAGTAGCCGTAATTTGTGTATAGCCTAGTTTAACTTCTAGATCCTTCTCTTTGTATTGCTATATAACTGTACTTGTCTCTGTAAAGAAAGATATGTAATATACGAGCAAAATTTTTTACAACCAATAGTGGGGACACAACACATGCATCTTATCATGACTTGTCAATCTCAAAAGTAGTTGACACTTCACACGAGATGGAATCTCAAGCACTAATCAATACACCAGAAGATGAAACTTTCATGGAATACCTTGTGGACTACGATAGTCCTAATAATCTTGCAAAGGGGGATGGCGCAAGTTTCTCCATTGGGAGTTCCGATAGTACGGTTCCCGAGCTTCAACAACTTTCTTTGCTAATTGAACATGCAGATAATGTACCTAATCGTTTGACAAGAAAGTTCATCTTGGATACCATAAACCAGGTTTCAAGTTACTTTACTATATGTCAAACACATTCTGCGACGTCTTGCGTCATCGTGATTTAATTAACAAGTCTTTGTCCAGATTATAAGGTACTGTATCCAGTGATGATTTTGGGAAGGCTATTGTAGAATGGTTTTCTGAGCTTATCCATCGTGTTTTGGGCATGGTTGCAATGATAGAGTCAGAAGACAAATCTTTAAAGGATGATCCAAAGTTTGACCTAATACCGATTAACTGAATTAACTAAGGCTCATGAAGATGTCCTTAAAAAGCAAAGATCCCTAACTTATACTTTGGATGAACTTAATGAGAAATTTGAGAAATTAATTAGTTTCTTTTTTTTTCCATAATTTGTATCTTATTATCAAAGAAATATTATTGTCATGTCTTTTTCTTTCCATCATATTAAGAACGATAATACTAAAATTTTATATATCCTAGTATTTTTTTTTTTAAATAATATGCATTTTAGTAAAAAGAGTTTTTAATGTAGCAAAAATATTGTCTCAAATTTTATATAATAATCTTTCGAGTGTTATGTAAATAATGTTAATATATTGATAAGATTTTTGTGGACGTTTTATGTAATATCATTCACTCAAGTAACATAAATAAAGTTTTATTCATTTTTTTTACTAATATTGTCTATTGATTAGCAATGATTGGAAGCAAAAACAATAATTATTTTTCCTTGATTATGATTATATTTTTGTTAAATTGTTACTTCTACCCAATATTTTAAATAAAAATACTTATGAGTTTCCATGCATCACAATAATAATAATGCTAATTTTTTTTAAAATAAACATTAAAAAAAATGCACAAGCCTATTACTAGCGGATATTAAAATTTATTTCCATCTATTCATGTCTTTTTGTACCCACTAATGACCCTTTCATACTTTGAGTACTTTGAGGACATTCTTTTAGAGACTCTCTTACTTGAACTATACAAATCTACTTTTGTCTTGAAACTTTACAATATTAAATTATTGATCAGTATCTCTAATTTGGTTAATTATTAAGCTTTGCAAGCAAAGAAGATACAACTATGATTCAGTGTACAAAATTAGATGTCTTAACATCCTACTTTTCTCTTATAAGAGCATTAGTATCCAAAGTTGAAAAACTCTAGAAATCCTATTTTACAACCCCAACTCACAAAAACCAAGCATTATCTGAGTTTCTATTTCCTAAATCTTTTACAATCTTGCTACGGTAAAGTTCTACTAATACAACTTACTATGTTAAATTAATTTTCTCTTTCTCTTTTATTGATTTTTAGGGCTTGTTTGGTATGAACATAACTCAGTTTTCACAACTTAGTACTCATAGCCCACCTCACTGACACTACACAGTGAGTTTATTGTTACTACCCGCGTCCATTTTTTTCTCTACTCTTTCTTTCATATTCTCTTGTCACACAACCTTGAAAACAGAGCTGCCCATAAGCCAAAAGCAGACCTTTCACCTCCCACTTCGATGCACTCGCACAACTAGTCCAAAGGTTCTCATCTTCTTTCAATTTCTATTTCATTTTCCCTTCATCAATACCCATTTAACGTCTCCCTTCCCAGAAACCCATTTCACGTCTCTCCCTCGTCTGAACTCAAATTGTTGCTTGTTTGGATTTGGCTTTCTTCGTTGTCTGAACTCAGATCGTCGCCTGTTTGGATCGTCCTAGAAACCACCATAAAAGGTAATTTTTTGGTGTGGCCTTAGCTCCGTCTCTGTTGCTCTGTTTGGATTTGATTTTGAATAAACCTAAGGAATGGATTTACTCTAATTTGCCTCTGAAAATATTAGGAGATTTGGGTATGTATTGTTTAACCCCATTCCCCACAACAATATGAATTAAGCTATCAATTGGTTTTGTTGGGTTTGGGTTTGGGTTCAATGTTATGTATGCTATTTGGGTTAGATAAATTCGAATGAGTACGTTGGTTGTTTGAGTTTGGGTGTATGCCTATGAATACATACATTCTTCACTCTTAAACGGGGGTTGGTCACAGTTTAGACTTCTATAATATTTAACAAGTTGTGTTCACTTATCAATTTTCAGTCGTAAGCTCTGGGTTCCTTGTAATCTTTATAATCTAATCATCATTAAAGTGTACAAAAACTTGTGCTATATATGCTGAGTACTGAGTTTGAAAGCAAAGCTAAATTATGTTATATTTCCTTTCTTCCATGCTTGTATGTTTCTTTTGATGCCTCTACTCTATGCTTTCAAGTGATGCATACAACTGCATCAATCAACAGGGTTATAAGCAAAGCTATCAAATAATTCCTCAATATGCTTCACTGATATGATTAATAACATTAGCAAGAACAAAGAATTAGTTTGCATAATTTAACACAGTTTTATCAAAATATGCATTTCGGAAATAATAATGTGTGTGGAATAGGTAACAAAAATAAGTGTATAGTCTCAGACTTTTCTTGTTAAATCTGCTTTACATGAAATAATTATATGACCACCTCCACATTACTTACATGGATATTTCCAAACTTGGACTTGCTTAAATTGGCATTAGACTGTAACAAGGCTTTCTTCTAGAATTTTTTTATGATGTCCAAGCACTCCAATAAATGAAACTTGCAGCACTTTATGTGCACAAGTGAAACTTGATTAAGCTGAAGAGTAAATTTAATAATCTGAGCATCATCTTTTATCTTATACCCTGCATATATGTGTGTGTATGAAGGTATGTGTGTATTATTTTTTATGTAATATGAAAAAAGTTTCATTAAAGAGCATCTATACTCAGATTGAAGCTATTATGCAGCCAGCTAGATATTGCACTTCTAAGAAGTCTTAAGTATTCTGGTTTTGGCAATGGGTATAGGGGCAAGTTCCTACCAATGTTGGACACAAGTAATTATTACTCCAGTATTAGTGGGCATATGTGTGACCTTGACCATTGCACCCTTAAGACGTCCCTAGAACTTCATATTTTTGGTAGGAGGTTTTATGGCTATCATTATTGGTCACTAGTGAGTACCATATCCAGTTATAGAAAAATTTACGTTTGTACAATAAGTCACCAATTTATTGTATTGCTATCTAAGTGCTCTATTTTAATAAACAGGATGATGACTGGCATGTAAGTTCTTCAAATGGTTGGACACCAACACTTGTACACGTGGCACAACAACAACACCTATTGTTATAGGAAAATTCAGGCGGTTGGAGCTTGAGCTGGAAGTTGCTAATGAAGAGTTAACGCAAGCTCGTGCCATGGAAGAAGCAGCATTAAAATGGGAACAAGTTGCAAAACGAAGGGCTGAAAGAGCCAAGGTTGCACACAATATTGAGAAAGAGAAAGCAGAGAAGTTTAAGAGAGCTCTAGTAATATCATGGGTGATGTTTGGGGTATTGCTTTTGTTCTCTACTAGGTTTGGAGAAGTTGGAATGAGGCAAAGGTGTTTGCCATAATGAGTTGCGTATGTGCATAATAATACACACTTGTATTATTACATTGGAGATCATTTGTATTGTAATTGTACAACTTAATGTTTTCTTTTGTATTGTAAGTATAAAAATTTATGATATGTATGATGTTGTACTTCTATTATATGTTGAGAGTGTTCAACTTTATTCAAAATGGACTTGTAAACTATGGGCATTTGGCACACAAATGGCGTCCCATAACATGTGGCTGGGACTATTAATGAATATATGGGAGTTGTGGTTGCTTTGAGCATTTTAATTGTAATTATATTAGCTATGGTACGCCAATATGGACCCCTAAAACTAACTTTTGAGGGGAATATATTTTGTTTTTCTTGGATGAATGACTAGAGGGGAATGAGTATTAATATCAACTCTGAAACTGTGAAGCTTGTTAGAATAGAAAGGATGCAATGGCTACTTAAAGGCATTTTGCTAGTGGATGACATTTTGTTGTACATCTTCCAATCTTCTTAAACAAAAAGAGTGGCATATCAAATCCATAATATCAGCATATCACATACACAATATCACAAGAATATGAGCATGTCCACCTGTAAGCATATCACATACACGTTTATATGGTTGTTGATAAATACTTCATTGCGAAAAGGTATTACATACAATTGCATATAAGCATGTCCACACGTACTTATATTACCAATAGGTATTACATACACCTAGTTTTACATTTCCAAAAGGAATTGCATCAGAAATGTCAATAGGTTATTGACATTAATCCATTAAATGTCAATAGGATGCATCACAATGTCCAAAAGAATGCATCATGTATCATGCTAAGTGACATCCAGTTACAATACATAAATGTCATAAGTGGAGGTAATAACTTTATACAAAAGTCCCAATAAAAAGCGATGAATCCTTATACGTCTCCACAATCAACCTTGAAGTCGCACGTACTCCTCCCACATGCAGTCAGTCATATCATCCCTAAACTCACCCATTGCTCTCTTCACCGCATCAGACATCTCCCTCACATGCCTCCTTTCGGCACTTGCACTTGCACTTGACTCAGGAGAATTCCCATTGTTTCTAGTTTGTGCATCATCACTATCAACGTCAAGGTTCTTCCATGTGTTAAACAGTACATCTCTTCGATTATTGATACGTGTAAACTTGTGTAACACACAACATGCAAAAACAACCAAATGTTAACGATATTGCATATAGTTTGTCATGCAACTTAATATGGGAAAGCAAGCCTTTAGGACTCCAAAACACCTCTCAATTACCATGCACAATGAAGAGTGCCTATAGTTAAACAACTCTTTCTCCAATGCCGGTTGCCTATTACTCCTTCTGAATTCTTAAGCATGATATTGGGTGGCCTTGTGTGGTGAAAGAAACGATGCACCAATGGGGTACCCCAAATCAACCAAGTAATTGGAACCTACAAGAATAGCATATCTCAATCAGTAATAATAATCTACAAAAATTTTCTAAGAACTATTAATGAACTAAGTTCCAAACATACTAATTGCATCTTCAATTAAGTACACTCAAAATAAAACACCAGGTTATGTATAACAGCTACTCAATAAATTGTCGAGCCCCTTTTAACATGCACAAAAAACGACAATAGTTCTTAGGCCCTTTTCCAAACATAGGTGTTACTCAAAACATATCCATTTTCTATTGCACAGGATTTCTAAGAAATCTAATACGCATGACTGCAGAATATAGTATCAATCAAAGGCAATAATTCAAGGTAACAGTCAGTCAATCACCAAATGATACCATCAAGATTCAAGGTGGAGGCCTTTTGTATCTTCAGTTCAGCAAAAAAAAAAAAATTCAATCACCAATAAGATACCATCAATAGTACTGGTGTATAAAACTCTTGTGCTTATGATTCAAAATCAAAGATCAGTTTTATAATTGCAGAAGACAATAAACCCACACTTACAAAGAATAAATCAGAATAGAAGTAGATAAATACTATAAACTTCTAGGTCTAAATGCAAAATACTAATAGCTAATTATAATAAAATCAAATATTTTGAACACACAGTCTCTCAAATTCACTAGGATTTTTATAGCCGTTGCTTGCTTGTAGCAGTGAAAATCTAATATTGCATTACATATGAGACAAAATTTAATATTGGAATACATAAGAGCTATATAGTACATGTAATATTGCAATAAATATTAAATTGAAAACTAATAATTTAATTTATTCCAGTTGTTTAAGTTTAAGTCACAGGATTATATGAGGCAGAATTTAAGTTAAAGACGCATACATTTTGGTGGCCATGGGAATCCATGCTTCGGGTCTTTAATAGCTTCTTCGAACACCCTTGAGTCGTTGGCACTTCCCTCCCAACCAAAATGAACATACGTAAACCGCATGTCATGGTCACATATGCACATAACGTTGGTTGTAACAGTGCTCTTGCGATTCCTATGAGGCTGGGCTCTTTCCACTAGAGGCCAAGCACTAATATGTGTTCCATCCATAGCTCCTTCGCTTTTCTACGTTGAAGAGAGCCAATTAGTTGTACACAACATCTCTATATGTGAATGAAGGAATACCATACAATAATATGTGGGAACAACCATTTTGGAAGAACTTATATTATGAAAGGATTTACCTCAAACCAAGGGTAGTACTTGTTGTTTCCCCACAGATGCTCTGGAAGGCCTACCACATTCGGATCGAGCTTGATTAAATGTTGATCATATGTGTGGACAGCCCGCAACACCCTACGGAACTTGTGGTCTATAGTTTCAGTGGAACGTTGAAATCTATCTGCCACAAGTCGCATCTGAGTATTATGGCCAGCGGTGTACAAGAATATGGCCACTGACTCCTGCACGTCAACATGCCTCTTCCCTTCCTTCAAGTACCCATGATGTTTCAGCCCATCAACCAAGTGATAGAACAAATCTAAAGTCATGTGGAACATGTCATGACAATTGGTAGGATTGTCATCTCTCACTTCAGCCATATAATATTTTTCACTCAAAATGCTAGTACGCATTGAGCGCTTGTCATAATGCCACTGGAAATATGCCACCATCTCGTCAACTAGTGGAAATACAAACCAAAACATTTCCTTCTCGCTGTCATAGTCCGAATCTGTGTTTGCACCAATATCCATGTCATCATCACAGTCACTGATATCCATGTCATCACCACAGCCACTAATGTCCATCTCATCATCGTTAGAGTTAAAGTAAGCATCGTCAAATCATATTGCCAGAAAGGATCATTGGGCGAGGCCATTATAGCCTATACCCTGCAAAAATCAAAGCATCAGTACCAAAGATATTGCAATATGTAAATTGACACATTAATATAAAGTACTAAAGATATTGCACTAACGTTAGCACAACTCTCCTTATAATGTAAGTAATATGAACTAAATAGCAAAAATTAAAAAATAAATATATAATACTGTAAAAAAAAACACCAAGTACATAATAGCAATTACCAAACACACATACTAATGTAAATTGCGTCAAGTAGAGAGCACCAAGTGACAAAGATCACATACTAATTTAAAAAACATCAAATCCACATGCATAGTTTACAACAATTACCATTACAATAAAACGACATTAAGTAAAAGTGTTCAATTTAATAAGACAAATAAAACCAAATGTTCAAGATTGTCCAAGCACACACATAAAGTCCTTAAATACCACTTGATGATGCGAAGAAAATTCGTAGGCTGGATGCTTCAGACTTGAAAGGACTACTTGTTGTTTTGGTGGTTTGAAAAAGAAAGAAAAGCAATCTAAAGTAACCGAGGTTGCTGGCCAAGAACCCTCCAATGGCAAAGTTAGTTTTCTCTCTATAATTTTAGAGTTCAAACTTTTTAGGAAATGTAAAAAACGTACCTTTGTTTGGTCTGAATGAGCATTTATATAGTGTCCTAATGACAGTTATCAAACTTGTAACCTTCCCTAGGTTTGAGGAGGTGTGAGGGTTCGGGGATAACTTCCACAACTGCTTAGGAGTTATGTTTTTCTCACATAATAGTCACTGGAAGTTATGCATGTAATAAGGAGTCGTGGTGCATATTTAGGAATATTTTCCAAGTGCCAAAGGCTCGTCCAGGAGTCCTCCTGTCGAGCGTACCTCGCTTCCCAGGAAGGTCGTTCCCCTATGGACGACCTTATCCAGGACGAGGGTGATGGCTCCCTTGGACGAGATGGTGAAGTTTAGTAACTTAACCCTTGACCATGTGAACCTCATCTAAACACTCTCCTGCATGGACGAGCTTTTTAAAGGACGAGGGTCCTTACATCATTTGCTTTTTCTGGTCTTATCCTGGACAACCTCCATGGACGATGCTGGAGTTATTATTTAATCATACCTCATCAGTTGCCCCCTTGTCTATGGGTCGTCTAGGGCGTACATAAGTTGATGTGATTATTGCGACGCGTGTCTTTTATTAACTGTTATGTATGCCACATGTCACAGTTTCATTGGTAATTTGTTACGTCGATTTAATTTTTCGAGGGAAATTCCACGTGGCGTATTTTGGTTGGTCACATAATTCGAGAAAACATTTTTCAACGCCTATAAATAATGGAATTCCTCTCATACCCTCTGCATTTTCTCAAATTTTCTCCTTTGACATCCTCGTCTTAGCGCCTCGTCTGGAAGTTTCCTGCGTCCGTCGTTCCCCTTCGTCTAAACTCAGGTATTTTCTCCATCCTCATCCTCAGGTTTTAAGATTTCTCAAAGAATGTCTAAAGTAGACATTTCTTCATCTAGCAATAGTGTTGACAAAGCTATAGACGAGTATCATGACCCTAGTAGTTTTAGTGGGTCTAGTGATAGTGGTAGTAGTGATTGCAATAGCAGTAGTAAGGGAAACACCATGGACGAGTATACGTCAGGTGTTCCTGGGGTTCCCCTAGAGGTATTTCAAGAAAGCCTTAGGACGAGGGCTGAGTTAGGTTCTAGGGCTAGCACAAGCGCTCCCTCATCTTCTGCTCAAGACGAGGAAGAGGTGGTTTATAGTTGTGCTATTGGAGTTGCTTCTAAGACAGACCAGAGAAAGTTAGGCATTCTTAAGACTTGGTACCAAATCCATGAAAGTTTAAATCCTAGGGTTCCTGTTCATGATGAGTGGTGTTGTCAACCCCGTTTTAGCGTTGGCATTTATGAGGCTTACCTCTTGGGGGGTCTAAGGTTTCCCCTCAATGCCTTTGCCAGGGAGTTGCTTTCTAGGTTAGGTTTAGGTATGTGCCAATTCAACCCCAATGCATGGAGGCTAATAGTCGCTATGCAAATTTTATGGAGGGAGGTGTTTGAGGGGGATCGTCCTCTTACTATGGACGAGTTCCTCTTCTGTTATAAACCCTCCGAGATTAACCAATCCCTTGGCTTTTATCAATTCACAGCCAATGGGAGAGATTATAGGTTGATAAAATCCTTAGTCATCTCAAATAGGAAATGGAAGATGGAGTTCTTCTTCGTCTATAGCTTTTGGGTTGGACGCCCTATTGAGGCTAACAAGGATCCATTCCCTCCCTACATAGGAGAGTTAGGGAACCTTTGTCCTGAAGGTATGTTTGGCTATCCCTTTACTTCTTGTTACAGTTTTTATTGTAGTCGTCTAATCACCCTCCTCTCTTTTTTGTAGGTGCTAGATGACCTCATTTGAGCAGGTTTTACCTTGAACGAGTTCAAAAAGCTTGTTTACACTTGAGAGGGACTTCCACTCTTTGGTCACTCTTCAACGCCTCGCTACTTGGGGACTTGGTCCTGAGCCTTCTCCTGAAGCCACAGCCCATGAGCGCACAGTTTGTAGACGTAAATTTTACTTAGAGTGTTCCCTTTTGTCATTTCTAGAAGTGATTCTAACAAATTTCTCTGCAGGAATGGCTACCATGAAGGAGAATAAAGGGAAGGAGATAATGGACGAGGATGTGGGGCCAAAGGTTCAGTCTCAACCTCGTCTTACCCTCGGAGAGTCTCATCCTTGTCTTATCCTTGAGGAATCTCAACCTCGTCCTTCCACTGGGGATAAAAGGAAGAGCTTGTCCCTTGGAGTTGATTTAGGGAATCTTCCAAGCAAGCGTAAGGAAAAGAGGGTTAAGCGTAGGTCGTCCAAAGCTAAGGACGCTCAAACCCAAGACGATCAACCCAACCTTTCCTTGTCCCCCAGGGTCATTCCATCCAAATTTTGGATGTTGATTTTAAACCTAAGGATCCCCCGTCCGTGCAAATCTCGTCCAAATCTGCCCCTCCTTCCTCGTCTTAGCCTTCTCAACAAGTGCCTCAAAACCTTCTTTCCAATGAGGACTTGGCTTGGGAAAGGTTTGAGAAGGTCATGATGGACGAGGACGTAACAGCATGCTATGACATGTCCTTAAAGGATTTTGAACGTTCTGGCGTTCATGACCTTTTTAAGGTATGTCTTTTTCATAATATGTATGTCTCGTCTTGTCAGCTATGTATATATGCGTATTATAATGAAATTTTAACTAGTGCAGGCAATGTCTAAGTTTATTGCCGCGTCCAAGCAGGCAACTAAATTAGACAATACGAGGATTCTGCTGGAGAGGACGGTCCAAAAGGGGAAGGACGAGTCTAAGAGGTGGGCTGAGATGGCTGCCCAAGCTAAGGAGGATGCAAAGAAGCTGAAGAGCAACGTCGAGGAGTTGAAGGCAGATGTCAAAGAGAAGGATGCTCGTCTTGAACTCCTTCAGAAGAAGAACGGCAAGCTAAGTGCCCTTCTTGCCAAGGCTAAGGAAGACGCAGTTGCAGAGTTTTAGGCATCCAAACAATTCACTAATCTACTGGGCACCAACTATGTAGCTGGGTTTGAAGATTTCAGGATGGAAGCAGTGGAGAAGTTCCCTGAAATTGACTTCAGCCTTATTAAACTTAACCTTGGTGGAGCTGCTTCAAGCTCCCTCCTCCAGACGAGCTCAGAGGACAATGCCTCTACGAAGCCACCTCAGGATGACCCTAATGCCGACGCCCCTCCTGCTTAAAGACAAGATTTTTAACTTGATCAACTGTTTATTTTTCTTTTTAATTTAGTCCCTTGTTTTTAGGATCTTTATTAAAATGTATTTGGAAACAACTCTCTCGTCCAGTGTACTTTGGATGAGCTTATTAACAATTGCCTTTTAAGGCTTACTTTGTAAGGGTTTTTGGATGGTGGTCATCTACCCTTTTTAAACTTTAATGAATGTCTATTTTCATCCATTATTGTTATTGCATGGACGAGTTTACCCTCTATATCACTGCTGTTATTGAGATTTGCATACTTTTAAGTATTAGAGGGTCGTCCATATGCTTTTCTTATGGACAATGTTAGAGGTTCATCCACGTGCTTTTTCTATAGACGATGCTTGAGGTTTGTCCACGCATTTTTTTTTTTCGTGTGGACGACCTGTTTGAGTATGGACGATTCAAGATAGCAATGATGGTCTTGTCAGACCTTTGCCTTGTCCATGGGCTTGGCATTTGCCTTTTGTCAAAGACGCTTCTAATGTTTGACTCGTCCTAGAACACCTGAGCATCTTGGTCAGATGCTCATCCATGGACTAGTGCTTCACTGTATAGCCTTTTATGCCTTAGCTTATTTTTTCTTTACCTTATCCTTATCTTAAGGAAAGCTTATGAACGTTACATCCCTATGTCTAGAGATTTTCATTCGTCTTAGGGTTCCCCCCCCCCCTTTGTGGGTTTTATTATGGAAGTTAGATTTATGCTTAAAATACACTGGAAATCCAAACCATATCATTATATAAACATTGTTCACAAATATGGCACCTACTTAGAAGCTAGTGCCTTATGAAAGTACTTAGGAAAATACTTAAGAAAAATACATAACCTCGTCTTTCACAAACTTGTCTGTAGACGATGCAAAAGTTTAAGAACTAGTGCACTTTTTATTCTTAATACACCATAGTAGTAATAAAAACACAACAGTAAATATTAGCAAACACCATAGCTATGACCTCACCCATGTTTGTAACCTCGTCCTTGGTGAATCTCGTCCAAGCTTATTACTGATAGTACCTCCTCAGATGTTCCACGTTCCATGGATGCTCTAACTTTCATCCGTCCAAAGCTTCCAAGTAGTACGACCCCTGCCTCTTGCAGTTGATTACCCTATATGGTCCTTCCCAATTGTCCCAATTTTCCATGAGTTGGATTCCTAGTTGCCAAGGAGACTCTTTTGAGAACGAGGTCCCCTACGTTGAAGCACCTGGGTTTCACCATGGCATCATGCTGCCTAGCCATAAGATTCTTGTATCTTGCTATCCTTTGCTCCACATCTATCCTTACCTCATCAATGAGATCGAGGTCAAGACGAAGTTGTTCTTCATTTTCTTTCTCCTGATACTTCATCACTTGCTGGTTAGCCATATGAACTTCTGCAGGTATAACCGCTTCACTTCCATAGGCTAACTTGAAGGGAGTTTCTCCTGTTGGGGTTCTCACAATCATCCTGTAGGCCTAAAGAACACCTGGCAATTCATCTGGCCATATCCCCTTTGCCCCCTCGAGCCGAGTCTTGATGATTTTCAGCAAGGATCGGTTTGCTACTTCTACTGTCCATTCGCCTGTGGGTGGGAGGGTGAGGAATAGTGATTCTTGATTCCAAACTGCTCGCAAAAGTCCCTGAAGGGTGCGTTGTCAAATTGACTCCGAACCTACATAGAATATTCTTCCAAACAAAATTCTTGACATTTTACTAAGTGATTTTTGCTTGAGGTTCGGCCTCCGCCCACTTGGTAAAGTAATCAATCCCTACTACTAGAAACTTCATTTCTTGTTCTCATGGGGAAAGGACCTAGGATATCTAGTCCCCATTGCGCAAAGGGCCACGGGGCCATCATTAGGGTTTGGTACTCCGACGGCTGCCTAGGGACATTACTATAGCACTGACACTGGTCACAGACTTTGACATAAGCTTTGGCATCTGCTTGTATTGTAGGCCAGTAATAACCTGCACGGATGATCTTATGGACTAGCGATCTTGCTCCTGAATGATTCCCACACACTCCTTCATGAACCTCCCTCAAAACATACTTTGACTCATCCGGAGCCAGGCACCTTAGGTAGGGCTGAGAAAAGCCTCGCTTGTATTGTGCTTCTTTTATGAAGACGTACTTGGCTGCCCTTACCCTCAGCTTCCTAGCCTCGTCCTTGTTTTCTGGAAGCCTTCCATCCTTAAGGTAAATTATTATTGGACTCATCCAATTTTCTCTTCCTCCTATTTGCTGTATATCTGGAAGGTCTATGCTTAGCAGGTATTGGACTTTGTCGTACTCGCTCGTAACTCCTCCTGCCAAAGCTACTTTTGCCAAGGCATCTGCTTCCATATTTTCCTCCTTAGGGAGTTAAACAAAACTTACCTCTAAAAACTTTCGTATGAGCCGTTTCACTTTACTGAGATATTTCTTCATCTGATCTTCCTTAGCATCATACATTCCATTCACTTGGTTGATGACTAGTTGAGAATCTCCTTTGACTATTATTGACTCTGCCCTTAGGGACTTAGCCAATTTCAGCCCTTTGAGTAGAGCTTCATACTCAACCACGTTGTTGGTGGTTTGGTACTATAGACGGGCTGCGTACTCCAACTTATCACTCTCTGGGGACTTAAGTATGACTCCAATCGCTCTTGCATATAGCGTGGACGATCCATCTACATTGATAACCCACATTTCAACTCCCTCATCTTTGTCCAGCTTATCCTAGTTGAGGGTGAACTTGGCAATGAAATCTGCCAACGCCTGTGCTTTTATCACACTCCTTGGCTGGTATCTAACATCAAATTCACTAAGTTTCATTGCCCATTGAATCAGTCGCCCTGCAGCTTCCAACTTGGTCATTGCTTTCTTTAGGGGATGATCCGTTAGGACGTTGATAACATGAGTTTGGAAATAATGCCTCAGCTTCCTGGAAGCCGTGATCAAGGAAAAGGCTAGCTTCTCCATCATCAGATATCATCCTTCCGCCCCTCTTAATGCGCAGCTTGTATAGTACACCGGTTTCTGAACTCGTCCTTCTTCTCTTACCAACGCCGAACTCACAACGTGCAAGGACACTGCCAAATACAAATATAGTTCTTCACCAGGTATAGATGGGCTCAACAAAGGTGTTGTCGTAAGGTTAGTCTTTAGGTCTTGAAAGACCCTCTGACACTCGTCCATCCACTCAAATACCTTCTTGAGGACTTTAAAGAATGGCAAACACTTGTCAGTAGCTTTCGAAACAAACCTGTTAAGAGCGACAACTCGTCTGGTAAGAGACTGGACTTCTTTGATGTTCTTCGGTGGTTCTATATTTAGTATCGCCTGGATTTTATCCGGATTTTCTTTAATTCCTCTGTGCAAAACCATGAACCCCAAAAACTTTCCCGACGAAACTCTGAAAGCACACTTGCTTGGATTTAATTTCATGTTATACCGCCGAAGTGTATCAAAGGTCTCTTGAAGGTCGTCTAGATGCTTTCCCTTGTCCAGGCTCTTTACCAACATATCATCCACATAAACCTCCACATTTTGCCCGATTTGAGGACAGAACATGTGGTTAACCAGTCTTTGGTAAGTCGCCCCTGCGTTCTTTAAACCAAAGGGCATTACCTTGTAGCAAAATAACCTTTGGCTAGTAATGAATGAGGTCTTTTCTTGATAGGCCTTGTCCATCTTTATCTGGTTGTAGCCTGAGAAGACGTCCATGAAGCTCAGCAGCCTGTGACCTGCCATTGAGTCCACCAGCTGGTCAATGTGTGGCAATGGATAACTGTCCTTGGGGCAAGCCTTGTTTAAGTCAGTAAAGTCCACGCACATTCGCCACTTGCCGTTAGCCTTCTTTACCATGACTACGTTCACCAACAAGTTCGGATAATAAACTCTTCAGATGAACTCCAAGGTAATCAACTTCTGGACTTCTTCTTTGATGGCATTGTCTCGTTCAGGAGCAAAACCCCTCTTTTTCTAACGCACTGGTTTGGAGTAGGGGCATACATTCAGGCGATGAGTAATGACACTTGGATCAATACCCGGCATGTCCTCATGACTCCATGCAAAGACATTAAGGCTTTTCTTCAAAAACTGGACCAAAGTACGCTTTGCCTCTTCTTCCATGCTCGCCCTAATTCTAGTGAACTTCTAAGGTCTGCTCTCGTCCAAGGGGACATCTTCTAACACCTCAGTGGGTTCCGCTGCGACCCTTCTCTCGTCTATACTCATTTTTTGTACGTGCTCGTCCATCGCCAACATGGCTAGGTAGCACTCTCTGGTGGCTAACTGATCTCTTTGTACTTGGCCCACTCCGTGCTCGGTCGGGAATTTGACAGACAGATGATAGTTAGAGGTTACCGCCTTCCAACTATTCAAAGTTGGTCTTCCAATAATAGCATTATATGATGATGCATACTCAACAACAAGGAAGTTTATCTCTTTGGTTATCTGTTAGGGATATGCTCCAACCACCACTGGTAATGTGATGGTGCCCATAGGCTGCACCTTCATTCCTTCAAATCCCACCAATGGCGAATTCACTGGTCGGAGTTGATCTCGTCCAAGCCTCATTTGTTGGAAGGTGGGGTAATACAGAATATTCGCTATACTGTCGTTGTCTACCAACACCCTCTTAGTCAAATAATCAGCAATGAGTAAGGTAATGACTATTGCATCATCGTGTGGGTGGTGAACTCATCCAGCATCCTCGTCCGTAAACGTGATGGCTTGTTCGTCTGCTTCCTTCGTCCTGGGAGGTCGTCCAAATAGCTGGACGTTTTGCACCACGTTCAGGTATGTTTTCCTTGACTTGGACGATTAAGCTGCCAAGGTTTCTCCGATAATGACTCTTATTTCTCCAAGTGGGGGTCGTGATGACTCCTCCACCTTGGCTTTCAGCTTTTTCATCTCTCTAATCTCATCCAAGGAAATTCCTCAACTTCCCTTGCCTGATAAGATTCTCTATCTTCTGCTTCAGATCAAAACATTCGTCTGTGTCGTGCCCATGGTTTCTGTGAAAGCGGCAATACTTGTTCCTCTTGCGCTTGTTAGGATCTCCTTTCATTTTCTCTGGCCACTTCAAGGACGGATCATCCTTGATCTGCATAAGCACTTGCCCAAGTGGCATATTTAGGGGTGTGTATTGTTGATTCCTCGCTGAGAAACTTGCCTTCTTACCATCCTTTTCTTTTTTCTCTTCTACCCAAGCCTTCTTTAGACAAGGACCCTGATCTAGATAACGCTGGTGACCTGTTTTGGAGCGCTTTGCTCTCATTCTCTTCTTGGCTATATTAGCGTCCTCAGCATTCATGAAATTTTGGGCCGAATGGACGAGTTTGGCCATGGTCTGAGGTTCATGCTCGTAGAGTTTATGAATGAACAAGTTAGAGTTGACCCCGTTATGAAAGGCAGCCAATAACAACTTGTCGTCCATTTCATCCACCGTCAAGGCTTCTCTATTGAACTAAGTAATAAAGGACAACAAACTCTCATTTTCCCCTTACTCTATAGTTAGCAAACTAGAAGAGGAACGCTTGTGGCGTTGCCTTCTAATAAAATTGTTGACGAACAACTTACTCAACTCCTCAAATGAACCTACAGAATTTGGGGGTATTTTGCTAAACCACACTCGTGCTAGTCCCTTAAGTGTGGTAGGAAAAGCTCTGTACATAATCGAGTTTAGGACCCCTTAAAGGTGCATGGTCGTCTTGAAGGTAGCGATATGATCACACGGGTCATGATTTCCATCATACGAATCCAATGAAAGCATTTTGAATTTCGGGGGTAGGGGGTGACTGTTGATGGAAGCTGTGAAAGAGGAGTCCGTTCGGTGAACTAAATCATCCACGGGGTTCGCCCGCCTCGTATTCTCCTTCATTTCATCCATGGCTTTTCTCATCTAGTCCATCTCCCTCTTCAAGTGCGGCACTCTTCTTGAAGCAATACCCCTTGTCCAATTTTCAGACTCAACATTTTCTCCTCCACCTTCCTGACTCTGGGCTCGTCTTTCCGTGTGCCCATCATGGTGCTGCCTCCTTAGATTAATCTCCTTGTTCAACTCTTGATTCTGACGGGTCAATTTCGCCATAACGGCAACCATGGACTGTATATGTTGAACAGAAGGCGGTTGAACAGAAGGCGATTGCATGACAGGCGCTGACTGACGATCGCGAAGGGGATTACTAGAAGCATCCCTGCTCTCCTGGTGGGCTGGGCTGGTAGCCCTTGATCTTGTTTGAACCATTCAGCCTTTTGTCTAGGAAAGACTAATCATTGAAAACAAGCAATCGAACGAAAAGAATGATTCCCACAGACGGCACCAACTAATGATGCGAAGAAAATCAATAGGCTGGATGCTTCGGACTTGAAAGGACTACTTACTATTTTGGTGGTTTGAAAAAGAAGGAAAAACAATCAAAGGTGACCGGGGTTGCTGACCAAGAACCCTCCGATGGCAAAGTTAGTTTTCTCTCTATAATTTTGGAGTTCCAACTTTTTAGGAAATGTAAAAAACGTACCTTTGTTTGGTCTGGATGAGCATTTACATAGTGTCCTAAAGACAGTTATCAAACTCATAACCTCCCTTGGGTTTAAGGAGGTGTGAGAGTTCAGGGATAACTTCCACAACTGCTTAGGAGTTATGTTTTTCTCACATAACGGTTACTGGAAGTTATGAATGTAATAAGGAGTCGTGGTGCATATTTAGGAATTTTTCCCAAGTGCCAAAGGCTCGTCTCCTATCGAGCATACCTCGCTTCCCAGGAAGGTCGTTCCCCTATGGACGACCTTATCCAGGACGAGGGTGATGGCTCCCTTAGATGAGATGGTGAAGTTTAGTAACTTAACCCTTGACCATGCGAACCTCATCTAAACACTCTCCTGCATGGACGAGCTTTTTAAAGGACGAGGTTCCTTACATCATTTACTTTTCTGGTCTTGTCCTGGACAACTTCCATGGACGATGATGGAGTTATTATTTAATCATACCCTATCACCACTTAAAAGCTACAGCCAAGTGATTCACATCCAAATCACAATAAACAACATAACAAAAGATGTCTCCATTAATTATCTGGCCGATAAGCATGGCGCTCCATCCACCTCCTCTTTTTATGCTATGGCATGCCCATGGATATCAAATTTTTTCTCTTTCTTTTGGAGAACCTCAGAGATGTTAACGTAGGTGTCATCATCAAGATCTTCATACGGGTTCAGTACTTCAAAAGCTCTCCCATGGGAGCAAGGATTGCCACCACCAGCAAATTGTGCAACATCGTCAGATCTACCAATAGACCTTCCCTTTTTGTTGGAAAACCTTTCCTTTGCCAACACAATGTACTCTTGAAGCAACATGGTCATCTCATTGGCCCTATCCCCTTTCTTGGCAACCTTCTTCCCCTTGCCAGTAGGCTCTTCAATGGGACATTTGTCCACACATTGGGTTTGCTCAGTAACGGGGGGATCGTCTTGGGATATGCCCTCCATGTTAGGATTGTAGCAATCATCATTACCCAACTGGGTATGACGAGCCTCATTGGTAAGCTCCTCCTTCAGTATACGCTCTTCATCACTATTTGGGGCTGGTGTGTTTGAGCAAATTTGAAGGGCATCGGTTGCAGTATTAGGGGCAAACCGTTGCCTCAGCTTGTCATAGTTAGGACATCCCTTCTTTTGTAATGTAGGTGCTTTAGGATCGCCCTGAAATGACAATATGTACATCAAAATCTTGCTAATACGAAATAGAAAATTACGAAAAAATATGCAAAGAATTAGGATAGTAAATTTAACATTCCACAACAATGTACGCCCATACCTCCTCAAAGTAGTAACCGTTTGGGTTGTCTCATCCCACCCCAACGTAGTATGCCTCAAAAGCTTACCCTACTTTTTCTGTTTTTGCCTGAGCCTATTATGCTTCTAGATCACTTACTTAAGGAGGAAACTCTTCCCAATTTGCTCATTTAGAGTTTTCGTAATTGATTGCCAAGTTGTAGCCTTAAAGATACCATGTTCCATATTCCCCATCAGTTGTTCATCCACCATAATGTCAATTAAAATGTGTTCAATGTGGGGAGGCCACATTTTGCCATCGACATCTTGAGTTTCATGTGCCATCTAATACAAATATCCCAACACAATTTCATATGTTAATATCTATAATAATAGTTTTATGATTGGGCCACTTGGATCCTTTACTGGTATACTGTGGAATAAAAGGGTGAGGTGTAAATCATCTCATCTTTAGTTGAGACTGCAAGCTAGGGGCGGGGTGTGATTGTATAGGAGTAATTATATCATGGAAAATTGTTGAAATAAAAGTGTTGGACATCTTATTTATCAAGCAGGGGCAGGGGATAGGGTGCAAGGGGTTGATCATGTGATCACGAAGCCTTAACAATCTGCCAAACAGTATCATATTCTGAGAAAAGGAATATTAATATTATACATTATTGGATAATATTTGGTGGTTATTTAAGTTTGTACAATGTATATACTTATAAAAGGAATTATATGCTAAACAGTAACATATGCTTATAAAATTATATGAAGTCTTTCATCTTTGGACAAATATATATAAGAACCACACTGACATAGATTAATTACATGGAATCTATGTTATCAATAATGTAAAGCAAGCATTAACTAATTTTAGCATTTTTTCTAACATGTCTCAATACAGCATAAGCACACAATTTTTTTTTATAAAATTGAATGTAGCCCACAAACTAACATATGTCCAAACCCACAGCTTCACATCTCCTCCGAACACATAAAGCATGTGTATAAGCAGAGTAGCTAATGCAATGACAAAAGCAGAGCATTAAATGCACGTGGACTTTGTTTTAAATGGATTGGCAAGGGCATGAGTTACCAGAGTAGCTGATGCTTGCACTGCTAATGGCATTTGCAGTGGCGGCTTGCTAATCAATAAAATAACAAACAAAAAAAGAAATATTTAAAGATAATGAAGTGAATACCTACGGTAGGAACCTGTTTGATTTTTGAGAAAAGATTGGGAAAATAAAGCTTAAGCTTTTACATTAGAAGTTAAAAGGGTCCACTTTAGTTAATTGAAAGAGGAAAACATAAAAAAATCTAGTTAATTTTTCATTTCTATAAAATCAAACAAAGGATATGTAAGGACAGATATATAAGTTGGACTGATTTGAGTTTATTTTCCTTCGATTTTCACATAGAGCAAGTAATTACTAGTATAAACAAAAAGGGTCATCAACATCAGTCCATGGAGAAAAACTCATTTTCACATCCAAAGTATAATACCAGCAAAAATTAATAAAACAGAAATTAAAACTACCCAAATCAAACAATGGACATGGAAAATGGAGGGCGAGAGAGATATATATTGCATCTGGGAGAAGATCACGAAAATAAAAAGGCTCGGTATGGACAACGGTGACAAAGCTCTAACTCGCTGGTGAAAATTCTGACATGCCTCGGTATTTTGTCTTTGATCATGGAGTGTTCATCTCACAAATGGTTCAGTGCTTCGGTTCTGATTCTTAAATGCTACTGGGGATAAAGTAGATGAAATGTGAGAAGAGGCAGAGAGAGGGAAGTGAGAAAGAGGGAAAGTGTTGAAACTTTTGGAGAAGAAATGAAATGAGGATTTGTAACAATAATATCGAAGGACTAACTCTGATTTGATGGCCAAAATGGCTAAATACCACCCTTTCATAAATTTTTTAGCAAAAAAATACTGTTTCAGAAATAAATGGGGATGTACCACTTTTTCTAGCACTTGAGTCCCCCAAACTCGAGTTCTCTATTTTCTAGTTCCACCGTGGCATGGCTGACATAGCATTTGGGGATTTAAAAATGCTACTACGTACTCGAGTTTCCTGGGCTTGAGTACTGTATGGTATGGTACCCAAGTCCACTAAACTCGAGTATCAATCTATGCTGGCCCCAATTTCTTGCATGCATCATGCCAATTGATACTCGAGTTTCATGGACTCGGGTACTGTGTTAGCAGTACTCGAGTCTACTAAACTCAGGTATCAATCTATGTTGGCCGCAATTCCTTGAGTGCATCATGCCCATTGATACTCGCGTTTCATGGACTCGAATACTGTGTTAGTAGTACCCGAGTCCACTAAACTCAAGTATAATCTGTATGTGGCCCCAATTTCTGGAGTGTTAAATCATGCACTTAAAATCTTCACATCCATTTGATTTTTTACGTCCATTTGCATGAAGTTCTTGCTTATTGTACACTCTTAAAATCCATTTGATTTTTTAATGAACATTTTTTTTTGTTTGATAAATTGATTTTGGTGAATGAAGCCAGAACTTCATGCAAATGGGTTGAATCTGCTTGATGGACAAGAGTCACAAGACCCATGAAACAATGCACAAGGTTTCCTCCATAACTAAAGATGGCTTATATTGAAACAATCAAAGCGACCACCATTTTAACTCGAGTCATTTGTAGCAAAATTCTTTAATCCATCGATTGAACTTGGCATGATACAATTATTTGTGAACAACATTATCAATTTGCAATCAATTTTAGGGCCTTCTTAGCACCTGTGCTAGACTCTTAATTCTCAGTCACTACTTACTAGTGTTGTGTCTTGAAATATTTAGCAGCCACTGTCTTGAATACAACATCCATTTTTCCTTATTTTACGAAACTCATCTAGTATTTAATAAGTATACAACCTACCAAAATAACCTATGAAAATAATTAATACTATCCATAGTAATATATTATGTTTTCATTTTTATTTTTCTAAAGAAGCAAATTAAATTCATAGAAAAGAAAATGGCACATAGCTAGTTTATGATAAGTATACAAGAGAAACCCCTTTAAAAAAGTATACAAGAGAAACCAAAAAAAACAAAAAATTCAGCTATGTGCAAAATTGGGTGGTTAAATTAACACATGAACTTTGATAATGACTAATAGTGATTAGAAATGTAAGTCTCAGATAATAAAATAAGAGCCAAAACAAAGCAGGGAAATTATTGTTTATCAGTAGCTGATGCTTCACTCAACTAGAGCAATAACTTGAGCTACATCCTGCCTTTTCTAGTACTCCTCTGTACTACCTATATCAACCACAAGAAATGAATAAAACATAAAATATGAGTTTCAAACATGAACTCAAAAAATAAACAAATTATATGTATTATAGGATTGGCAAAATCATAAAAATGTGCAATACCATCTGTCAACTAGCACGGATTAAAGATACAAATTTTGTCTTCTAGGCTAATGAAACTATACCATCCCACTTCAAACATCCATACCATGTTATCAAATTTTTCTTAGATCATCAATATTCACTTTCAAAAAGGTCATTTGACAATAAAGTTTTAACAGAAGAAGCAAAAGAAAGGCCAAGTACTAGGAAGGTAGTTTCCTTAAAACCAATGAAAGGAACAAGAGACACCAAGAAATATACACCTAGGAGTCACCAAGTCTAATCATCTAGTCATTCATGAGAGATGAAAATTGAAGAGGATGCTAAACTAGACCTATTGTAGGTTGGTTGAGATAAAAGAGGTGTGCTTTGGAAGGACAAATACATGCTGCCAATGGATATCTATCAAGTACATGGATATTATAAATAGTGGGATTTAAGGTCAGTGATACATTATGAACCAAAAGATTATCTGATGAAGAAAAGGCAAAAAAGAAAAAGAAAAGAGCGATGATGTTTTGAAACACACATGGCAGAAAAGATAAAGCACAAAATAATAATAATAATAATAATAATAATAAGGAAAAGTAAAGGGATAACGAATGTAATTGTGAAGAACTACTCAAACATTGAGTGAGGGCAAGAATACGGAATGTTGGACTAAGAATAGCGTTGATCAAGTACAATGGAGACCAATGGACTATGCATGTAGGACTTTTCAAATTCACCTAAGAAGAAGAAGTTTGCCTTTTAAGCTTATTAAGTTTTCTTAGCTTATAACCATAACCAGGCTTTGCATTTAGAGCAAAACCCATGAAAACAATTTTAACTGATCTATTACTTTGCAAAAAAATCGTAAACATGAAAATAACTTAAGAAAAGACACAATAGGAACAACAGTGAATTGAAATATACTGAGTTGTACAATAAAGCAAACATTTCTACTAGAAGTAGAAAAAAATCGAGAGAGAGAGAGAGAGAGGGAGAGAGAGGAGACAAACCAATCTCAATGAACATAGTAGGCTTATTATTGAGTGGTCCATGGTGAGTACCCTCCAAAGTAATCTACATTTCAGTACCCTCCAAAACACTATTGGAGAAAATAATGAGAAACATAGTAATTGTTTTTGGTACAAGTCAGATTACACCCTAGGGTTTTGTAGGCGCAATTATAAACAGGGGATCCCAATTTTGCTCCATCAAAAACTCATACATTAATGAATGGAATGTAAACAAAAAGAGATTATTATATTTACTCCACAAACCTGTCCATTCATTGCTTCTAGTGAAATCAATTCCAAAGAGGAGTTTGGATGCTTTTAGACCTTCTTTACTCAATGCTGCACTGGCCTGTTTAAAAAGAGAGCCCATTCAAAACTTCATAATTACAAATTCATTGAAGAAAAAAAATGAATAAGATGATGCTGCAATGTTATTCTGCCGCATACGCATTTTTGCCATAAATTGTCATAGTTTCGGACTCCAAAAATTCCAAAATGAAATGATTTGTTGAATAGGAAACATACAAATGTCATTATTGGTTACTTAAATTTTAGCACTCTGCTAGAAGCCATAGTACTCGAGCATATTTGGATTATAATTGGACTATTTCCTATGAGTGATGATCCATAAAAATCAACAAAAGCAAGAACTCCGACCACTGTGATTCAGTCAACCGTCTATAAGATGTTTAATGTCAATACAATAAACACCTTGTATTACATGTGGTATGACAGGTTTTGTATGAGAAATATAGGAGATGAGTTTGCTCAAGATCATAATCTGCATCTCAAAATTACACTAATGAGTGGACACTGTGAAAAAATTATCCTTAATTGATTTGTACCAAAGGTGACTTCTGTTTTGGCTTCTACATACATAAGTATGAAATATACTAAACGTGAACAAACATGAACAAATTTTGCTTTCTTGTATGCATCCTATAGGAAAAGTAGCTTATACTATAAATGCCATATTTGGTCCTTAAAATTTTATCCAATTTTTCTTAAGTTTTAAAAATACATAATTGAATGACATATAGCGTGCATTTTGATCTAATGGCATATATCATGCATTTTGTTTCAAGTTGCATTTAGAAGGATGCCACAGTTCAAACTTAGCGTATCTAGTCCGCGAGACCACCCCTCATTCCACTTAGGGCATGTTCTTCAGTTATGCCCCTCTTGGTCACACAACCTGCACTGCACCTTTCTCCCCCCCTCCTTCTGTGGTGTGGTTCTCAGCCATTTCCCGCCCTTATCCATCTCATTCTTGATTCATGTTGAGACAAGACGACCTTTCTCATGGATCAATCGGGGGTTAGGGAGGACCCTTCGAGTTTCTTTAGGATCCGGCCATGATAATCTATCTTTCAACGCATGAAAAATAGAAGCATAGCTACGGTACAGTGAATCCACGCTATAGCATAGGTCAATGTACTGCTCTGCATCATGCCGATACCTAAGAAAAACTGCAATGACATGTGAACATGGTATCTTGTACAGTTTCCATTTCTGACATGTGCAAGTTCTTTGAAGTAGATTAACTCCATGTGTGTGATCCCTATGTCAGCAGTCCCCGAATTATGCGGTGTATCTACTTGATATGATTGTTGTTACGCGCTCAATCTCGTCACCCTGTGATGCTCCGCCTTCGCCTTATTTCTCATGAAGATATCCAAGGCATATTTACACCATTTTTTTTTCCAGAATTCAACTACTCTATGCTCTTATTGTGATGATAATCGAAGTAAGCATTCAGTTTGAACCATGTGTATTTCACCATTGCCATAATGGACAGGATACGAGCACCCTTTAGAACACCATTGAAGCACTCGGAGACGTTTGTAGTCATCGCCCCATAACAATAACCCTTGTCAAAAGTTAGAGCCCATTTCTCTTTTGGCACATCCTTTAGATATTGGTGTGCATCTCGGTTGACATTCTCAATTAAATTGAAGGTGGCATTGAACTTTCGCTCCTGGGTAGCACTTGCTACCCTCTATACTAGATTCTTTAAAGTTTCATTGTTCCATCTAGTGTTGACGTTACTGCATAGATAACGAAGGCAGTAACGATGTTCTGTTATGGGAGGCTACAAAAAGTCTCAATTAATGTCTCTAAAGATAGCTTGTATCCCAGGGTGTCTGTTAGATATGACACACAGGTGTCTCTGGCCAGTAACATACCTTCTTATACAAGCCAAGAACCAACCCCTAGTCTCTTTGCTCTCGCTCTCAACAACGGCGAAGGCTAGTGGATAAATCTTATTATTAGCATCTGTCGCCATTGCAATCATCAATTTCCCATTATATTTTCCATAGAGATGGGTTGCATCAATGCTAATCACAGGCCTACAGTTCTTGAACCCAATAATACATGGATGAAACGCCCAAAATAAGGACTTGAATGTACAGGTTCCCTGTTCATAATTATCGTCCACTAGTAACTTATACTTTGTACCCGGACTTGCATCCTTAAGTCTTGCCAAAAAACACAGCAACTCTGCGTAAGACTCCTTAAAATCCCCGTATATAGCTGCAATGGCCTTTTGTTTGGCATCCCAAACCTTGTATGTGAACCATAATGATTACGTTAGAAATGAATAAAAGTTAAATAATTATAGTTGAAGAAAACAAATCAAGACTTGTAAGGCTATAAGATGAAGATAATATTTCTTTCTCTTTATTCCTTTTTTTCTTTTCTTTTTCAATTTCATTTTTCATAATGTAAGGTATTCATGGGTTTTGGGAAAAAAATATCATGCTTATACTTCACAGAAGACTGATGTCTCTACATTGTATTAAACAAAGAATGCAAGTTAAAGAATACCTTGTAGTGAGATACTTCGTGTTTTAAGTCTACCAAAGCAACGTGATGTAAGTTCTTTATCTTATACGCAGGGTCTTCACATATATAGCGCTTAAGTACGTATGCTAGGAACACTAAATCAATCATCGGACCATCATGAGCATTCTGAATTTTGTCTCACGTGTGGGGGCCCTTGTATTTTGCGAACTTCCAGACATTGTCTCCCTTGCAACAGATTGCACGGACTGACCATGGACAGGAATCATCCTCGCAACTCACCATAAGCCTCTCTAAGTCTGAATGCTTAGTTTTGAATCTAAAATTCTTTCGCAATGCGTACCAAGTCAACGCATGTCGCACCGCCAATTTAGTCGCGAATACCATCCATTTCATTGGTTGCTCCCTAAGCGTCCAACTTGATACTTCCGCTTGCATAACTGATGATGGATCAAACATATTATCCCAAGTGTTTTTGGTGAACCATTCTGGCGTAAGATCGGGACAGGGGCATGTGTCTCTATTCTCTTCTACAACAACATCTTCGATATAATCAACATCCTCATGTTCACCCATGGTATCTAGGAACTCCTCAAAGTCATCCCTAGTAACATCAATGTGGGTTGCATCATCACCAAGTCCGTGATCATCTTCATTTTCGGATGTGCCCCCATGCAGCTCATCATGAGATAAATGCTCTCCTTCATGCACTTCCTAGGGCCCTTCCTCCTCCTCAATTGAGTTCACATGGGGAAATGTCTGCCCGGTTCACTGCCATACCCATCTCCTGTGTTCTTCGCACACCCTTAATAAGACTGTAATAGTATTGAGTTGATGTGCTCATCTATAGTTCCATCCAAAACAATATGTTGTGAACCCTCTCCAGCCTCTACTATGGCGGGCTCAACAGTGACATGTAGCTCCGAAGCAACGAATCCTTTAACCACCATTTGTTCAACAACTTCCCACATCATCTTCACTTCAACGCCACCGAATAGCTGTAGTGAATTGTAGACAACTTGGGTGCCTACAACAAGTTGAGGTGCTCGATACACAATGGAAATGTTATGCCTAGACTGGTCTAACCCCATCGCCTTCAATATTCTTCGTTGCAAGTTCATAAGGCCTATCCCACGCTTCACTCTAACACATTTTTGCTTTTGGTTCGAGCCTTGGTATGACAACCTATGCAACTCATGATAATACGTCTCTCCATCGTAGTACACATAAAAAAAGTGAAAATCCATCACCGACCTGTTATTAACAATATTAAAAGTTGTCATAATCTATAAATAGTTACATAAATTTGGCGTATGATATAAACAATTTATATTCAAACTCAACCTCCTTGATTTTGTGTATAGACATATAAAGGTACCACATCAATTTATATAATAAAATTTGTAATATCTTTATCACTCAAATAAGTATGGGTATAACTTAAGTACAGTTTTATAGGTACAGTACATTAGGTTCCCTAATTAAATTTAAATATATTGTTGCATTGAATTTAATTGTCGTTGAAAAAGAAAACATTGTTTGTGTTTCATTGGTCAATATAACTATGTATTTGAATTTAATTTAAGTATCTAATATATTGCACATAATATTTAATTATACCTAAAAAAAATTCTATAAATATTATTCAATTAATAGTTAAATATATGAAAAACCACACTTAAAGTTATCGATTAAGAATCCAAAATGCATTATGCAGGCCCTAGTCATGAAAAGCTCGTCAAAAAAAGAAAAAGATTAAAGAAGGAGGTGAACTGCATGTTAGCATTCGACCACATATACTATTACCCTGATTTTGTGTAATATTATAATTTTGTGTGTATATATATATATATATATATATATTTTTTTTTTTTTTCCTATTCCTCTAAAACAAATTTTAATTAAATTAATTTAATATTAGTTATTCAATTTTTTTTCTTTATTATTATTTTCATGTTGAAACAGTTTGAAACTCATTACATGAGACTCATGCATAAAAAATCTCATACGAACACAATCTAAAAACTAAGCATTGAAGGCATTTAACTCATGCATAAAAATCTCATATTGCAAACACAACCTAAAACCTAAGCATTTATCTATTAACTTTATCTATTGGTCACAATAGGGTTGACTCAAAGGTTAAATGGATAGCTCGTTGGTGGATGGAGACACTGACATTGCTCAAAGACTTGCAAATGGTGACCCAACAGTAAAGTTTCTACTTCAAGTTTCTTTTGACTCGCACAAAGACTTGGTAAAAGAAAGATACTGAAAATGCTTAAAGCTGATGGGGGGAGCTTTTGTTAAAAAGTACTCGAGTACAATTCATTATGCATTTACTACGACGGTTGGCGCCAGTAAGTAGGTGTGTAATAATAAGTGTGCTACCTGGTACTCGAGTTTCTAGGACTCGAGTACTGTGTTAGAAGTACCCAAGTCCACTACCTCGAGAATAAGATGGGATATAGTAACCAAAAAGTGTGAAAATCATCCAGATTAATAATAGAGATGTATATGTAATCGATATAAAGAGATGTATATGTAATTGGTATTAAATCAATGTATAGTACCATGTCCAATTCCACAGTCAGGAGGATGTGTTCGTGTCTATTATGGCCTTCGCGGCCGATCCTCAATGTGTGAAGCCTCTAGTGGGGGGGGGGGGGTGGGTATCTTTGTCTGGATGGCACCAGGGGTGGGTAGCCCAAGGGTGGGCATGAATCTCATCTCATCTCTACCACGTACATCTGCAGGGGCAGTGCCGGTAGTCCGTGGGGGAGATGTACAGGTGGCGGGCAACAGAGATGTAGTAGAGGATGTGGGTGGGCAGGTATCATCACGAACCATGGATGGGGACCGACATGTCTCCCCATGGGCAAATGTATGGGATGGACCCGCATCATCATGTGCCATAGAGCCTATGTCATAACCAGTGTCCAAACACATCTCATCTGCTGTCTGACTTGCCTCCTCCATGGTGTGGTCATGCACAGGTGTGTGACGCCCACCAAATGTGTGACGACAACCAGTTGTGGGACGCCGACTAGATGTATGACGCTGACTAGATTGACGGCCTCCATATTCTTGACGTCCACCTGCTTGCCGACCACGCCCTACAGTTAGTTCACTTGTGTTGTCCGCAGTGCGTGCGTCGTCCAAGGTCAACCGATCGATCTCTTCAACAGATTGCAAGGCATTAATACAATCGATGTAGATCTTGGACCCTGGTTTGCACTTCGCCATAATCCTCAACTGTGATTCAATTGGTCACAAGTATACAATAGTAGTGTTAGAAGGTTGAACTAAACTATACGTAGCGAGGTACATTTATAACAAAATAGTCTCTGTAAACTTACCAAAGTGTCCCAGTACAAGGTCTCTTTTGTAATGTGCCGAACAGTGATGGAACAAAACCACACCATATACTCGTCATTGTAGCTCATCTCCCCATGAAAGGGCGGTGCATCGGCAATTGTGGCGTGTGCAGCCCATCTAGCAATATGTGTGGCATGTTCTTCAACCCAATTTTTTTCTTGCTTGCCCTGGAGTGTTATCTTGTGAAGTTCAATTGAAGTATCGACATTGACCGGTACGCCTTGCTTCATCCTAAACTGTAGGAGAGTACATTCGAGGTGATGGCCTTCAACCACCCAAAAATGTATGAGTGGCATGATGGACCTCCATATGTGTTGGCCTGTCGTACAATATGCAGGCAAGGAACCCAAATAATCTCTATATGGCTCCCAGAAAATCTACAATGATCCAATAAATGCAAACAACCATATTAACAATATAATTAGAAAAAATGTGTAACGAATGTGAACAATACATGGCAACAATGTTTAACTCTAAAATGTATTAGGTTTATTCATTCCAAAGCGAATTGTAAGTACAAAAACTACATGCCAAAGCGGTTCCCACTTGTAAGGCACGATACTTGATTTGGTCGTAGCGAAGCAAGCGACACACGATAGGTGCGTAGGACGTGTATTGGATGTTTAGTTGTTATCTTAGCCCCTTTCCATCTAGCAAACAACATAGACATAACCTTCATATTAGTTACTTACATAATTCCCATGCAAAAAAAGTTAATGTGGAAATGTAAAACGGTAACTATCTAAGATCCTACATACCTGATAGCAAGTGGACCTGGGGGCAGTGCTTAGTGTGGATGCCTCATCATAGGACATATGTGTGGAAACCTCACCCACACCCACAACTGCACTAACAGCAGTGCACCGCCAATTTGCTTGGCTGTCTTCTTTGATGCATTACAGAGGTGTCTATATAGCCAACTTAGTGCTGCACTACCCCAACTATAATTCTTTCCGTTGCTAATTGGATTGAAAAATTGTAGATACATGATTGAGAGTCGTTCGCCAGACTTGTCCATAAACAGCATACTACCCAACATTTGGAGTATGTAAAACCGAGCATACTGCTGCACAGGCACTTCAGTGGCGTCAGTGGGGAGAGGGTTGATAAAATTGCTTCTCGAGCCATTTGGCTTTTATCCTCGACCCTTCTATCATTGCAGTGTTCTTACCACGACCGACTAGTCTGTCCAGCGGACTGGGGGTACCTAGCAATTTGATGAAGAAGTCACGCTAATTGTCCACATGGGTAAATCCCACCACCGGCAAGCCATGTACAGGTACCCCATTATGACCTCTATGTCTTGTAGCGTGATGGTCATCTCACCCTGGGGCAAGTGGAATGAGTGCGTCTCTAGCCGCCATCTCTCCACTAAGTTCGTGATCAGTGCATGGTCAAGGTCCATATGTGGGACCCAAAGTAGCCCATCTAACCCCGCATTTGTGATATAAGTGGTGATCCGTGGATCTAACCCACCTTCAAATAGACCTTTCTCTCGGTGACGACAAGTCAGTACACCTAGCACTTCTTGCAAACAAAGCAGCTTAGTATTAATAATAGCATTCATTAAGCACGTAATAATTACACTTCAAACTTAAATACCAAAAATCTTTCTACTACATATATTGACAACGATTTTTGACGAGTGCATTCCTTGCCTTTCAAAGGAGCATCCCAAAGCAAACCTAAACGATGCACAGCTTGCCTCGTCAAGATAGTCTGTATAGAGGGTCCCGCTCAATGTGGGTCCATATCTAGCATAAATTAAAGGTGATTAATGGTCCATTAAGTGACTACTGGCCCTTTAGGTCAAATGCAAAGCATAAACATTCTAATTCTCTTTTTAAGGAGCATGACACATGAGGAAAATTCACATAATTGAGTTCCTACTTTTTCTTTAATAAATTTCTCTTATAAGCTTGAATTTCATTCAAGAGAGTGTGGCTATATAACTTACAAGCAGATTCAAAAGAAAGAGAATTGCATTAGGATAAAGTGAAGCCATTTGTTTTGGATGTGTTTATGCCTGGTAGGTAAACAGAGTCATGGCATTACAATGGGTAGGGTGTCTAAACTACAAGCATGATCTTTGAAATTGGTATGGCAGTTCACAATTAGAATTTGAAAGTATTATGCATCTTTTAATAGGTATTATGCAATCGAAACACACATCTTTTACTTGAACATCTAAGGGTTGTCATGCATTTGGTGACAATAGCAATCAGGGAAAAATTCACTTCAAATACATAAACTTTCTTCTTCTTCTTCTTCTTTATTTATTTATTTTTAATTATAAACATATTTGACTGAAAATGGCAATAATATATATCTAATGCAGCCTTCACTCATATCATAAGAAAAAATGAATTAAACTTTAGAATGTTAAGTAGTCCAAACATCCTACTCATTATTCAACAACATCAAGCCCTAAAAAAATTTAGGCTCAGCTATGGATCCTCTATATATTCTAAGCAAACTACTCAGTCTCACAAATCAAATATGGCCTCAATGACAACGCTAACTGTGTCCTACAATGACTAATTACTCTAATAACACATGAAAATGTTCATTAAAAACAACAAAAAACATTCAAAAATTACACCACAAATACCCAATGCTCAAACAAATATTGAGATAAGAGACATACCTTGTGATTCCAAACTAAAGATGCAGACCGAGAGTGAGAGTAGAGAGCGTGAGCAAGAGGAAGAGTACAGAGTAAGACTGAGACTGAGAGGGAGACCGAGAGTGAAAGGGAGACTAAGAATGAGAGCGAGAGTGAGAGGGAGATTGAGAATGAGAGCGAGAGCGAGACTGAGAGGGAGATTGAGAGCATGTGGGAGAGTTAGAGTGAGATGATAGTGAGATTGAGGAAGTGAGAGTGAGTTGATAGCGAGATTGAAAGAGTGAGAGGGAGACTGAGAAAGGGAGTAATGAGAGAGTAAGCTAAGTATGGGTAACAGGGGTTCACTCGGGTTTAATGGATATGGGTACTAGACTAGAGCGGTACTCGAGTCCAAGAAACTCGAGTACCAAGTGGAATTTTTAACTACCCAGATTGATATCTGAGTTTAGTGGACTCGAGTACCACATTATACAGTACTCGAGCCCAAGAAACTCAAGAACAAAGTGGCATTTTTAAATCCCTAAATGTCATGTCAGTCATGCCACGGTGGAACTAGAAAATAGGGAACTCGAGTTTGGTGAACTCGAGTATTAGAAAAAGTGGTAGATCACCATTTATTTCCAAAACTGTGTTTTTTTGCTAAAAATTTTATGAAAGGGCGGTATTTGGCCATTTTGGCCCTGATTTGACAATGCACTGATAATGGGCCCCACAAAATCACTATTTACCACTATTGGCACTAAAACTCAGTTTTCAACTTTTGAAAGCACAAAAAAAAAAAAAAATTCCGGTTTCCATCACCCAAACTCAAATTTTTGAGTTTTAAGTGATGAAAACAAATGTCAAAAATCAAGCCAAACACTCTTTCATTTGTGGGACCCATGAGTTTTGAACTATGGGTTATAAAAACAGAGTGATATCACTCAGTTTTTTGCCAATCCAAACAGCCTCTTATTCTCTCTCCTCTCTCTTTCTCTCTAGTGTGTTAAATTAATTTCCTTTTTTTTTTCTTGGGCTTTTATTCTCTCTCCTCTCTCTTTCTTTCTAGCTCTTCGTCTCTCACTCTCCCTCTTATCCTTCTCACTTCACTCATTTTCTCTCCTTCAATCATTTCTCTCTCTCTCTCTCTCTCTCTCTCGTTTAGACCTTGCCACTAGAGTGGGGTCGTAGGTCATTTTGCATGGAGATCGGTGTAGAGCGTGGCTTGTGGTGTTGAGATCGGTGCGGGTTTTTTCTAGTTGTGTAGGAGATCAGCATGGGTTTTTCTAGTTATGGAGGAGATCGGTGTGGGCTATTCTGTCGTGACTGTTGAATTTGTGTACTTGGGTGTTGCGTGTGTTTTTTTTCTTGGTTATTTGATGATGGTTCTTCTCGGTTTGGGGTTTGGCTGTTGTGTGTGTGTGTGTGTGTTTTCCCTTGGTTATTTGATGATGGTTCTTCTGGGTCTGGGGTTTGAGTGCTATGTGTATGGCTCCGTTGTACTCCATTTATGGTTTTTTTAAAATGGGTTTGCTGGGATACACAGGGGTGGTGTTGGGATATGTGGGGGGATTTTGGTTTGGTTTGATTTGATAGTTTTTTTTTAAAAAAAATGGTTTTGGTTTTGGTTTGAGGGTCCGGTGGGTAGTTATAGGATAATGGGGGTGGCAATGTGTTGTTGTGGTTGTTAGGTGGTTTTTTTTAATGGGTTTTGGTGGGTAGCATGGTGGTGGCTATTGTGGGTTCTTGGTGTGGGTTCATGGTGGCCAGTGGGTTTGCTGGGATGTGAGTGGCGGTGGTTGCTGGGTTGGGAGTTTAGTTGTAGGCGGTGGTTGCTTGTAGGAGGAAGAGAGAGAGAGAGATAGTAAATAAATAATAAAAAAATGGTAAATAATGAATAAAAAAAATATTTAAATTAAGGCGAAATTTAAATACAATATCTAATGCCCTGTAGCTTAAGTTCTCTCTTAAAATTTTAACATGCGACAACTTAACAAAATTCATATAACCGCACTATATATTAAAAAAATAGTCATTCTCCTATACTCTTTTTTTTTGTTAAGGGGTACGGTACCCACTTGAATTTTTACCATTAGATTTATTTGTTTTTAATCTAAGCTATTTATATAATTTTAATAGGATACCAGTTACCGGTCAGTCAGGTTAACATATAAAACCAAAAAAAAAATACGATCCTTCTCTCTCGCATCGCGTCTGATCTGAAGCAGGTTCTTCTCTTTCGCCATCTCTTCTTTCTGACCTTCATGCTGATGTTCTTGGGTAAATCATTGAATCTGTTTGTTGGGCCAAAATGGGCAATTAGCCACAGTTGCTGAAGAATATAGTTAGTAGGTATTGGTGTGAAAGTAAATATAATTCTAACATCTCGAGTGTAAGAGAGTCGATTTTGGGGGTCAAAATCGAGTCTCAAGGACTCGATTTCCAAGGTCTATCACGTCTAATATGGCATTTTATCCACGTGGTGACCACCTGAAAATCGAGTCTTAGAGACTCGATTTACAAACCACCCAAAAAAAAAATCCCAGAAATCTCTGGGTCGCGCCGCCTAGGTCGCGATCTGGGTCGCGACCCCTGCGAGACCTGGGTCGCGACCCAGGTGCGCAGGTCGCGACCTGGGTCGCTCGGCTTGGGTCGCAACCCCTGCGCGACCTTGGTCACGACCCAAGCGCGCAGGTCGCGACCTGGGTCGCGATTTGGGTCACGACCTGGGTCCCGTGGCCTGGGTCGCGACCCCTGCGTGACCTGGGTCGCGCTGCTGGTCGGCGGCGATGGGCTGTGGTGGCTGACCTTGTGCCGGAAGACAGATGCAATGAGGAAATGAAACTCAGAAAAAAAAAAAAAAAAAAAGAAAAAAAAAAAAAAGAAAAAAAAAGGAAAATAAGAAAAAACAAGTGAAAGTTGTAAATCGAGTGTCAGATACTCGATTTTCAGGTAGAGTCCACGTGGAAAAAATGCCACATCAGACTTGATCTGACCATGAAAATCGAGTCTTTGAGACTCGATTTATAGCTTAAAATCGACTCTCTTAAGCTCAAGATGTTAGTAAAAAATATAGTTTAGAAACAGTACCTACTAATTATAATGTTTAAAAATTAATGCTAATGGACCATTTTGGCCTATTTGTTGGCATCCTGTTTGGATCTTTGGATTTGGATTTGAGGGGCCAAATCCAAATCCTTAGTTTGGATATCTTAAAAAGAGATGGATTTGGATTTGATCCAAATCCATCCAGGATATGAGGCATCTCACGTTCTTCTTCAAGGAAATGCTCTCTTCTACGTTCTGAAACTGAAGCCACCATCGTTCCCAGTGTTTGTCTCTCTCAATTCATCTTGTCCTCTTAAACTTCTCTATTTGTCTCTTCCATCAATTGTAAATCTGAATCACAAAATATTGATAGGATTGTCTAGGTTTATCTATGCCTCTGTGGGTTCCGTTTGATTTGTTTGTGGGTTTTGTTTAATTTGCTTCTTATTTTTTGTGGGCTTGTATCTACTGGTAAGGATGGGAACTGGGTTGGTTTAGTTTTGTTAAGAAATTGTTGAAATGCAAGGTGTTTGATGAAATGCTTCTATGAGCTGGAATTTCTAGGAGAAACTCGTATGAGTCTGTGATACAAATTTTAAAAGTTGTAGCTATAAAAATATTAAAAATACAGACTTCCTTTCAAAAAAAAAAATACAGACTTTATCATCTTCTTTTTTTTTCTTTTATTAGACCAAGAATTATCGAAATCTTTAATTTTGTTATCAATAGTTAATTTAATGCCCAGGCTACATATTCAAAGCATCAATATAACCATTCCATTCAAACTGCATTGAAAATTTTGCAAACTGAATTTATGCAAAGTAAATGATGTAGTCCAGATTGCCACCCCTTTCTCTGACTATAATTTGTATCCATCTAATTTCTATATAGTCATAATTTATCACATTCTTGGTTGTTTTTAATCTTTATGATGATAATGTAAAGGTGGTACACCATTGTGATTGAATCTTAATCTTGACTGAAGGCAGACATCAAGTAATTTTGTTACTAGCCTGGTCACAAACTCACAATGAGGGGTATTCAGAATAAGCTTGTGACAATTAACTCAAAGCCAAAACACGCAAATACTAAAATAATAAGGAGATCTTGCCACTACAAAATATAGATAGTTATCCCATTAAGCTTGCTAAGGTTGAAAGTGGTACTAAATTTCTCTTCTTTTTTTCATTTTTCAATGCTTTTGCTTTTTTGTGTGTGTGTTGGTAGTTTCTTAGATTTTTTTTTTTTTTTTTTTTTTTTTGTATCAAATTTTACAGGCTCCGGGTATGCTAGGTCGTAGGCTTGGACCCTGGTTAGCTGCAAACTCCTTTGGTTTGTTGTAGAACACTGCAGGGTCATACAGGCAAGGTATACACATATACATGTACATATATTCTTTGTGTTTGTGTTTGACTATTTTGGTTAGGTTGTATCAGTTGTACAATTGTATTGCTGGAAATGGTGATTAAGTTACTAGAATGAGTTAGAAATGGTTTACTGTACTTTGCACTTTCAATTTTGAAGTATCAATTTTATCCCTTAGTCAATCAACGGGTAGTTGTCCCTATTATTAGTGGATTGGATTGTTGTCACTCTTCTAAAGGTACTAAGAAATTCCGAGGAAAATAAAATGCAATCTTTATTGTAGAGTGGCTTGAGTGGAAATTATTTCTTGGATTTTCTAGTAGTGGAAATTCTGTAATTTAAAGTTGTAGAAATTTTTTTTTTCTCATTTTTCCAAGAGATAATTTCTGGAACCATTTTGGGCATATCTTTAATGAGACCTCTTTGTGTAATATACATTGGATTTAGAAATCTTTCTCTTTTGGTAAGTAAAATGTAATAGCCACTCCTTGGCATTTAAAATTTATGAAACATTGAGATGGTACTGTGACTACTCTATTGGCAAGACATTGTAGATATACAAAGCACATTGCCATGCATTTACAAATATTATCTTGTTTTAGTTGATTAAGCCAGATATTTTTATGTACAGATTAATATTTGCTAATTAGGATTCTTAGTTGTCCCTGTTATTATTGGGTTGAAGTGACATTAGTTTCTGAGATTGCTATAGTGACATTACATGCATGAATTTTTTTTATTTATTATTATTAGCTATAGATTCTTATAGTTTGTATTTTAAAAAATAAACAGAGACAAAAATGAGATGGAAGAGATATGTCCACTCAATGAAAACGTAGTAGAGAGGAGATGGAAGTATATGAGGAAGAGGTAATGAGGTGAATTCTCCTAATGCACACCAACCATGTCAACATTCAGTATAAACAAGTTATGTAGCTGAGCCTCGTAAAAAAAAAAAAAGGGAGTAGGAAAGATCCATGTCAACATTCCCTAAATACCCTTCGTCTTGCCTATATAGTTAGCTGTTCATGTAGTGGCTACGTTAATTTTCTTTTTTATTTAATGTGCAGAGTTCAAGTTCCCAGCCATCAAACCTGGTTCATTCCTTGTCATATCAGCATCCGCTATATTACCATTGGCAAGCACCCTTCCTCAACCCACAAATGGAGTTATGGTGGAAAGGATTTAGTCCCATTATGATTATTTTAATTTATATCCTAAAGTCACTTGCTCTGTTTCTCTTTTGACATAGTGTTTGCAAAGTTCTCAAGAGAATACTAAATTACTAATGCCGGTTATTCATTAGTAACTAGCCTAATTATAGGTCCAAAACAATTTTCCATGCCGAAACAATCATCAAGCTTTTGTATGAGCAACAGATCCAACCAATTGTTTTTTCTTTTAGGTTTGCATCATTAGTTGACTCTGTCTGTATTCACATTATATGGAAATTTTTTAATCTTTTTTCCTTTGCTGTATCAATTTACTGGAGCTAAATTTGGTAATGGGGAGCTCCCTTCAAACCAAATCTCAATGCATTAAAAGTTTCTATAGCTTCTGAGCAACTATTTGAGCTAATTGGCTACAACTATGGTCCTTACTTGTAAAATTACCAAGTAGTTGACGAGAAAATTGTTGTAGAAATATTGAATGTAATTTTTAACTATTGATAACATTGCATTTTAGCAGACTTTGAAATCTAAAATTATTTTGAAATGTAGTCATAGCTTGTAGCTGGTTTGGTGTGTTTTTGCTTTTGCTTGGTTGCTTCATTTTGTTATTTCCTGTCAAGAATATCATTAGCTATTTTCATTGAAATGCATAATTTATTTGCTTCTCAATTTTACACTCTCTTTCCCTTCATATTTTGGATATCAAGTTCTTCAAGAACACACTCTTTAAGGCCTAAATTTATTTTAGGTTTCAATTTCAAGTTTTTCAAGAAAACACGCTAAGGCCTAAATTGTTTTAAGTTTCAATTTTTTTTCTTCTTTAGAGTTCACAGTTACAACATTGTATGGTCTAAATATATAGCTTGTTTGGAATCATTTAGAGGAGCAAATGTTTCCTAACAAATAACGTTTGCTTTGGGTCTTTTTTTTTTTCTTTGAGAAAATTTAACACCATAAAGGCACCAAAAAATTTGAGATGTGTTTGATTAAAATACCAATGAGATGTCAAAAATCATCAAGTTGTCTTGAAAACCTCTAATATGACCGAAATATCTTTACAATCACTAAAAAAAATCCAAGATATCACTCTAACATGGCCAATTTGAGTGGTTTTGATGCTATTATGGTAATTTTCAAAATATTTAGTAATTTAATCATTCTAGGTATTTTTAGTGCTACTTTGTTCATTTTCAATGTTTTTATTATTATTAATTTTGAAAGTTTAAAAAAGTATTTTAGTCATTTTATAGGTTAATGAAGGTATTTTGGTAATATTGAGGCATTGGGGTATTTTAGTAATTTTATATATTTTTGGGGCCATTTTTTGAAATCCTTAATTTCCAGGGTATTTTTGTTAATTTTCAAGTTTGTAACTATTCTGGAAAAATTCATTGTTAACATTTTAGTTATTACCAAGATTATTATAAATCAATAAAAGTACAGTCATATGTGATGTTGGTACTGCCTAATGTGATTAAAAAATAATAAAACTATTGAATATAACAAAAGTATGATCATATGTGATCTGGTACTACCCAATGTAACATTAGAACCATCATAAGTGAGAAAAAATAATGGTACCATCAAATATGACAAAAGTATAATCAGATGTGATGTTGGTACTGCTCAATGTGATGTTGATACTGCCCAATGTGACGATGAAACTATCAAATATGAGAAAAAAAAATTAGGGCACCACTGAATGTGACAAAAGTACATTCAGATGTGATGTTGGTATTGCCTAGTGTAACGATAGAACTGTCAAATGTGAGAAAAAATTTCGAATACGACAAAAGTACAGTCAAATGTGATATTGAAAGTGTCCAATGTAATGATGGAATTGTCAAATGTAAAAAAAATAATGCTCTCATGGAATGTGACAAAAGTATGGTTAAATGCGATGTTGGTACTACTCATTGTGACGATGAAACTGTCAAATGTGAGAAAACAATTATGAAAAATGAGGGTACCACCGAATGTAACAAAAGTACGATCACATGTAAAATTATTTCCGTAAGTTTCTAGGTTTCAGGGGCATTACAATCATTTTTTAGGCTCTAAGCGTATTTAAGTAATATTTTAGGTTACATAGTCATTTTTTAGGTTTCAGTTATTTTTTAGGTTGTAATTGTCTTCTAGTAATTTTAAAGGGCTTTTATTTTGGTCATTTTCAAGTGCTATGGAGTATTTTTGGTCATTTTTTTTATAGGTTTTTTGGTTATTTCGAGCATTTTTTATGTTTTAGGGTAATTTTGGTCTTTTTTTAGGTTTTAGGCTCATTCGGTCATTGTTTAGGTTCTAAGGGTATTTTGATCATTTTTTAGGTTCTAAGGGTATTTTGGTCATTGTTGAGGGTTTTAAAGGTATTTGAGTCATTTTCAAGTTTTATGAGGTATTTTGGTCATTTTATAGGTTTCAAGTGTAATTCAAAATTTTTTAAGGTTTCAGGGTCATTTCGATAGTTTTAAAGCTTCTATGAGTATTTCAGTCATTTTCTAGGTTTAAGGTGCATTATGGTCATTTTTTAGATTCTAAGGGCATTATTGTCACTTTTTAAGTTACTAGGTCATTTCAATCATTTTTTAAGTTTCATGGTCATTTAGGTCAATTTTTTTTAGTATCTAAGGGTATTTCAATTATTTTTTAGGTTTAGAGGGTATTTCAGTCATTTTTTTTAGGTTTTAGGGCCATTTTGGTCATTTTTTAGGTTTTAAGGATATCCCAATAATTTTTCAGAGTTTCGAGGTAATTTTGGTAATTTTTAAGTGTTAGGATGCGTTTTGGTAATTTTAGTATATTTAAGGGTATTTTCGAATTTTAAAGACTTTAGGAGTATTTTTATTATATATATAGATTCGTTGATTATTAGGTAATTCAGTGGAGTTGAGTTGGATTGGCTACGGCCATATGTAATGTTGGTACAACTTAATATGACAATAGAATTGTCAAATGTGAGTTAAAAAAAAAATAGAATCATTGAATGTGACAAAAGTATGGTCATATATGATATAGGTACTGCCCAATATGACGATGGAACTGTCAAATATGAGAAAAAAAAATTAGGGTACCACCGAATGTGACAAAAGTACGGTCAAAAGTGATATTGGTACTGCACAATATGAAGATAGAACAGTCAAATGTGAAAAGAAAAAAAAAACCATTGAATATGACAAGAGAACTGTTACATGTAATATTAGAACTGCACAATGTGAGGATGGAACTATCAAATGTGAGGAAAAAAAAAATCACCGAATGTGACAAAAGAACTGTCATATGTGATGTTGGAACTGCACAATGTGATAATGGAATAGTCAAATGTGAGAACAAAGTAAGAGAACCACCAAATATGACAAAAGAATTGTCACATATAATGTTGGAACTGCACAATGTGAGAATGGAACCATCAAATATGAGTAAAAAGTAAGAGAACTACCAAATGTGACAAAAGAACTGTCACCTGTGATGTTGGTACTGCACAATGTGAGGATAGAACAGTCAAATGTGAGAAAAAAAAAATAGAGGAGCCACTGAATATGACAAGAGAACCGTCACATGTGATATTGAAACTGCACAATGTGAGGATGGAACTGTCAAATGTGAGAAAAAAAAAAAAGGAATCACCGAATGTGGCAAAAGAACTGTCACATGTGATGTTGGAACTGCACAATGTGAGAACGGAACAGTCAAATGTGAGAACGAAACAATCAAATGTGAGAACAAAGTAAGAGAACCACCAAATATGACAAAAGAATTGTTACATATGATGTCAAATATGAGAAAAAAGTAAGAGAACCACCAAATATAACAAAAGAATTGTCACATGTGATGTTGGTACTGCACAATGCGAGGATAGAATAGTCAAATTGTGAGAAAAAAAACCACTGAATATGACAAGAGAACTGTCAGATGTGATATTGGAACTGTACAATGTGAGAATGGAACTGTCAAATGTGAGAAAAAAAAAATAAAGGAATCACCGAATGTGACAAAAGAACTGTCACATGTGACGTTGGAGTTGCATAAAATAGAACAGTCAAATGTGAGAAAAAAGTAAGAATACTATCAAATATAATAAAAGAACTATCACATATGATGTTGGAACTGCACAATGTGAGAATAGAACCATCAAATATGAAAGAAAAAAGTAAGGGAATCACCAAATGTGACAAAAGAACTGTCACATGTGATGTTGGTACTGCACAATGTGAGGATAGAACAGTCAAATGTGAGGAAAAAAAAAAGAGAATCACCGAATGTGACAAAAGAACTGTCACATATGATGTTGGAACTACACAATGTGAAAATGGAATAGTCAAATGTGTGAAAAAAAGTAAAAGAACCACCAAACGTGACAAAAGAACTGTCACTTGTGATGTTGAAACTGTACAATGTGAGGATAGAACCGTCAAATGTGAGAAAAAAAAAAAAAAAGAACCACTAAATGTGATAAAGAACTGTCACAAGTGACATTGGAACTGCACAACGTAAAAATGGAACCATCAAATGTGAGAAAAAGGTAACTTGGTATAGCAGGCTACCTACTAGAGGGTACCATACCCCCTCCTTTTTTTTAAAGGGTACAGTAGAATTACTCTTAAAAAAAATTTCAACTCTAATTCAATACCCACATTATCGCCACAAGTTCCGAAAACCAGATTTAGCAATTCCTTTATTTTGCCTATGAAGTTGTCCAAAATCAATAACTTTCGATTCACAGCAGAACCAGATTGCAAGAAAAGAAAAGATAATTCAACTATAGAATTAACTCCAATAAAGCTACTTACTTCCACTAACCTAAGCAAATCCAAGAAATATACATACCACTTTTATATTGTACCAATCACAAGATATCACGTATTGTGAAAAGAGTTGTGAAAAAATAGATTTATTGCAACAAAGTAGTTAACATGCAGTGAGACCAGGGCGAGGAGGTTATTTTGTAGAACCCTTAATTTGTAAGGAAATCCTAATGCCACAAAGATTATCATTAGAAAGAATAGTATTCCCGGTTACAATTTCTCAAAGAGAAATGCAAGTTCGAGAATTACACCAAGAATCCACAACCACCAAAAAATAATGATGATAAACTAAGATGACCAATGCAACCACAGCTTGGACTATAAAAAGTATATTTATTCACTGAAGTAAAAGAAATATGTTACAATTAGGAGGTCGTCAGCTGACAACAGTCTCTAACAGACCATATAAGACAGGCAGTGCCACTATCGATACAATAATATCTTAAAAAGGTTGGAAGAGGGGAATCAAGTGAGCATTGCTTGTTCTATGATACAATTCCGAATGTATAATTAACCAATCTATCTACCCACAAGAAGAGACATCCTCGAACCTCCAAGCACATATTGCAGTTTATTGTTGTATTACATGACAAAAATCCAAAAGAAAAAAAAAACTGTAATATACAACATGTTGGTGCCATTGGACAGAGAGAGAACAAATTGCGGATTTCTGACCCACAAAATGTTCCAATCACATCTCTATGTCTTCAAGGTCGGGCAGTGGGAAGCGAAGGATTGCTGCAATGCCAGTTAGTGTCGCCAGTTCTGCTCAGAATGATATTCAAATAAACGGTCATAGGGAAGAAATTTGCATAACCCCACCCAACCCCACAGTTCCCAAAAAAAGGGGGGTGGGGGGGGGGAAGGGAGAAACAAAACCACATTTCTTCACTAATCCAACTCAGCACATTTTGCAATTTATATGGGTTTTAAGCACAAAAGAAATCAAGGTATAACAAAATAATACTCACGTTCTCCTGAGACATGCAAAGATGAAAAAATATGAACAGTGCCCCCTGAATCCTTCACTGAATCAACCAAATTGGCATATTTTTTCCTTGTTGCTACATCAGAATTCCTACACCCAAATTCTTGTTATTGACACTCCTGGCCTTTTAGTATTGAAACTCACCAAAGTTACACAAATTTTTAATGCTACAATATGAGATTTTCAGAGTGCATGCCAAAATAAACAAGTCAAGAAAGAGAGATCAATCTGTAACTCGTGAGTTAAGTAAAGAAAACATGGTTGAGTTAAGTAAGCAAGATTGCATGTGTAAAGAAAGAAAAAAAAGATGGAGTAGAGTAACCAGTGAAGGAGACAAGTAACTCATGACCAAATAGGCAAAGAGAGAGAGAGAGAGAGAGAGAGAGAGAATCTGTATCAATGTACTAGAAGTTGTAATTGCAAAATTGCATGTGTAATTAACAGATTATAAATCAAGTTCACATGAATACATTTCAGAACCACTAACTGCAACATGCTATGCTTCCTTATATACTCCCTCCATCCCTTTTTTTGTTTATGTTTAGATGCTCCTCCATCTTTTTCAGAGAACTCTGTATATACTCCCTCCATCCTTTTTTTTATGGTCCTCTTTATAAAATCCAACTTTTAAAGAGAAAATAATTTAATACATTGTCTTTTACATTGTGATTGTATGGGTTGTACCCTTGTGCTGCACAGGTCATACCCTACAAGAAGAGTCTAGAATATTTTGGTGATGTGGTATCTCGACCAGCTGACACCATTGGAATATTCTACATAACGTCTGCTTTTCCTCTAGACATTACTAGAGTGGACAAATGCTTCAGGTGTTTTTTATTTTAATTCTTTGGCTGATTTGTTTATACTCTCTTTAGTTTTTTTTTTTCCTGATTTTGCTGGCTCCATGGTACACTACCTTTGGGCTATGGTTCCCTGTATCAATTCTTTTTTCAATGAAGTTATATTACCTATCAAAAAATATTGTAACCAATTCTCTAAATAAACCTAATGAATTGACTGAGGGCAGGGAGAACCTCCTATTTCTTTGAATCTTTCTTATTGAATACTTTTATGAAATGCTTCTCTAACATGGTATCAGAGCATTACCTCTGATTCAGTCTTTCAATACATTCATTCTTTGAGTACGTTCCTTCCTTACTTCTCATCTGAAATTTCATACCATTTTTTTAATCCATCGTTCTCATCAAGTATAGGGGTTGGCACAGTTAGTGGAATCTGTTAGTGGTTAGGGTGGATGAAGATTAGACTTCACTGCCAGTGTTGTTGTCATGGTTCAGAAGTGGAACTGCAAATCCGGCATTGCAACTGCCGAAAGTTTTTGTTTGTTGTTATTCATGATAGTTGGTGGTTTTTAAGGGGATTAGGGATGTTTTCTAGTAGCTACTGGTTTTCATCAGCTCCAGTGTCAGCAGCAGTGTTTAATGTCCTTCCCAAATGGATTCTAGGCGTCACCATGTTTTCCTAACGTCGAATTAGTTGCTGCCAGCCATTTTCAAGTGGTATCTAGTCATCAACATCGTGCTTTGACGTCAAAGAAGTTTTATCTGGCCAGTTCTGAGTCCTGCCAGCAGAGTACCTCGTTGGAAAGAAAAGGAACACCCCTGCTTGGTTACACCTAGGAAGCACGGGTATGGGTATGGGTATGATGCGGGAACATAGCAATTTTTGAAATATTAGGGCACGGGTACAACAAAGATACATATATTAATTAATTATTATTATTTTTTTTTTTTCAAAGCTTACAAAAATTTGTTTCATTACAAAAATATTATTATTTTTTAAATAATTGTTGAAAATTCATTTGTAAGCTTATTAAAAGCTTAGCCACTATATTTATACATGTATCTACCGTCAACTTAATGAAAAAAGAATGGTAAAAAGTTAACTCATAAATGACAAATTTGAAAAGAAGCTATTCACGTGGGTGGGTAGGTAGAGATAAATGCTTCACATGTGTGCTAGTGCGAAATAGATCTACTGGCCTGAGTACACATGGACAAAACAAGGAAAAAGGGCAAAAGGCAGAAATTGCAAAGAGAAATAGATCTAAGAAGCTTGGCCTGAGCAAGATCGGTGTGACTCGCATGAGAAGTACAGCCCGTGTGAACCTTAGATCTTTTAAAAGCTCTTCTCATCGGTACTTTGTTTCAGTGGGCACGTGTTTGGTATTTTACGAATTGTATTTCCATTTCTGAATTCTTACACTCTATTAGATCAAGTTTTTGAACCTGCTGTATTTTTTCTTGATCAGAATGTTCATCATCGTGAACATGATGCTCAGCATTTTTGAATAAAAGTTTTATTACCTATAAAAAAAAAAAGGTACAGCCTGTGTGCCAACTGTATCCCCGCCATGTCCATTATTTTTCAAAACATAAAAAATAAAAAATGGCCTGGAACACGTGCAGCTGTGTCCAACGCATGTCCCATGTCCCTTTTGTGTCAGAAACGGGCACAGCAACCCAAATGCCGCAGTCGTCCTTTCCAGGGTTACAAGTTGTGGGTACTCCATCTCACTCCATCTCCGGGATAAGCATAACCTTATCCATTCTAAGGTCAGGCTCTTAAGATTATTTGGTTATGCATTTTACTGACCTTAATCTAGAATGAGGATATCCTTATCCATACCAAACCAACCTCAGCCCAATTTGGATCCAATCCATAGCAATCAACCCAAAACGTCAACAGGAGACCCATTGAGCTTTGATACCTCTGACGCCGTGTCATTCTGCTCAAAGCCCCAAACAAATGCGGAAAGCATATACAATTAACAACTTGAAGCTCCAACTCATCTTTGTTAATTCCAGTAATTTCCTCATTAATTTTAATCTATTATCCATGCATTCGTTGGCAATAAAAATAGAATCTAAAATCTGTCTACCTAGAGTAAAAGCTTCCCAAAACCATCTTCAATCTATTGGTCAACATCAACACCTTTGCACTTATTTAGTGAACCCCACAAAGAAAGATTAACATGCCTAAAATAGTTAATAACCACAAACCCTGCTTTCTTGGGAATATGAGGAATGAAAGAAGTATCAAGGCTTTTTTTCCCTGGATATCTTATTTGAGAACAGCTCAGCAAGTGTGGAAGAACACAATAGAAAAGCAATCTGGGCCTGTAGCTTTATCACCATCCATATGAATTATTGCCTCAAATCCTCTTCTTCAAATGGTCTTTCTAATCATTCAGCCTTTTTATGATTGATAGACAAAAATTGTCAACCATCCAAAGACAATTGCAATCAACAGAATTTGTAGAATTCTGACAGCCTTCGACAGTGTTCATTCGACCTCGTTTGTAGGATTTATTGATCTTTTGAAATTTCAATATAATTTTCCAGGAGTTATCCAAATATTCTTCCTATCTACTGGAGCATTCTCCTCTTTAAACCAGCTGTGATGAGTACTTTGCTAAAATAAAGTTCGCAATCTACAACTCATAATAAAAATTCATGGTATCTTTCTAACTAATAGCATTTGACAGAATAGATCCATATAATTGAAAATAATTATCAACAAAAAATAGTTGTTTCTTATACTCAGTCAGCAACTTCAGAGGAAAATAATTAAAAAAAAATTTAAAGGACATTACTTTCTTTAGACCAAAAAAAAAAAAAAAAATACAGCAGATTGGCTTTAATATTTATATATGCGTGCAGCATTGACTGATATGTGGATTAGACGATTACCTAAAAGACCAAGCCTAGGACTTAAGATGACCATGAAACAAAAAACCATGTTTTGAACACTTAAAATAATAAAATATGTTTCTCAGCTTGTGTACTTCAGGAAGGAAAAATACTGCACTGTGTTCTTTTATTTGTGAATGTATACTACACATAAACCTTCACACCACCAGAGGTAATATGCATAAATGGATGGAACATGCAGCAGAATATAACTGGGTTGAGTGCAGCAAACATGGGTGACACATCCAAGTAAAAGAAGATTTTCCAATCAAAATACCAATATACTATGGCTTTTAGCATATCCTGCTGAAGTCCAAAATTTAGAATGCTAACCTGAAAAGTTCATCTGTAAGGAGAAGTGTTTGGATAGCCAATCGTTCATGGGCAACCTCAACATGCTTTGGTCCATAGCAAGCACGAGAAGGATCCTGCATAATACTAAACTTCAGTTACTTAAAACAGTCAAAATAGCTTAAGTAGATAAATATATAGTTAAGTAATGGTACTTAAAAATAAAAACTATAATAAAAATAAAACCTAGATATTTTCAGAGGAAACTTGATAGTAGGAGCAAACAGAGATCTAGCCCAACAATGACTTTCAGAGGATAGCATTCAACATGAATGAATTACAATAAACAACCCAAAAAGGATTTATACACAAAAACTACAGACTTCCTACGACAAGAACCAATATAAGTAGAGAACACCCACAAAGCCAGCTAAAATAATATTTCTTTTCTACTAAATTCCTGAAATTTTACAAAACAAAATCACCTTGAAAGTCACCAGAAAAGCACATGGGCACAACAGTCAACTCCTCCACGAGAACCTCCAAACAAAAATATCATCACATGGGTTTGGTGACTCATTTTTTGATAAGTAAAAAGTTTTATTGATATCAAAAAGAGAGACACCCTAGTACATAGGGAGGGTACTAGGGTCAACAAATTAAGTACAAAAATTACAAGAATCAAGAAAAGCAAGAAGAGAAGAGAATGATTGGTTTTCCAAAGCAGACAACCAATCCAATAAAGTTCTAAAGCAAAATAGCTTGAGATCTGGTATGGATCTCTCATTATTTTCAAAACACTTGCAATTTCTTTCTTTCCAAAGACTCACGTAAAAAAATGGGGAATAATTATCCATATATGCCCATTTCGAAGACGACCAAACCAGCCTTGCCAGCAAGCTAGGAGCCCCACAACTGATTGTGGCATAACCCAACTTACTCCAAATAACCCCAAAACCATAGACCACAAATCCATAGCAACCGGACAATGAAGGAAAAGATGGTCAACCGATTCATCATTACACTTGCACAAATAACACCAATCCAATATTCAAATCTTCATTTTTCTTAAATTGTCAATTGCCAAGCATTTTCCCAAGAAAGTCACTCAAGAAGGGATCTTTTGCTTCCAAATGCTTTTCTAGGAAAAACAATAATCATGAGAGCCCACTAGAAGACTATAATAATTATTAACCATGAACCCCTTAATTTTTATCTAGTTTCCAATTCATCTTATCCTCCCCAAACCCCCTTGCTGAAGAGCCATATATGGTATCCATGAAGCTCGACACAGCCTCTAATTCCCGAACATGAAAACCCCTAAAGAAACTTACATCCCAAAAAAGGACCCCATTAGTGAACTTCATAAGCTGAGCCACACTTGCCTCCCTATCTCTGCAAAATCTAAACAATTCAGGATAGCTAACAGTAAGAGGTGTCTACCCACACCAACAGTCTTGCCAAAACTTAACCCTTGACCCATCACCAATATAATATCATATAGAATATAACGAGAAAAAGAAAGTCATCCTCGACTAATATTTTTCCACAAACCAACACCATAAGGAGCAGAAACTGGGCTGGAGCACCAGCCACCCCATTCACATCCACATTTCACCTCTATCACTTGCCTCCAAAGGGCATCCCTTTCAAGACCAAATCTCCATAGCCACTTCCCAAGCAAAGCTTCATTAAAAAGTCTTACTTTTCTTATCCCCAAGCCACCTGAAGAAACAGGAGTACAAACAAAAGGGGAAAGACTAGAAACCATATAATGAGTTATCAAGCAACCAGTTGTTTCTTTAATTCTTTGGCACAAACCAATAGACCAGGGGGAAATTGTGTGGCACATACCAATAGACTAGGGGAAAGAGCTCCATAAGATCTTGGGACAAAGCACCTGACTAGTATTTACATCCTTTCCTATATCACTGTTCCAAAATCCAAGATTTTGAAAAAAGCTTTTGCAGAGCAAATCAACTAATCCATATGAGACATACGTTACTGGATGACAGAGGACAGAAGCAGCCTTTGTAGACTTGTCCAAGCATGTCAAAGCTAATGTCAATGCCCAAGCAATACCGAGGCCACTTGGGAAACACATTTTAAGCTAAAACAAACAGACCCTTAGTTGTTTCCAATGGCCTATCTTTTAGGACTTTATCAAGAGAGTCTACTATTTATAAGAATTATTTTTATTTGTTTTTCTATTACAATGTAATCAAAGATTTTTTATATGAATTAGGTACAAAGTATCAAGTAGTAAGTAGCTGGATCGTGTTTAAGAAGGTAGCTGCAAGTCACTTGGGATAAATGTACATATATATTAAACAAGTCAATAAGAAAGGTGCTTATGGATCAATGCTTCCCTATTGAGCATCTAAAACTTAGTTCCATGGTTGCATCACTTATCCACCTAAACCCATTGTTTCTCTGTCCCTGTCCTCTTCTTTTTTCTTTTTTTTTTGATAGGTAATAGATATTTTCATTAAAAAAAAAAAGTACATGTTCACGATGATGAACAGAGTACTAGGAACAAATACAAACAAATCAAACAGAAACAAAAATAGATTGCACAAAATCAAAAACGGAAATACATTGTGTGAAACCCCAAATACGAGACCACCCAAACAAAGTCCCAACTAACAAAGACTTCAAAAAATCAGCAGATTCTCAACATCCTCAAAAATGTAGGTATTACGTTCCTTCCAAATCAACCACATCAAACAGGCTGGCACCATATTCCAAACTGAAAAATAGTGTAACCCCAAAAAATTCTCCCATGCAAAAAGAAGAGAAACAACTGTCCTTGGCATCACCCACTGCAAACCAAACATCAAAAACACTTCACTCCATAAGGCATATGCGAACTTACAATAATTTAAAAGATGATCCACTGTTTCTTCATCGTAACGGCACAAGCAACCAATTAACCAAAGACAGGTTCCTTTTTTACAAGGTTGTCAATAGTAAGAATACTATCCTGAATTGCGGTCCATAAAAAGAAAGACACTCTTCTATGTACCTTAATACTCCAAATACACTTCCAAGAGAAAGGAAAGGTAGGAGGAGAAGATAAGGAATTATAGAAAGAGCGCACATCAAAAACATCATTCGGGGTTAACTTCTAAAACAAACGCTCAATCCCCTCACCCCTAGGCATTTTGGAATAAACATGCTCGTAAAAAGCAAACACTCTCTCCTCTTCCCAATCATCAGGAGCTCTATGGAATTGAATATTCCAACTCCTACTACCACCATCTAATGAAATAGTAATCAACTTAGAAATCAAAGCTCCTTTTCTCGTACAACAAGAGAAAAGATCAGGATAAAGATCCTTTAATGGAATATGCCCACACCAAAGATCATACCAGAATCAAATACAAAGACCCTCTCCCGTCACATACAATACACGACCAAAGAAACTCTCAACACCTTTCCTAATATTCTTCCACATTCCACATCCCTGAGCACCTCTACTAACTCTAGTGCACCAACCTCCACTAGACACTCCATACTTGGTAGCTATAACTTGACACCATAAATGATTGGTTTCACTTCCAAACCGTCATAACCATTTTCCAAGTAGGGCTTGATTAAACAAACCAATCTTTCGAATCTCCAAACCTCCATTCTCCACTGGCTAGCACACCTTATCCAAGCAACAAGTGGATATTTGAAAGCTTCCTCAGAACTCCCCCACAGGAAATTTCTCTGGATCCTTTCTAATCTATCTGCCACAGCTTAAGGGATAGAAAACAAGGATAAGAAATAGGTGGGAAGGCTTGAAAGGGTAATTTTCAATAAAGTTAACCTTCCCCCTTTCGACAAATATAAACATTTCCAACCAGAAAGCTTCTTCTCCATTTTTTCTATAATAGGATTCCAAATTGATGGATCCTTAAAATGAGCTCCAAAAGGCATACCCAAGTATGTCATGGGCAACCTACCAACATTGCAACCTAAGACACTAGCCAGAGTGGTCAACCTCCCTACCACCCCCACTAGAACAATCTCACTCTTACCAATATTAACTTTCAAGCCTATGATAGCCTCAAAGAAAATCATCACCATCTGAATATATAAGAGTTGTTCCCTAGTTGCATCACAAAAAAGGATAGTGTCATCAGCAAAAAGAAGATGAGAAATACACAAACCTCCTTGTGAATGGGAATTTGCTTGAAAACCCCTAATAAAGCCACCCTCTTCTGTTCTTTTCAACAACCTGCTCAAAACTTCCATTACCAACAGGAAAAGAAGAGACAAGGAGTCCCCTTGGCGAAGGCCCCGAGTACTACGAAAAAATCCCACTGGAGAGCCATTAACAAGAATTGAAAAACAAACTGTAGAAACACAAAACTTCATCCACCTCCTTCACTTCTCTCCAAAACTCATCCTCTCCATGAGATAAAACAAAGCATCCCAATTCACATGATCATAAGCCTTCTCAATATCCAACTTGACAATCACACCTAGAATTCCACTCTTCATTCTACTATCCAAGCATTCATTAGCAATATGTCTTAGTCCTCTTTTACTTGATTTTCACAGCCATCATAGAAAGACAGCCCCATAATCTTCAGGTTTTAAAGCTATCATGCATCAAAAATCTTGCAATGACTTTTATGTTAGGCGATGACTGCCAGGTGCAGGATACCATGACCATCAATCAGATTGCAGACCCTACAAACATGCACAACCTACATCTTGTGGTCTTAACCCAAGCAATCATGTGTTAAGCTAATATGGTCAGCAATAATTATCTTTAGTGTGTGACTAGGCATCTAAATCATAAAAAGACATAAAACAAACTGTCCAATCTTAAGAATGATAACATCTCAAATATAGAACCTGACATTTGAAAGCATGTCGAAAAAATCCTTGAGAGCTCGAATCTGAAGAAAAGTGGAGAGAATCAAAACTGTTATTGCCCGGTCAAACAAACAAAAACAGAAAGTATGTTAAAACAAACATAAGACTAGAAATAAAGCAAATCCTAAGACCAAAAATAACAACTTTTCCATGTAAAGGTCGTGAAAAATGTTATCCAATTTGGGCTTTCCATGATACCTCTTTTGCTGCTTTAGTATCTTTTATCATATTCATGACATTAGGGGCATCCAAAACCTCTCTCAAACTATGCCTGCACAAGAACGTTTTTAAGTTAGGTGACATCTGTATTTGAATAAAAATTCAATGATAATAAAATTCATTCTTGCAAGAAATAATATCAACTCGGGATGCTAATTTCCAGGAAAGACAAAAACCACAGGAAGTACTAGCTACATAACAACGTTAAAAATTTAAAATAATGCAAAACAACGGAGAATTTACAGGTAGCAAAATTGACAAAACATAATAGAAAAGATGTAATCTTTACATATTTTTTTTTTCTAGATGCGTAACATTTTGTCATAGTATTTTTCAACTAGTATTCCCTTACTCTAGCATGTAACATGATTGTTCTACCTTTTCCTCCGTAGATCCAACCTTTACTGTAGACACATGGAGACAGGTATAATGATGCTACATAACAATGTTAAAATAATGCAAAACATTGGATAATTTACAGGTATTAAAATTGACAGAACATAATGGAAAAGATGTAATCTTTACATACTTATTGTTTGTCTAGATAAGTAACATTTTGTCATAGTATTTTTCAACTAAGTTCACTAGTATTCTCTTTCTCTAGCATGTAACCAGATTGTTCTAACATTTCCTCTATGGATCTAACCTTTTACTGTAGATACATGAAGACAGATATTTAATATCACTCACTAGTTACCTCTGTTGCCCAAGAAAATTGTTAAATAGACAGCACAATGCATAGTGACACATCAATTACCCATATCAGATAATATTGAAATTTGATAAAATTTTATAGCCCAAAATATTTAGTTTCCAAACTTGATACATTCAGTTGGCTATAAACTCCTTATTGATTATAACTAACACAGTTCTACTCTCAAACAAGGATATGGAACCATAAGGATGTATAAAATCCTGATAATATTTACACATTCCACAAACAACAAATTGGCAAAAGGAGCACGGATAACGGTGCAATGTTTAGATGGACCAATGAAATCGGGAAAGGAGGGGAAAAGAGGAACAAGTTTACTAGTGAATGCATTCTGAGATGTCTGAAGTAACACCAATAGCAGATAAAATGAGAGAGACTGTAATCATGAAGAGTAACCGTGTGTTTGGATACCAATTATTTTGCTGAAAACTGAAAACTGAAAACAATTAAAAAAAATTCAGTTACTGTTCATTAATGAAATCACTGTGCATTTGCCTAATTGCACTGTTCATGGAAAGTGTTGGATTTTTAAAACAAAAACAAAAACGCAAACGCAGGAATTGTAATTCCTATCCAAACAAGTCCTAAAAGGTTCAAATGACAATAAAAAAACTAAGAGAAAATGGAGGGCTAAATGGTCTATCTAGATGCAGTTAAGAGTTAAAACCATTCCTCCAATGTTATAATGTATAGGCTAAAGCAACACAAAGACAAGAATAAAACTGAAAAGATCTACAAGCAAGAAGACTAGCTGTCTTACAACTTGACCTCAAGGTTATTCCTCTTACAGAGCACAAATGTGAAAAGGATATTAAATTTTACTCAGAGATACAGATATTGACAAAACAAACAATTAAGGGACTTTCATCCACAGCTACATCCACATGTGTGTGCATGTGTCAATATTTTTCAGATGCCTATTAGCTTACTGTTAGTTACTATCACAGACTATCTCCTTTACTACTCTAAACACTCTTAGCACCAGAAGCAAAAAAGATAGCAACCATACTTGTATCCTGATGTTGTATGCACAAGAATTATCCGTGACTTGTTCTCGATAATAGGTCTCAGCTGTCTTCTCTCTGCCTCCAACAATAAGTGACGATGAAACTGATCCTGAAACATATTTGGAGGCACCAATCAGGGGAAAAAAATGTAAACCTATAAACTCCAAAAATATGTCGTTTATACTTAAAAGGAAAGATCATAAGACCTACACCAGACCTTTGTGAAACCAGGACTTGCAATCACGGCACAGCGGACAACATCAAAATCAACATGCTTCAAGAAAGCCTAAAACATATTGATAAAACACCCACATATTGATTAAACTTACTAGAAGTTGTTGAACACTCCATTAAGATTTATAATTGGAAAACACATTCAGAAATGGCACTAAAAGTGTCACAACAGAAATTGGACTAACCTGTAACACATTCTCAAAGAACTTATTCAGAGCCTGCAAGACAGAAAGATTCTCAGTCAAATTGCTGAAATGAAATATTGGAGATAAAGGCCTTGAAATAAGATATAATAATTTCCTATAACTTAATAACCATACCGACTCATAACCAGCAATAGCAGGTCCATGTTTCCGAGGAATTGAAGTTTCTATCCGTGAACGAGTAATTGTCACACTGTTAAATATTATTCACACAACATAAGTTAGTTATAATTGTAAAGATACCATACAAAAAAATAGCTCTAAATAATGGAACGAACAGAATGTCATGCAAGATCATTTTATTTATAATTGATATGCAATTTTCTTTGTAAGAGGAACACCCCTTGTACACAGGACATATAACCTAAAAAAGTACAATGTTCAATAATTACAATCTAAAGAAATGAAATCGATAAAATCTACTTTTTTATAAGTTAAATTTCATTAAAAAAAGGGGGGGGGGGGCTTGAAAGGACAACAAATTAAATGCTAGAAGAACATCGATCAATCAAATCAGGCAAAGAAGTAAAAGAAAACAACCCAGAAGCATTTATCCAATCAAACAGAGTGTTGAGAAATAAAAGCTTCAGATCATGAACAGATTTCTTACAACCCTCAAAATTCCAAGCATTCCTCACCAAATTGGGCACATTAACCACAAAAGGATCATTTTCCAAATAGACATCCTTGGTATACCACAGCAGTTCTTCCATCCACCAAGTACTTCAACTACCCTCTTAGGCATTACCCAAGGACCCCAGTCATAGAGAAAACATAATACCACAGATCATAGGCCACTGCACTATGAAGTAACAAATGATCTAGTCTCTCCATCCCCTCCACACATGCAACAGCTATCCACTAAGGTGATGCCTCTCATAATAAGATCAACAATCATGATTTACCACATGAACACCAACCCTTGACATGCCACCATATTTATGGTCCACCACCCTCCTCAATAAAGCCTTTTTTTCTCAAATGCGTACCTCCAAAATCATTTCCCCAACAAAGTCTGATTAAACAAGACTAAATTAAAGATGCCTAAACTGACACATTGAAGTGGTTTACAAACTATTCTCCGATTTACCAGATGAAACTTAAACTCGTCTCTAATTTTGCCACACAAGAAATCCCTTTCTAAATTGTAAATTCTCTGACAAACAACAACCATGGGGATGGAAAATTAAGATAGGTAGTAAGTAGGTAGGTTGAATAAGACGCTCTTATTTAGGTCACTCTATTGCCCATAGAGAGATACATTCTTTTCCAAGCATCCAAATGTCTCCATTTTCTCTAAAACTGAAATCCACACAACCTTCTCTTTAAAGTGGATCCCAAGGGTTTTACTCCCCCAAGGTGGGGTCCAAAGGGCCCTGCTTTGGTGAGGTTCCACATCAACAAAAAAATTGGATCCTAAGGGTGGTGCCAACACTTTACATCCCAAAATGTCTGCAATTGCTTTTACATTAAACATATGACCTACCTGAACCAATTCAAATTCCCCCAAGTATGTCAAGGGTAGTGTCGACACTTTACATAGGAATACTAAACCCTATTTCTAATTGGAATAGGTAAAATTAATTGCCTTATTACAAAAATAACCATGACTTAAATAAAAATATTCATAAACCTAATTAAATACTAAAACCTAAAAGAAAACACAATTGACCAGAAATACAATTGATTACTAAATTGGAATAAATATCCCATTGTGTCTCTTGCATCACTCCTCTCCCTTACAAAATTGCTATGACCGTCCTTGTTGCCAGTATAAACCTACTGCCGGATATAAGAAATAAGTATTATTCTTTTTTCTTTCGTATAAAGCCCAAGACCATGCCAGTCATTCCACTCTTAAGGGTAAAAGTTCCATTTGAGCTAGGAAAAAAACCTAATAACTTAAAATTAAAACCTGTCAAGAATCTTGTAACTCAACTAGCACCTCCTAGTGTTTCCAAAGAAGACATCCAAGGTTAAAATCCCTCCTCCCAAATTGTAACCATTGAATTATCAAATTTATTAGTTAATCTATTACTTATATATTTATTATATATATGAAAAAATGAAAACTGTGATAAAAAGGTGTCTTATACTTACAATAAGCAGTCCATAAATCAATTCTACAAAATGATTAGAACGAGAGAAGTGCCTTTCTTTTAGTTCCTTAGGACATGCAAGTACTTTGAAGCACCTAACAAATCCTAAGGCACATGTAATCCCCCATCCCACATGTATTGATAAAATACATGAAATATCCCCACAATTGGACTCAAACTCAAAAAAAAAAAAATATATATATATATATATATATTTCATGAAGCACTTGAACTCCAAGCTGAATAACCATTTAACCCTAATATGTTGGGATTAAAAAGTGCCTACTTGCAAAATGGTGTGTATGGATTACAAATGTCAAAACATTCAAAGACAACCATCATCTAATGAACCATATCCCTAATGAAATCATGCATACCTTTTACCAACAAGTAAGAGATGCGCTAATCCTTCTTGCATTAAAACCACAGCTAAATCAGCACTTGCAGAAGGGTCTGAAAAGTACAGAGAGAACACCATTATTACAATAAATGGCCATTATCCAATGAAAGCCCCAACAGAGAGGCATCAAAAGAGGGATCTCTTGGATGTGATCCAACACACAATTTCACAAGTTGATGAATTTAATAAATAATCAATACATGAACTGAAATCCAATTGCATCCATTAAGCAACAATCTGGAAAAGCATTGCATGGCTGAGAGGTGGTACCCTAGACACCACCTTACCCAGCTGGACCACTTCAATCTGCCATTGCATATGAATTTTTGTGCAATATAACATCAACAAAGTTTTCTCCCTCATGAAACACTTCTATTTACATTGTCCTCAGATAAAGGAGCCCAAGTTAAAAAGATGTGTAATAAACCAAGATTCTTGAATCAACATATACTATCCTCCTTACCAAGTATGTTTCATGCATTGATCATGCATATAAATATCATAAAAATTGAAGTTACAACCAAATAAAAAGTATAAATTGCACTAATAAGGCCACTTGCAATGTCCCCCTAAAATTTAAATTTGATCAATCAATTCCATAAGCTAAGTGATTAATTCCAATGTAGTTAAAATTTTTGCAATTTCTATCATATGTAACCTTAAAACTCTACATACTCATCATGTTGCAAAGCATTTTAAAGAATAGGAATAGAAAATCAGATCTGTGAAATTTATGGTGCTTTTGAACTGGACTTTTCCTAGTCTTGCAGTTGAGCTCTTATCTTTTTGTAAAGCTCATATGCTACTAGTCTCTTCTTTTCTTTTCTTTTATTTCCTTTTTCTTTTATAATTTTAAGAGTCAAAGGTGCTGATAACTTGCAGATTTTCTGGGATTGGCTATCACAGCAGCTCTTGAGTCTTATTTTCTTTGGTTCTTTCGTACTTGGTTCCCTTAAGGGGAATGGCATTTTGATACCCAGTCTTTCACAGGTAGCTGCAGGGTGCCACTACCGCCCTTTTCCCTTGGAAAAGGCATTTGGTCCATTAAGGTTCCCAAGAGAGTCTCATTCTTTTTGTGGACAGCAGCATTGGAAAAGATTATACTTTGGATAATCTCACAAAGAGGGGTATGTCATTTGGTTAATTGGCATTGTATGTGCCAAGGTATTGGGGAATCGGTGGATCACCTTTTAATCCATTGCGACACTGCCAATGCTTTGTGGAGAGATGTATTTAGAAATTTGGGATTCACTGGGTTATGCCGGGGAATGTTGCTTCTTTGTTATTTAGCTGGAGAAATTGGTTAGGTAAACATGGCTCGGATACTTGGAACATGGTGCCAGCTTGTTTGATGTGGCTTATATGGAAGGAGCGGAATAAACGTACTTTTGAAGACATGGAGAGCTCCTTGGATCAATTGAAAACTTTGTTTGCTCATACTCTTTTTGATTGGTTGGGGTTTCACACATTGTTCTTCTATTTTAAAGTTTCAAGTTTCTTGTCAATTTTCCTTTTGAGACTTCTGTACTTATTTGACACTTTGTGTTCATCATCGTGAACATAAAGAATATTTGAATTTTAAAAAATTACATTACTTCTTTTTTTTATATAAGTATTTCACTAAAATTACATTAGTTACTAATCAATAATTAAAAAAATAGATTATGTTTGATTTCTTCCCTTGTTGATTTTGTATTCTAGTCCCATTAAGTAAACTAGTTAAGCAACCTACTTAAACACGCAATTTGTTCAGAATTGAATAAGAGAGTTTGCATCTGCTCTTAATGCTCTTTGAGTTTGAGTGCTTAGGAAAATTTAGGTGTGATTGCCTACGCTTTGCTCCTATTCTTCTCCATTCCTTGTTTTACACAGATTTGATTTGATGTATATGGCAAACCACCCCTTGAATGTGGAGTATATAGAATATAAGATTAAATATGACACACCACACCTTAAATGTGGAGTATGTAAAATTTAAGGTGAAATATGCAAACCACACCTTGAATCCGGTTTACCTATGTTAAGATATTTATACAAAGTTGTTAATTGGGTCAATTTGGGCCTCCTAGGACTTCACATTAGAGCATGGCAATGAACTTGTGCTGCTGGATGGTCTTTCCCTAATGATTTTTTCAGACTTGCTTAAGTATGCATATCGTTATGGTGCAGCCACAAGGCTATTAAGTCTTTGTTTTTGGTCTTGAGAGGGGATGGTCAGTGGTGGGGCATGCTTGAGAAGGAAGGTCTCAACATCACTATATGCAAAGGCCAGAGCAGCAAAGGAGCCACTTGGCCGCTTGTCAAAGCTTACAGCTAATGATGGTAAGAGTTTTGGAGAGTGATCTTGGTTGAGAAGAAAATGTGTTGAGTACCAAAATTACTAAATTGACCAGTTTCAAGATTTTTGTGCATATTCCATAGTAAACCCGAAAACAAAAGAAGTCAACATGAGATAAAACTTATGATATGTAAACAATAACTTTGCACGCCCTCAGCCCAGAAAAATTTAAAAGATAATAAATTGATATAACATACCAGAGGCCTGATGAAGTACATCTAATGCCAATGAGTCCCAAACATCCTAAAATACATCAGCAATAGCAAGCAATTAATTTAAGAAACAAAAATGTAATATTTGGGATCAAAAAGCAAAAAAGTAGAGCTCTAATTAGCAATAAAATTAATGATTGAGGCAATGTCGTGCATTTCAAAAAGGAAATAAATGGAACAGAAAATAAACTAAACAAAGAATTATCCATGAAGATATCAGCTTTATAATCACAGCTGCACATATAAATTGAACAAATTACAAGGGCAAATAATAGATGTAGCTACTGGGAAGAATTTACTTATGGAGCAGCAGGAAAACTCTTGAAAGAATTACATCATGAATTTCCATTTCCTAATTGTGAGGAAGGAATTGTACACTCTTTATGAACTCTAACAAGAAAGAAATACAATCTCATGATATCAGATGGTCAAAAGTGACCTTTTTTTTAATCATCATCACCAAATAATAATAATCATTTTTTCAAAATTTAGATATGCCAAGACTTACAACACATGAAGAATCAGCTTCTAACATCAACGACAAGTTGCCTTATAGGCATTATGTGTTAATTGCTTTTTCTTTTTTCTTTTTTTTGATGAGTATTATGCATAAATTTCTTACCACCACCTTCTCCCAAAAAATAAACACCATAAAGAAGGTTAACAAGTATAAAGCGCAGAGTCAATAGCCTTTGGTCTAATGGCACCTCCATCCTTTATCTGTACATGGGTATCAAGTAAGGTCACAAGTTCAAGTCCCCTTTGGGTGTGCAAGTCATGAACCAATCTAAGTGTCAATAACTATGAATTGCAAGCAAAAACATATATGCCAATACATATATTGCGAACTATGGCAATTAGAAAGAAGGTAATCCTTTTACCTAGAAATCTCTCTAAAACAGTTAACAATGCTGTAGAGTATAAGCTGAACAACAAATGGGTAATTCATATATAAAAAGTTCTAGAACTTGAATGTTCTACAACTAATATCTATTGTCATTGTATCAAGTCAATCATATAATTTTATAACTTGTATCATAAATTATGATTTCTTAACAGAAGAACCAAAACCATTTATAATGTTTAAACACAAGATTGCAAGAGCTGCATGCCTACAGTCCATAGGTTAACAGTACCTCTTCCATAGTGTATTATTACAATAAAAACTACATTACAATAACATAAGCATGGCTGAAATTAATATCAACTTTACATGCGTTTTGCATGTAGAAACGAAAAAGGTGTGCATGATTTGTATCAACAGAATGTAAGTCTACTTGTAAAAGCCGAAAACAAATTTGAAATGGATACCAATAACATGTCATATGGTATAGACATTATCTGGACAACAAAAGGAGCAACTGTACATTTTAGAGACTTAAAAGAATTAACAAGAAAGCACACCTTTCGTAACACAAAAGGTCGATGCAGCTCAAGTTCTAAAGTATGGAATGCCCCAATCTGCAATGAAATACTGATAAGTACAAAGCAAGAGTGAGAATTATCAATTTATAATTAGTTATTTCAATTTAGCATTGCATTTACCTTTACATGCTCATTCTCTAGAATGTTTTTCCCACGTATGCGCAAAATAGACCCTACTGAGTCATAATCTGCAACCTGAAAGAATATGAGAGGGGAAGAAAAACATTTTATCCAAAATCATCTCAAGCAATTTACTAATTCGAAAATAAAATAATCATAATTTGTGCCTTCCAATCTCAATGTTCAAATTCAAGTGCCATGCACACAAAGAACCAAATTAATCTATAAGTGGGCAAACATTGGTGTCTAACGATACCTGTATAACAAAAAATGATTAAAAATGAAATATCCAATTAGGGTGGCAAACATCATGTATGAGACATTACACAAGCTTAGCACATTGGCTTTCAAAATAAGAATAAAAGACTCTTAATGAGACGATTTTGCATTAATATAATTAAATACTTCTTTTCCTATCCGTGTGTATCTTGGGAGAAAGGAGGGGAGGTAGTGTGAGCAAGAAGTACATGGGTTTTTGTACTCATTAATTCTTTGTAACAAAATAAGCTGTCTGTTGTCATCATATTTAGATACAGTATTAAATCAAGACACAAATTTTAAGAAATTTCCATCCATGATAATGTAGTGTATGACACAATCTTTTTTACATTACATCCCAAGTTCCCAACTAGTATGACTGCAGTAGTGCCAACACCAGACATAGATTATGATGGTTTAAAGTTTACTATGTCACATTCCCTATCAAAACATGACTTAAATACAAAGCCTCAGCAATATTCCTGCTTATCTTAACAATAACATGCTATTTATTAGTCAATGTTCAAATCCCTAATTGTTGTAGGAAGTACAAGTAAAACTATGAAATTGAAAGATGGCAAGAACTGAAGGAAGATTGTGCATATCTTGACTATTATGACTTGGTGTCATCCTTAATAATTTCTCTTCTTGACACCAGTACCTAAACTCTCTCTAGATTTCTATATTTTGTTGTGCCATTCCAACTTTTAAATGACCATTCCGCGCATAGTCAACAAAATGTCAAGTTATCTAGAGTCCCCTGCCCCCCTGGGGGAGCGGAGAGAGCATTAAAACTTATCCTCCAATGTAATAAACTATATAAAAATTAAAAAACCAACAAAAAAAAGGAGCCAATCATCTAAAACTTGTCATACCTCCTCAACTTTTATTTCCAACTTCAATTTCATACGTTCTGCATCTCTTCCTCCAGTAGCCGCTTGTCTAAGAACTTTCCTATTAGAGAATCCAAATAATCATTAAGAAACACGCTATCAAAAGCAAGCAATATCAATCGTATTGCAATTCATTAAAAAGGCAACACTGAAAAAATGACTTATATCCCAAACCATCAAAGCCTATTCATACAAGCAATCGACAAGCCTATTTTCCATAAGAGCAAAAGGCATAATCAGGAGAGAGAGAGAGAGAGACAAAAAAAAAAAGCAATTCACTTTTTTTTTTTTTTCATTTATCACTTTTTAAGTGAGTAGTTGTGTCTAGTCTTAGAACTTTTTCCTTTTTTTAATTGTTCTTTTCCTGTTACACTTGAAGACTTAATTTTGCTTCTTTTGAAAACCACACCAAGTTATATCTCCATATATTCCTTCTTCTTTTTTTTACTTATTAAAAGAAAATGTTTCCAAGTGAAGAGCTATTACAATCTAGTTACTCCAGACCCCCAAACTAATCACGTAACTCTGATTCAATTCAAACTTTTATATATTTAGAGACAAACATATATTTTAACAGTGCAAAGCATTGAAACTATTTTCCAATGAAACAAACAAATTCTAAAATTGGGTGCTCCCAAAGCCTAATGAGCATTACCCGAAAACTTTACGAACAGTTCCTAGGGTGCAATATATTAGATTCCTCAATTGAATTCACACCCGATTGTGTTGTGTTGACCAATGGAATGTACACAATGTTATCTTTTCCAAGAACAATTAAATTCAATGCAACTATGTGTTTAAATTTAACTAGAAGACCTTTTTTTCCCAATGGAGCTAAAAGGCTCTTTGGCTTGAAACAAAACACTAATTACAAATTACTTTAACTAAAAGTTTTCAGGATTTAAATAAATAAATAAATAAAAATAATTATTTACCTGACAGTGACAGCCATGACAGAATCTCCAGGGGATATGAGATTATAAACAAACCATAAATCATCGGCATCCACTGGTACCATCTGAATTCACAATTCAAAAAAAAAAAAATCTTAATTTTATTTTTTGTTATTTCCGAAAGAAATTGAAAATTTTAGTATTAACAAACAGTTTTGTAGAAAGTAAAGTAGGTACCTTAACGCTACCAGGACCGTGAGGAACTAGGTCTCTGCGAACGATCCTCATGTTTTACTTTTCTTCACCAACAAACACACACTCCACTCCTTAATTCGCTTCTCTTTCTGTTGTGATGTTGTTTTTTTTTTTTTTTTTTTGAAGAGAGAAAGAGGATCCTAGGGTCGAGTTGTGGAGAATTTATAGGGTTCTCTTTGGAGTTTAACAAGTTCCAACAGTTTTAAACGAAAGTACAGCAAGTCCGAGACTGTTTTTAACTTCTTCTTCTTCTTCTTTTTAATCCTTATTTAAATTACCAAATTGTCCACCCCTTGGCTTTTCTTTTCTTTTCTTTTCTTTTCTTTTCTTTTTTTTTTTTTAAAGAAATCCTATACGGTTGTAATATAAATGAATTTTTTTATTTTCTTGCATGATCTTGGGTTTTTTCCTAGAGATGGTGCGGTTTTGAACCATTTTTAATGCTACACTTTATGGTATAGTTTAGTCAAAATTATAATTGTACCACATCTCATTTTTACAGTCACATATATAGTTAGGGTTGTTCACGAGTCGATTTGGGTCTATTTTGGCCTCAACCCAAACTCGATTTGCTCAAATCAAGTGGAACAAAAACACACCCACAACTGACCGCCAACAACCACGGGTCGGGACAGCCAAGCTTAGGGGAGCGAACGATCGAGTCGGTCGAGTCCGATGATGAGCGACAGCGGGCGGAGGAGAAGTTTTATCTTTGCCAATCTGAGTTTAAGGCGTCGGATTCAAGTAGATCGAAGTCTATCTTCACCAATCTTAGTAAGAATAGCCGGATTTAACCAAATATTTGAGTCAACTTCACCAATCTGAACCTATCTTCGCCGATCTAAGTCAGATTTAACCATATATCGCTGGATTTGAGCAAATCTGACGAAGGAGGAGAGTAGATCTTGGGCGGATTTGAGTGAATCTAAGCAAATACCACTGGATCTAAGCAAAGGAAAACCAAGGGTGGCTGGATCAGAGCTAAGGAACACCAAAAAGTAGCCAAATCTAGGAAATTTTGGCATTTTTTTAGCATTTGTCAGTCAGATCGGGTGGCTCGGGTTTTAGAGTCGGGTTTCAGAGGATAGGAATCGTTACCAACCGCTAGAGGTGTTGGATTTAGCCGTGACGAGTCGAGTCTGGTTGGTTTGGTCGGGTCTCCGGGTTGCTTAGACAGCCCTATGTACGATGCAGTGCGATTTAGAGTTGCGGTCACATATGCGGTGCGGTGTGATGTATAAGATGCGGTTTGAATGGTTTAAAACTAGCATATTTTTCAAATTTTGGGCTTTTTCTACCCAACCCAAATTGACTTTTCCCTTTTTGGACCAAGTTTTAAACTATTGAGCTAACTTTTCTTTATTTTGAGTTGATTTTCCTAATCAACACTTGCTAGGGTTTTTAAACTATGGCTATTAAACTATTAATAATATATTTAATATTAAAAAAATAAATATATTAATATATAGAGAGGGTGTGGTACGGTTTGTGCAGTTTTCTAATTATAAAACAGCAAACTGCATTGCACCATGCAGTGCGATTATGCTATTTTGCAGGCGATTTTGGTGATTTGTGCGATTTGTACAGTTTGGTGAACACCCCTATTTTTTATTGCACAAAACACTTGTCTATTGGGTTTTGGCTTTGGATCCATCATATCTGTGGACTGGCGTTAAAAAAAGATATATATATATATATATAAATATATATATATATATATTGACAGGGTCCAAACCAAGTTTAATTTGTCCATGGTAGTTGTCCATGACCAGAACATGTCCATAGGGTTTTACAAAAAAAGAAGCCTAATAAAAGCACCCCAAACATGAACAAGATCCCTCCATAAGATATAGTAACCATCCAAGTTAGGATGGTCGTCCATGACTCACAAGGTTATGGACGACCAAGAGTAATTGTCCAAGGCTCGCAAGGGTATGGACGAGCATACAACACTCGATAAATTTCAAAGGAACTCTCTATAAGCTCTATACAATCAAACCACGATTTGTTTTTTCGAAACATGGAGAGAATTCCCCATAATCCACTCCACATACTCCACATTCCCCATTTTCTGCATTTAACTCCACACATCTCCCATAATGGTAGTGAATCCGAACAAGCAGACCCACTTCCAACTCTCTATAAAAGGATCTGATGATGCCAAGAAAATCAGTAGGCTGGATGCTTCGGACTTGAAAGGACTACTGGTTCTTTCTACGGCCTGAAAAAGAAAGAAAAGCGTATCAAAGGCGACCGGGGTTGCCGGCCAAAAATCCTCCGATGGCAAAGTTAGTTTTTTCCTCTAAGTTATTCGAATTCCAACTTTTTTGGAGTAAAAACTGAACATACCTTGGCCTTGTCTGAAGCAGCCTTTATATAGTGTTCTTATAGACGGTTATTGAGACAGGAACCTCTCCTGGATTCAAGGAGGCTTAACGTAACTGCCATAACCGTTTAGGAGTTACACTTCTATTCCACAACGGGTACATGACCGTTATGCGTGGGATAAGGGATTATCACATTATATTCGGAGATTCTCCTAAGTATGATACCCTCGTCCTGGAATTCCTTAATCGAGCGCGCCTGTTAATTCTAAGTGTAACATCCTAGTCCACGAATCTTTATATGGACGAGTCCTCATAAGGTAGGCTGTGCGCATCCCATGGACGAGGGATGTAGCTTCGCTATCACCCTCTGGACGTCTTTGTCCGTTACTCTCGTCTTGAGGATAACTTCTGGACGGCTGCGAAGGTGGTGACCGTCCAAGGACGGGTCGAGTGTTTTCATCCCACATCAGGATCAAGTCACATTCATCTAAGGTAAGTTCTACCATGCAGAGTTTCCCATCCTTGTGTTCTAGAGAAAAAACTGACTTAATTGTCGGAGGGTCTTTGGCTGGGTTACACCGGTCACCCTTGATAGTTCTTTCTTTCCTTTGAGGTCTTACAACCATCACCATAACCTGAAGCATTCCAGCCTATTGCTTTTCAAGCATCATCATCATCATATATATATATATATATATATATATATATATATATTAATTTGGTTAGAATAAACTAACTAATTGGGTTAAAATAAATAGAAAAAGTGGAAGGATGAAAAATATCAAAAGCATAAAAAATATTTTCTTTTGTTTCATGTGTGTTTGGTTGGAACAATGAAAAAGTGGAAAGATTAAAAATTAATATAAATTTTTTTTTTATTTGGTTTAACACCCAATTTTACAAGTTTGACAGTATTTTACCTGTAAATAAACATATGAAAATGGAAAAACATTTTTCAAATAGTATTTTACTTCAAAACAAACAAAGGGTTAATAGAAAAACTAAGACATATTCATGCCAATCCAAGCATTAAAATTTCCAAATAATAGAACCAAGCATATCTTATCACCTTTAGGACTAGGGGTGTCCACGGGTTGATCCGGGTTGGGTTTGTGCCCAACCCGCAATCGACCCGATGACATCAGGTTACCAACAAGAAGACCCGCCACCAACCTAGAAAATCCACGGGTCAAGTCGGATTGGACTCGGTTGGTTGGTGGTCAGGTAGGTCAAAGCTAACGATGATGCCGCTGGAGGTTCCAATCAATAGTGATATGCATTTTTTTTTTCCGAATATTCACCAAATTTGAGCAAAATAACACCAAATCTTTGCCAGATTTGAGCAAAACCCACAAGATCTTAGCAAAAAACAACAAGATTTTCATCGAATTTAAGCAAAACCTACTGAATTTGAGCCGTATTTAAACAAAACCCACTAGATCATAGCTGGCTCTAAGTGAAAACAACAAGATCTAACCAAAAACCACAAGTTCTTCATCGGATCCAAGTGAAAACCACTATGTTTACGTCGAATCGGGGTAGATTTGCCCTTTTTCAAGGGTTTAGTTGATTAGATCGGGTGGCTAGAGTTTTGGAGAAGGAGAATCGCCATTTGACTTGCCAGCATTAGTTGTGGCACTCTAAGACCTGCCATCTGACTCGCCAGCTTTAATTGTGGCACTCTAAGACCCGCCACTGATCAACTCTCTCCTAGACTCATCGTATAAACAAAATTAGAACAAGACAAGGTATTACTAAAGTTTTTATGCAAAAGTGGCCCAAATACCACTGGTAGAAATTGCCAAAACAACTGGTTTACAATCTAAACAGCTCAGCTAATCAGATATCAGCAATACTAGAAATTAACATATTCCTATACCATTCAAAAGAACCTATCAAACTCAACAATCATTATCCTTGAGACCTTGACTTCTCAACTTCTCAAAGACACCAAGAGCTTCCATTGATCTTAGCCATGGATACATATAGCCTTTGACATAACACATTTCTCTCTACAACTTTTATTTTCTTCATTTTCTTTGTGTCCCAGCCTCTATATCTAAACCCCTGCTTTCTCTCTTACACATACATATGCCTTTTGACACTCCAAAAATCTTCAAAAAGTCTCTGAAAAGCATGACAGTACAAGAATTATATTCCTATACATAAAATCTAGCCACTATCGTCACCACCACCACCACCACCACGCCTCTGCTTTGCAGTTTCCTAAAAGTCGAAGTGAGATCCAACCACCCCACCACGTCAGAAATTCCTCTGTCTCTGACCACTGGAAACAACTGTATCATCCGGTTGTTGCAAACACGGTAGTCATCCTCATCTTCTTCTTCTTCATCTCCTCTATGATCGATATTGAGCTCTTTGTCTTTGCTTTGAAAGATAACGACTGGCTTGGAATGGTTCAATATCTCTCTCGTGAGTTTTATTTGAATTAGACCAGTCACACTAGTCCATATTTTGTCTATATTAGCATAAAAACTTACTTTTTCTATTTTACACAACCACTTTTTCAAAACACCCACATTAGTTTATCTATTTTAGAAGAGATTTCAATAAATATTCATTCTTCATTCATTTTTTTATTATTTTCTCTAATGGTCAAAGATTTTGAATTTAAACTTATTTTTCAAGCAACCACGAAAACCGATGGCTTAGGTAGTGGAGCTATTGGTGTTGGAGGTCCAATGATTGGAAGACTAGAATAGTTGCTCTGATGACCATTGCCAGAGTGGTGTCTTCAGTGATTGGACTGCTAGCACCAGTGGTTGAATTGATAGTTTCGATTATCAGACCTCTTGCATTGATCGCCAAAACGGTGTCTCCGGTAACTGGAATGACGGTTTAAGTGACCAGATTGCAATGCGGTAAATTCAAATATAACAATCAATTTTTTAATTAAATGATTTTAATATAAACATTTACGAAAATTCCTAATAAAATAATTAGATTAGTTAGTAAAAACTAAAACAATTTGGTTTTTTGGTAAATAAACATAGACATTAGGGTATTTGTAAAAGATGAAGCTTCCTAGAATTTTCCTACCCCACGTGATTGGCTAGCTTTTCAAACTCTATCTTTCATTTTATTTGTACTTGGCTTGGAATACCACAAAGAGTCTGATAAACAAGGGCTCTTCTTTTCCCAAGAATAGGCTCATTTGGATGCAATCCCAAGACTCTTCTTTCCTCTTCCACTACCATTCTCTTCTTCATTTCCAAACCCTAGTCTATCTCTATATCCTCCTCCACAACTATATCCACTTTATTACACTATCGCCATCATCACACTGCCGCTAACAACCCAAGTCAGCCCCAGTTGCAGCGACCTACCACCGCCACCTCCGATCTTGATGTAGTGCTGCATGGTCCCCACTTGACTTCATCTTGGTTTTGGTTAATTTTGGAGTTTCATTTCATCTAGTTCTTGCTGGTTCTATGATGGGTTATTGCTAATTTTAGTTTTTCGGTTTTTGTATTTGGGTGGTACCACCTTGATTTGTGGTTGAGGCTGGGCAGAGGTGGTTTGTGATTTTGTTGTTGGAAGAAGATAGAGATCGGTGGTTGCGGCTGGGGCAAGGGTGATTTTGTGGTTTTGTTGTGAGAGGAAGACAGAGGAGAAGAGAAAGATGAATGGGGAGAGAGAAAAAAAAGAATTAAAAAAAATTCATTTGCACATGAACAGTAACCATGCATATATGCACGGTTACTATAGTAGTTTTGTATATTTGCACATTTTTGCAAGCACTAATGAGGGTGTTTTTTTGGTTAAAATGTGCAACCACTGATGCGGTTGCTCCTAGAATGGGTCAATTTTTTTTTTTTTTTAAACTTGTAAATTCATTTTTGTAATTTTTTAATAAAAAATGTCACGTCATTAAAAAAAATGACATGATATCATTCCGTTAGCCATGTAAGTAACATTACTAACGAAAGTTAACAAAATAACTTATATTGCTCATTCTAAAAACTTTATTATTATTTTTTTTGTTGATAAACACTCATTCTAAAAACTTGAGGGGCCAATTGTGCTCACTTGAAATTTCAGGGACCAATTGCGCATAGGGTAAACTTGAAGGACTAACAATGTAGTTTCGCCTTAATTATTATTATTATTATTATTATTATTATTATTATTGTTTTTGTTGTTGTTGTTGTTGCTAAATAGTGGGTGTTTAATTTATTTGAACTCTTTGTTTGGAACATTAGATAACATGGATGTTATGGTACTTCTTCACTATTTACTATTGTCTTTAAATTAATATGAATAATATAAAACCAAAACGTTTGACTTATTATTGACTTCATAAGCTTTAGAGTGCTTACAATTTTTCACATCATTTTTATTCTTTTAATTCTTCACTTATTTGACAATATAATTTAAATGCAAATAAAGAATTTTAATTAAACTAATAAACAAGAGAAATGATTCTATTTTGTTTGGCTTTGTTTTTAAATTTTTTTTTTGAGAAACACACACACACACACACACACACATATATAGGGGAAGGGGGATCAGATAAGAGAATATACTCGCACACCAACACCAAAACTACATGTGGCAGTTAGTGTCGCGGAATTTTGAGTCCACTTACTTTTATGAGTCCGCTTAGGAATTCTTTTCCAAGTCCATTGTTTTAAGATTTTCAATAATAAGGGGCTGTTTGGTTTTTTTTTTTTTTCATCACTCATCACTCTTCACTCAATTTTCATCACTCATCACTCATCATTTAAAATATTCCAATTTCACAATAACACCCGTTTGGTTTTCTATTTTCACTTTACATAACTCAAAAATTTCTACCTTTTTGTAGGTCCCACACCTGTGCTGAGTGTCAGAGCCTTCAGTTTGGTTTCCCGCGGAACCCATTCCCCCACATCATTTCCTTCACTTCTCTGGAACCTCTTCAACACACTGCCTCTTCCAAAACACAAACCAAACCCATAAAACTACAAGAAGCAAGGACATCGGTCTCCATCGTTCCCAAGGCCGCTTCACCCATCTCTCCAACGTGGGTTCGGCGGCGTGATCTCCTCCGTTAAAGCCCAACGGCGTGATCCCCTCCGTCAAAGCCCAGCGGCGCGATCTCCTTCGTCGAAGCTCACAAACTCACAAGCGGATCATGCCTTCCGTGGTCCTTTTCTTATACCTTCATCTATTTTCACTTCTATTTTTTGTTTTCTTACTCTCAAATACCAAACATTTCTCATGATGGGGTTTTTTTTTTTGGCGTGAGCGTGGGCTGGACTGGGTCGGGTAGTGGCATGGGCGTGGGTCGGGTGGAGGCATGGGCGTGGGTCTAGCGGCGTAATTGGTGGATTGGATTTGCTAATTGGCGGCTTGGGTTTTCCGTTGGGTGTGGTGGTGTGGTTGTCGGCAAGTCGGCGTAGTGAGTTTCTTTGTTTGTTTTTTTGTTTTTGTCTTGGTGGTTCTTGTGGTGGCTGTTTTTGTGATTATGCTTGTTGGTGGTGATTTTTGGTGGTTTTTATTTCTTGGTGGTTGTTGGTGGTGATTTTTATGTGTTTTTTTTTTCCTCTTGGTGGTTCTTGTGGTGGTTGTTTCTTGTGGCTGTTGTTGGTGGTGGGTTTGGCAATGGTGGTTGCTGGTAGGTGGCTTGGTGGTGGCTATTGTGGTTGTAGTGGTGGTTGCTAGCCAGTGGCAAGATGGGTTTGCTGGATGGCAGTGGTGGAAAAGAGTTTCCATGGGGGTGGGTTCTTGGTGGGAAGGAAAAGTTGTTGGTGGAAATAGTGAAAAGGAGAGCCAGATTTGACAAGTCATTGACAGTGGGTCCCATATATGTGTGTTTAATTACAAAAATGCTATTGAAAACAGAATTTTAGAAACTAAAAACACCTAAAATGTGCTTTCAGTTTCCATAACTCATAACTCAAAAATCAGAGAATTGAGTGATGGAAACAAAAACTGGAAACAGAGTTATGAAAATCCAAACAAGCTTTTGAGTCATAGGTCCTACCATTTTTGAGTTATGAGTTATGGAAACAGAGTTATGAGTTATGGAAACTAGAAATCCAAACACCCCCTAAGATTGCCACAAAGAACCATACACAAAAGAGACTTGCAAACCGACTACTTCTCAAGTATTAGAAAAATTCAAAAAAAAAATTTCTTAAATTTTTTTTTCCAGAAAGTATTAGAAAAATTTATTAACTAACAGTTGTACAAAGCATGTACCTTAACACTACCAAAACCATTCTGCGAACAATCCTCATGCTTAATTTTCTTCACCAACCAACACACTCCACTCCTTAATTCGCTTCTCCTTCTGTGATGTGTTTTTTGTTGTGATAATTGGATTTTTGTAATTTTATTTTATAATGCAAAGTGAAACAAAAATTTTCTTTTCTTCTTTTGTTTTTTTAAAGAAAATCGATCTAACTGCTTGAGTGGAACAAATACCATCAGTGGCGGGGCTAGGAATTTATCTTTGTGATCGTCAAATAAAAAAATGTGCAAGTATATATTTTTTTAGCTATATATACTATATCAACAGCATATACAAAGGTCTAAAATAGTATTAGAATAAAAAATATATTATATTCTAAATTATCATATTCCTTTCTTTTGAAAAATGAATTAATAGTTTTTTTTTAAATTTATCTCTAGATTTTCAACTTAAATTATAAGCTATCAAGTAACGACTAAGATAAATACAAAAAAAATTACTAATAGGTTAAAGATTGCTAATAAATAGACTAATATTATTAAATTAAAAATAAAAAATCCAATCAAATAACAAAAATACACATTATATTTTATTATTTATAATATAATATAATCAATTTTAATAATTTACTATATCTATATCTTATATAATATATTTATTAATTTTAATAACAAATCAAGAAGACAAGAAAAGTCATACTAGGAGAATAGAATTTTACTTTTGCTCTTGAAGACCATACACGCTCTAGAACCTAGAGCAAACCCTAACATGCAAAGAAACAACTGATGATGCAAGGAAAATCAGTAGGCTGGATGCTTTGGGTTTCAAAGGGTTAGCGGTTGATTGGAAGGCCTGAAAAAAGAACACACGATCAAAGGTGACCAGGGTGAACCGGCTGAGGACCCTCCAATGCCAAAGTTAGTTTCCTTCTTAAATTCTAGAATTCCAACTTTTCAGGAGTTATCAAGAACTTACCTTCATTCAATGCGGATGAGTCCTTATATAGTAAGTCTTGGGACGGTTATTTATATTGTAACTTCCCTAGTATTTGTGGAAGCTTAACTTTTGTTAACTGCCTTTGGAGTTAGGATATTTATAACTACCATGAGAAGTTAAGTAGGAAGTCAGAGAAATGAACAAAGATCTTGCTAATGCTACAAGATAGTTCCACGTGATTCAATCTATAAGATTTGGTGAAGAGATCCATAAATTTCTTAAGGGTCAGGGGGTCATCTAGAGACTTTTTGGACGGACAACCCCTGCCTCCAATGGACGACCATTTAAGAGGGGACAACCACCTAATGTTGGCATGGCCATTCTGCTATGGACGACTTCTTATGGACGAATTGGAGTTAACTATTTCACCATCAACAACTATTTGACACACCATATTGTCTTGAAGTAAGAAGTAAAGGAGAAAAGTAATGAGTGACTGGAGTGGGACGAACAACGAAAAAAAAAAAAACCTAGAAGACACTTAGTGAGTCCAACGCCGGAATGAGAAATCAAAGATAGAAATTGAGAAAAGAGTGGAAGATTCACTTGTGTGGCTGTTCTGCTCAGATTCAAATTAGCTGTAGCTTGGAGATGAGGGGCCAGTCTCATATCTTATCTTTTGAACAGTAAAATGCTTCAATTACTCATATTCAATGTGGCTCCGCTATTGGGTCATACGGCAGCTTTTGTTTAATACAAAAGGAGATATTCTGTTAAAATATAAACCAGACTTAGTTGGTAGCAATATTTATAACTCTGGAATAGACTTAAATCCAATTTTCTCGGTTGTCTCTAATGATGCCCCCACTGCCAATCATTTCCGAGTTACCATAGGAGCCTTCAAAGGTTTACTTTCACAGTTGAACCCAATCAGGATCAAGTTTTTATCCCACCTCATGGTTTGGTCTTGCACGCAAATGGTGAATTCCAATCCAACACAGCTTTTCCACTTCAGATTTTCATTTTTGAAAGTGTATTTATTTCTTTTAATCTTGTCTTAAGATTGAATGCCGGACTGATCAAATCCTAATCCTACCACTATCATCATTATAAATATATTTTTAACTTTTTTTTTTTTCATATTAAAGCCCGTTAAGACTTTGTTTTATTTATTTATTTATTTTATACAAGATAGAATTTCTATTTTAGCCTAATCTAAGTATATATGTGTGTGAAACTCCCTCTTGGAGACTTGAACATCGGTCCTTCCCCTCCATATCTCATAGGCATTTATATTTGTGGAGTGACTACCGTACTAAGAGCTATGAAGCACCGACGCGGCAAAATGGGTGACACGGCGACACTCCTCGAACTTGTCGATTCGCCCTTTTTTTTTGTTCGTGCCGATACGTGCCAATTTGAGCCGATATGGGCCGATTCCGGCCGAAATTTACCGAAACCGGCTGATATCGGCTAAAATATATGTCAAAAAAATAATAAAAATAAACTTGTGGGTTGTATTCTATATATCATCTCTTAAATTGGTAAATATTTACAATTATATGAAAAAGTATATTTAGTAATATATAGAAAATATAAACAAAAATATTTTTAATAATTTTTTATTCGTTGCACCCCACCACACCCACACCCTACTTTTTCAAAAATTTCTGAGTCCCGCACTCGCACTCGAATCCAAATACACACCCGTGCTACCTAGACCAAGGATGCGCGGTGGTAAACTTTGTTTTATTAAAATAAAGCGACCCAACGCTATTTTGATGATTGTCAACCGCATAAACCTAATTGGACAAATGCATAAATTCCAAATTGGAATAAATGGAATTTTTTTATATTAACAAAAAAAAAATCTCTAATCATGCATATAGAGCGCGTGATGCTTGTGTGTATATCACCTGTACATGATCAGATCCACGGTGGTATTTTTCGAATTGTTTAACAAGTCAGAGGACATTCTCTTGATGACTTTCCATTCTCTAGTCATCTTGTTCTGTTCGATCTTGGTGTCAACCACGTCAGGATTATAAGATCACTTGCTTATATACAATGATTTGAAGAAGGGGGATGATTAGAATCCAATTCCTAAGTACTTAACTTTGCTAAGCTATTATTTAACCCAAAAAAAAAAACAGAACAAAACAAACTTTGCTAGACTAATTGTAGTCTGGTGCAACTAGAAGCATCAATGAAGAGAACTAACTTTAATATCTAGTGGGAGAGAGGGTCGTGGTAAGATGACCTTTCTACAACATTTATCAGGAAACCATTTATCTTCTCTAATGTACATAGAATGCCCATTCCCAATAACTCGCCACACCGTAACTTTTTTGATGACATCCCTTGCACTTAAAATCCTTTTCTAGGCATAAGATCCTAGGGTTGAATCTTTAACCTCAAGAATGGAACAATCAGGAAAAGTTTTTGCTTGAAACACCTTATAGCAAAGGGAAAACCCGACAATGGGATTGGTTATATTATATTTACACCATTTATAATTTTACACCAACCCGCCAACTCTGTAACTTATACAAAATAAAAAAGGCAAAAAATTAGAGACTAATAATTATGGTTGAATTTTGATTTTGGTGATTTTATGTGTTTAATTGATAATTCATTACATATGTGGAAGAAGAATATAATAATATATCGCAAGTGACATGAAGAGCACATATAGACTTCAAAGTAGCTTATATTTTGAAGTGTTATTCAAGGGAAATGAGAGTGGGCCGCATGAGTGATGGAATTGGGAGAGAGAGAGAGAGAGAAGAAAAAAAAGAAGATAAAATATATGGTGATACGTGATGTAGGACAGGGAAGAGAGAGAGAAGAAATAAGTGTAAAGACTCCGATCATGCATTCCAACACAATTTTTCTTTCAGTGGATGTTTATTACACACTTGTGTGGATCCACTCAAACGTGTAATAGGTTTTATCATTTATTAAAAAAATACATAAAAAGGGAAGACAACTTGATATCCCACTCAACATGATTTTTCTATAAATGTAAAAAGTGGGAGATAGCCATGTTAAATGAGGAAGAGGGTTTGGAATACTCTTGTATCTTTTAATTTTTGTTTCATCTTTTTTTTTTTTTTAATTTAATTTATTGGCAATTGTAGGGATTCATACTTTGAGTGAGTGAGTAAGCATTCTATCATGTGATGCTTGGTGAAATGCAATTAGGGATTCATGCTTAGAGCATTCTTATCAAACATGTCAAAAAATATAGCATTTAGCATCTCAAAACCCAATTTTATAACATATAACACACCACTTTACAATACCATCTATATCAAAACTTCTATTTTTTTTACCATTTCATTTAAATAATGTTTCTTTATTATTTTTCAATAATTTTTTTATTTTTCCTCTCTCTCCTCTGTCTTTCTCTCCTCTGTTTCTCTCTCCTTCTCACAGCACCACTGGCACCAAACTACCAACCACCCACCAAAAACCCACCACCCAAACCACAACCACCACTAACAAAAAAAGGAAAAAAAAAATCACAGCAAAAAGATACCTCTACATCCACCCACAACCACCACATCCACTCACCACCACCAACCACAGCAGAAAAAAAGAAAGAAAGAAAAGAAACCTCCACCATCGCCGCCACCAGCAGACCCATCACGCCGAACCAAAACCCACAGGACACGGACACCACTTCCCTCCTTGTCGTCATCTTCTTCCACGGCGCAGCTTGACGTCCTCCTTCGCACCTGTAAATTAAATCAAGACCCACCCCAACCAAATCAAGACCTAAAACCAAATCAAGACCCAAAATCAAATCAAAGCATGTTGTTTTGTGTTGGCCTCACATGATTGGAGCCCAATCGGACCCCAGAAGAACCACGCAGAACTATAAAAAAAAAAAAAAAAAAGAAGAAACCTCTATCACCGCCACCGGACCATAGCTATCGGACCCACGAATCATGACCACAATCACCGGACCATAGCCATAGGCATCCCACAATTGCCAGAGCACAATCATCAGCGGAGCCCACTCATCGGCGAACCATAGAGAGAAGAAAGAAGAAAGAAGTGAGAGAGGAAAGAGAAAGATAGAGCAGAGAGAGAGTGGAGTGAATAAAAAAAAAAAATTGGCTTGGCTTGATGCTTCAGCCTGGGTTTCGTCAGAGAGGAAGGCAGAGACGTCAAGCAGAGGGAGAGAGAGAGTAGAGAAATGGTGAAACAGGAAGACACGGAAATGAGAAGACAAAGAATAAAAGAAAGTGGGCCCTATTGAATAAAAAATAATATTAGTTTTACAATTGGTGAATAGTGCGGTCTCAAATATGAGATTGCACTGTTTATCCATTGCAAAAATTATACAATTTAAAAGGTTTGATGGAGCAAGCTTTTGGGTTAAAAATGCTAAAAAGATAAGAATTTTAGCATTTGAAAGGTTTGATAAGAATGTTCTTACTATTTACTTTTATATATATTTGAGAATCCAGATGGTAATTTTATTATTGTAGGTGGTTTTCTATATACCACATGTTGGAAATAAAGGACCACATATGTGTTCTAAAATGGTGCTGAAGATTGACTTTAGCAGCAAAGAATGACTTTAGCAGCAAGATTGCCTGCAAGTGCAAGGATCGAGGACCATCACATGAAGCCACAAATGTTTACCATTTTAGTTTATTTTCATTATATATAATGAATAGGCCATACACTTACTATTTTGTTAGTCTAGCCAATAAAATCATCAAATTAAAAGAGGACGAACTCCCCCTAACAACTATTATTTAAGTACCTTACTAGTTTAGATAACTTTTTTGATGAATTACTAGTTTAGATAGCTAAATACTTGTTAAACATGCATGTAAATCCATATGAGATGACATATAGAATAGATTCCATCAACACTACAAATATCTCAAGAAAAGTGAAGTTAAAGCATTAAAGCTGAACAACATTTGGGATAGGATTCTGACTTAAACCAGAGACAGGAGGCAGTGCAGATGGTAAACTGGCAGTGCTTTGAACTCCAGCAGATGGAATGCTATTCTGAATGTTTTGAGATAACATCTGTTGGCGAGACTGATTAGCTGATAATGGAATAGGAAGTGACTGCCCTGGATTATGAACTTGGGGCTGCATACTCATCCCTGCATCTGGGGACTTATTAGTTATTACTATTGCCAGCAGGGTTGGATGGCAAAGCATTGCCTATAGGATTCTGAGGCTTAGGTTCCATTGTAAGCATTTTCAGAGCTATTTTTCGTAGATAATCTGACTGGCTTGTGGCAGCAGTATAAATATTTTCCTCAAACCTTATAGCAATTTTCCTGAGTTCATGTAATCCCTGTTGGCCAGAAACAGGGAGATGCCTCTTCAAAGTTTCCATAATTTTGTTGACGATTCTTTGACGATAATCGGGCTGTAATTGGCTCCGCCAATCAACAGAATCCATGGCAGCTTCTCCACCGCCGCCTCTAGGAGCTCCAACGCAGCCACCTCCAACTCCGCCGCCGCCACCACCGCCGCCTACAACAGGACCTTGAGATGGATTTGGCCTCCAATTATTGTTATCCATAATGATCTAAATTTTGTAACCGAAATTCCAACCACCAAATTTATATAAAAATTATGAAAATCGGTAATAAGACCTAGGCAGAAATGAAAGAAAAGGACATAGCTTTATATATTTATATGAACTCCGATTTTGAGATTGAAATAGAGTGACGATGAGGAGGCGGAGTATAATTTAAGGGAGGATTGTTAATTTGTAAATTAAAGGTTGAAGAGTTTCAGGCAGAAAGGGATTTTGAGAGTTAGAATTGATCATTTGAATTGAGAGAGAGGGGAATATATAGAGATGTATGTCATGTCATGTTTTGTTTGGGGTTGTTTTTGGGAAAGTTGGACTCATTTATGAAAGCTGAACATGGATTGAAGTGAAAGTGTTCTGAATATGGAGTCATCTATATGGCTACAGAATAATACCCTATATGCTATGCCTTTTTAGGAAATATACAAGTCATTACAGCTGGACATCCAAAAGAAAGTAAGTAAGAACATCTTCACTAACTTCTTTATAGCCTTTTTAGGAAATATACAAGTTATTACAGCTGGACATCCAAAAGAAAGTAAGTAAGAACATCTTCACTAACTTCTTTATAATTTTGTATTGTTTGAATAGTGAGCAATAACATTTATCTTTTATCTTCTTACTTTTTTAAATACATTTTTTAATAGATTATTTATTATTTTTTTCATTCAATATTTATTCATATTTTAACACACATATCCCCATACCCCTATTCCCACTCATTGCTTTGCTAATTTTTTTTACTTTGTTTTATTCTTTTGCTAATGATCAGTAGCACATCAAGTTTGGAAAATGACTGTTGGAAGACTATTTTTTGGTTTCATTCTCCATTATAGAGATTATTTTGCTTTTACCTAAGTTATTGGAGATGCTCTAATGCACCAAATAATGCATATAAATAGTCCACTGGTCACGAAAAGATGAGGCATCAAATATCAATTTCGTGACTATGGGTTGTGCATGTCATCTGTCAACTGAGGGAGTGGGGGTATTTTTCTTCCTCTTAAAAAATGATTTTCACTTGTACAAATCATTGCCTGTCTATATATTTTTTAAAGTAAAATGGTTTAGTCTAGTTATATACCACATCGGAAATTCATTAAGCTATATAGGACATAAACTAACATATATAAATGAAAAGATGAAAAATAGTACGTTTTGCAAAGTTTATGGACCAAAAAAGAACTTTTGAAAGTTCAGAGATGACAAAAAAACTTTTATGAAAGTTTAGAACCAAAAATATATTGAGAGAGAGAGAGAGAGAGAGAGAGAGAGAGAGAGAGAGAGAGAGAGAGAGAGAGAGATGTTGGGGATATTACACAAAGTAATAATGGAAGAACAAGGTTAACACAAATGACAAATAGAAAATAGATAACGTGGAGGCACTACATCATTTTCCTTAAACAATATTTGCCCCTCCCACAGTATTGTTGCTAAAGGGTTGTCGCAAATTTATCCCCCGGATACAACCAAGGTGTTGGGTTCTATAGATAGCAATTTTGGAGAATAATCACAGGATTTCTTATGTTTCTTTCTAACTTACTATTTTTTTAAAGTGAACATAAGCCTCTATTTATATCCATAGGGTTATATTTCATCAAAAGGCACCTATAGAGAGTTAAAATGTTTCATAAAACCGTTAACAAGGCTTGAAACTTCTTCAACCTTTCTATCTAGTTCCGAAAATGGAGACGCTAAGACTGAAAATATATATAAAAATAAAAAATAAGGGCCAAACAAAAAATTTTCATTAACAATAATAATAATAAAAAGAGTAGTAAAATACCACTTGCTCAAAACCCTAATCATTGCAATCTAATGTAAAATTTTAATTAACAAACCAACGCACATTTGGCAACACAAAACATAACACATCATAGGGATACCCATAAATTGATAAAGGCCAAACCAACGCACATTGAACTTTGTTTCTCATCATCTAGGAAAAAAAAAACGAAAGTAAAAAATCCCTTTTAAAAAAAAATCAAAACATCATAGGCTTCGAGAGTTCAAGAGAACTTACAAAGAGAGTGTTTGGTTTTTGGGGGTGAAATGAGGCGTATTGGGGTTGCTAGGTGGTGGTCACTGAGCCGACAATTTGGTGGTGGTGGTAGGGTTGTTGTGGAGGTGGCAGCAGTGGTGGGATTTGTGCTAAGGACTGAAGGAATTTTGGGCCTGAGAGAGAGAGAGAGAGAGAGAGAGAGAGAGAGAGCTGGGCGTTTGGGTGGGATTTTGGGTCTCTGAAGATTTAGAGAGAGAGAGTGAATACAAAGAGAGTGTTTGGTTTTTGGGAGTGAAATGAGAGAGACAGTGTTTTTGGAAAAACTGAAAAGGCACTAAATATGAAAAGCCAAAAAAAAAAAAAAAAAGCAAAGGGAAAATTTAGGGAGGCGGGGAATTAGAAGATCTATTATGACGGTCTAAACCACCGCTATAACTAAGAAGACGCGCCGCAAAATAGGTACCTATTGCAGGTGGTCAACTCAACACCGCTACAACTTACATATTGCGGCGGTTTTCTATACCACTACTATAATATCTCTGCAAAATGCTATATTTATTGCGGCGGGTTTTTGGAGCACTGCTTTATCTAAGTTAACGCCACTAAAACATATATATTGTGGCGATTCTTTGTACTGCCGCTATAGGATGCCGCAAAAGACTAGAGCTACTGCGGTGGTCCAATGAAATGCCGCAATAGACCCCATGTATAGCGACTGTCTGAAAAAAATGTCACAATATGTGACATATAGCGGCAATTTTTGCACTAGCAGCAATAGTACGGATTTCTTGTAGTAAATGCTGCACTAGAATGATGTAAATTGACTAGAAACATGTGATTCTTATTTGGTGGTCTTCTTCTTCTAATTTTATTATAAAATAAATAATGTCATTTCATCCATAAGTAATATCAACATAATAAATTTATTATTACGATTATTTTTTCTAGATCATACCTTGGTTGCTGTCATTATTGAACATGTTCTTGATGAACCTTCTCATTTGTGCAATTTGACTGTCAAATTATCAGATATTCTATTTCTTTTTGGCTAAACAAAAACAAACAAGAGGGTCCCCACTCTTGGTTGATCCATAGTTTCAAGAATCATAGATGGAAAGGTTTAAACAAAAACCAGCTATGTGTCTAGAAACCCAGGATTATAACATATATTTATTTTATTTTACTAAAGGAGACAAAGCTTTAGTATTACAAGCATGTTGCATAAATTGACAAGTAGTCTATATGTATATTAATAGAAAAAGCTCAAAGAAGGCTCAATTATAATTTCAAATTAGAGTTCAATTTTGTGCCACGTGTCTCATCTAATTTTTAATTTTTATTCTAAATGAATTCTTGAGAGTAAAAATCGAAGAGTACAAATTTAATTAGATTCTAAATTAGATTTCAATTGGAGTCTAATTATTGTGGCAGGTGAATTATTGGTCGAAAGAACCAAAGAGTTTAAATTCAATTAAATTATATATATCTATATAAAAACTAATAACTAATAGCCGATATTTTTTATTTTTTGTTTACCGTTCCTCATTGCGCCACGTGGTTACATAAATTACTAACATGTATACTAGGGCTGTCTAGGAGGATCCGGTAACCCGATCCACCCGAAAAACCGACCAGATCCGACCCGAATCCGGCCGATCCGACTGCTCCGGCGGGTCGGCGGCGGGTCGTCACCACCAGAAACCGATTTTCGGCGGGTCGGTTTTGGTTTTCCTTCCCTAAAACCCGAAAAAACCGAACCGACCGAGAGATTTCTAGATCCCGGCGAAATTTCCAGAATCCGGTGACTTTTTTCCAAAATCCGGCAAAAAACCCAGATTCCGGCGATATATTTCCTTAGATCCGGTGAGATTTTGTCTGGATCTGGCGAAATCTCATCAAATCCGGTGAGATTTTCGCCGGATCTTACGAAATCTCACCGGATCTAAGAGAAATATCGCCGGTATCTGAAAAACGTCGCCGGAATTTGGGTTTCTTCGCCAGATTTGTGTGTTTTTTCATCGATTCTCGTCGTCTTCTCAGATTTATGATTCCGACCGACCCGCCCGCCACCCGTTGATGATCTGAACCGCCCGATCCGATTACTCCGGCGGATCGGCGGCGGGTGTGTTTTTCCTCCACCCGATTCCGGCGGGTCGGTTCCGGGTTGGGCACAAACCCGACCCAGACCGACCCGTGGATAGCCCTAATGTATACAATTAAAAACAAAAACAACGTATCTTTCGGTGTTTTGCTTATTTAGTTTCGGTGGGTAACTACTTATTATTGTATATATACGCTGTTTACTTTTTGTATTGTTCTTTCCGTTTTTCTGTTTTTTGTTTTTTTTCCCCGCTGCAAAAACAATTGTGTCTTTTCGGTGGTGCTTATTTAGTTTCAGTGGGTAACTACTTATTATTCTTTATATACGCTATTTACTTTCTGTTTTCTTCTTTCCGTTTTTCCGTTTTCTGTTTTTTTCCCCTTTGCGAGAACAAACCTAGCGAAGGTTGTGGACAAAAAATAGAGTGCCCTTGACGCTACTGCTATTCGTAATTCTTTTCTTCACAAACATTAGTTCGTCTTGCTTACTCTTGCACTACTTGGTCTAACTCTTTCAAACCCACATTGTTGACTTTTTGTTTTCTGTTTTCTTTTCCCTCTGCGAGAAGAAACCAAGCAAAGGTTGTGGAGAAAAAACAGAGTAACCCAGCAAAATCACTACGGTAACCTTCCATTAATTTGATAGAAATGTTGTTATTCATGGTAGAATTTAATTAGTTATGTTAGACGGAGCTATCCTTGGACTTGGGGGGGCAGTGGCCCCCCCTAGATTTTCAAAAAAAAAATTTAGTATATATATAACATATTATTTTTAGCAATTTTCTTCAATAAAAATTACATTTTGCCCCCCTCTCATAATATTATTGATATTTTCAAATGCTAAAAAAAAAATAGCCCAGTAACCAAAATTAAGCCCAAACAACTCCTCAAAACAAACGCGAGCAAAAAAAAAAATCAAAAATCAAAAATAAAAAATCAAAGCCGGTTCTAATTAGATATCTACCTAGGCTAGGAGTGGGAAACACCCCCGCTTACCTCACACATATAATAAAAGGAAAAAAGAGAAGGGGATTTCTAACTCTAAGCCATTTAAAAAAAAAAAAAAACCTAACTAACTTACGACTGAACACAAAGGAGAGGAATTTGGCAGCCAGCAGCAGAAGCAAAGGTATCCTCTCATGTCTCATCTCATATTGAATCCTTGTTTGAGATGATTTACTTTTTGTAATGTGTTGATTGTTGACACTTGATATTGTTGTGGCTTGTAAGTTGTAAAGAAAACTTAAAAGAGAACACAGAGCAACTAAGCGCAGGGACTAGAGAGGGAGTTAGCAGTCAGGGAAGCTGGGCCTGGAGCCTGGGAGTTGGGACGGACAAATTTTAAACAAAGAGTAAAGAGAGAGTTAAAAGAGAGGTAAAATTATCACTCACCTATCTTTCATCTTTGTCTTTTGCCCATACTTTATATTCTTTTATACATGAAAAGGTCTCATCTGACAATTGACAAACACAATTACACAACTCCACACGCCACATCAACTCCCGTCATTAATGTTTTGTAATTTTTTTTTTTTTTTTTAAGTTTTGTTTTTAGCAATAGCATGTGGCTGTGATGTTTTGTCATTTGTGATTTTTTTTTCTTCATCTGACAATTGACAAACACAATTAGGCAACCCCACACGCAACATCAACTCTTGCCATTAATGCTTTGTAATTTTTTTTTCTTTTTAAAGTTTTGTTTTTAGCAATTGGATGTGGCTGTCATGTTTTGTTATTTGTGATTTTTTTTTTTAGTTTTGTCTTTAGTGTTTTTGTCTATTAGTTAGTGTCTTTTAAAACATTAAAGTTAGGTAAATAATTAAAAAGATTATTTGTAATTTTAAAATTTATTGGTCCGTTTTTGAATGTTTGTATGCATAGTATTTGTCTATTGTGTGTAATGATTATAGATTATTGATCATATAATAACATAATAATTTCAAATTATATTTTATTTGTAGATTATGAAAAAGTCAACTACCATATTTGATTTTTTCAAAAGAAAAGCTTCAAATAGTTTAGAAGCTAATACTAGCGATGCAACATTGCCAACCACTAATGTTGAGGAAAATCCTGATGCCCCAATTGAGGAAAATCTCGACATCCCAATTGAGGAAAATCCTGATGAACCTGTTGAGGAAAATCTTGATGTCCCTTTTGAGGAAAATTCTCAAACAAAATTTCAAAAGGTTGATATGAGTTCGTTGCAATTAGAACGTGATCCTGGATTGCGTAGACAAATATATACTTATCATGTTGATCAACGAGATGAGATCCGGCGACGTTACATTACGTTGGGTCCATACCAGCCTCGTTTTAAAAAATTTTAAAAATCTGAGAAGGGTCGAAGCTTTCAAGGTTCTTGGTATGAAGATGATCGCTTTAAGCCATGGCTTGAATATTCTCCTAAAAAAGATACCGCTTTTTGTCTACTCTGCTTTCTCTTACATAAGCCAACTGGGCATGATGGACAAAATGCATTCACAGTTAACGGATTTAAGAATTGGAAGAAAGTGAGAAATGGTGAAAGCTGTTCTTTTAGTCTTCATATGGGGAAAGATCTTAACTCCACTCATAGATTTGCCCATAAAGCGTGTCAGGATTTGATGAACCAGTCTCAACACATAGACAGGGTAGTGGGCAATTTCACTTCAGAACAAATTGTAAATAATCGAGTGCAATTGAAGGCTTCAATTGATGTTGTTCGACATCTTGCCTTGCAAGCTATTGCTTTTAGAGGTCGAGATGAAAGCTCTACTTCAACCAATCGGGGAAACTTTCTTACGACATTGGATTTGATGGTGAGCTATAATAATAATGTTGTTGAAATAATGGCAAAAGCTCCAAAAAATGCCACCTACACATCACCTTAGATTCAAAAAGAAATTCTACATGTTATTTCAACCAGAGTGAAGAAGGCAATTAGGGAAGAAATTGGTGATGCAAAGTTTTGCATATTGGTTGATGAAGCTCGTGATGAGTCCATGAAAGAGCAAATGGCTGTGGTTTTAAGATATATTGATACAGCTGGCTTTGTGCGAAAACGATTTTATGGGATTGTTCATGTTGTTGACACTGCAGCAGTGACCCTTAAAAAGGAGATATATTATTTGCTCTCTAATCAGTGCTTAGATATCCAAAACATTCGGGGGCAAGGATATGATGGTGCAAGCAACATGCGGGGTGAGTGGAATGGATTACAAGCTTTGATTTTGAATGATTGTCCATATGCTTACTACATTCATTGTTTTGCACATCGTTTACAATTGGCATTAGTAGGAGCATCGAAAGCAGTTGTCCCTCTTAATAGATTTTTCAATAAATTGATTTTGGTCATCAATAATATTCGTGCTTCATGCAAACGTATTGCGCAATTAAAAATTGCTAGAGCTTCTGACATTGCATATTTGATTGATATTGAAGATCTTGAGACTGGGAAAGGACTTAATCAGATGGTCACTTTACAGCGACCTGGAGATACTCATTGGGGTTCGCATTATAAATCGGTTTCTAACTTGATAAAGTTGTTTAGTCCAACATGTGAAGTTCTACTGAAAATCATGGATGAAGGAAATTCTTCACAAAAAGTAGAAGCAGAGTCTGCTTATGAGGTATTAATTTCATTTGAATTTGTCTTCATCTTGCATTTTGTTAATGAAACTATGGGAATCACTGATAAACTTTGTCAAGCTTTGCAAAACCAATCATAAGACATTTTAAATGCTATGCATTTAGTTTCATCCACTAAAAAGCTTATTCAACAATTTAGAGATGAGAAATGGGATGACTTACTAGCTACTGTGATATCATTTTGTAAGAAACGTGGTATAGATGTCCCTGATATGAATGCTCATTATGTTGCAAGATTTGGTCGATCTCGTCATCAACAAGAGGACTTTAAAAATGAGCATTATTATAAAGTAGATATTTTTAATGCAGGAATAGATTCTCAATTACAGGAACTAAATCACCGGTTTAGCGAGCATGCCATGGAGTTACTTACACTTAGCTCAGCTCTAGACCCTCGAGAGGCATATGAATCTTTTCGAGTTAGTGATATTTGTTCATTGGTAGATAAATTTTATCCAATAGACTTCACAAATGATGAAAAGAATGATTTGAAAAAGGAACTTGATCTTTATAAGTATGATGTAGTTCAGTATTCAGGGTTCAAGAATTTGAAAAATATTTTTGAGTTATGCCAATGGATGGTGAGAACAAGAAAATCATAATACTATTCACTTATTTATAGAGTGGTCAAGCTTGTGCTTACTCTTCCCATTTCTACTGCAACTACAAAGCGAGCATTTTCAGCTATGAATGTCATCAAAACTGACCTTCGCAACAAAATGGAAGATGAGTTTTTGTTAGACGCTATGATGTTATTCATTGAAAGGGACATTGCTGCGACAATTAGTACAGATTCAATCATAGATGATTTCGAAGATTTAAAAAGACGGTGAGTTCCATTTTCATAAATAATTGCATTGTAATATCTTTAAAAAAAAAATTCTGTATTTTTCTTTGTTGATGGTTTATTAAATGAATGTTTATTTGGAGTTTCATTTTTTTTTTTTTATACTTCTGCCCCCCTAACTCCAAGTCCTGGTTCCGTCCCTTATGTAGTTCCATATATTAAATACTCTTCAATTTGTTTGTTCTACCTGTTTGTTGTGTTATTTGTTGCATTACAGGAATTGTTCAATTTGTCAATAGGTTGTGTATTTCTGTTTTTAAATTTTTTTTTTTATAATAACAAATGTTACAATCATGCTATTGTTTTTTGTTTTTAATTTTTAATTTTTATAATAGCAAACTATTATAACTAAGGCGTTGAAATATTTTGTGCACACCATGTGTTTGAGAAAATGCCTTGCTTACTCTTGCTTTAGTTTGTAGCCACTTTATGGTTTGTGCATCTTGGTTTTAATTGCTACTGGTTATTGACCACTTTTTGTTATGTATCAATCATAATTTATTGGCCAAGTCATTGCTATCTATATTAAAGGATGAAGACACTCTTAGACACTCTTTGTATTAGTGACTATAATAAAAGCCTTGTGGACAAAGCACAGTTTGTTAACGTTACTTTCAACTTTCAAGCATTCAAATTTAGATAGGTGCTTGGTAGAACTTTGTTTCTAAGGTATTTAATTCAACGTATTGACCAGTCTTTTTCTTCTTTTCTTTTTTCAAATAATGCAGAAGCCTGGTATTCATACTGATATTTTCAATGCTTTGTTCTTTGCTCTCTTTTTATTTTGTGGTTTGGTAAGAGTACATTCAGCATACAATGAGAATTGTTATAGTTCACAATCGAATGAGTTTTACTATAGTTCACAAATGAGTTTCTTTTGGAACATGTGACTCCTCTTGCCAACGGTTTGAAGCCATGTCATATCTGTAATGCATTAAAGATTGAAAGCAAATGGCTGTTCCTAAGTAGATCAAATTAACATTAATGAATTTGGGTGAACATGGCTTATTACAACCATGATTCCAACCATTGCCATTGCATAATTTTGATTTTATTAATCTGTTAGATGCAAGAACCTAATCGATAGTTTAAAATTTAAAATTAAAAAGCTTTTAAAAAACTTATTTTGCAGGTCCTCTCATTTTTGGATAAAGAGCTGCATAATTTTTGACCTGCCTTTGCAAATAGCAAACCTTATTGGGAAAACATTTGTCTTCCAATTAGAACTCAATGACTATAACCTCAAACAGGGATGAGAGATCTACACTGTGAAGAAACTTTTTGATCCTGTTATACAAACTGACAATTTAGTTAAACTTGATCAAATAATTGATGTGAGTACTTTTATATTAAATTTAAATAAAAAAAATTAGATATTTTTAATGTTACTTATTCATATCATAATACAATTTAGACCATATTCTTTTAACAGTATTATATGAGTGATGCTACAAATGATTCTGCCAACAACTTACCAAGTGAAGAAGATGCTAATCCTACAAATGATGCAAGTGATGTACAGCTCACACCTATTGCAGATCGACAAAAGAGGAAGAGGAAACAAAGAGTCCTTTAATATGTTGAAGCTTATGTTACAAATTATTTAAACTTTTCTTACTATAATGTAATCACCATTAGAAGGTGTTCTGTTTTCTATTGAGAATAGATAGCTGAACTTACAAAATAGGTGACGAAGGAATAGTTGGTGTTAAATATTCTGAGAATTTGGGATTTTTTTTTTCAACATGTATTGGTTTTATTTGATGGATGCATGATTGTCCACCTGTTGTTTTCTCATGTTTTTGGCAGTGTTACTGGTTTTGTCTACATGTGTAATGGTTTTATTTGATGGATGCATGATTGTCCACCTGTTGTTTTCTCATGTTTTTGGCAGTTTACTGGTTTTGTCTACGTGTGGAAGCTTTCTTGATGCATGCCTGTGTTTGTCCACTGTCTGGTTTTAATGGCTCTTTTTTTCTTTTTCCCTGGTAGTTCTACTAAGTTAACCTTTTCACTGTGGGCTACCCAAAATGACTTGATGTATTGATTTTGCATGGTCTGCTATACTAAAACATTCAACCTTTCTCACAAAAAAAAAAAAAAACCTTTTACTGTGGGCTTGTATTGCTTTAGCCCATGGTCTGTTAACCCTGCCCATTATTTATGATGGAGTATGATATATTCATCATGTTTGTATGTGTTGAGACAATGTTGTCACTTTCAGATGGTTCTTGGACTTCTGATCTCTGCTTTGCTTAGCCAATGAGGCATTCCTCCTCGGACTACCTTTCCAAACCTTCATGACAAGAAACCTTCCATAATTTGCTGATTTGTACTCCTTCGCTAATGTCTACATGTCCTCGAACTACTAAATGTCCTTGGACAAGGTTCACGGCCCAATATACATTCTTGGGCCTTTCATCTCTACAATCATCAAGATTCGATGGTACTAATTGTTGCCTTAAGTAAAAATATCAAGTTTCTAATGGTCATAATGATAATATTTTAAGTAAAAATATCATGTAGAAATTGCATCTGGCCTCTATTGGTACTTAAAGTATTGGTGTGGTGCTCATGTTTCATGGGACAAGACTGGTGGAGTTCAGATAGCTTCCATCCCTAAGCCAGGATCACTGCCCCTTGTAAAAGACGACGGGGTGATGATTCAGCGGCCAGTCCCATGGAACTATTACCAGAATGTTGTTACATCTAGTTGTGAGTATTGAATCTTTGCTTACCTTTTCAGTTCTACCAAAATTTTGGAACTAAATGTGCTATTCTTCAGATTTAAGTGATTGAGAGGACAGGAACTGTAAAATAGATTATATATTAATTAGGAATTCAAGAATTCACCTATTATACACTTTAGAGAATGATAGTGTACTATTTTGTTACTTCAGCTAATCTTTGTTGTAGTAAATTTGCTGGTGAGCTCTGACTCAAATGTCAATACCTCCTCACACAAGAATAGGTGAAGAGTGAGGTCATGGGTTAAAAAACCCAATGGGTGTGCATATAATTTACCAATCCAAAAACCAGAGTTTATTGTAGAGAATTCCTTAGGTAATTTCACATTTTTTTCTTTGCAGATTCCTATTTTTGGTGGGACTGGGAAAGATGGGAGAAAGAGATAGATGGATGCAAATTTACCATTAGATATCTAACATTTCAGCTTCTAAAATTTACTATTATAGCAGTTTATAGATCGTTGGCAGAAAACCAACTGTGTTGGGTTCTAAAATATTGGTCAAATCATCTATACTATAATCCCACAAAGACAACCTTTCTACTCCATTCCATATTCTTAATCCGCGTTCTTCATCTGACTCAGCATCTCTTTTGATGAATATGCCAGCAACCCAAATCATACAACAAGTAACAAACCAAATTCGTCTAACTTAAATCTTACACTAACAAGAAAAACTAAAGCACTAACAACAGACATTATCAAACACAAACACTTGGCAAAACCCAGATGGAATAATTATTTAAAAAGCTCAAAAACATACCTGCAAACTTCCGTTGGTAGGGACAAAAGGGATTTTGAAGGATCGCCTGAAGCCGGTTGTGAGGAAAGAGGAGACCGTTTGAGGGTGAGGGTGATTTCCGTTGAACGCCAAGTGGTTGAGCGTGACTGGTTTGGGTGTTTGAGTGAGAGTGTTTGAATTTTGAGTGAGAGTGTTTCAGAGAGAGCGTTTGAGAGATTGAGAGAGTGTGAGTGTTTGAGTGAGGTTGAGAGAGTGTGATTGTTTCAGCGAGGGGTTTGAAAATGGGCGTGTAGATTTCGAGTCTTATAAACTCGATTTCTACGTGGCTACACGTGGAAAATTTGTCCACGTAATGGTATTGCCGAACACTGCAAATCGAGTTTTAAAAGCTCGATTTTTTCTTGGATCTCGAGTTTATAAAACTCGAGATGCTAGTTTCCTACATTCTTTTGCATAGTGACAACTAACGAAAATGTTAGATATCTAATGGTAAATGGCAACAAAATTCATGCTTTTGGTTTTTGTTTTTGCTGGAGAAGTTTTGAGAAAGAAGACTGTAGAGTAGACACTGGACATAAAGACAGTGGTGGGGTTTTGAATTTGGTTGGGTTTGATTTGTTTTGCACAAGATGCCTGTCTTTTTTACTTAATTGTTAAGAGTCAAGTCCTTAAAGCTTTTGTGTCATTTTCGTTTGTACAATTTTCTTCATTTTCGAATTGACCCCATTTTTAATAAGGTTTTAGCAATTATACCCATTTTATCTTTCATGTTTTTAAGGGTCCCTTTAGTTGGCTAGAAAAGGGGAGAGAAGAGAAGGGGGTAGGAAAAAATAGGGGGAAAATTGTGTTTAATTGGGGAGGGGAGGAAGGAGATAAAATGGTGAGCCCCAAGAGTTCTACAATCATACAATTTTTTAGAATATTTTTACAAACCACTAAGGTGATAAATTCCAATTGGTTTTCATCTAAACTTATCATTGACATCACTTTTTTACTTATCAATAACCACTCACCACATCAACAATGTGTAAAAAAGTTCGTAATTTTAGCATCTTCCTTCTAAGCATGATTCTCTCCATTTTACAATTTTCCTTGAAAGAATGGAATAGTGTCCAAAGTGTCAAAGCAACATTATTTGATAATTTTTTAAAAACAATTAATACCTTAAAAAAAGACTTGTGGAACCTACCCAAAATTATTGTTTAGATGAATAGTTCATGCCTCAAATAAAAGATTTTAGGATGGATAAAAATATTAAAAACTAGTTCATACTTCACACAACCTGTTATACACATTTTCACACATATACTCAAATTGCACATAAGACATGATTTGAAGTCATAGTTTCCAACTTGAAAACTATGACTTCAAGTCACAATTTACATGCAGTTAGAGTGTGTGTGTGTGTGTGTGTGAGAGAGAGAGAGAGAGTGAGTGAGAGAGAGAGAGAGAGAGAGAGAGAGAGAGAGAGATACATTTTCACACATATACTCAAATTGCACATAAGACGTGATTTGAAGTCATAGTTTCCAACTTGAAAACTATGACTTCAAGTCACAATTTACATGCAATTAAAGTGTGTGTGTGCGTGTGTGTGTGTATGAGAGAGAGAGAGAGAGAGAGAGAGAGAGAGAGTGTGTGTGTGTGTGTGTGTAATGGAAGAGTTTTATTTTTTTAGGCTATTTTCGCATAAGTTATTTGAAAATTATGGGTAGTCCATAAGATGCATTATATGTAATTTAGGTATGAGAAAGAGGTTCATATATAGAAGATCTAAATAAAAAATTCTTTGTAAATCCATAAATCTTAGTTCGTAGTTCATGATGAAATTGGGGCATTTCATCTATGAATAACTATAACATGTCAATTGTGATAATTTATCTTAATCATGGAAATTGAGACTTTTAATTGATATGTTGTTGTGTTTCAATTGTTTGGGATACAGTGAACTAGACCACTATGAGATTTTTTGTTCTACCAATTGTTGTCATTTGAACAAATAAATCTCATAACTTCTATTTGCATTGACTTTCAATCTTGAAAAATGTGAACTTTAACATAATGTGTAAATTACTTAGATGAATTTCGATGTGTGATCTTGTACAGTCAATACCTTAGTACATTAGATAATCACATATAGCACGTTGGGAGCACTATTTTTTTTTTTTGATAGGATGTTGGGAGCACTATTGCTAAAGAAGAAATCCAAAATCTTGAAAAGAGACACAAAACAATCCCTTGTGATAGATTTAATTGGAACTTATTACTCATAGTATTAGGTCTGATCATCTTATTAGTGAGGAATTACTAAAATTTACATTCAATAGAATTAGATTTCATAAGAATATATAAATAATCAAGAGATTAAATTGTAGACTTAAGGACTTAGGATGAAGGAATTTACAAAGTGACAATAACCATTTACTTTGTTTAACTTTAGATGACTTCATGGAAGGATTAATTGTCACACCCTAGCTCATCATTGGCATGATAATGTCCACTTAGAGTACAAGGTCTACATATAAGCACAAGACCCCCCCCCCCCCCTTTACCTAGGTGATGTATGAATTAGCTAGGATTTGGTTCGCTAATCCATTATGTGTTAAACAAATAAAAAGATTAGTTAATTAATAAAAACCTAAGTCCTAGCACAACAGGTTTAAGTGAGAAAAATTCTCATTCACTCTCTTTACAAACAAGGCTGAAAAGAGAAGAAATATCAGATTTTCAACACTCTAAGGAGCACACAACTAGGGTTATGAAGTCAAGGTAGAGAGCCCACTCTCACAAACAATTATGTGGTCATTGAAGCGAAGGTCAACGAGATTCCAAAATCAAATTGCTAGGATTTTAGATATGCTTCAAAGATTCAAGTGTTCTTGGTGAGTTTTTTCAAAGAAGACACACCAAAGATAAGCTTCTCTAAACCTTGACCAAAAAATTCAAAAGTGCATGTGTTCTAGCATCATAAAAGTAGATGTCAATTTTCTTTTTTTGCTGCGAATGATTTGAATGAGATGCAAATAGTTTTACAACAATGCGGATTATTTTATTAGTCTCTCTACTCTATCTTTCTTTTGTTGCATGTTTTTACTCCAATTTAGTTAGGGTTTTCCATTTTTTTTTCCCTTCACAACTATAGGTTTGTCAACTAAAACATTGACCTTTCACATCAAGAAACTACTTATGGTTATATTAATACATTAGTGTAAAGTATTAAATAAGTAATAGTATTTAAAATAAAAAATAACAAATAAAAAATAAAATAAGTATAAAATTATATTTCAAAACTCATTTAATTTGTTACTTCTTGAATTTTTGTATATGAACATTTAGATTAAAGTTATTAATGCAAATATTTATTCATTTGGTTTTTTTGTTTTTATAAATCATTTGTTATTAATTTTAGTTTGTTTGTTTGTGTATATACATATGTTAATATTTATGTTTATGTTTTTTTATATATAAAAAGAAGTTTTGTTTATGTTTGGGTTTGTTAGCGTATGTTTTTTCATTTGTGTGTGTTTCTTTGGAGCAAAATGACCACTAACATGATCATCATCCTAAGAGCACTAGCATTCGGATGTAAACACCCTCAATTGCTATTTTACAACCAAAATCTCAAAAATCTTGCTCCATCCGAGTGTGAGTTTGCAAATTATTTTGCAACCTGTGAGCAATTGGTTCTGACATATAGAACCAACTGTTCACTTTGATGTAAAAAAAATATTATTATTTTATTGAAAAAAATCAGTTCTCTCTCTTCATTCACACTACCACTCATCTCTCAAACTCCCACTTCTCTCTGCCTCTTTTTCTTTCTCTTTCACCTACACCTATCAACTCTCTCTTTGCCTCCCTTTCTTTTTCTCTTAGCCTTCTCTTGTTTGTCTCTCATTTCTCTCTTCCCCCTCTCATCCCTTTATCAAATCGATATCGGATTTGTTGGTAGTGGTGGGTTTATAAATTGGAAGTGGAGATAGATTTTCAGATCTCTGCTGTCATTGGGAATCTTATTAGTTGTGTTGGTGTGATTTCAAATTTAAATCAGTAAAGGTGGAATTTCAAACCAGTGATGGTGGGGAATTTTTGTTTGAGCTAAAAACTCCCATTTCTTCTGTGCTTTTAGATTTGCTTGCTCGGTGCTTGTGGGTTGTGTGGATTTTTTTTTTTGTTGCCATAATTGTGGGGTGTTATCTTGGTGGTGAGGTGGGTTGTTGTCGTTGGTCTATAGGTTTATGGTGGTGGGGGTTTGCTGTGGTGGTTGGGGGTGGGTTTTACTATGGTGGCAGAAGAGGCATATGTCATTCAAATTTTTTTATTAGTTTCTTTGCTTTTTCTTTCTTTTATTCCACACTTATTTATTTCTTTCAATATATTTTCTCTCACAATTATAGGATTTTGCTAACTATATCTATTCATTTGGTTGTTTTAGTTTCTATAAATTATTAATTGTCAAATTTAATTTGTGTATATGTATATGTTAATGTTTATGTGTACGTTCATCAACCTTAGAATGTTATGTTGCATAAGTACTTTCAACACACACTTCTTGAAAAGGATTTCATGATAATCTTTCTAGTAATTTTGGGACATTGTGTTTCCTTATCCTTTATTTTTGAAACACTTAAATTGATGGTATAAAGTATGTTTTAATTGCAAGGTCAAATTACCTTGACATGTTAGCGACTCCAAAAAATTAATAAAAGTTAAGCTCTATAAAACATTTACAAATGATATAAACTATAAATCATATACCTTCATAAAATACATCAATATATTCCAAAACTCCAAATCAATCAACACAAAGTCATAGTCCTCATAAGAAATGCAACACCAACAACAAATCTAGGTCTACCACATCCAAGGGTTACAAACTTCAAGAGTCTAATGTGTCTCCCAATTTAGCAAAACACTCCAATCACTACCAATAAATGAAACTTCATACTTGAGGTATAACTAATTGATCTAAAAAACTATTAAATAATGTTATGATCTACAACCCAATAAGTAGCATAATTAATGAGGGTATGAGAATAACTGCCACATGAGGAATCCTAAGAAGTAGTTTTTGACTATGATTTCTAGTGGAGTTGTCAAGGACATTATTCACATGGTTGTTGTTCTTGTTTTGGTCATTTTTATTTTTAACAAAGTGTATTGTTTGATGATACTTTTGAATTTTTTTTTTTTGTTGGAGAAGTTTGGGGGAGAAGAGTAGAGTAGATAGTAGACAAAAAGACAATGGTGGGTTTTGAATTTAGATGTGTTTAATTTGTTTTGCACAAAATTCCTTGTCTTTTTTACTTCATTGTTAAAGGAGTCAAATCCTTAAACGTTGTGTCATTTCATTAGTATAATTTTCTTTACCTTTCATGTTTTTAACGATTCATATGGTTGGTGAGAAATGCGAGGAGAAGAGAAAATGGTGTTTGGTTGGGGAGGGAGGGAGGAGAGAAAACAATGGGATCTAAGAGTTTTCTCTTTAGGCTGACCATTTGGGAGAAATTGGAAAAATTTTAGATACTCCTGGAGCAATGCTCCAAGCTCTCATATAGGCGGTGGGGCCTATGGTGGGTTCCATGTTTAGGGCCCACTCCCCATGTTAGAGCTTAGAGAACTGCTTCAAGACAACTTATGAATTGTCAAAGAAAATAGTTTTCTCCACAAATTGAGGAGAAAATTGGAGAGAAAAGTTGGGGAAAGGCGGGTTCGATGAAAAATTACCCATTTGCTCTCCCCCATTTAAACGTTGCATTTGTTTTCCCTTTTAGGTATGTTACATTTTTATGTTTTGGTTTTTTATTTTTTTCCTTAACTTATAGTTTTTTTTTTTCTTATATACTATAACATTTTTTTCTTGGTACTAGGGGCATAGGAGTAAATTTCTATAATCTACATTTTCTATTCTCTTATTTTTCTTTTCTTTTTCACGCGAAAAAAAATCATGGGAGAAAACTAAAATCTCTTCTATCCTCCAACTCTTCCATCTTCATCTCAATCCTTCCATTTTTCCATTCTCCAACCAAACAGATTCTAAGTGAAGGGGGGAAAAAAAGTAACTTCATAAGTGTAATTTTTAAATTCATCTCAAAAGCTTGCTGTATTCTAATTGAGATTACAACATCCAAAGAAGAAGAAGAAACACCAAAGCAATAACAAAAATGCTCATTACAATTTTTTTTCCCTAATTTTGTTTTTGAACAAAGCAATGCTACAACCACAAACTTTTTTTTACAAATTATTGAGGTGATAAATTATATTGGTTCTCATTTAAGCTCACCATTGATATCACTTTTTTATTTGTCAATTACCACTCACCACATCAACAATTTGTAAAAAATTTGTAACTTTAGCATTTTCCTTTTAAACATGATTCTCTTCATATACCAGTTTTCACTTGAGAGAATGGAATGGTGTTCTAAGTGTCAAAGTAACATTGTTTGATAAGTATTTTTAAATTTCGTTTTTAATACTTTAAAACAAAAACTTGTGGAACCTACTAAAAAATATTGGTTGGATGAATGGCTCATGTCTCACATTTGTATATGCTTCGACTTTGAATGTTAGCCGAATTTTTAGCTTGAAAAATTGCACTCTGACTATCACTATGTAGAATGCCCAACTCCTGCTTTTCACCTAATTCATCCAAGAAACTATGTAGCCAAATCATCTCCTTTGCAGCTTTAGTTGCTGCAACATACTTAGATTCTGTAGTAGAAAAAGCAACAATCTTTTGTAGATTTGAAGCCCAAGATATAGTTGTACCACCTAGAGTTAATACAAACCCAGTAGTACTCTTTCTACTATCAATATCACCTGCTAAATCAGCATTTACATAACCCTGCAATTTCAAACTTGCACCTGTGAAGCAAATACATGTATCTATTGAGCCTCTCAGATACCTCAGAATCTATTTGACTGCCTCCCAATGCTGCCTTCCAATGCTGCTTTCCTAGCCTACTCATGTATCTACTCACAATTCCCACTGCATGTGCAATGTTTGGCATTGTACACACCATAGCATACATCAAGCTGCCAATAGCTGAGGCATAGGGCACCTTGCTCATATGGTCCCTTTCTTCTTTTGTCTTCAGTGACTGTTCTTTACTTAGTCTGAAATGACAACCCATGGGTGTGCTCACTGGTTTAGCTTCATTCATGTTGAACCTGCTGAGAATCTTCTTCACATATTCTGCTTGTGAAAGCTTCAATGTACCATTAGCCTTGTCTCTAATAATTCACATACCAAGGATTCATTTTACAGCTCCCAAATCCTTTATTGCAAACTTTTTTGACAATTGCTTCTTCAAATTATTAATTTCCTCAATGCCAGACCCTACAATGAGCATATCATTCACATACAACAGTAAAATGATATAAGAATTGTCAAAGAACTTGACATCGCAACAGTGATCAGTTTCAAATTTCTTGAACCCAGTTCTATTCATAAAACTATCAAATTTCTTGTACCATTGTCTTGGAGCTTGCTTTAGGCCGTACAAGCTCTTTCTTAATTTACAGATTAGACTCTCTTGTCTTTGAACAATAAACTCTTCTGGCTGACTCATGTAAATGTCTTCCTCCAAGTCACCATGAAGGAATGCTGTCTTCACATCTAAGCGCTCAAGATGTAGATTCTCTATAGCTACCATTCCCAATACTAGTCTAATTGTTGACATCTTCATATCTGGAGAAAATTATTCTGAGTAGTCAATGCACTTCTTCTGTTGGGGCCTTATATCAGCTCAGCCCACTAAAGAAAAAAAAGGGGGGGGGGGGGAGGGGTCAGATTTTTAGTTGCTTTCACACGTGCCCACTTACCCCACTCACTTCCCCACCACACAAATACCATCTCGCACTTTTACTCTCTTGGCCGGCTCACTTATTTTCTCCTTTTCTTTTCATTTTCTCTCTTCTGCTATCACTCTCTCATCCTCTTCCGCCGGTACCACTCCTCACCACTTCCACCACCATTTTTCCGGCAAGATCACCGGAAAACTCCCTAGGAAAAAGCTAAGGCTCACTCATCTTTACTATTTGAGTTAAAAATCTCTAATCTTTTTGGTGGGTTTTACACTTTTGCTTGAGGTTGTTTTATCTAAGCTTTAATAATGACACCCATGTGATTTTTGAGCATCAAAAGTGATATTTATGTGTTTTTATGTATGGGTTTTGTATTGATAGAATTATTTGATGAGTGGGTTTATAGTTTTTATAATGGTGGCTAGCTAAGTGGTGAAGATTTGGGGGTTTTGGCTTTTTATTGCGAAATAGATTGTGAATATAATTTTATTGAGTTTATTTGGAGCTAGTAAAATATTTAAATGGTTTGTGTTGGAGGATATTGTGATTTTGGTTTCATGGGTCTTTGATGATGTTGTGTAAATCTTATGAAAGCGACTCATAAATTATTAAGATTTTATTATTAGGGAGATGATATTGAATGAGTTAATTTTATAAATTGGAGCCTATGTCTTGTGAGTTAATTTGTTGAGAAACTTTGGAGGTGGAATATATTATTTGTGGGGTTAATTACTAAGCTTGCCTAATTAATTGCTTGGTTAGCAATCTCTAATTCATAGCTAAATGCAATGTCAAGCTTTATGCTTATTGTGATAAGTTTGCTTGATATTCTTTAGGTTTTAGCTAATCTTATTTGGAGCTTGGAAAATTAGGCCTTTGCAGGTTGCAAGGTAAGTAGCTTTTAATGAGAATTTTGGAAAATAATCATGTTGCATAAACATTATTTTTGGGCCAAACACATTTTGGAAAATTAATGGTAGAACTATGTTTTTCTAAAAAGTGTTGTGTTGTGACCCTACTATTTATGATTATATATGAAAGTGCATATTCTTATTGCATATGGGGAATTGCATGATTTGTTAGCATGAAAAAGACTAGCATCTTGAATAAATTCCTGAGAATGAATTTTATGGATTTAGTGCAATATTTGCAAAATATAAAGATGCTTTATCTTGAACTATGTTATTTGGGAAGTTAATACAAAATCATTTTGACAAGAAATGAGTTGAGAGCTTTGAGAACCTTGTGAATATCTTGGGCATTCAAATATTTTATGAAACTACTTGGAAGTGAATTATGTATTTTGAATTAATGCTAATTTGTGAGCTCTTTATGTTCTATGTTCTACCCATGTGCTATGACATATGATTACCCGGTGATTACCTAGCTAGATACTATAATCTGTGTGACATTGGTATCTTAGCACCCGTCTTTGTGATGGTTATTGAGTTCCGTCTTTGTGATGGCAATGAGTTCCGTCTTTGTGATGGCAAATTAGTTCTGTCTTTGTGAGGACGATGAGTTCCGTCTTTGTGATGGCGATGAGTTCCGTCTTTGTGACGGCATATTAGTTCTGTCTTTGTGACAACGATGAATTCTATCTTGGTGATAGCATATTTAGTTCCAGTTGTGTGTCAGCGATGAGTTCTACCTTTGTGACAGTAAATTAGTTCAGCCTTTGTGACGACATTATCATGTGGCCTTGGGTTTGAAATTGTATTGTTATTGCTCACAAATTATAGTATGTAGTTTCATGAGAGCATTTTGAGAAGCTTTGTGCCATGTCATTTTATTCATTCTTGTCATATTATTTTTGGAAATGGTTTTGTAGAAATTATTCGGAAATTCCCAAATTAAAACATGATTTGTAAATTTTTATCATCATGAAACTTGCATTTCCCCCACCCCCATTAATTGTGCTACTTACTGGGCTCTGTCTCATTCCATTCTTTTATAAACTTTTCAGAGTAGGCAATAGTCTTTTGAGATAGCTTTTTGGTGGCTAATAGTAGTTAGACTAACTACTGATGGAGGTTGAACTTTTGTAATGGAGATATTAGATGATGTACATCTTAAAATAAGCTTGCCTCATTCTTTTGTTTTTTATAGTGGTTGTGACTTTATTCTCACTGATGGGACAAGCTGATAATATATAATTATTTATTCAAACCTCTATTTTTTGTGTGGCTAGTGGTCCTTGTAATTATTGCTTAGAGCTCTGACTTACTTTGAGAGTATATTCAATAGAATTATTATGATAGTTTTTTATGTTGGTACTTGATATGATTTATGTGGATTGAATTGTCAAAAAGGAAAAATTTACAGGTACTTGAGATGTCTTTCTCATGCTTTGGACCTTTTGGGGTTTAGGGCGTGACAAACCCTTTGACAACTAACCTGGCCTTGTAGTGTTTGCTACCATCATGCTCATTCTTTAATTTGTATACCCACTTGTTGTGCAAAACCTTCTTTCCTTCTAGAAATTCAGATAGTTCCCATGTCTAATTCCCCAACAAAGAATCCATCTCATCCTTCATGGCTAACTCTCACTTGCTTGAATTTTCATCTTGTAAGGCTTCATCATAACACTCTAGCTCACCACCATCAGTTAACAGGAGATAATTTAGAGCGGGTGAATAACACTGTGAAGGTCTAATAATCCTATAAGATCTACGGACTTCAGCTACATGTGTACTCTGATCTACTTGTAAATTTACACTCTCCTTCCCTTCTTCACCCATTTTCTGGACAGTATTTTCAGTCAATTCATCTAAGTTGACAAACTCAAATTTCTTTTGATTTGTCTTTGTAACATCTGGCACTACAGTTGATCCATCCTTGTACATAACCTGTTCATTAAATATCACATTTCTGCTTCTGATAATTTTTCGATTTTGCTTATTCTAAAACCGATAGCCAAATTTTCATTACCATAGCCAATAAAAAAAACATATTTCAGACTTTGCATCAAGTTTACTACGAGCATTAGAATCAATATGAACATAAGAAACGCAATCAAAACTTTTAAATGGAAAAACTTTACCTCTTTACTGCTCTAAACCTCTTCCAGAATTCTAAACTCCATGGGAACTGATGGTCTTCGGTTTATCAGGTAAGTTGCAGTACTAACAGCATCAGCCCAGAAAGTTTTTGGCAATCCAGCATGCAACCTCATACTGCTAGCATGCTCATTGAGAGTTCTGTTCATGCGCTCAGCCATACCATTCTGCTGTGGTGTCCTAGGAATGGTCTTCTCCATCCTAATTCCATGTGCAAGACAATACTCATTGAACCCTCCATCTATGTACTCTTCTCCATTGTTTGACCTTAGACATTTTACTTTCAAATCTGTTTCTGTCTCAACCATAGCCTTCCACTTATTAAAAGTCTCAAATACATCAGATTTACTTTTCAGAAAATAAAACCATACCTTTCTGCTTGAGTCATTAATGAAAGTGATGTAGTACCTTGAACCTCCAAAGGATGCAATCGGAGAAGGCCCCCACAAATCAGTGTGTACTAACTCCAATTTTTCAACCTTCGATGTCTTGCCAGATTTCAAGAAGCTCACATTTTTCTAATTTCCTAAGATGCAGCTTTCACACATGTCAAGATTAATAGACTTCAGTTCTGGTAGTTTCCCTTTTGATAGTAGCATCTTCATCCCTTTCTCACTTATGTGACCAAGCCTGTAGTGCCATAGACTTGCATTAGTACTTGCTTCAGCAACTACAATTGTGTCTTATGGACTTGAGGTCATATATAAAGTACCAGTTTTCTTTCCACGAGCCAATACCATGGCTCCCTTTGTAACCTTCCAGGTACCACCAACAAACAGTATTGCATGCCCTTCATCATCAAGTTGTCCTACAAAAATTAGATTCCTCCTCAGACTAGGAATATGTCAAACCTTCTGCAATAACAAGATGGACCCATTGGGCAATATAATCTTAATGTCTCCTATACCTACAACATCTAAGGTTTCTCCATCAGCCAAATACGCCTTACCAAAATCACCTTCAACATAGTTCTGTATGATTTCTTTGTGTGGAGTGGTATGAAATGAAACTCCTCAGTCCAAAACTCAATCATTAAGTGGACTATCTACAACAAGAAGTAGCGCATCCTGTACTTCATCTGTTATAGCATTAGTAGAATCATCATCATTCTTCTTAGGGCTTTTGCAGTGTCTCTTAAAATGACCAGGTTTGCCATAGTTCCAACACTGTACTTGTTGGCTAGATCTAGATTTACTTCTATTCCAATTGGAATTTATGGATTTTGATCTGCCCCAATTTGAATTTCCATCATTACCTCTACCTTTTGTCTTAAGGTTTAGGGCAGAATTAGACCTTGAGGTTTTGCTTGCATCTCTTTTGTGAATCTCCTAAGCCAAAACTAGATCTCGTATATCATTGTACTTCAACTTTTTGTTTCAATAGAATTGCTCACTGCCATTCTCATAGCCTCCCAACTATTTGGAAATGAAGTCAAAACGATCAGTGCACAGATCTCATCATCAAAATCAATTTCTACAGAAGACAGTTGATTTGTGATGGTGTTAAATTCATTTAGATGTTGTGCGACTGATGCATTCTCTACCATCTTCAAATTGAATAGTTTCTTCATCAGATGCACCTTGTTGTTTGCTAACGGCTTTTCATACATACCAAAAAAAGCGTTCATTAGATCTGCCATGGTCTCATCCTTCACGTCATTGTGTGCAACAAACCTTGACAGAGTTAGTTTGATAACTCCCAGTACCTGTCTGTTAAGAAGAGTCCATTCATCATCTTTCATAGTTGCAGGTTTCTCCCCTAAAAGTGGCAGGTGCAACTTCTTCCCATAGTGATAGTCCTCAATTTGAATCCTCCAGAATCCAAAGTCTGTGCCGTCGAATTTTTCTATTCCAAATGTTTTTCCTATTTCCTCTACCATTGCTCCCATTCAAACCTAACCCTAGGCTCTGATACCAATTGATGGGAATATGTACGAAAATTCCCAAATTCTCAAACCTGTGAGATGCAAAAATAGAGAAAAATACGCTAAAGAAAAATAATCACACACACACACAAGACAGTATTTACGTGGTTCGGCAATTTGCTTACGTCCATGGAATTGTAGGAATTTCACTATTCTAAAAAAAAAATACAGAGTGTGGCAATACAGTTTTTCTCTCTCTAAAATAAAACATAAAAAACCCTAATCTCCAAAACCAATAGTTTTTAATCTCCCATTAAAAACCGTAACAACATTATTTCGGATTGGGTCATAATCCAGATCAAACACAACTAGGCTCCACAAAGCCCAACAAGTCTTACATTGTCTTGGCTTTAGAGTTCTACTTAGCATAGGAGGTGGTTTGCTTGGAGTAATACTTTGCACATGGATATGCCTCCTAAATTGTTTGTATGGTAAATTCCTTTTGGTTGAAGGCCATGCATGGTTAACCGACTTAAGTCTCCACTGCATGTCTATGTGGTGTTGAAGGATAGAGTGTTTGTTGAAGGCTCTCTTTTGGGTTTGTTGCAACTTAGTTATTTGTTTGCATTGTGACTGTTGTTTCGTCTTGGCAATGCTATAATTTTTTTGTGTTTAGATGCAGATTTGTTTTGTAGTTTCTTTTCTTCTTATATCTATTTTGTTTTGGGTTAACTTTGTTTGTTCATAATATTTGTTTTGGCTTCAAATATTTTCATAATCAATCTTGATAATTTTGAGTTCCCACTATATTACAACAAATAAAATTTATGATGTTCTAAACATTAAACGCTTATCAGGGTTGTGTACTAAACTCCCTTTAACACCCTTTATTCAATCCTCTATGTTATTTAATTATCACGAGTACCCACTATAAAAAACATAAGTCAATAGTCTCCAACTGTTAGGGACATTTTATGTAATTGGCTAATCCTTTGACAAAATGCACTTTACTTGTAATTTGGTAGATCTAGGATGGGTTTAGTATTTCAAGAAACATGTTGTTCAAGCCAAGTATTATAGCCATGAAGATTGGACCAAGAAACAAGTAAAGAAAAGCTCTTCATTAAAGCTCGACAGATACCTCGACTGAAACAGTATCTATCGAGACTTAAGAACAAAGCTCGATAGAAGCTAAATCTATCGAGATCTACGAAATCAGAATTTTCAGATCTGATTTTTGGCTCTAGCTGACATGCATGTGTAGGGTTTCTTTTCTCATAACTTTAGATATATATAAGGCTTATTTTAAAGGTCGTTATACATGGAGAACATATGCAGATTATGACCTAGTGCCTTATTCTTTCTAAGAGAAGCTACTACGTCTTTATGCCATTGGGTTTTGTAAACAAGGAGTTTCCTAATCTTCATTGTTGATGAAGTGAAGAACTTTGCAGCCAACAACACCATCTTCAAGTTGTTGGGAGTTAGTCACGTACTGGGATCAGTGCAAAAGGGTGGCGTTCATATATTGAAGAGTTCAAAGGTTCTGAAGCGATAGAAGGTTTCTGCTGTAAGTTCATTTACAGGGATTATAGAGTCTAGGGACCAAGGTTTTGTACTAGATTTGAAACTTTTCTTTACTATAATGAATTATTTTTTGGGAAGGTTTCCCCCTAGGTTTTTCTTTTACTGTGAAACTAGTTTGTTTCATTGGTTTTTCTTGGGTCATCATATCTTGTCTTATTTACTATTCTATTGTGCATGATATTAATGTTTGTTTGTTTTAACAAGGTTTATTCATAATAAATCTAATTAACAACTTGAGTTTAAAACTTGTTATTTCTATCAACTAGGGTCTAAATTTCCCAACACCAACAATTACTTATCTTTGTCAAATGTCAATATCGTAGACAATGTACAACAAGAAGACTTTGATATATATATATATATATATATATATATATATATATTTTTTTTTTTTTTGCCATAAGATTTTTTTAAAACATTAATACAAACCTTTTTTTTTTTGTTGTTGATAGGGATCTAAGTTGAATCTAGTTTGGATTAAAAATATTAATAATCCAATTACCTCTCACTTCACAAAAACAAAAACAAAAAACAAAACTTAGATACACTATTTTATATTTTTTATATTAAGTTTCTTAATTAAAGTCAACCATGTGATTGCATTGACTAATGCAGCAAAGAATGTGTTATTGTCCTCCAAAGACAATTAGATTCAACCATGTGCTTCATTAGCTAGTGCAATCGCATGGTTGACTTTAATTAAGAAGCCTAAAGTAGACATTCAAGGAATTGTGCTTATCTTTGTGTTAAAATTAAAATTTAAAAAAAAAAAAAAGAAAAAAGAAGAAGAAGAAGAAGATAAAGAGAAATTTGGAAATCCATTTGGCATTCACGAATTACACATTTTGAGTAGTAAAATATAAGAAGCATGGACATACCAAAATCTTCGATCTGTGTCCAACATGTATCCATATTAGAAATGCTGAAAGATACTCTAAATGCGTGTCCTTAGTATGATAGAAGAAAAAAGTTATTTAAAAAAAATATTCAATTTTAGATCTGTTTTAGAAAATTTTGATAGATGTTATTTATTTAGAAAACTTGAAATAAAGATAAAATATATCTAGATATAAAAAATATACTTATATATATATATATATATATCAATTAATTAATTATTGCATACTACAATATCTTCTCCTAACTTTTAAGAATTATTGTGTCGATGTCTAGTGTACGTATGTTCCCAAACTTCTTTTGAATAAATTTTTTTTATCTAAACCCAGACTTACCCTAATAATCCTCTCTTAAAAAAAGGGGGAAAAGAAGAGAGAGAGAATAGAGAAAAAGACTTGCTCCGATGATTAAAGAAGTTAAATTTAAATTTATGTTTTTGGCAGTATAGTTGGAGCAGGTTTGTATAGGTAATTAAGAGCCATGCACTTAACTTGGGCAACTAACACTAACAGTATTGGTGGAAATATCATCATATCAGGCGAGTGTTATCAGACTATAATCTGTATTGCAACACTTCCTTCTATCATGCACGTATTTTGGGCTTGTAATATTATCTCTCCTTGATTATTTTAGAAGGAAATAGTCGCAAACTCATGTGATGTGTGGGAATAAATAATTATTTTGTAATTTTAATTGCAATATAATGTATAATTTGTTCTCTCTAAATATTAAACAATTGATATTCGGTCCAATTAGGTCTATTTTAGTCCACTTAGGTAAAATTCGGTCCAATTTGGTCCACTTGGTCAATTTCGGTCCCTTTCAGTCCATTTTGGTCAAATTGGGACTTAAATTGATTCTTTTGTAGGTTGCCTTTTCAAGTTTATCTTAAAAGTTCATTTTTTCTTAATTTTTGGGTTAAAAAGTATGAAATTTTATTATGTTTGGCCTAAACTCTTTAGCTTTGAATTAAAAAAAATACAAACAAAATAAACATTAGAAATTAGAAATATGAGCCCTAAAAATGCAATAAAAATGATAAATATTCAAAAGTATTATTTGGTCCACATTGGTCCTATTTGGTCCACGTTGTTCCATTTGCCCACTTTGGTTCTATTCGGTCTACATTGAGCCTATTCAGTCCAATTTGTCCACTTGGTCTTATTTAGTTGACATCGGTCCTATTCGGTCCACTATGATCCTATTCGGTCCTATTTGTTCCTACTTAGTCCACATTGGTCCACTCTGTTGTATTTAGTTCACTTTGGTCATATTTGGTCCTCCTTGTTCCCATTCGGCCCTACTTTGTTCATTCAATCCACTTTGTTCCATTTGGTCCATTTGTGTTCATTCAGTCCTGTTAGGTTCTAAAGATTTAGATTTAAATGTTTAGAATCATATTTTAAATGTGTTGGAAAATCGAGAAGAAAATATGTTTAGTCTATGTGTTAGGCTATGCTTAAAGGTCTAGGTTTCAAGGTTCAAGTTTAGTTGACTGTAGAAAAAGGGAGACACTTTCTGCCTTGCTCGATCGATCGAGAATTAGGCTCGATTGATCGAAAATCGTAGGAAAAGAAATTCTGCAGATTTTTAAATGAGGCCTAAGCCAGTGAAAACGTTTAGGGTTTCATTCCAACTTGTTCACATATAAAAGGGAAACCCTAGATACGTTTTGTAGACTTTTGGAAGACTTGTGTGCTACTCTTTGTGAGATTTGAAAAGTTTTGTATCTTCTAACTACACAAGAATCTATCGGAGCCAAATCTACAATCAAGCGTTGGTAGAACCTAGTTGCTGCAACAAGATCATTACTGGTGGTGATCTGAAATCTTTGAGTGGGATCTCAAAGTCACAAGCAAGGGTACTTGTGTTGCTGTAAATCCAAAGAGAGAAGGAATCCGTGGATTTGGAGCTTGCATGTGGTTGTGTTAGTAAATTACTACATAAGGTAGCAATATATTTATGGTTAAATCTTTTGTAAAAATTTTGATTCTCTTATAGTGCATTTACTTTACCTTAAGGATAGTTAAGTCAAATCCTCCCCAAGTTTTTTTTTTTTTTTTTTTACCTTGAGATGGCTCGTTTCATTGGTTTTCCCGGGTCATCATATTGTGGTGTTATTTACTTTTCCACTTTTATCCATGATATGATATATGCTTGTTTAACCTAGATCTGAATAATATACCTAATAATCAACTTGGTTAATTAATTAAGTTAAACAAGTTGGTTTAAAGGGTCTAAACAAACAAACAAGTCCATTTAGATCACTTCGATTTATTTTGGTCCACTTCGGTCCATTTTTGTATACTAGCATACAGGAAAAAGACATGTTTAGGTTCAGGTTCAAGTTGAGAGTACCTATTCTAAATCCAAATTATATATATATATATATATATATATATATATATATATATATATATATATATATATATATATATATATATATATATATATATATATATATAGACACACATATCTCAAATTTGTAATATCCAAAATCTTAAGCATAGTATTTGTTGTTGTTACTCTTTTGTTAAGCCACATTAACATAGCATTTCAGTCCACTTCAGTCCGGCTAAATTTAAGTGAAAGTCTTTCTAAACATTAAGGCTATAAATATACAAATCCAATATGAATATATATTTTGTTAGGTTCTAAGTAGTTAGGAACTAATGTATTATAACTCTAATGTGTATTGTTGGCAAACCATGATCAAAACAGGTGTCTAGTTATGTTTTAGACTTGCTCAAAGTATATTATTTATGTAAAGTTGGAATCGAGTTAACTACAGAAGTTACTGTGCATTTCTGCCTGACTCGATCGATCGAGAATTAGACTAGACCGATTGAAGGTCGTGCAAATTATTTTTTCTGCAAAATTTTCAACTCAGCCCTAAGCCTATATGACGTGTAGGGTTTTATGTTTCGCCCTAGGTATAAAAGGCAAACCCTAGTCACGTTTTTGAGGTTGCTCATATTGCTATTTGTGTGAATCTCTTGTGAGATTTGATAGGTGCTTGCCTTCACACAAGCTTAGGATTATCAAGAAGGAGATTTCTTGGAGAGCTTGATGATCATTCAGTTAAGAGCTTAAAGATATACAAGCGAGAGTGCTTATACTTGCTGGAGAATCCAAGAAAGAAGGAGTCTGTGGTCTTAGAGCTTGCATGTGGTCGTGTCAGTAAGTTTCTACTGGTGGGTAGCAATAGAATGTTAGTGGTCTAAGTCGCTATTGTACAGTTGTGATTCTTTCATAGTAGATTTAGGTTTACCTTGAGGATAGCTAGGTTAAATATTCTCTAGGTTTTTTTACTGGTTTAGTTTTCCTGGGTCATCATATCTTTGTGTTTTTATATTCCGCACTTTACATTGATATGATTATATGATTGTGTTAACCTAGATCTGAAATTTGGACTAAGTAATAACTTGGCTTGTTAACTAGGTTAATCCAATTGTGTTTTAAGGGGTCTAAATAACTCAACAAGTGGTATCAAAGTGGGTAGCTCTTGTGTGTAGATCTTTTGATCTCTGAGTTGATCCTTAACCCCTGTTGTCATGGAACATGAACACTTTCTTGTTATTCCTCCTCATTTTGATGGGAATAATTATGGCTACTAGAAAGTTAGGATGAAAGCTTTCCTGAAATCCATTGATGAGAGAGTCTGAAACTCCGTTGAATACAGATGGGAGAAGCCCACTACTCCTGTGAGTGAGTGGCAAACTTTTCAAAAAGAAGTATCAGCCTTCAATAGCAAAGCTATGAATGCTATCTTTAATGCTGTTTCTATGGAGGAATTTAAGAGAATCTCTAATGTTGAGGTTGCTTACACTGCTTGGAATATCCTTCAGACTGTACATGAAGGCACAAAGGCAATTAAGATCAATAAGTTGCAACAATTAACAACTAGATTTGAAAGCATTAGGATGTCTGATGATGAATCTTTTGATGAATTTTATGCTAAATTAAATGACATTGTTAATTCTGCATACAACTTGGGTGAAATCTATGATCAACCTAAAACTGTTAGAAAGATTCCTAAATCTTTAACTGAATATTTTAGACCCAAAGTGACCACCATCACTGAGAGCAAGGATGTGGACTCCATCCCGGTTGATGAACTTGTAGGATCTCTTCAGTCCTATGAGTTGGACCTACCCAAAACTAGCAAATCCAAATCAATGGCTCTTAAGTCTGTTGATGATGTTGATATTGATGTTGGTGGATTTGATGATGAACTCTCTGCTACAGAGATTGCTAGCCTTGCCAAGAACTTTAGGAATTTCCTTAGAAATAGCAACAGAAGGGAAAAAGGTAAAAACACTGATGAACCTAGAAATTTTAGGAAGAATGATCCCACTAAGGTGAGCAAAATTGAAAAACCTAGAGAAAAAGTAGGTCAATCTTCAAATAAATCTATGGGTCCTCAATGTTTTGGATGTCAAGGGTATGGTCATATGAAATTTGAATGTCCAACATTCTTGAGGTCTAAGGGTAAGGCTATGGCTGTAACCTTTAGTGATGATGAAGTTTCTGATGATGAGTCTGGTTGTGACGAGGATGGAAACTTCATTGCTTTCACTGCTACTGCTATAGTCAATGAAAGTGTGACTATTGAAGAGAACCCTTTTGATAGGGAACTCTCTGAGGATGCAGATCTTCAAGAAGCCTACAATAAACTTTGCAAAGTTGCTGCAAAGGATGTCATGAGTATTGAATTAGGCTTAAAGAAAATTGCATCTCTTGAGGTTGATAAGAAAAATTTGCTTGTGAATTTGTTTGATGCTATTGAATTTTGAATAATGTGAAGACTGAGAATATGCTTTTGATTGATAAAGTTAATTCTTTGGAACATGAACTATCTGTTGCTAGAGAACAAACTAATAGGTCTGTAAGTTCCAAACTTGATCAGATGTTGAGTGTTCAAAAGTCTCCTTCCGACAAAATTGGGTTAGGTTTTGTAGAAAGCATCAATGTGTTTGCACAAAATTCCACAATCTTTGTTCCTTCATCTTCTTTTGAACCCCCTGTGAGTGAGGTTGTCAAACCCATAGAAGTTTCACCTCTCAAGAAGATTAGGGTTGATCTGAAAAAGTCTAAACCTAAGAAGTCTACCCTTTCTAAGAACAAGACACATGATAAGTCTGCATGGATTTGTCATTTTGTGGAAAGTCTGGGCACATTCGTCCAAACTGTTACAAGCTTCAAGTTGTTAAGAGAGCAAACAAACCGAAAGTACCTGTGCCTCAAGCACAAGTTCCTATAGTACTTATTGGTGAGTTGGTAAGGGCTTTAAACCTTTATTCCAATTCTAGAGTTGGAAATCATTCTAATATGGATAAGAACTCAAATGCTCAAGGTGCATCTAAAAGACTTTGGATGCAAAAGGCTCAATCTAAGTGAGTCTTTCTGACATGGTCCTTAGTGCTTCATTGCTCTCCTCTTTGTGACCATTTTTTTTGTTTTTCTAGGATTTGCATTGCATAACATTCATGCATTTCATTCTAGGTTTTTGTTTGTTTTTTATCATAAAAAAAAAAAGGAAAGAGAAAGGGGGAAGCAAAATGTGTTTTGCACTTATCTTCTTGGTTTTGAAAACAAGGTTGGTCAATTTATTTACACATAACATGTCTATGTACTGTGTTTATCTTGGATGAGCTTATTTCTTGCACTTTACTAGTTAAAAGCTTTGTGGTGCATGCTGTGTGGGAAGATGTTTGTAGTTTTTTTTTCTTTACTAGTTTGTCGTGATCTTGAAGTCACATGTCTTTGACTGTTGGACTTGAACCTTTTGAGAAAGGCATAAATAACCATCTTACCACTGTTCACTAGCCAATCATAAACATCTTAGTGCATATCGTAAGATTTTGTACTCAAGAAAGTGTAGCACATGCACAAAAAGAACATAAGATGTAGCCTCAGTTTATATAATTAAAATTGGTGTGTGCATTATTGGGCTTAATGCTAAATCAAATAAATAAAATTGGCATGTATATTATCCCGGCTATTTTTAATAAGTTTCTGAAAAACTTAAAATTTGTGTGTACTTTATGAGGCAAAATCAAGAAACTTACATGATTGCAAGCTTATGATCTAGGAGATGTGGGAGTTATATAATGTAACTCTTTAGGTGATAGTCTCTTTCAAATTCTTTGTGATGAATTTTGTAGACTTACATATCACCTCACATGTATCTCAAGTTTCAGCTAGTTGCACACACGACACAAGTTACTCTTTGCTAAACTTTGTACATGTTATTGGGTGTGTTTTTGGTCTGACCAACCAAGTTTGAGAATGCCTTTGAGTATTATGCAAAATAGATTTGATGCTTGAGAATTCAAGAAAAATGTTTGAAAATCGTATTTTCGGGAAAATTGGGTTCAACACATGTGTTTTTGAAAAGCATTTCATCTCATACTCATGCATTTTTTTCATATTATTCAATGCTTTGAGGAATTTTTGCATCAAATTGCTCTATTTTTTCAAAAACTGTGTTTTCCAGAATTTCGACCGGTCGAACCTGTTTTTCGATCGATCGAAATTGCGATTAAATTTTTGGTCAGCCTCTGTCTGTTTCGATCGGTGCTCGATTGGTTCTCGATCAATCAAAGCATTTTTGACTGATCGAATTTGTTTTTCGATCGATCAAAAATTGTGTAGAGATTTTTTTAAAAGAATTTCTTTTCACGTGTTCATCTACTTTTCAAAAAGTTTTTCAACTTTTCTCTCTCTATACGATCCGGTCAAGGCTCCAATCCAAATTTTTGTTGTTTTCCTCCATTCTTTTTGCAAGGTTTTCCTCTCCCAAGGCCGGTAAGACCTTTATACCCTTTCTTTTGCATTTTATTTCATGTTTCATGAAAAAATTCATGCATTTAAGAGGGATTTTCGGACTTAAGCATATTTTGGGGTTTTTGATGATTAAAGCTTTATTTTTTGAAATTGATCAATGGGTTTTTGTCATATGATGCTATCATCATGATCTATGGTGTTTAATTTGATCAATTTGGTGTTTTGTGAAGAATTGAAAATTCTAGGGCTTGTATGTATCCGAATTGGGGATTTTGTTCAAATTGAGTTTGATTGATGAAATTGGCTTGTTGGTTTGATGCATTTGATCATTATAAACTATTATCTAACTTGTGTGATGATCAATTGGTCAATTGAGTAAAAATTCTATAAGTGGTTTTTCAAAATTTTGGAGTTTATGTTTTAAACTCTATGCTCAAGCAAATTTTGTGATTCTAAACTTAAACTTGAACTTGTTATCACTACATTAGAGCATGCATCATGACATTTATCTATTCATGCATCATATAGGTTTTTTTGTCACGATAACTTGCAGTTTGCCCTTGTGTTTTTGTTTTTTTGTTTTTTTTTTCTCTCTTGTGTCTCTGTTTCTTACTCTAGCACTATGCCTAGGAAGACTAGAGCCAATAGGTCATCCACCTCTACTTCTAATTCTTCCTTTGAGAGTGACAGATTCTTGAGTACGAAGCACCAAGAGACCTTTAAGACCCTTAACATTAAGAGAAAGATTTGGGTTAAGCGTAGGGTTCTGTTAGATGAGCTTAATCCTGCCATTAGGGCTAACTTTGAGCGTCAAGGCTGGTTATCTCTTCTGGATTTTGATTCCCCTCCTCCAGCCATCTTGATTAGGGAGTTTTATTTGAACCTCTCTATTCACCCCTATGATTCCGGCACTCTTGTGAGGAGTTTAATTCGTAGTGATGAGTACACCATTACCCCTTCGGTAGTAGTTGGTGCTCTTGGGGTGCCTCTTATTCAGCATCCTGTTTACCCTTATGATGTGTCTCCTCCCCTAGACGACATCATGTCATACATCACTGTTACTTCTATCCGGTGGGGTTCTGATCCTCGGATCACTTTTGCTGAGCTCACTAAGTCTACCTATCTTCACTTTAGGATAGTGTGTCATTCCTTGTGGCCTATTTCGCATTTGTACACCATTCCTTTGGAGCGATATGCATTTTTGTATGCTCTTGTTATGGATGCTCCTATTAGTTTTCCTCATTTGTTTCTTCGTTCTTTGAACGAAGTTTATAGGCGCTCATCTACGGCTCATGCTCTTTTTCATCCTATTTTCATTCATAGGATTTTGTTGTTTTTTGGTTTATCTGACTTTCCTGCTTCTAAGCCCGTCTATGTTATTGCTCCCATAGGTGCCACTTTTCTTTGGCAGAGGACTGCTCAGATGAGAGAGCGTTCTAAACGTCCTAGAGTTTAGTCTTCTGGTACTGTACCCCTTTCTTCTTCTTCAGGTGCTCCTTCTGGTGAGGAGTCTGCTGATCCTATAGGTGATGCTGCTACTGATGTTCCTCCACCATCGACTTCAGATGACTTTGACATTTGTCGTACTTTGGAGTCTGTTATGACCGTTCAGGCGGCTCATGGTTAGATTTTGGTGCACATTCTTGAGGAGATTCGTGCTTTGCGAGCAGATTTGGCGCTTCTTAGACGTTCGTCTTCACCACCTCCTTTTAATGATGGATTCTGATTTGTCCTTTGGCATTCTGTCACAAAAAGGGGGAGTAGATTTTGTATCTAGTTAGGGGGAGTTTTGGAGATTTCTGTGAGCCTGTGGAGATTAGATTGTATCTAGGTGCTTCACTATGTACTTATTGTTTTTTGCTCTTGATGTATTTTTGTTAGGGGGATTTTTTTTTTTATGTTTCTTGTTTCACTGCTTATAGACTTATGAGTATGAGTTATTCATTGATATTTGTCTATATTTTGTGTTTTGTGAAATCAAGATTTTTATTTTGTTTACTTATATTTTCAACACATACGTTTATGCATTTTGTTTAGTGTTTCAGGAAATATACAGGTTGATTCAATTGAGCTGATGTCTACACTTGCAACTAATGGATAATAGTTAGGATTGGATTTGTTATAATGGCCATATTTTTGTAAAGGGCTTTTCTTTGTAAACTTTGAGCTTTTAGTTGTGTTTTGTCACGGTTGCCAAAGGGGGAGTTTATTAGGTTTTAAGTACTTAGGAACTAATGTATTAGAACTCTAATGTGTATTGGTGGCAAACTATGATCAAAATAGGTGTCTAGTTATGTTTTAGACTTGCTTAAAGTATGTTATTTATGTAAAGTTAGAATCGAGTTAACTGCAGAAGTTACTGTGCATTTCTGCCTGACTCGATCGATTGAGAATTAGACTCGACCGATTGAAAGTCGTGCAGAATATTTTTTTTGCAGAATTTCCAACTCAGCCCTAAGCCCATATGACGTGTAGGGTTTTATGTTTTGCCCTAGGTATCAAAGTCAAACCCTAGTCACGTTTTTGAGGTTGCTCATATTGCTGTTTGTGTGAATCTCTTGTAAGATCTGAGAGGTGCTTGCCTTCATACAAGTTTAGGATTATCAAGAAGAAAATTTCTTTGAGAGCTTGATGATTATTCAGTTGCTGACATAAGAGCTTAAAGATATACAAGCAGGAGTGCTTGTACTTGCTGGAGAATCCAAGAAAGAAGGAGTCTGTGGTCTCGGAGCTTGCACGTGGTCGTGTCAGTAAGCTTCTACTGGTGGGTAGCAATAGGATGTTAGTGATCTAAGTCGCTATTGTACAACTTCGATTCTTTCATAGTGGATTTAGGTTTATCTTGAGGATAGCTAGGTTAAATCCTCCCCAGGTTTTTTTACCAGATTAGTTTTCCTAGGTCATCATATCTTTGTGTTTTTATATTCTGCACTTTACATTGATATGATTATATGATTGTGTTAACCTAGATCTAAAATTTGAACTAAGTAATAACTTGGCTTGTTAACTAAGTTAATCTAATTGTGTTTTAAGGTTATGAATATACAAATCTAATATTTATGGTAGTTACTCATTTATTTTAACATCATTACTTTTAAATGAATTACATGAGGTCGATTATATGTTCAAGCAAAAAATAACAAAATAAAAAAAATGTGTGTGTGTGTGTGTGTGTGTGTGTGTGGACCAAATTGACCGTATAGATCAAATTGGATCGAATAGATCTAACTGGATGGAATTGACTAAATTGGACTGAATAAAATGAAGTGGATTGAATTGGACTAAATGGATTGAACAAGACTGAATTGACCAAAGTAGACCAAATGGACCGAATTGGACTAAATGGACCGAATTGGATCGAATAGACCTAATTGGACCAAATTGGCCAAAGTGGACCGAATAGGCCTAGGTGGACAGAACGGACCGAAATGGACTGAATAGGCCCAAGTGGACTGTATGGACCGAATAGGCCTATGTGGACCGTATGGACCAAATAGACTTAATTGGACTGAATATATCGAAGTGGACAAAATGGACCAGATTAGACCGAATGGACCAAAAATGACCAAAGTAGACTGAAAAAAACTGAACTGGACTGAATAGATCTAACTAGATTGAATTTGCCAAGTGGACCATATGGACCAAATTGGACGAAATAAACCTAACTAAACCGAATTGGCCAAATTGGACTGAATAAACCTAGGTGGACCGAATAGGCCTAAATAGATGGAATGGACCAAATAGACCTAAGTGGATTGCATGAACCAAATTGGACCTAATAGACCTAACTTGACCGAATTGACCAAATTGGACTGAATAGATCGAAGTGGGTTGAATGGACCATATGTATTGGATGGGACTATATGGATTGAACAGGACCAAATGGACCAAAGTAGACCGAATGGACTGAATGGGATTGAATGGACCAAGTTGAATTGAAGTGGGTTGAAATAGATCGAATTGGACCAAAATTGACCAAAGTGGATTGAAGTAGACCGAATCGAACTGAATTGATGAAATAGACTGAATGCTAATCTGTTATTAGCACAGCCAAGATTGTATTATGATATAAATTCAAATTCTTACTTCCAAATAATCAAGTATTAACTCAAATAAAAATCAAATCAAATCAAAACTATAAGAGAGAAAAATATGCTACTTGTAATGGGAAACTAAAAAGCACAACACCAAAACATATGAACCCGAGAGAGAGAGAGAGAGAGAGAGAGAGAGAGAGAGAGAGAGAACAATAAGAAATTGATAGAAAATAATATGAGGAAAAAAAGTAAAAATAAATAATATTGTAATAAATACTAAATTATCCAAGTCATGTTATGTTATGTAATAAAATAACATTATATTCTTGTATTATATATAATGCAATAAGATAATATCTATGAAATCAAAGGGAAGAAAAAAAGATAACAACTTAAAAACATAACTTAATCGCATCAACCCAAAGTAATTTTTCAAACAATACAAAAACTTATCAACGTAAAATAGAGATGTAAGAAAAGTAATAAAAAATCCACCAAAAAAAAAATTGAGAGAGAGAAATAATCTTACGTATGTGGGAAAATTATGTATAAAATGAAATTCAGAATTGTAAATTTATAGTAAGAGGGGGAATAAGAAAAGCCAAAAATAAAGGATGATAGGCCAAAAACATATTGACCCCTTGTGATGGATTAATTGATTAATTAGCCAAGTTTAATTAATTAACCAAATTAACATACAAAGCACGTGGTAGCACAAACAAATCACCAAATAAACTAAGTATGCAGCAGAATATAAATAACACGGTGATTTGTTTACGAATCGGAAAAATCTACACGGCAAAAACCTCACTGGGTGATTTTAAGGTCATCACTCCCAAAACTCCACTATTATCACAACAAGCGGTTACAAGTAAAGGAATCCCAAGTACCTTACCAACCTACAGTTGAACCCTTACTCCAATACCCAATTAGACTTGTTCTGTTGTGATAGTTTCTCCTTTCAATGCACAACTCCCAAGTACGTGACTAACCAAATGCGCGGATCCCAGTACGCAACTTCAATCACCAACTAGAGAAGATTGTTAGCTACAAAGTTCTTCAATTCATCCACACGATAAGATCAAGAAGATGCTTGGTTACAAAACCCTTCGGTGCAAAGACACAACAACTTCTTCACAAAAGAGATGAACCAGGGCAAGAACTTTGTCTCAAGTTACAATTTACATGAACAAGGATTTCTCAATACTTGTGCAACTTGCCACACTTCAATAGCCCTTAAAATAATCTTTTTATATGTCTTAGGTTAGGAGAAAAGAAGGCCCAAAGACACATCCATGGATTAGAATCAAAACAGAACTTGGAATTTGTTTTTCTTAAATCTCGATAGCTACAGGTGTTGAGGTGATGTCAGGCAGCTGTTGAGCAGCTGTTGAGCCTTGGGGCTGGAATAGCTTATTAAAGCTCGATAGATGCAGCTGTCGAGCCAGCTGTCAAGCTTTAATGAAGAGCACTTCTCAACTTGTTTCTTGGACAGACTTGCATGGCTTTAACACTTGATCTTGAAACCTTATTTTTTGAAACATTAATCTCATCCTAAATCTACCCAATTACAAGTAAAGTGCGTTTTGACAAAGGATTAGTCAATTACATAAATAATGAATGACATATGTTCTAAACAAGTGAAACACATATGTCCTAACAATCTCCCCCTTTGGCAATCCATGACAAAACCACAACCAACAAATGAACATATGAGAGAAGTCATAAATCACTCAACTCATATTCACTTATGGAATACAATAAAATCTATCCTAACACAAACTCTTGAAAAACTTTGCAAGAAGAGAGTTTATGACAAGTAGACTTTGACAACCCGTATTTCTGAAACACTTTAAACAAAACTCATCAAGGCATCTTAGTGTGAAATAGAAATAATAGATTGCATACAAATAAAGAAAATTGTGTATAAAGAAAGAAAAGAAACAACACATGTAGAGATAGGTGAAAGAAACATACAACATCATATAAATATATAACAAAATGAGCACAATATATGTAATAATGGTCACAAGACCTAGGTACAAGAAGAAAATGTATCTAAAGTAGAGAAAAGAAAAAAGATACAAGTAATCCTCACTACATCTCTCAGCACTTAACACTCCCCTATCAAAATGTCCCTATACAAGCTCTCCCCCTAAGTATGACTACTCTCATAACCCAAAACTTCTCCCTCTTTTTGTCACGAGTGACAAAGGGTAGAGTGTCAAGTAGACATCTCATCGGTAGAGCTAGTATCTCCATCATCATCATCATCCGAAGCATCATCGTCATCACTATCATCATCCCCAAACGTAGAAGCCACAGGAAGTGGTGGAGGAGAAACCTCGGGAGCAAAGCCGGCCATGGTCGCCTGTCACCTAGCAATGCGACCAACACAAACATTCACCTGATACAACTCTGTAGAGAGCATATCCAGGCGAGCATCCATGCGCTGAAGCTGCACCATGATATCTCCTAGTGACGCATCACTCGTAGAAGATGAGGGAGCGGATGAAGCGCGAGCAGATCTGGATGGAGCGGAACGGGAGGAAGAAGCTGTCGAACCTGTTTGACGCAATTGAAACTGTGCCTCACTATGTTTTACAGTAATGGCATCTATGGCAACTATGACAGAAAAGGGTAAGAGACAGGAAAAGGGATAGAAAAATGGCATAAAATCCTCGTGATAGCAGAAGGAAAGATGAGCTTATCACGGGTAGCCATATCATTATACACATCTAAGATCGAAAAGATGAAATGTGAAGGAAAGTCAATGGTAAGATCCTCAATAAAAGACAACAGAAAACGAGTGCAAGGCTTTGTGATAGAGTTATAGTGAGAGAGAGGATGCAAGACAAAAGTCAGTACCATGTTTAAGAAATGAGGACCTTTAGCAAAAGGTCGACATGACGTAAATTGGCGCTCACCCCAATCAGAAGGGCGCTTACAGAAAGCAGAAATCATCTCGTCTTTGGACACAGTCCTTAGACGCTCACAACTAGGGTAGTCAGGATATGCAACCCTCGAAACATGGAGCACATTAGATACTAACTCCAGTGTGACAACTATGCGTGTACCTCAAATGCGAGTGATAAAGAGAGGTATTGAATAATCGAATCCATGCATGTTGGAGTAAAACTCCTAAATCAGCACGGAAGGACAAGTGACCGGGACGTCACACAATGACTCCCATTCCCGTTTGTGAAAGACATTGGGAAGGTCAGTGTCGGCAAAGTCTGCCAGAACAACGTGGCATTCCGAATGAACACCTCGTTTAGAGAAGTTCTCTAAGAAGTCCTAATAGGCTTTCTCATCACGTAACAGAACATAGATAGGAGTGGAATCAGAAGATGAAGAGGCCCTAGAACGAAGAGGGTTCTGGGTTGGAATAGACTTACGTTTTGGTGTCATAGACATTACTAACGCAAACAGAAAGAGAGGAGGGGGGGGGGGGAGAAAGAAACACTCAGAAAAGTTCCAACATAATTCAAATATAACAAGAATATTGAAAAGATAGAACGTATGCATGGGGAATGCATGAACATGTGACATGCAATATGAAAAACATCATGAGCTCAGCCCAATCCAATCCTACCAGCACATAAACATATTTCACACATCTAAATGCATGAGAATACTATTAGAATGCGAATGTGACGTAATGTATGGAGTTTTTAAGATTAAAACTACAAAACTCATCCCAAAAATTTCAACCAAAACCCATCAATTTTGAAAAACCCCAAAATTTTTCAAAGACCCTAAATCCTAGGTTTCAAAAACATGAAATGCATGTAGAATGAGGGATAAGAAGCTTACCAAGTGAAGAAAAACTTGAAAAAGCTTGAGGAAACCTTGAGAAAAGGATTTGGAGTGTGAGAGAGAGGTTAGGAAGGTGAAAAGACAAATCTGTCGAGAGAGAGATTGAGAGAAATTAGAAACGAGTCACACAGAACCTTTAAATAGAACCTCAGTAAATCCCGACAGATACATGTATCGAGAGGTGTCGAGACATCTGTCGAGGTATGTGTCAAGAAATACACGTCGACAGATCCAGCTATCAAGAAGGTGTTGAGGAACAAGAAAGGACACGTGAACAGATGCTCGATCGATCCACTAGGTGTCGAAAAGCTATTGAGAGGACAAAAGGTTTCTCGATCGATCCAGAAGGTGTCGAGAAGCTATCGAGAGGACATAAGATTTCTCGATTGATCCAGAAGGTGTCGAGAAGCTATTGAGATTACGATAAGAAAAAGCTAAGAAGCTCGATAGACAGCCAGGTGTCGAGGAGGTGTCGAGCCAACCTTTCAAAATAATTTTTCAAGAAGGGAAAACACAAACATGAATGCAATCACGCATGCAACTCAACCAATGATCCAATCAATATGTTAGACTCTCAAAATCATCTCTCAACAACAATTTTAAGCACAGGGATCTCAAAATACACACTCACACACTAAAGAAGTCTAACCGATTTTATATTTTAAATACAAGTCAAGAAAGTTTAGTGAGCATACATCAACACATGTAAACCTTGTATGGCCAAATCACATTGTACCTGCACATGTATCAAGAATAGCAAAGAATATTGCGTGTTGTGTGTGAAAACATCGCAAGATTGCATAAGTATCTTTATGTTATGACGATTTGAGATATGAGAAAATCACTTTAACTCACACATAATCATAACTGTTTGATGGGGACTATCACCTTTGAGGTACATCCTATAACTCCCACATCTCCTAGAAAAAACGCTTGCAATCATATTTAAAGCATTTTTTTTATCTTTTTTCTTTGCATATTTTTCTTTTTAATAAGCATATCATGCATGGGTATATAAAAGAGAGAAAATAAATACCCAATTATGTTGAGCTTTTGACATTGCACTTTTGCTATGCCGAAGCATACAGATGTCATTGATATTGCACTTTTGCTATGTTGACGCATACAGATGTCATATCATGATTAACAAGTAACAGTGGTGAGATGGTTATTTATGTCTTTCTCTTAGGATTTTCTAATTCTACCCATCAAAAAGAGTGATACGAGTGTTAAGTTCAAGAGACCGCTTAACCTTACTCATCACACACAAAGAGCTACAAAGCTCACTTGCTTAGTTGTACATAAGAATGCTCATCTAAGCTACAATAGATTCAAAGTTTAGAAAACTCTGTTTCAAAGGCCATTTTAAGGTTCACAAGAACGGATGTACACAAAACACACACTGTACTTGTATTTTTCTGATTTTTCAATTTTTTTTTAAAAACAAAAATAAAACAAAACTGAAAACACATAAACAAAAACATGTTAAACATGATAAAACAATGCATAAAACTAGATTGACTCAAAAACAAAAAGTAAAACACACAAGTAATGCAAAACAAAAACAAGAAGGGGAGAGAGAGAGAAAAAGTGAATAAATCACTTGGAACCCTTTTCCTTCCACACCTTGGAAGAATCTTTCCTCTTAGCGAACCCTTGAACCGGTGATGAGGAGGAAGGATTGAAACCGTTCAAGTTTGAAAGGAATATTAGAGTTTTGAGAAGATCTCCAAGAGGAGCAAGAGAGGTTTGAAGCTGATTCTAGCAATTTGGTCGAGTATGACCGGCAATACCACAATGATGACAGAGATGCTACAACTTCTGTTTAGACTTTTGAGAGTTAGCCTTCTTAGTCCTAGGGTTTTTAGTGTCCTTCTTCTCAAGCTTAGGGGGTGCTCCTAAGATAGATTTACCCTTGTCTAGGTTCTCACTAGCTAATTCAGTTCTAACATCATTGTTTCAAATTTTAATATTATTAGCAGGAGGAATAAAAATAGTAGTACTAGCAGAAGCAATATTAGAAGAAGAGAATTCATACCCCAGTCCTGTTCGATCAGAAGCAGATTTCTGAATGCTGAGTATCTCATCTAGCTTCGCACTTGATGCCCTCTCCAATTGAGCTCTGACTAGAAACAGCTCCGCTTCAAGTTTCTTGATCTTCTCAGCTAAGAAATTGTTCTCGAATCTTAGTGCCCGAATAGTTTGATTAGCTTCATCAAACTTTGTGGAAAGTTTCTCACGGTTAAGTTCTACATCACTAAGCTTCTTGGTGGCTAGCCTATAGAGCTTCTCATGCTTCTCAGAAAGCTTGTACAGTTTCTTATAGGCTGTATGGATATCATCTTGATCATCCATCTTTTCAAACTTAGATTCCACCAATTCCTCTTCTTCATCCATATCTTTAACAACCCCTTTAGTAGGATTGACAGTGGCAGTGTAGGCATTCAAGATTTCGTCATCCTCATTGTTGGAATCATCCTCAGGCTCAGTGTCGCTCAAAGTAGCAGCTAGTACCTTACTCTTCCCAATGCTCTTGAGATATGTGGGACACTCCTGCTTCATGTGATCGAAACCTTGACATCCGAAGCACTTGGGTCCTGCGGGAACAGTGAACTGACCGCCGTCCCTTGCATCCTTCTTCCCTTTATCTTGGCTCTTGATCTGAGAAGAACTAGATTGCCTACGGTCCTTGTCGAAGCCTTTTCCATTGGCATTTTTCGTGAATTTCTTGAATTGCCTTGTGATGTAGGACTTTATCTTAGAGTCTTCATCTTCTGATGACTCGTTTGTCTTATTGCTCTTGGCCTTTAGTGCCAAGCTCTTGCCTTTTCTTGACTTGCCAATTCATGTCAATCCTAGCTTATAGGTTTGTAGATTACCAACCAGCTCAGTCAGAGGAATCTTGTCAATATCCTTTGATTCCTCTATCGCCGTGATCTTGGCGTGGAATCTCTCAGGTAGAGATCTGAGCACTTTCCTCACAATCTTGGGTTTAGGAATGGTTTTCCTAAGATTAAAGACTGAGTTCACTATGTCCTTGAGCTTGGCATAGAACTCATCAAATGACTCATCCTCCTCCATATTAATTTCTTCGAAGCTTTTAGTGAGCCTTTGTAGCTTTGAATCTTTGCAGCCTTTGTTCCCTCATAGGTTGTCTGGAGAATGGTCCATGCTTCCTTAGCAGTTTCAGTAGAGGATATCTTCTTGAACTCCTCATTAGTGACCACACTGAATAAGGCATTCAATGCTTTGCTGTTGAAGTTTGCCGCCTTGATCTTAGCTTCATCCCAATCGGCCGGTGCTTCTTTAGGCTTGGTCCAGCCTATCTCCACAGCTTGCCACACCTTCTCATCTAGAGACTACAAGAATGATGTCATGTGTACTTTCCAGTATGCATAGTTAGTACCATCAAACAATGGAGGTATGATAAGAGACTGACCTCTATCCATGACAAACAGGGGTCAATGAATCACACACAAAGATTAAACTCTAATCAGAGTGTGCCTGCTCTGATACCATTTGATAGGCCAAAAACGTATTGACCCCTTGTGATAGATTAATTGATTAATTAGCTAAGTTTAATTAATTAACCAAATTAACATACAAAGCACGTGGTAGCACAAACAAATCACCTAATAAACTAAGTATGCAGCGGAAAATAAATAACACGGTGATTTGTTTACGAATGGGAAAAACCTACACGGCAAAAACTCCACCGGGTAATTTTAAGATCATCACTTCTGAAACTCCATTATTATCACAATAAGCGGTTACAGGTAAAGGAATCCCAAGTACCTTACCAACCTACAGTTGAACCTTTACCCCAATACCCAATTGGACTTATTCTGTAGTGACAGTTTCTCCTTTTAATGCACGGTTCCTAAGTACATGACTAACCAAATGTACAGATCCTAGTACGCGACTTCAATCACCAACTAGAGAAGATTTTTGGCTGCAAAGTTCTTCAATTCATCCACACGATGAAGATTAAGAAGATGCTTGGTTACAAAACCCTACGGTGCAAAGACACAGCAACTTCTTCACAAAAGAGATGAACTAAGGCAAAAACTTCGTCTCAAGTTACAATTTGCATAAATAAGGATTTCTCAATGCTTGTGCAACTTGCCACACTTCAATGGCCCTTAGAATAATTATTTTATATGTCTAGGGTTAGGAGAAAAGAAGACCCAAAGACACATCTACGGATTAAAATCAAAACAGAACTTGGAATATGTTTTTCTTAAATCTCAACAGCTACAGGTGTCGAGGTGCTGTCGAGCAACTGTCGAGCCTCGGGGCTAGAATAGCTTCTTAAAGCTCGATAGATGCAGCTGTCGAGCTTTAATGAAGAGCACTTCTCAACTTGTTTCTTGGACAGACTTGCATGGTTTTAACATTTGATTTTGAAACCTTGTTTCTTGAAGCATTAACCTCATCTTAAATCTACCTAATTACAAGTAAAGTGCGTTTTGACAAAGGATTAGTCAATTACATAAATAATGTTCTAAAGAAGTGAAACACATATGTCCTAACAAAGGAAGATAAAAGGATTGAGGAAAAGTGATATTAAGATAGATAGTAGTAAGGAGATGAAAAGATAAAAGTGAGGGAAAAAGTTGGGAAAAGTATAACATTAAGTTGAGAAATTAATAAGAGAAAAAAAAGAGTTAAAAAGAAAAAGAAAAAGAGAGAGAGCGTTGGAAATGAGTGGATGATATGGTTGCTGATATGACTCAACAAGAACGTAGCAACAATAAATGTTATGCTTTAACTTTTAGATATATATAGATATAGAATATAGATTAGGGAGGCTCTATATCATAATAGAAATATATAGCAATTATTGATCAATTAAACCATCACTCTAACCTGAAAACATGGCCCAAATATCACCGCAAGAGAATTAATGTTATAAGATGATGTGTGCATACATAGATTTTTTTTTTAATACAAAATAGAAATTCTACTTTAGCTTAATCTTAAGTATATATGTTTGTGAAGTTCTCTTCTGAAGACTTAAACTCCAACCCTTGCCCCCTACACCTCACAAGCATTTATACTTGTAGAGTGACTATTGCATCAAAGGTGTGCGGTGGTTGTGCATACAGTCTTATTACACCAAAACAATTTAGTTCAGCACAACCCAATATATAGTAGATAAGCATTCATGATTTCAAGGCACTGCCCACAAGACTATTTGATCATTTGAATAATATACAATCAGTTCCTCTGATAAATTTCAAAGCCTAGAGGATTATGACTTAAAATTAGATCAAACAAAATCTTTTTTATTTATTTATCAATTTTTAAATATTTTACAGCCAAAAACATAAAAAGAAAAACCCACATTTTTGTAACCTAAATGGCTTACCTACGATACATTACATCTTATTATCAGAATCAAAGCCAACAAGCAGTAGAAAACATTTCTTCACTTGAGCTCCTTTGCATGCATTAATTTCCAAATATGCCTAATACAATTATTTTAACGAGAATAAGGTGTACGTCACTTCTATTTCTGAACCCAACACAACATGAAACACCAAGTAATAAAAAAATCAATCAAAAATTTGTGAACTTTTCTAGTACCCAAATCCCACACATCCTAACCTGAATAAACATAAAACAATCAATAATAAGCCTAGAAAAACTATACCTATGGTATACCCAAAAAAGAAGGAAAAAAAGAACCTAAGATGATGATGCAGAATCTGAAACTTGCCGTTTGCCAATTCACTACGACAGCATATGAGTGAGAGGTTATGAGTTTTGACATAGTAGCTAACTAAGTAGAGTTCATTCCACAAGAAGAATAATTAAGCAAATTATACTAAGTCGGATTACCTTAGAGATGAAAGAAGGTTTTGTACTGTTGCAGGGAGAAGAATAACCAAACAGATCAATGTGACCAGTAAGTGGTTCCTTTTTTTTTTTTTTGATAGGTTAAGTGGTTCCTTTCTTACATCAATCAAGAGCCTAGCTTCTCATGCGTGGAGAATATTTTCCATGCGTGAGAAGCTAGGCTTGATTGATCTGTGACAGTTTTTTGTGTTGTTGCGACAAACTTTGGCCATTGCTAATAGCAATCTATTTTGTAGTGAATGAAAAGGTGACAAAACCGCTCAAAGCAATAAGAGCGCTCACAAATTCTAAACTAGTTTTAACAACAATTAAGCAAATTATACAAAGTCGGATTACCTTAGAGATGAAAGAAGGTTTTGTACTGTTGCAGGGAGAAGAATAACCAAACAGATCAATGTGACCAGTAAGTGGTTCCTTTTCTTTTTTTTTTTTTTTTTTGATAGGTTAAGTGGTTCCTTTCTTACATCAATCAAGAGCCTAGCTTCTCATGCGTGGAGAATATTCTCCATGCGTGAGAAGCTAGGCTTGATTGATCTGTGACAGTTTTTTGTGTTGTTGCGACAAACTTTGGCCATTGCTAATAGCAATCTATTTTGTAGTGAATGAAAAGGTGACAAAACCGCTCAAAGCAATAAGAGCGCTCACAAATTCTAAACTAGTTTTAACAACAATGATTCCCAGTCATGCAGCTTAGTCAAATTATTGCATAAAGAAGTCATTGAAAATAAAATGGATAAAGTTGATGACTGAGAAGCATTATTGATGATTAGAAAACAAAATACAAAGCTAAGTTAAAAGCCAAAAGGATCAGGACAGTTAAGAACATGTTTACATAAGAACGCAAACAATTAAACAAAACAGACCACCAAAACATTTTTTTTTATGAATAACAAACCTAAACCCAATCTATGCAAGAACATGGCCAACAATAACTGTAATATCATCTCTCTTTCCTCCTATGTGCTCCTGTCCTGCCAACCGAGCGGCATCTGCAAATGGGCTATCGACATTTTCTTCAATTGAGTTGAAGAATGCCATTGTTGCGATACTGGAAGCCAACTGCTCTGTGTTTACACCTTCCAAAGTTCCCTTCTCTATAATATCTTCAATTTCTGCAGGGAACATATTATCTAGAAGCCTATCAGTGCAAAGAACTATGATATCTCCAGGTAAAACCGCCACTTTATCCACCTTAGGCCTATATGGGATACTAATTCCCCACTGCAACTGGTACGGTTGGTTAAATCCACGCTGGTATATTAGCGATTTATACACACACTTGTTTTTCCTGAATATCATAAAACCACTATCTCCAACGTTGATAGAATGTAAATAATAATCCTTGAATGTCACAATACAAGCTGTAGATGAACCCAAAGCCATGGTTTTCTGGAACGCTTCCTCCAAAGTTTCTCTTAGTTTCACAACACCATTGTGTCCACACCATATTTAGGTCAACTGCCAACGCCATCGGCCACGCCAATAGTATTCTTCTCCGCGTGGATAAAGTGAGCATCCTCGCCTTGAGCTTGTGGCTTATGCACTCTGTCCTTGGGTATGTAGAACGCATTGAAACTCATCTCCATGTGGCGGTGTTGTTTATGCACCACAGGAGTTGGCATCAGTTTTCCGAACCATTGTGGTTTCTCGATGATCATGTTGGAGACCCAACCAGGAATATCCCTACGAGCAAATTCAAAAGTCCGAAGTAAAGGAAATAGAAGGATACAACGCTTTGGGTTCTATAACTTAGACTCTTATATAGAAGGATGTTCCTGAGGTTAATATTCTCATGGACTCCATAATCCAGTCCTGTTAGGATTCGTAATTGGGAATTCTTGAAATTTAGTTATGATTTATTTGACTTTTTTTTTTAATTAATTAATTTTTAAGCGGCCTATTAAAGTAAAAAATAAGAACACTCATTGGAGAAGTAATGATAGCAAAAACAACCCGCACTTCCTGTCAAAAAAAGAAAAAAAAAAAAAAGAAAAAAGAAAAAAGAAAAATAGACTCCCCATGCTGCTCCACTCAGCGGATTCAGATCCTCTACCAAATAATTTTTTTTAAAATTTTAATCATTTTCTAATAATTTAATGGTTTAGATTTTGCTATGTCAGCATTCTACTAATAATAATCTTAATTGTTTTGTCTGCAACATTATTTTATTATTTTAAGAATGTTGTTAGTGAAATACTGACATAGTAAAATCTAGACCATTAAATCATTAAAAAGTGGTTAAGATTTAAAGAAATCTATTGATAGAATACTCTAGGAAATCTAGAGAATCTGAATCCCCACTGAGCAAGGATTTTCCAACCCCAAAAAGGAAATAGGGTGGGGATAGGTTTTGATTTCCAATTTGAAATCATGTCTTCAATTCATAAGATTAGTTCAAATTTATTTATATGTATGGATGCGTATGTTTATGTGTATGTGTATTAAGTTTTACCATTTTCAGTGGTGGTTCTAGGAATTTTTTTTAGAATGGTCGCAAAGAAATTTAAACTATACAAAATCTAATAAAGTGATAACTTAAATATATGCTATAACTGAGAGACAAGTTGCTAAGGAAAGCAAAATTATTGCGACTGCAACACCAAAAAGTATATAATTGTCGTCAAGAAATGATATGTCCACAACATTTTTACAATAAATCATAAGTGGCAAGGTGTTACTGGTGTTATTGTTGGGGTAAAAAAGTAATCTTAGTGCTAGGTTTAAATTTGAACCAGTAATAACTAACCACTTATGATTTGTTGTGAAAATATTGTGGATGTAGCACCTCTCATTGTCGTCACCATCAAGGAGAACTAATAACCACAATATTTTTCTTTGTACCATTTTTTAGGGAAAAATGAAATTACAAAATATTTTTATTAAATAGGTTGAACGAGCTACAAATTTGAATATTTAGTGATTTTTATCTTTTGTTTTATAATAGGCTTTTTGTTGAATAATCATCACTTGATGTTGTTTGGTCTTGTCTTGTCTTGTCTTTTTTTTTTTTTTAATATTTGTTATTATTTGGGCTAATATTTATTGTTTTTATTTAAGCCTTTTCTTTTTAATTTTATAAAAGGGATTAAGGATTATTTTTGGAGGCAAAATTAATTTTGGAGTAATGCTACGTTCACAACATTTTTACATTAAATTTTATACAAAAAATTGTTATTAGTGAATAAGAAAAAAATACTTTATTGGGTCTGAATTAAAATTGGTAACAGCTTACCATATTTAGATTTGTTGTAAAGGTATTTTGAAAATGTTATGAATATAGCATTATTCATTATAAGATTTTTTTTTTCCTTAACATTAATTCAAACGACCTAAGTTATAGTTTTGATTAAAAAATGAGTAATACTACAAGCACAAACTATTTTACAATATTTTTACAATATGTTAATGTGACCAACCTCTTATTAGTTTTTATTTAGGTCCACTCTTTATATCACTTTTTTATTTATCAATAATCACTCAACATATCAACCGTTTGTAATTTTTTTTATATCTCTAGCCTTATTCTTAAAAAGATAGGGTTATTTTGTAGTACCCATATTTTTTGTGTGGATACGATTCTCACTTATAGATCTAACCATTGATTTCACTTGTTTTAATCCATGTCATTAATGTGAGTTAAACGAAGAGAAATAATATGTCCACAATATTTTCACAACAAATTCTAAGTGGCAAATTGTTACTAGTTGTTATTGTTGGGGGTAAAAAAGTAAGTTTAGTGTTATGTGAAAATTTGAACCAATAACAATTAACCACCTATGATTTGTTGTGAAAATTTTGTAAAAGTGTTGTGAACGAAACACCTCTTGTAAATGAATTACCAATTACTGGTCAAGAAGGTAACATATAAAGTGAACACTCAAACATAAGAAAAAACAGTTCTCCTTTTTTCTCTCTCGCTGTCTCGTGTTCTTTGCTGCGTTCTTTCAATTCTGCTTGTCGATCTTCGCCAATCTTCACCTTGCCTTCATGAAAATCTCCGGTAAACCAATCTTCATTCCTTTTCCCTGAATTTATCGTCAAGATTTGGGCCGATTTGATTGGTTTTTTTCCCCCTAGGAATTTAGGAATGTTGTGAAATTGAGTTTTATTTATTTATTTATTTTTTTAAAAAAAATGAGTTTAACTCATTGAATGTATGAATTGATTGGTGAATTTTTTGGACTTGGGTTTGTTTTATAAGTAACTAATTTTGTTGGTTAAGTTGAGCTTAGTTTGTCGGACCATGTGAGCTGATTGGTGAGTTTTCGGATATAGGTTTTAGGGAAGTAACTAATTTTGTTGGTTAAATTGAGTTTAGTTATACTGAGTGTGTGAATTGGTGGGCGCGAATTATTGGATTTGGGTTTTAGAGAAATAACTTGTTTTGATGATTAGATTGAGTTTAGTTGGTTTGTATTTGCATTGTGTGTGTTGTTTTTGTTGATTCAATGTTTGTGTGGTTCAATTCTTTTGCAGGTAGTAAAAGGGGGAAGGAAATATATCAGGCTATGCCTACACACATCCTAGTACTAATGGAAGAAAATGGTACAAGGAAGAGAGATTTAGGAGTAATGCCAATGGTTGTTAGTCTGTGAACAAGTGGTGCGTGTCGTTTAGTTGCTTTGTGAATTTAAACTGATTGAGTATAATTTGCAAGTATTTTATGATGGTCTAGATTGATGGTTTTAGGGATTTCAGGTTACCATTATGCTAGGACCATATAGGCTATTGAGACAATCAAATACATTTCATGATTGCTAAGGAAAAATAGGAGAAGTTTTGTGCTTTATTCAGTTGCTGCAAAATTAGAGAGAGGAGATAGGAGTTTAAATCTTGTTTATTCAGGTTACATTTTGAATTCTGTCTTATTCCTACTTTTCTTGTCAACCAAAGGTATTGTTGTTCATGGAAACCTAATGTCATTTAAAACAGGGGCACATGGATTAGTTTATGGTATTTAGAGAATTAGCTATCCATGTTTCCAATTCAATTGTTACAAAAAATGTTTTTAGTTTAATATTGATGGGTGTGTCATTTACAGGCAGTAAAGCAATGGGATCAATCAGGGTCGCGGTGACATTGGAGTGCATGGTGACTACTTATCTCTTTTTATATAAGCTTTTTATATCGTTTCTAGTTCTTTATATGTTTCACTGCCCTAACTCTGATGCCCTGATTCATGTGAAGATTCCCGATGAGTCCAAATGATCTGCGTTTGAAACTAATAAACAAAAGAAAGATGAAGCGAATTCCAAGGGTTTTTGAAGAGAGAAGGAAGATGGACCAAAAGTCAAAAGTTGTCAAAAACTATTCAGCTTTCAAGGCATAACATGCAACAGCAAAGGTCCGGATTAAAAGGACGTACTTTCTTGTGGCGAACGCCAGCCATAGAAAGACCTAGATCCCTAAATAGAAATTTGAAATCTTCTAGGGGACTCTCACCACAAAGAAATTTCAATGGGCTGCACCAAGTACCATTGCTAAGGGCAGCTGATAATTCAAGAGCTAGATGGTTTTTAAGCAATGATGGTGCTTCTAAGCCAACGGGACCTTTAATTGTCAAAGGTCCTGATACTTCAGAGCTAGTTATCCAGCCTACTGCCCTATTTTAGCTTAATTAGTCATGGTTCCGCGTGATGCGCAGATAATGCTTTAAACTGTTATGCGAAAAACTTATATAGAATATCCAAAATATTTTAAAGTAATAGCATTAAGTAATATTGCAATAACATGAATAGATTTTTGTTAAATTAATGATGTAAGACAAAATTAAGAGATGGAGAATTTAAACTATAGAGAAAAAGTTATATAAATTAGAAATTAGTTATTATGTAGTGTAATATCTTCTCAAAAAAAAAAATGGAGTAATAAGTTTTTTTTTTGTTGAGAATCAATGGAGTAATAAGTTGATTGTTTGTTTAATCTGTTTCTTTTTTTTTTTTTTGCTTAAATTTTTAATTATAATTTTTGTTTCTACATTGGCTTGGAGTTGGCATAAAAAATTTGTAATTTCATGTAAATGTTTACTTTTTTTTTTTTTTTTTTAGAAAAATGTAAATGTTTACTTGGCTTATCAAAATATCATCTAAAATTTATGATGTCACGTTTATGTTGTTGAAGTATGATAGTAGTAAGTTAAACACTCAGTAAAAATAATGATATCCTATTAATAGAATTTTGTTATAATTCAAATATGTAAAGAAGTTGAGGTGTAAAGCTAAATAAAAAATTACTCTTACAAAGCACCACATGATAGAATTGCATGGTCCCTCAGGTGATGTTTTTTCTTTCTTTTATATATATATATATATATATATATATATATATATATATATATATATATATATATATATATAATTAGTGCATACTTATAGATAATTTATGTGTATTCACTCCATTGACACATTCAATGAATTAAAAATTTTACATAAATGTAAACTTTAATGAGGTGAAAGGCTAAATGAGAGAAGCTCAATAAATGTGCCACTTGGCAAAACTTCATACTCTTTCACATGAGGCTTTTTCTTTTATATATATATATATTGATTGATTGATTTAAAAGGATTTGGTTTGTATTTGTGAGGTTATCTAGATTAATGGTTGTGTATAATCGTTGTTGGTCATCTAATGTTATGTGTTCATCATGCTCTGTTGAATGGAATTTTAAAAGGTGGAAGAATCTCAAACTGTCACTAGCCTGTTGCAATTGCTTGGTTTGGGGAAATATAACATTCTTTTCCAGGCTGAAGAGGTAACTAACCTGCATCTATCCGATCTTTTGAAAGAAGAGTTTCCTGAGGATAAGTTTTTCTGTGGTGAATGTTTGACCTTCCCATATTTTGAATGGAAAGTATAAGCCAGTGATGATTTATGGGAGAGCAAGATAGATCTGTTGTGATGGTTTAGTCTGTAGTCTGTACAGAGCGGTGACTGGGAAATGCATAAAAAAAAAAAAAAACAATCGTTTAATACTTGGTTCATCTGATCATAGGTGGACATGACTGCATTGAAGTAGATGGGTGATAAAGACCTCAAAGATATGGGGATACAATGGTACCGTGCTTTCACTCTCTTAAAATTTGACAACTGTTTAATTTTGTTTTGCTATGAAAAAGTCACTTTATTGGTACCTTTCAATAGTATCAAAGCATCAAATAAGCTACAGGCTTGAACCCCCCTATGTGTTGCTTATTTTTGTTCTCATGATTTTCTTATTCTACCTTGAGGGATTTTTTTTTTTTTTTTTTTTTTTTCATGTTGGATGTTCACAATTCTTGCAGTCTACTTTGAGCCCGATGATTTGTAGGGAAATAAGTTCAGCTCAGTGTAAATACTGAGTACTGACTGTAGCAAAAAGAAACATTATCACGTAGGGGCCGTTCACAATTTTTTTAGTCTACTGTGAGCCCAATAAATTGTATGGAAATAAGTTCAGGTCAGTGTAAATACTGACGGCTGACCATAGTTTTGAAACCCGATCGTACCGTACGGTCTGACCGTAAAATCGCGAACCTCTCAGTTTTGCGGTTCTTTTAACTTTAAAAATCACTCTTAAAAAATAACAGCGACCCGTGCAAACCGCGGTAGGACCGTACGGCGTCACTGTGTCTAGCGGTTGTCACGGGCCCTTTTAAAAAGAATAAATAAAGCCTTAAACGGCATCACTGTGTCTGTTTTTCCCTATACGGCGTCATTTATAGGATGTTCAAAAGTCAAAGTTAGAAACCAAACCAGGTCTCCATCATTCAGTCCTCAAGCTCAAGAAAAATCGCCTCCCTTCGGACCCTCCCTCGCCTGAGTTCGCCTCTCTCCCGCGTCAGCCACCACACTCCACAGCTTAGTCAAATCTCTAATAATATCCTCCACAAGTCTCCAGATGCCAGTTGAAGCTTCTGTCCTTGTCGGCGTTGTCATCCACTGCTACCTCCAGTCAGGGGCGTAGCTAGGAATTTTTACAAGGGGGGCCGATTCAAAGTATTGATATAAAAAACATAAATCACAAGTCTATTGAAGATGAAATTTCAATTTTGATATATCTTAAACATTAATGAACATACAAAAACTGTCTAGTTCACTATAAACATATACAAAAATATCCACACAAAAAAATATATTTCACATCAAAATCATGTCTGACAACGCTTTTTCATGTAATAGAATTCATCCATAATCATAATTCTTTTAGCTATAAGAATATGACTCAAAAATTAACCTGAAAAGAACTTTAAAAAATAAAATTTTAATTAGAAATTTTTATTTAGTTATATGGATGTTATTCATACTTAAGAAAAAACAAAATTTCCACTTAATTTAATCAGTCAACCCATTTTTAATACAATTTTAATTAATAATAACCCCTCAAATAAAAACAAAAATTAAAGACACATATATTAGTACACAACATAAACCAAACAATTTAACAACACCACGGTATCAATTACAGAGAAGAAAACTCACCACTAGTTACAGCTTATACTAATATAAACTGTAAAGAGACTTGCTTTCCTTCAATGAAGTTGAAATTGCTAAATCAATCAACTCATGTGCATCTTCCAAATTATTCACCACAGCCTACAACAACAAAATTAAGCAAAAAAATTACAATTTTAACCAAATTTCCATATGAAAATCACATTTTTTTCATAGTAAAAATTAAAAAACCCAGCTGGGTCTCAATCAAATTTTTTTTTTTTACCTGATAGCAAGTGACAGGCTCACAGGTTGAAAACACAAACATGAAACACCGAACTCACCAGAATTTTTTTTTTCTTTTTCCGGATTGTGAGGATAGAGGAGAGGACTGATGCAGAGAGCTGGGTTTGGGGGCTGGTAGGCAATGAAACACCGAACTCACCAGGAATTTTATTTTTTATTTTTATTTTTTTCGGACTGTGAGGATTGATGCAGAGGAGAGGACTGATGGAGTTGAACTGTGGAAGTGAGACTGAAAAGTGAAGTCAGGAAGTGTGTTAAAGAAGACAAAAAAAATATATATATATAAAGTGAAAAATGGGATTCCGTAGATTAGGTGGGTGAGTTATTTTAGAGGGAGAGAAAGTGTAATTTTATTGTTAGTGTTTGGACAATTGGATTTGATGGAAGTGGGCTAAATTTTTATTTATTTATTTGGAGTAGGCCTAAAACTTCAACTGGACTTGGGAGAACAGTGAATATTTGGGCTATAGAGGGGCCAGATGTCCAAAATTGAAGAGGCCCAATTATTTTTTATATATACTTTAGTGAATTTTTTTTTTTTTGCAGGGGCCTGGGCCCCCCCAAGTCACAACGTGGCTCCGCCCCTGCCTCCAGTTGATGACCGCACTCCTCAACTCAGTCGAATCGCTTTTTCTCACCGTGTTGCTTTTTTTTTTTTGCTGAAATGATCTCTTTGTTTGAACTTTATTGAAGTCTTTTTCCGTTGGGTAAAGATGTAAAAGTAGTCTATGCTTAGTAAAAAACGCCAGACCTCGTGTATCACCACAGACCACATAAATTGATATATTTATTAATTATTATATTTAGTTTTCATCTTTGTGGATATTATATTAGTGTATTACAGACCCACCACAGCTACTACAGTACTACGGCTCTAAGCTTTCTTAGCTCTCCTGTTTTAATAACATTTTAATGTTAGATTTAAATTTGATAGTGGTTTTTTATATGAAAAATTTAATAGTGGTAGTTTACTAGTTGGTTACTGCAATATAGGTTTTATACTCATAATATCATCCACTATGATATTGTTATATATATATTTATTTATTTGTTTATTTATTAGGTTTGCTTAAGATTTAATATTTTTTATGTGTCTTATGAAAATTATGATATGAAAATATATTTGAAAGATAAATCTCATTTATTTGGAGACTATTTTAGCTAATTTTTCTATTTTTACTAATTTAATGTATTTATTTATATTTAAAATAATTATTAAATTAATTATGACTTCATCATGGTTCGACCTCGATTCGACCTCAAAAACCTTGAACCTCTCTCTTTTACAGTTCAATGAACCGTCCGGATTTCAAAACCTTGCTGCTGACTGCAGCTGAAAGGCCCCTTTACTGGCCAATCACCTTGAATTGACTTGTGTATCATAACAATTAAGGCCAAAATGGTCAAATACCACAATTTTCAGAAATTTTTAGAAAAAAAACACTGTTTCGGAACTAAATAGGGAAATACCACTTTTATGGTACGCGAGTTTGGCAAACTCGAGTACCATTTGGAACTCGAGTTTAAAACACTCAAGTTCCTAGAAGTTTTGCCACCGTGGCATTGCTAAGGTAGAAATTTGGCGAATCAAAAAAAATAATGTGGTACTCGAGCTTGGTATACTCGAGTACCATGCAACACAATACTCGAGTATAACATGCTCGAGTACCTTTTATAAATGAAATGCTGTTTATTTTATTTCTACAGTACTCGAGCTCACCAAGCTCGAGTACCTTGTAACTTTTTTTTTTTTTGGATTATCGACAAATAAACATAAACATAAAATATTGTTTATTTTATTTCTACAGTACTCGAGCTCACCAAGCTCGAGTACCTTGTAACTTTTTTTTTTGGATTATCAACAAATAAACATAAACATAAAATGCTGTTTATTTTATTTCTACAATACTCCAGCTCACTAAGCTCGAGTACCTTGTACCTTTTTTTTTTTTTGGGATTATCGACAAATAAAAATAAACATAAAAATAAGTAGCTTTCTTATGTTTTTATTTACTTAAATAGAAGCATTGTAAAATACAGAGATTTTAATTTTAAAATATGAATTTAATTTCTACATTAAGTAAAACGATTCACTGTTTTCTCATAAAAATTGTTCACTCTCTTTTTTGCATAAATTATTTTCTGTTCACTATTTAAAAAATTGTTCTCTGTTTTCTCATAAAACACCTAGTGAAATCATGTTTTCTAAATTTAAACGTCAAATCTGAATGCTTTTTCATGTTTGAATTTCACAGTAATTGAATCTATTTTTCTACATTGATAAAATCTGCTTCTACATTAATAAAATTTTCTCTCTGCCCATCATGTTTACTGTATATTCGAATTTGCTTACTCCATTCATAAAATCTGTTTTTTGCATAAACTATTTCTAGCATTCTGCATAAAATTATTTTCTGTTCAGCATTATTTAAAAAAAATTTTCACTCTCATTTCTGCGTAAATTATTTTCTGTTCACTATTTAAAAAATGGTTCGTTGTTTTCTCATAAAACACCTAGTGAAATCATGTTTTCTAAATTTAAACGCCAAATCTGAATGCTTTTTCATGTTTGAATTTCACAATAATCGAATCTATTTTTCTGCATTGATAAAATCTGTTTCTACATTAATAAAATTTGCTCTTTGCACATCGTCTTTACTGTATATTCGAATCTGCTTACTGCATTCATAAAATCTGTTTTTTGCCTTAAGTAAAATTGTTCACTGTTTTCTCAAAAAAAAATTTCAATGTTTTTTGCATAAACTATTTCTAGTATTCTGCTTAAAATTATTTTCTGTTCAGCATTATTTAAAAAATTGTTCACTCTCTTTTTTGCATAAATTATTTTTTATTCACTATTTAAAAAATGGTTTGTTGTTTTCTCATAAAACACCTAGTGAAATTTTGTTTTCTAAATTTAAACGCCAAATCTGAATGCTTTTTCATGTTTGAATTTCACAATAATCATACCTATTTTTCTGCATTGATAAAATTTGTTTCTACATTAATAAAATTTGCTCGCACATCACGTATACTGTATATTCGAATCTGCTTACTGCATTCATAAAATCTGTTTTTTGCCTTAAGTAAAATTGTTCACTATTTTCTCATAAAAAATTTTCACTGTTTTTTGCATAAACTATTTCTAGCATTCTGCTTAAAATTATTTTCTGTTCAGCATTATTTAAAAAGTTGTCCACTCTCTTTTTTCCATAAATTATTTTTTGTTCACTATTTAAAAACTGGTTCGCTGTTTTCTCATAAAACACCTAGCAAAATCGTGTTTTCTAAATTTAAACGCCAAATCTGAATGCTTTTTCATGTTTGAATTTCACAATAATCGAATCTATGTTTCTGCATTGATAAAATCTGTTTCTACATTAATAAAATTTGCTCTCTGCACATCATGTTTATTGTATATTCGAATCTGCTTACTGCATTCATAAAATCTATTTTTTGCGTTAAGTAAAATTGTTCACTGTTTTCTCATAAAAATTATTCACTGTTTTCTGCATAAACTATTTCTAGCATTTTGCATAAAATTATTTTCTATTCAGCATTATTTAAAAAATTGTTCACTCTCATTTTTGCGTAAATTATTTTCTGTTCACTATTAAAAAATTGTTCACTGTTTTCTCATAAAACACCTAGTGAAATCGTGTTTTCTAAATTTAAATGCCAAATCTGAATGCTTTTTCATGTTTGAATTTCACAATAATTGAATCTATTTTTCTGCATTGGTAAAATCTGTTTCTACATTAATAAAATTTGCTCTCTGCACATCATGTTTACTATATATTCGAATTTGCTTACTGCATTCATAAAATCTGTTTTTTGCCTTAAGTAAAATTGTTCACTGTCTTCTCATAAAAATTATTCACTGTTTTCTGCATAAACTATTTCTAGCATTCTGCATAAAATTATTTTCTATTCAGCATTATTTAAAAAATTGTTCACTCTCATTTCTGCGTAAATTATTTTCTATTCACTATTTAAAAAATGGTTCGCTGTTTTCTCATAAAGCACCTAGCAAAATCGTGTTTTCTAAATTTAAACGCCAAATCTGAATGCTTTTTCATGTTTCAATTTTACAATAATTGAATCTATGTTTCTGCATTGATAAAATCTGTTTCTACATTAATAAAATTTGCTCTCTGCACATCATGTATACTGTATATTCGAATCTGCTTACTGCATTCATAAAATCTGTTTTTTGCCTTAAGTAAAATTGTTCACTGTTTTCTCATAAAAAATTTTCACTGTTTTTTGCATAAACTATTTCTAGCATTCTGCTTAAAATTATTTTCTGTTCAGCATTATTTAAAAAGTTGTTCACTCTCTTTTCTACATAAATTATTTTTTGTTCACTATTTAAAAAATGGTTCGCTGTTTTCTCATAAAACACCTAGCGAAATCGTGTTTTCTAAATTTAACGCCAAATCTGAATGCTTTTTCATGTTTGAATTTCACAGTAATCGAATCTATGTTTTTGCATTGATAAAATATGTTTCTACATTAATAAAATTTGCTATCTACACATCATGTTTACTGTATATTCGAATCTACTTACTGCATTCATAAAATCTGTTTTTTGCATTAAATAAAATTGTTCACTGCTTTCTCAAAAACATTGTTCACTATTTTCTGCATAAACTATTTCTAGCATTTTGCATAAAATTATTTTTTGTTCAGCATTATTTAAAAAATTGTTCACTCTCTTTTCTGCATAAATTATTTTTTGTTCACTATTTAAAAAATTGTTCGTTGTTTTCTCATAAAACACCTAGTGAAATCGTGTTTTCTAAATTTAAACGTCAAATCTAAATGTTTTTTCATGTTTGAATTTCACATTAATTGAATCTATTTTTCTGCATTTATAAAATCTATTTCTACATTAATAAAATTTTATCTCTGCACATCAAATTTACTGTATATTCAAATATGCTTACTGCATTCATAAAATCTTTTTTTTTTTTTTTTTTTTTTTTTGCATTAAGTAAAACTATTCACTATTTTTTCATAAAAATTGTTCACTGTTTCTGCATAAACTGTTTTTAGCTTTGGTGCGGTTATTGCTCTTAAATGGTTTTTGTGTTTTTTTAAATATGTAACCATATGAATAATGGACAAACTCTATGAATGAAAAATGAGTGATTCATATAAATCACCTAATGGTAAGTGCCTCGAATAATTCGAATTTGTAAAAAAGTTCGAATTAGTTGAATGTAGAAATTCAGGAAAAATCAGTGGAAAATCAATGAACGTACCAAATCGTGAAGGTGTACGTAAGATGTACAAATAGTCTAGACTTGTTGAGAAAGTACAAATCGACTTTTACAGGGATGCATACACCTCCCATTGTAGTCTTTTAAAGTTGGCTAGCTTGCAGATTGTGCTGCAACTTCTTTCATACTCATGGCCTGGGTACCTAATCATTAGTATTGAACAACTGCATTGTACAAACACTAGGACTTGCACATTTTTAATTACATTATTATGCCATTCTCATAATTTTTTTAAAGTATTTTTCATGTGTATTATTTTCATACTAAGCTACATTGTATTTCTATAGAATTTAATGCAATACAAGTGCTAAATGTCTCTTTTAGATTTCTACTGCCTATTGCTTCCATGCTTTAGAAACCAAAAGATTTTCTAGCTGATTGCTGAATGGGGAACAATACACAATATCTGGTCCAATTAGAGTCCGCTCACATAGGCTTAATATATGCAATAATCTTCCAATCAAAAGTACGAGTTGACATTAGAATGTAACCATTAGTAGAGGAAAGTCAAATAAATTTGAAACAAGAGGTATAGAAAAAGTCATGTTTCTTTAGCAATTTTATGAAACAAAGTCTAACAAGATACATAGCTACAGTTAACACTGAATTAAATAAACTATCTATTACACGTGGAACAAGAACGTGTAGACAATGTCACTTTGCAAGAAATAGAAGTGTTATCAACTAAAAACATAACAAAAGTGAAATGTCCTACGATATTTAAAAGATTTTTTTGTTAAAAGATTTTTGTTTTTCATAAAAGAAAAAAAGAAAATATATTTGTTTTGTGATGCGTTTGGATGGCTATCAAACTATCTATCATTTTGCCATTTTGGAAGAAGTGTAATAGAATGATTTTATATATATATATATATATATATATATATAGAAGGATTCGTTCAAAATTTAAATTGAAAGAAATGAATCAAATGATACCCTTAAAGTGTGGATGAAATGTTTTATAATGCTTAAATTAATAAAAGATACTAGTGAAAGTTCCATGCGTTGCATGGCTTTAATCCTGAATTTTCTTTATATATATTTTTGAGAAATTATAACTAAATGAGTTATTATTACATAATTTTAGAATTATTTTCTAACTAAATGTCAAAAATGGGTTAAGTGTAAAAAATGAAACCATGGGTGGGTACGTTAAATTTGAGACAAATCATAGGTGAGTAAAGTGTAATTCCCAAAAAAAGAAAAAGAAAGAAAGAAAGAGTGGGTTCAAAGGACTAAAAAACCACAATCTATTAGTTCTACTAAGGTGAGTTTGGTTCAGCTTTTTCAAATAGTTCTTTTGGGAAAAGTGGAGGTTTTAAAAAGTAATATGAAATTGAGTTTTTTTTTAAAGCAGTATGTTTGGTAAAAACTATCATGCTTTTTGACAAAGTTGAGTGTTTGGCTAATACTTATAAAAGTGGCGGTTTGAGTTGTAAATTACCAAAAAGACAAGATATATATATATATATATATATATATATATATATATATATATATATGTTTTAATTACCTCTCTTAATGCAAGTTATGGACAAAATATTTTTTCAAAAATTTCACAATAAAGTCTGCATGACAAGCTGGAATTCAAATTAGTTTATTTCCCAAAGTCATCCAAGAAGAAGCCGCACAGATTGGAGGACTTAATTATATGAAGATCACTATCTAGAGTACTCTTCCTACTTGGGACAATAGTTATTATATGGAAGCTTGGCCAACACACATTTTGGTTCTTATTCATGATTGGGGTTGTATCCTTGAATACAACTGGTATACAGGAGATACTTATTTACCACTTCATGATCTAGATGCTCTGGCTCAAGATGGTTTAATTTCATGAGTAATAAGATTTATGAGATATAGAAAGAATTAGATAGAGGCTTCTACTTATATAGCTACACAAATAAGATAACCATATATAGTCTAATACCTTCAGCAAGGAGGCTATTTGGGAAAAGAAAGATTGTTAAGGATCCTAAAATGATACAGATTGAAAGACAAACAGATAGATTACTATTCACTAGCGATTGATAACTATTCACTGGTGACAAATCACTATTCATTGGGGACAAATCACTATTTCACCGGTGACAGATCACTATTCACCAACACATGTGAATAGCTTTCAGAGAAATCAAGACAGTCTAAACAAATACAGACAGATTTTCAAAAGTTACTACTGTTTACTAGCATGGGTAAAAAGAGATCTGAAAGATTCCCAAACAGATGTAGACAAACTATTACTCGTCAGTACTAATTTCCATACCATCGACAGATTAACTTGAGTTAAATTTACCTACTCAGGTCACTTTACCATGGTTCATTTCACCTATAAAAGAGACGCACTATGAAGACAGAAGACAAGTTTCTAAGTTTCTAAGATTCTAAGCTTTTAAGTTCCAAGTTTTAGAAAGCCTTTTGTAATAGCTTTCCTCTCCCTCAGAAAGACTTTTGAACTCTCTCCCCATCTTGTAATCTTGTAACCTTTCTCTTCAGACAGTTTTATTTTCAAGCTGTATCAAAGACAGCAGTTTGTTTTCAAGTTTATCAAAGACTGAAGTTTTTATTCAAGTAAGATTTTACTAGTTTCTGTTTTCATATTCCATACTTCATTTTAACCTTATTTTGAATATATCTATTTTGCTATTTACTTCTTTATTATCTATTTTATCATTGTTTCTGCTTCCATATTACTGCTGTGCTCTCTCCTGGGTAGTCATTGGTATTAGAGCATTTGGATCATAAAACACCTAATGAACAGTGAATAATTTATGCAGAAAACATGATGTAGCACCAACTATGGCATGAGTAGTTTTTTGAAAACTCGTCACTAGCTTGCTGTTGTAGCACCAACTGTAGTCATATGAACCACATGTGCCAACAGACGCCACTATTTCATATGTGCTGCTCAACAGCTCGGCATGATTTCACACACTTGGTGCCAGGGACATACGTAAATATATGAATAATCGTACCCTGGTGCCAGGGACATAGCATTGTGTCAATTAAATATGATGCTCTGTTCAAGAACACTGCAACTATCGCCCACATCTTCAAATCTCACTGTGACATTGGGAACATTTAAAATCCTATTCATGTAGTGTTTTTCTAGCCTGTATTGACATGACAAGCCCTAATAACTGAAATTATAATGCTTGGAACATGAAATGAGGCTATAAATGCACCACAATAATAATCTTATTTCTACCCCTAATAATTTCGTAGATTGACTAAGCTATGAGTCGCAACACCTCAACATCAAATCATACAATGCAAAACAAGTTTAAATCTACTTCAACAAATGGATTATCACAAGTTCCAGCAGATCAACAACTACAGACATACACAGACCACTATGGAGGGAAATGGGTTGGAAAGAAGAGAGATTTCCTTAATATGCCAATATACACGTACGAGAGTCTTGGAAGTGTCAGGCACATCATGGTCGGCAAACCTACAGAACTAAGTACAGATACCACCGCAATAGAGTTCACCGTAGCAGAACCACCATGGTCAATCCTATATGAGAAGAGGTGTGAGTTGGAGGTGTATTGTCGATGGCATGGGTTACGAGTTCCTAAGGCACGCTCAGCTAAGTTACCTAGAGATGAACCTGCCAACATACTTGCTCGTCTTGAACAAGAGTACAATCAAATGCAAAGGCGATTAAACCGTTTTCATGCAATTCAAAAAGCTAGGAAGCATCTAAAGGGGAAGGCGCAAGAGCGAGCCATCAAGTCTATTAATGAAGTTACTGCGTTAGATGATGAAAGAGATATTTCAAACTTCTCAGATTCACCTAATGATGATTTCCAAAAATTTCTACCTACAAACATTAGACGTTGTTGTTAATGTCTACACGTTATGTGCAATACAAATTGTTGTTGTTAATTTCTGACAACTGATGATTATGTACATTCAACTTTTGCAAATCTAAAGATTAACTGTTCATTAGTTTTTGCTAAGTTTATATGAAATCACTTGCTCATTTTTTCCCTGCTGTTCTTTGTTGCTACATATGATTCTTGTGCTTTGGTTGGACAATGTCCTTTGCTTTGTAATGTAGGAAACATCTTAGGAAGTGAAATGCCTCCAGTTAGATATGTTGATGTTTCTAATATTCTGTTTGTGTAATTTGAAATGTTACACACATAACACTTATCACCCAAATTAGATTTATTGTACATTACTTGTCGAGCCCTGACTAGAAGTACCCATGTGCTATTACTTCTAACCAGTAGTCATAGATTATGGGAAGAGCGTTTCGACTACCATCCTTGAAAATGACCAAAGATAGTAAACAGTTCTACATGTGCTGCTCAACAGCTCGGTACTATTGAGCCTTGACCAGAAGTACCCATCCACATTCACATGAATACATAGATATGCAACCCTTTGTAATGCACCGTTTTCAAGGATGCAGAGCATCCCTAGAAAGTTTATGCATCAATTTTGGGGGTGAGCTGTCCACCATTGCTACATTGATGTTCGTAGTGCTACATGTGCTGCTCAACGATTTGGTACGTTCTTTTATTTTCCATTGAGTTTACACGATTTTATTCATTCAACAATTTTGAAATTTTCATCAAATCAAGATGATCAGTACATTAGTAAACAGTTTTAAATTGAATTTTCACAATTTTGTATTGACAACTTCAAATTTGGAAACAAATTTGGATGATCTATACATCTAATGTAATTAATTTTCCATTGAGTTTACTCAATTTGGTATGTTCTTCAAAAATTCATTTGAATTTTCACTATTTTACACACTCAACAAATTCGAATTTTTCAACAAATTCGTATTATTTGTACATCTAATGTACACTATTTTTCCTTGAGCTTTCATGATTTTGTACATTCAACGAATTCAAATTTTTAAACAAATTCATATGATTTGTACATCTAACGTACATACTTTTCCATTGAATTTATATTATTTTGTACTTTCAATGAAGTCAAATTTCTCAACAAGTCTAGACTATCTGTACATCTTATGTACACCTTCACGATTTGGTATGTTCATTGATTTTCCATTGATTTTTCCCGAATTTCTACATTCAACTAATTCAAACTTTTTTACAAATTTGAATTATTTGAGGCACTTACCATTAGGTGATTTATACGAATCACTCATTTATCTTTCATGGAGTTTGTCCATTATTCATATGGTTACATATTTAAAAAAAAAAAACACAAAAACCATTTAAGTGCAATAACCGCGCCAATGCTAAAACAGTTTATGCAGAAAACAATGAACAATTTTTATGAGAAAACAGTGAATAGTTTTACTTAATGCAAAAAAAAGATTTTATGAATGCAATAAGCAGATTCGAATATACAGTAAACATGATGTGCAGAGTGCAAATTTTATTAATATAGAAACAGATTTTATCAATGCAGAAAAATAGATTCGATTATTGTGAAATTCAAACATGAAAAAGAATTCAGATTTGACATTTAAATTTAGAAAACACGATTTCACTAGGTGGTTTATGAGAAAACAACGAACAATTTTTTAAATAGTGAACATAAAATAATTTACGCAGAAAAGAGAGTGAACAATTTTTTTAAATAATGCTGAACATAAAATATTTTTATGCAGAATGCTAGAAATAGTTTATACAGAAAATAATGAACAATTTTTATGAGAAAACAGTGACCAGTTTTACTTAATGTAGAAATTAAATTCATATTTTGAAATGAAAATCTCTATGTTTTACAATGCTTCTATTTAAATAAATAAAAACATTTACTTATTTTTATATTTATGCTTATTTGTCGATAATCCCAAAAAAAGAAAAGAAAAGAAAAGAAAAGTTACAAGGTACTCGAGCTTAGTGAGCTGGGTTATTGTAGAAATAAAATAAATAGCATTTTATGTTTATGTTTATTTGTTGATAATCCAAAAAAAAAAAAAAAAGTTACAAGGTACTCGAGCTTAGTGAGCTTGAGTACTGTAGAAATAAAATTAGCAACATTTTATGTTTATGTTTTTTTGTCGATAATCCAAAAAAAAAAAAAAAAAAAGTTACAAGGTACTCGAGCTTGGTGAGCTCGAGTACTGTAGAAATAAAATAAACAACATTTTATTTATAAAAGGTACTCAAGCATGGCATACTCGAGTATTGTTTTGCATGGTACTCGAGTATACCAAGCTCGAGTACCACATTATTTTTTTTAATCGCTCAATTTCCACCTCAGCAGTGCCACAGTGGCAAAACTTCTAGGAACTCGAGTCTCTTAAACTTGAGTTCCAAATGGTACTCGAGTTTGCCAAACTCGAGTACCATAAAAGTGGTATTTCCCTATTTAGTTTCGAAACAGTGTTTTTTTGCTATAAATTTTTGAAAATTGTGGTATTTGGCCATTTTGGCCTAACAATTAATCTGTTCTCACAAAAGCAATTTGACATGCAGGGACCGAGAAAGAAGATTCTTCTTGCTTTGTGGCCTCGTTCCAGACGAGAACAATCATTGTTGCAAACATTTATTGCCTACACTTTGGAGAGTATTTGTTACATCTGTAACTTATAGCTCGAGTAAATGTTGACAAGCATGGGGAGTGTAAGTCTTTTTTAGGTGGAGATATGAGTTTGTTGCTTTTCAAGAACCTGAAATATATGTCTTGGAGAAAAAAATGAAACGGTTTATATATGTAATGGGATATGGACGATTGTGCTATTGAAACATCTAACTATTTATTTAATCAAGATAATTTTTTTCCTTCTCATTTTGCATATTGCTTTGGAATGATTCATTTATGTTTGGATTATCTTTTTTATTGAAACTTGGCAAAAGTATAATTGTGCCTTTATGAGTGAGATTTAAAAAAAAAAAAAACTGTACGCAAGCAAATAGTTTAGAAGGCTGAAAGCTAAGAGCTAATCCAAACCGACCTGAAAGCATATTCAATCTATAGGATATTGAATAGGTGTGAAGGTCAATATGATAATATCTGCTGCACTTTGGCATGCCTGACCGGAAACACAGGTTCACTGGTGCAAATTTTATTGTCTTAAATAATTATAGCATGTTTGACGTGCAAAATTTGTTTAGACTTTAATTCACCCAATACAGCTCCACTATGCTGTAAGCATAGCAAACAACATGAGTTCTATGCAATTGTGATATTGATTGGTGAATGTGATGCTTAATTAACTAGCTGGATTGGAGAGATGATTAAGATCATTGAAAGCTGATAGGCCAAAAACGTATTGACCCCTTGTGATGAATTAAGTTGATTAATTAGCCAAATTTATTAATTAATCAAATTAACATGTAAACGTATGGTAGCACAAACAAATCACCAATAAACTAAAATATGCATTGGAAAATAAATGACACAGTAATTTGTTTACGAATTAAGAAAACCTACACGGCAAAAACTCCACCGGGTGATTTTAAGGTCATCACTCCCGAAATTCCACTATTATCACAACAAGCGGTTACAAGTAAAGGAATCCCAAGTACCTTACCAACCTACAGTTGAACCCTTACCCCAATACCCAATTGGACTTGTTCTGTAGTGACAATTTCTCCTTTCAATGTACGGCTCCCAAGTACGTGACTAACCAATTGCGTAGATCCTAGTACACGACTTCAATCACCAACTAGAGAAGATTGTTAGCTGCAAAGTTCTTCAATTCATCCATATGATGAAGATCAAGAAGATGCTTGGTTACAAAACCCTACAGTGCACATTACACAGTAACTTCTTCACAAGAGAGATGAACTAGGGCAAGAACTTTGTTTCTGATCACAAATTGTTTGAACAAGGATTTCTCAATACTTGTGAACACTTTGACGACCCTTAAAATAATCATTTTATATGTCTAGGGTTAGGAGAAAAGAAGGCCCAAAGACACATCCACGGATTGGAATCAAAACAGAACTCAAAATCTGTTTTTCTTAAACCTCGATAGATAGAGTTATCGAGATGCTGTCGAGCCACGGGGCTGGAACAGCTCTTTAAACCTCGACACATGCTAGCTGTTGAGCTAGTTGTATAGCTTTAATAATCTTGCACTATTCAGCTTGTTTCTTGGACAGACTTGATGACTTCAATACTTGATCTTGAAACACAGTTTCTTGAAGTATAAAACTTATCCTAAATCTACCCAAAATCAACTAAAGTGCGTTTTGTCAAAGGATTAGTCAATTACATAAATGAATGACATATGTTCTAACTAAGTGGAACACATATGTCCTAACAAAAGCGCACAATCAATTACCAACATTTTGTTAGATAATCGTTATCAAAATAATTGTACATTTGTACATTACTCACATTGGACTATTTCATCAAATTATGGTGACAATTGTGGTCTTAGAAGAGCCATTATGTTATGGTGGGAGCCACATATGCCATTTGAGACATGGTTCATAGGTCTAGATAGATTATAAATAAATAAATAAATAAAATTAATTCTTTGAAAAAAAATTACATAGAAAGTAAAAAAAAGGAGTTAAATTTAATATTTCTATAAAAGCATTACTGAAATTGAAAATTCTTACGTAAACGAACATTTAAAGTTGTAAGTTTTTTTTTTTTTTTGAGAAGAATTTAAAGTTTTAAGTGAAAGTTATATTTAAAACATTTATATATAAATAAATCAGTAGAACATCATATATGATTGTATATATTTTTTAAAATGAATGGGAGATTGAATTTTTATCTTTCATACAACAATTTAGTGAATTGTTGTGATCACAAATGTATGTGTTGTGTACACGCATGTACTTGTACTTCAATGTTGAGGCACTCATTCTTTTTAAGTTTCATAGTTGACAATTAGGTTGTGACAAGAATTTGAAAATAAATTTGCAACCATTATACTTTGAAAAAATAAAAAATAAAATGTTCCGCTTATTGTTAATCTTATTTCACTAGTTCAAAGCTCAAACACTTGCTAGCAATTGGATTGGACACAAGTTCAAAGCTCAATAGTTAATTTTTTTGGGATGTTTATTTTGTTTTAGATTTTAGATCTAAATTTTTTTATAGCTTTTAAAACGAGGAAAATGCTAGAGTTACAATTTTTTTTTTTTTTAAAAATTGTTATTGTAATGAGCGGTTATTAGTAAGTAAAAAAGTGATTTCTGTGGTGGACCCAAAAGTAAAAATATAGTCAGATGTAATATTGGTATTGCTAATGTGACAATGGAACTGTCAAATGTGAAAAAAAAAAAGGTACCAATGAATATGACAAAAATACGGTCAGAAGTGATATTGTTACTATCCAATGTAATAATGGAACTGTCAAATGTGAAAAAAAAAAAGGGTACCATTAAATGTGACAAAAGTACAGTCAGATGTGATGTTGGTATTGCCTAATGTGATAATGGAACTATCAAATGTGAGGAAAAAAAAAAAAAAAAGGAACCACCAAAATGTGACAATAGTAAAATCACATGCGATGTGGGTATTGTACAATGTAAGGATGAAATTGTTAGATGTGAAAAAAAAAAAAAAAAAAAAGGAAAAGGGAACCACTAAATGTGACAAAATTATTGTCAAATATGATGTTGGTACTGCTAAATATGACAATGGAACCATCAAATGTGAGAAAACAAAATAAGGGAACCACCAAACGTAACAAAAGAATAGTCACATGTGATGTTGGAATTGCACAATGTGTGGATGAAACCGTCAAGTGTAAGGAAAAAAAAATAAAGAAATCACCTAATGTGACAAAAGTACAATCACATGTGATATTGATACTACATAATGTGAGGATAAAATTGTTAAATGTAAGGAAAAAAAGGGGAACCATCAAATGTGACAAAAATACTGTCAAATATGATGTTCGAACTGCACAATGTGAGAATAAAACCGTCAAATGTGAGAAAAAAATATAAGGAAACCATTAAATGTGACAAAAATATTGTAAAATGCGATGTTGGAACTGCACAATGTGAAGATGAAACCATCAAATGTAAAAAAAAGAAAGAAAGGAAATCAGCAAATGTGACTAAAAAACTGTCACATTGGAACTGTACAATGTGAGATAAAACTACCAAATGTGATGTTTTGATAATTCGGTATAGCAGATTGCCTACTAGTGAGTATCATACCAGAAAAAGAGAGATATGGTAGAAGGGACTGGTTTTGGAAAGAGGAAGAAAGAAAATAGTAGGTGGATTTTTTTTATTCGTTGGATTTTTTATTAGCTGGGAGTCGCTTATCTATATCTATATTATTACTAAAAACTGAAGCGTAGCATTTAATGTAGTTGCTCTCACGTTGTGCCACATCATTTAAAAAAAAAAATTTCCTACAATATTAAAATTGTTTTTACAATTTTCAACCCTATAAATGCAACCCACTACTTATTTATTTGCTCCCATTATCACCTTATAATAAATCCAGCCCACTACTTATTTATTTATTTCCACTATCACCTTATAATAAATCTGTATAATTAATATTCCAGCCCACCTCTTATTTACTTAGTTCCACTATCAATTCCAACCCAAAGCCTTTTCAGTTCAGTTTTAGGGTTTTGTGTGAGCATTTTCAGCTTAGGGGGGGGGGGGGGGACAACAACAACAACGTTGAAGCCTTTCAAGCTTTAGGGTTTTTTTTTTCTTTCAAATTTTCCTATAATTGTTTTTAACATTTTTTTTTTAATATTTACACTTTCCCAAACCTTTCTCTTCCCACTACCCTCTACATTAATATTATTCTTCTTCTTTCCGTTCATTTTTCTTTATTTTTGTCTCTTCTTATTCACACCATTTTACTATAGATTTTTCACTATCTCTTCTATTCTATGCATAGTTTTCCCTCACAAAAAAAGGTTCTCTCTCTCTCTCTCTCTCTCTCTCTCTCTCTCTCTCTCTCTCTAAATGTTTTGGTGGATTTTTTTTTTTCATCTCCACTTTAGGTTGATAATTTTTTATATTCTTTAAAACTCTATTTTGGGTTAATGCGATTTAGTTTTGTTTTATAAATTGTTGTTGTTGTTTATTTATTCTCTTTGATTGTTAAATGTTATCCTATTGCGTTTTAAAGAATTAAATATAGCACATAAAAATATAATATTATTCTATTACATAGCATGATTTGGCTAATTTGGTATTTATTTTGTTACGTATCATGATTTTTTATAGTGCTCAATTTAGATGTTAAACTATGAAACTTTACTAATATTTTTTTTTTATTTTCTAATCCTTTGTGGTGGATAAAGTACTCTTAATAATTGTATTAGAAGTACTCTATAATGTCATTCATTTAAAGAAAAGCAAAGGTTAGCCAAATGAAAATAATCGGATAGGTGACAAATTTTAATTTTTGCAATTTTATTTTAATTATTATTATTTCATAACAATGCATGTATAGAAATTCAATTCTTAGATTTTGCTAATAATTGTTTATTTGATAATATGTTTTGGGTGGCCGATTTTATAATTTCTACAAAGAAAATAACCTTAATAGATTATCAAAAACAAAATTTTATCCTAATATTGGTTCAATTAATCATTGTTAAGGTTTATTAATTTTTTTTAGTTTACGTTTTTTTGGTGTTTTGGATTTTTTATATATTACATTTATGATTGTTTCTATAATAAATAAAAATATAATTACAAAATACATTACTCATTATTAGATTAGTTTAAATTGTAAAAAATAAAATTTTAATAAAACCATCATAAAAATAATTATCACGCGCAATGCGCGGATTCACGGCTAGTTTATATTAAAATAGGAGAAAATGAGAGAGTTTTTAATGGGAGAAGAGTGAGACACGGTGTATATATATGTGCCCATACTTTTTTGAATAAAAATCTTTTATCCAAACCCAGACTTACCCTAATAATCCTCTCTAAAGAAAGACTTACACTGATAATTAAAGAAGTTAAATTCAAATATCTGTTTTTGGCAGGGAGTTGGAGCAGGTTTGTATGGGTAAATTAGGAGCTATGCACTTGGGCAACTAACACTAACAGCATTGGTGGAGATATCATATCAGGCGATTGTTATCTGACTACATATCAAACCTCTATTGCAACACTTGCTTCTGTCACGCACGCATTTTGGACCTTGTAATACTACTCTAATTGACTATATGAAATTAATGTAACAAAAAAAATAAAAAGTGTTTCAATTAGAACCCTAGATAACATAACCTGAACCTGAATAAGATGTTATGACTTTTGACATTGTAGTAGCTAGGTAGTTCATTCCACAAGAAGAGTATTAAAAAACGAAATACAAAAGGAGCAGGATTAAGTTAGCAATAAAAATCAAAGTTGAGTGAACTTTTACATTAAAGTATTTTTATTGGGTAATAACTTGCTAGTGTTGCACACAATAACAATTTAATAAACACCACTACAATTGCCAAACATCCTTAGTGCGATGGCCATTTTACAATTATAAGTGCTTGTGGATTATGACAGGCAAGAGGCTGGGGTTCAAGTTTTAGATATATACTTAAATTATGCTAAAGTAAAATTTCTATTTTGTATAAAAAAAAATAATAAATAAATAAACACCACTGTTTTATTATTGGACTGGTTAGATGGGGTATTAGAAGTTTTTGTGGTTAATATTCTCATGTAATATTCTTGTCTTGGTTAAATGGGGGTATTTTGTATTTCCCCTTTTGTATATAAAAAGTTTTTGTGGTTAATATTCTCATCTACTACCGTGTTGTTAGGATTCGCAATTGGGAATTCTTGAAATATATTAATGATTTAATTTTAACTTTTTATATATATATATATATATATATATATATGCACTTTTAAATTTTTGAATAGCCCTATAAAGTAAAAAAAAAAAAATGATAGCAAAAACAATTCGCACTGCCCATTTTAAAAAAAAAAAAAAAAAAAAAACCCTTCCCATGCTGCTCCACCTAGCACGGATTTTATAACATATAAGGTAGGGACGGGTTTTGATTTCCAACTTGAAATAATGTCTTCAAGTCACAATTTTAGTTCAAATTCACCCATTTGTATGGACATGTGTGCAAAATGATGTGTCATAGGTTTTATTGTTTTTCATACACATTCTCTGGTAGTATCTTCAAAAAACTTGTGTGTTACTTCTCTCCTAATACTCTCACAACCGTCACTTTCCTTTGTATTTAATTGTCATTTCCTCAATGTCAAAGCAATCTAATTAGGATTGGTAAAATATCTTCGACCCATCTTGAGCCAGACCTACATTGCTACTATCTCGTACAGGTTTTTCTAGCCTCAAAGAAGAGATGGGATAGGATGGAGCATCCATGATCCAACTCCATTGCCAATTCTTGAAAGAAGAGTAAGTAGGTGCACGCTGCACTCACTTCATAATTTAATCAGAACTAGTTGCTACCCAAGTTCCATGTCCACATACTCTCAACATTGAGGTATGTAGTTTCTAATTCTGCAAAGGACATTGATTATCACACTCACTATTGCATATTCATTATGCACTACCATGTGGGCTAAAATCATGCTTTCACAAAAACGATTTCAATTAAAATTGTGAATTCATTATTTCAAAACAAGATTTCACCATTTCAGATTTTTAATTAAAATTGTGTTTTCAAAACATGATTTGAAAGAGAGTATTAACAAAGTATATAATGATTGTGTATAACAAGATTTTCCTTTTTGAAAATTATGGAACAAGCAATGAGAATAGTTGTCTCTGTCACTTCCACACGTACATTAACAAACTCAGAATCCCAAATTAATTTTTCTCATAAAAAAATCTTAAATTAATTTCTTGGTTTTGTTTTGGTCTCTCTCTCTCTCTCTCTCTCTCTCTCTCTCTCTCTCTCTCTCTCTCAGGTGTTTCCCCTTTATTTTCTGTTAACATTTTTGTTGTCGTTGGCAAATTTTTTTCTCTTAATAATTGTAGTCAAATAAAATCATAATTTCTTAATTATTGGAAATGATTTAACAATTTCTTGGCAAAGATGCAGAACAATACCGAGCTTTGGCAATATGATCTAGTTCCGAATTACCATTCACCCAAACCCAAACCCAAACCAACACTAAAATTTACGTGATTTTATAATATTCTTACATTCATAGAATTGCAGCAATTTTTAGCGTTAGAAAAAGACACAGGCGTACAATGATATGGCAAACTCTAATTTTGAAGGAACAAATATATACCTCAAACAAACAAGTCCAAAAATGGGCGAAAAACAGTTCAAGTTAGCCTAAGTTTTATGGACTAAGCCTCACAAAATTATCTCATTTAAAACTGTAATGAATCAGAAATATTATTGATGATCAAAAACCACAATACAAAGCTGAGCTATGAGCCAAAAGGCTTAGCACTGCTTCAATGCAGAGCATTTTAATTACAAACAAGAATAGTACTAAAACAAAGCAGAAGACCCAAACTTTTTTGTTTTTTGGATGAATAATACACCTAAACTCAATCTATGCAAGAACATGGCGAACAATAACTGTAATATCATCTCTCTTTCCTCCGTTGTGCTTCAGTCCTGCCAGCAGAGCAGCTTGTGCAAATGGACTATCGATATTTTTATCCATGGAATTGAACAATGCCAAGTGTGCAATAGTGGAAGCCAACTTCTCTGTGTTTACACCTTCCCCCAGGGTCAATCCCAACATGGTCCATTGATCTTATATGATATATTATCTGATATTATATTGTATGATATTTTACATGTAATATATAATCTATATTAATAATTTTTTTGAAAGGTTAATAAATATTAATTTTAGCAGCCATTATATTTTAAAGGAAAAAAAAATTGTATATTAGCCGCCATTGGTCTTATATAATATATATTTATATATTATATATTATACGGTGATATACTTTATTTAGGAAAAAAAAAAATCTAATAGTGTAACGATCGGCTTTTGAAAAGAACATGACCTCAGGAAAAACCCAGTCCCACTCTCCAAGTCTCAACTACCTCTCCGAGTCTCAACTACCATTTCACAGTCAAGGTCTACCATTTCACAGTCAAAGGCGTGAGCTTGAACAATTCAAACCGAAGGCTTCTATCAAACTTCAACCTAGTATCATTGTGTATATGTAAGTCTCATTCATACCCAACATAAGTTGACATTGATTTTCAAAAACAAAACACAAGCTGATATTAATCCCCTTCAATCTTCATCTTTCTTTCTTTCTTTCTTTTGATCAGTTCAATCTTCATCCTTAATTTGATATTACAAGTTGTCTTGCATAACCCCCTTAAGACCATCATGGAAGTATCACCATTGAGGCAAGTCAGAAAAGAAAAAGGAGCAAAGAAAACCAAATGAGTATTGAAGTTGAAGTTTGGTGTAACTTGGAAGGCCATCAAAAAGGCATCATCATCCACTATGAAGCTTAATCGTTTTCATCTAACTTGTGCATCAAGCATGAAACAACTCTCCCTAGTCCGGGTTCAAGCAGAGGAGGCTGTTAACTATTAAGCCAATTCAACAAGCACATATAAAGAAAAAAGCTTCTCATCATGTCACAAAATCACTATTATCCCTCCTCCACTTGCCATACACAGCTTCAGATTTTATAGACTCGGGTGATCTAATGACTCCCACCAAGTCCCCAAAGGAAAACATATCAACAAAATGGCATGAAATTCATGGTTTGCACAATTGGGACAATCTTCTTGACCCTCTCCATCCTTGGCTTCGACGCGAAATTATTAAATATGGAGAATTTGCACAGGCTACTTATGATGGATTTGACTTTGATCCTTTGTCCGAGTTTTGTGGGAGTTGTAGATACAACCGGCCGGCACAAGCTTTTCGAAGAATTAGGCCTAACAAATCATGGTTACAAGGTTACTAAGTACGTCTACGCCATGTCACATGTAGATGTTCCGAGTTGGTTTGAGAGGTCACATCTAGGTGAAACATGGAGCAAAGATTCCAATTGGATGGGCTATGTAGCGGTTAGCAACGATGAAGAATCAGAAAGGATTGGAAGAAGAGACATAGTCATGGCATGGCGAGGTACAATTGCTCCAACTGAATGGTTCACCGATCTTAAGGCAATGCTTGAGCATATTGGGGATGGGAAAATAAAGGTCCAACATGGGTTTCGTAGTATTTATAAATCAAAGAGTGAGTTCACCAGGTATAACAAGTTGAGTGCTTCTGAGCAAGTCATGGAAGAAGTGAATCGACTCATCAAGTTCTATAAAGCAAAAGGTGAAGAAATAAGCTTCACCATCATTGGGCATAGCCTTGGTGGTGCTTTGGCTCTCCTCAATGCTTATGAAGCTGCAACTTCAATCCCTGGCCTTCCCATTAGTGTCATTTCTTTTGGAGCACCAAGGGTTGGGAACTTGGCATTTAAGGAAAAGCTTGATGAAATAGGGGTCAAAACACTACGCATTGTAGTTAAGCAAGATATAGTCCCAAAATTTCCAGGGTTCATATGTAACAATATTCTTCATAAGCTTAATTTTGTTACTAAAAAATTCGATTGGGTTTATAGGCATGTAGGAAGCCAGTTGAAACTTGACATGTTCATGTCACCTTATTTAAAGCGTGAGTCTGATTTGATAGGCAGCCATAATTTGGAGATATACCTCCATCTCTTAGATGGATTTCTTGGCAAGCAGCGCAAGTTTCGGTGGAATGCTCGGAGAGATGTTGCATTGGTGAACAAGTCAACAGATATGCTAATTGAGGAGTTGAGGATCCCTAAGTTTTGGTATCAATTGCCTTACAAGGGGCTTGTGCTTAACAAACATCGAAGGTGGGTTAAACCGTGTAGAGAACCTGAAGATGTTCCTTCTCCATTATCTGTACCATCTGAGAATGAACTGCATTAATATGTAGATACATAGATGTTTCAAATTGTAATATCAAGCAGTTTTGAGCTCTAAGCTTCTGAGTTTCGTTGAGGATGTTGGGCACTTGAATTGATATCGATTTGTGACATTGTATTCTAAATTGCACTCCAAACTAAATCCTTTTGTTTATTCAATACTTCGGCTTCTTGTTTGTCACCATGTTCTGCAAACCATTTTTATACCACAGGCACTTTTTAGAATCTAACAAATGATTCACTAATGCTGGAACAGACACAATAGAATTGAAATTAGCCAAAGGACATAATTTCACTAAGCCAAAAATTTGACCGTGAGAACAATGAAGATAGTAGTCAGGCTTTGGCCTAATCTCAACTGATTCTGACGTTCTAAACTCAGGCATAAGCCAGCCAGCTGTCACCTTCATAAATTTTTCAACAAGTAGTCAATCTTTTATTACTATTGATTAGGCTTTGGAAAGCAGGCATTAATGAAGGCTGCTTGTAACACCCCAAGCCTTTTTCTTAAGCAAATTTTAGATGCGAATAATATCTCAAATGAATTTTATTTTTCTTTAAGCTTCCTCTACTCATAATCACCCATTATATCCACTTAAAGCAACCTAAACCACACTAGCACTGCTCCATTTTAATGGAGGCAGCAAGTGTTCTCCTTGAGTTGCTGAAACAGTGGTGTAAATGTGAAATTTTCTTGGATCCACTTCCTTATTGTTTTGGTTATGGTCTAAAGCTTGTGTAGAGTCAATCTCTTGGGTGGGGATTGATAGGCCAAAAATGTATTGACCCCTTTTGATAAATTAACCAATTAATTAGCCAAGTGAAATAATTAGGTTTAATCACATGCAATGAACGTGGCAGCACAAACAAATCACCAAATAACTAAATATGCAGTGGAAATTAAATGACACGGTGATTTGTTTACGAATGGGAAAAACTCTACCGGATGATTTTAATGTCACCACTCCTAAGAATCCACTATTATCAAAACAAGCGGTTACAAGTAAAGGAATACCAGTACCTTATACCAACCTACAGTTGAACCCTTACTCCAATACCCAATTGAACTTGTTTTATAGTGGCAATCTCTCCTTATATTACACGGCTCCTAGTACATGACTAACCAAAAGATGTGCAGATCCTAGTACGCAACTTGTTTACCAACTAGAGAAAGATGTTGGCTGCAAAATTCTTCTGTTCTTCAACACATGAAGATCACAAAGTTGCTTGGTCACAAAGCCCTATGGTGTACAAATACAGCAGCTTCTTAAGAACTAGGGCAAAACTAGGTTTCCAGTTACACTTGTGGAGTTATGCTTTTGAGTAATTGTGCTCTTGGTTGTGCAACCTGATACGGCCCTTAAAATAATCCTTATATATGTTTAGGGTTGTGAAAAAAGAAAGCACAAACACATATTCATGGATTGGATGAAAAATAGTCTTGAAAAACTGAGTTTCATAAACCTCGACTGATACCCTAGCTGTCGAGCAGTTGTTGAGTCTCGAGCTTAAGCAGCTCTTTTTAAACCTTGATAGATGCTAGCTGTTAAGCTAGCTATCGAGTTTTAATAAACTGCACTTCTTCACTTGTATGGCTTTAACACTTGAACTTGAAACCTTGTTTCTTGAAGTATTAAACACATCCTAGATCTACCTAATTACAAGTAAAGTGTGTTTTGTCAAAGGATTAGCCAATACATAAAAAGTTGAAATATGTTCCTAACATCCAATCATATATGTGCTAACAATCTCCCCTTTTGGCAATCTGTGACAAAACCATAACAAAAAAATGAACATATGAGAGAAGTCATAAATCACTCAACTCATACTCATTTGTTAAGTACAATAAAATCTATCATAACACAAATTCTTGAAAATTTTTGCAAGAAGGGAGTTCATGGCAAGGAAGACTTTGACAACCTGTATTTTTGAAACACTTAAACAAAACTCATTAAGATATCTTTGTGTGAAGCAGAAATAAAAAATTGCATACAACAAATAAGAAACATGTGTATAAAGAGAGAACAAAAACAACACATGAAGAGATAAGTGAAATAATATACATCAACATATATATATAACCAAATATAAGTACAATGCATGTCAAAATGGTCACAAGACCTAAGATACAAGAAGAATGTATCTAAAATAGAAATAAAAGAAAAGATACATCACAATCCTCAAATACTAACCCTCCCCAATCTCCTATACTAACCCTCTCCCTATGAGTATAACTACTTTCATATCCAAAACTACTTCCCCTTTTTGTCACGAGTGACAAAGGGTAAGAGTATCAAGTAGACATCTCGTCATCACCGGAAGAGCTAGCATCGCTATCTCCATCATCACCATCGTCGTTGGAGTCATCATTGTCCTTATATGCCTCGGGATGAGGAGAGGGAGACTCTACGAAGCCACCAAGGTGAGCCAACTGTTGGGCAATACAACCAACACGGGTGTTCACTTGACATAACTCATTACTGAGAGTGTCAAGGCGAGCATCTATGCGTTGAAGCTGCACCATGATCGCATCAAAAGTCACACCACCCGCAGAAGTAAAGGGAGTGAAGGTGGATGGAGCTAAAGGAGCTAAAGGAACTGTCGATCTGGACTACCTCGAACGTAGCTACACCTCACTCCGTTTAATGGTAGTGACGTCTATGGCACATATAACATGGAAGTGGTCGGAAACGAGAAAGGGAACAGAAAAATTGTGAAAAATCCTCATGATAGCTAAAGGGAAGATGAGCTTATCACGAGTCATTGTTTCCTTATATACATCTATGAGAGAAAGAATGAAATGAGAGGGGAAGTCTATAGTAAGATGCTCAATGAGGGATAACAAAAACCAAGCACGAGACTCTATAATAGAGTTATCGTGAGAAAGAGGATGCAAGACAAAAGTCATAACCATGTTTAGAAAACGAGGACCTTTAGCAAAGGCCGAACAAGAGGTGAACTGACGATCATCCCAGTTAGAAGGACGCTTACAAAAAGCTAATATAAGCTCATCTATAAACACAATCTTAAGACGCTCACAACCAGGGTAGTCAGGATGCGCTACCCTAGGAATGTGGAGCACATCGAATACAAGAACCGAAGTGACCATGAAATTGCACCAAAACTCCTTATTTATTTATTTCCACTGTCAAGCCCAACCCAAAGCCTTTCTAGCTTAACCCAAAGCCTTTTCAACTTAAAGGAAAAAAATAAAAATAAAAACCGTGAAAGGTGAAAAGGAAAAACAAAACAAAATAAAAACCGTGGAAGGCAGAAGTGTGGAAACGTGAAGAAAGCAAATAGACTGAAACCGTGAAGGAAAACAAAATAAAAACCGTGGCGTGATATGACGTGAAGAAAGCAAATAGACTGTTAAATATCTTGTAAATTGTAGATATTTGTTAAAGGGTAGAATATTTAGATACTTGTTTAGTTGTTCTGTTTAGTTGTTTTGTATATAGTAGTACTAAGCTACAGTAGCATAGGCTTATAATACAATATACGGTGTAGTTTACAGAGCACAGTCAGTTAGTTATTTACTGCCACTTGTCATGTTTGTATTGGTTGTATAGGTTGACTTGTTTGTTACTCTGTTTCTGGTATATAAAGAAACAGAGCCAGATATTTAAGATATATAGAAATCATTCTTTCAAGCTCCGTAATGTTCATTCTTTCTCTCTTTCTCTGCATGTCTGTCATTTCCTCCATTGATGAACCTTCGAGCTTGCATCTTGATTTCAACATAGACTAAAACCGTGAAGGAAAACAGAGAGTCTGAAATTGTGCTCCCCACCTTCCTACTCTACTGTTTCGCATTAATGGCTGCCTTTTTGAGTTCCTTCCTTCCTGTCTTCCTTTCCACACACTGTATAAATACTGACAGTGCCTGCTTCAGTTGAGGTATCTCTAAATCTCAGTTCTTTTTTCCTCCATTCTTTTGCTTGATGATTTTTGTTTCCCATATTACATTTTGTTATATGGATTGGTTTGCTGCTTGGTTTTGAATCTTTATTATTGTTCTGAGAGTTTGGGACTTTGATGGAGATATAATTGATTAATTGAGAAACAGGGAGAGATGGAAAAGCCCAGGAAAATTGATCGGATATGGACTCTTTAAAGATTATCTATATCTCTGTGCTGTGCTTTGGCAAATTGATTTATAGCTGCTATCATAGGTGGTCCGCTCTTTAATTCTTATCTATATCGAATACGGAGTGTGCTTTGGCCAAACATTGTCACTTTCCTTCTTACCGTTTTTCTTTTCTGTCTTATTTTATATGCTAAAGGTAGGTTTTAATTTATGAAATAAGCTATAGTTGGATTGGTACCCAATTAGTTGTGGAGAAACTGTACTTTCGGCTTAGGTGGTATTCCTGTATCTTCTTAGTTTGATTTTCAATATTTACGTAGTTTTGTATAGTGCTTTATTTCCCTTTGTACACTCTGTTTACCTGGTTTTTTTTTTTTTTTTTTTTTTTTTTTTTGCTGTGCCTCTTTTCATTTCCAATAAAGTTTTACATCTACCGATCCAAAAAAAAAAAAAAACCAATAAGGGAGCTAACTCAGCTAAGTCCAATCCCTGACTCGAGTGTATTTACAAGGAGAGGAGAGGAGAGGAAAGATGAGGAATGGGGTGGGGAGTTACCCTTCCCCTGTTTGGATGTTTTGAGGGAGAGAAGATTTGAGGGGATTTCATAATATCATGAGTTGAAGCTGATCTTCTTTCAGACTTTGTTTGAATGGACAAATACTTTGGGTGTTCTTACTTTATTGATTTGTGGTTGAGAGCCACTACAATTGGGAGTTAAGCCATGCCCACTTCCAAAGTAGTATTGTAGTTGTGGATTGCTCAAGGAAAAAGCTGAGAATTGCAGACTGAAAGCATTACTGCTTAAAGTGAAATCATAGCACCCTGAAAGCTTGGATTATATTTATGGTCATTGAAAGTATAAGACATTGTCTTTTTTCTATTCATATAAAATCATAACTTTTTTGTTCTTTTGTTAGTTACTTTATTTATTGATTAGCTATTAAGGTGGCTGTCAAACACAATACTAGATCTTAGTAAAATTGATGAACCTACTTTACTTTGAGACCCAACTGATATGGATTTTATATTTTTATTGAATTAGTTCTCCAAATGTGTGCTAAGTGTTAGGTAGAATTTGGTTATATAGATGATTCACGAAAATCCTTAATTGTAGTTTGAGGTGTGACTAACAATTTTCTTGGACTGTGATAAATGGTATTGAAAAATTTATTTTGTAGATGATGCAAAGACACATTTTTTTTATTCATTTAAGGATCCATATGAGAATTTGTTTGGGAGTTTTTCAGACATTAACATCATCTTCATTCTTCATTGTCAATTTTTTTTTCAATAATACAATTGTTATACTAAGTGAGGGAGGGAGATTCGAACCTTTGTTTTTCGCTTTTATGAGATCAAATATTCTCTCTGAGTTACAAAGCTCTTAGCATTTTTCAATGTCAGTTAACATCTTTGAAAGACAGGAAATGAAAAGCCCAATACGTTTTTGAACCTGTCCTATAATATTAGAACATAAAAGACTATAATTCAAACCAAGCAGGTAGGCCAAGTGAGTGTACTGTGTAGTGTGCGCCACTATGGAACTGTTCAAAATTAGACCACTTCACTGCTCTGAGATTTCATTTGGGAGGAGAAATTAAAAAAAAAAATTGCTAAGCGTGCTTCTTTCAGTTTTCTTTTAGAGTTCTCACATGTCCAATTAAGCATTTTGTTAACTTTGGTATGAATTTTTGATGTTTACTCAAAGTGAGAGAAAATCTTTTATTTGAATGGTTGAGATTTAAGGAGCTGTTGTTGCCGTTGATATCAATGGCGATCTCTACTAATTTTTGCTGCATCAATATTGGTAATCTAAAACTTGACCAGTTTGTGTTTTTAAATTAACCTTGCTTCCTATAGAAAAGATGGTTTTTAATCTATTCTATATATTTATTTTATTTTGTTGAAGTGTTTGAGTTTGATTTAAACATTTTTCTTCTAGGGAAAAACTTAGGTACAATTCCTTAGATACAGCAGCTTAGGTTTCTTATTTAAAATATTGACATCTGTCCAATTTAACATCCAAACAAACAGCGTTGACCCACGCCTTACAATTTTCTCTTTTTTCCTTCTTCCTTTTTTTCCCTGTGCTGTGAGAACCCACGGCTTCAAATCTCCACCGAGAGAGAGAGAGAGAGAGAGAGAGAGAGAGAGAAAGAGTCATAGATCAGAAAAGAGAGAAAGAATCATAGATCAGAAAAGAGAACCATAGCTCAAAAAAGAAAGAACTATAGATCAGAAACGGAGAAAGAATCATAGTCCAAAAAAGAAGACAAAATCATAGATCAGAAAAGAAAGAACCATAGATTAGAAAAGGAGAAAGGAACAAATACACATACATGCACACACACACACCGACAGAGAGAGAGAGAAAAAATCATAGATCAGAAAAGAAGAAAGCATCATAGATCAGAAAAAAAAAAAAAAAGAATCATAGATCAGAAAAGAAGAAAAAGGAAACAGGTACACATACATACACACACCAAGAGAGAGAGAGAGAGATATGAGATATTCTTTCTTTCTTTCTTTTTTTTCTATTTTTTTTCTTTTCTAGGTTTTGGGTTTGGAAGAGAAGGGTCAGCGGTGGTTTGGAAGAGAAAGGTTTTGGGTTTGGAAGAGAAGCTGTTTGCAGGTACAAGGAAAAAGAAGAAAGAAGGAAGAAGGAAATATGGGTTTTGGGTTTGGAAGGGAAGCGTTTGCAGGTACAAAGAAGGAAGAAGGAAATAAAAAAAGAAAAAGATATTTTAGTTTTAACGCCATTTATTTGGTTGGTTAAATTGGACATGTGTTAAAATTTTAGGTAGGGAACCTAAGCTACTGTACTTAAGGTACTGTATCTAAGTTTTGCCATTTTTTCTATCTTTCTATATCTAACTACAAAGATGTAATGAGAGTTAAAGATGTGTGTATCGTTTTCAGAATTACTTGCGATGAGCGAAGCATAGAAGAGTGAGTTTATCTTCATTCCCATGAAGTTCTCTTTTCTCCTCCATTTGATGTTAATAGTTTTCAAACAAATCCCATTTAAATTTGATGATTTGTCTACACAAATCTGATGGACTATTTTGTGCATTTTTACAGATCTTGACTCAATATTGTTCAAAATCCTAAATTCCTTGATGTGTGCTCTAGCAAATTTTAATTTGAAAGTTAGATTACTTTGAAACTTTCATAGAATTTACTAAGATGTTCGAATATATTATCAATGTCCTTCCCATTTCGTACTTTTTTTTTGTGTTTTTTTTTTTTGGCGAATGATCTTACTCTATCTAGCAGATTGCATTGCACTGTTGTTGACTATAAGTATTTTTTACATGGGCTGCCAGTGGACTATGATTATCACAATTGGGTATTATCTTAAAAACACTCTCTTTCTTTTGGTATCATTGTGTGCAAGTTTGTATTTTTTTTTAAAATAATTTCGGTTTGGTTATTAAGAAAGTGTAGGGATATAATACATATGATAAGTTTTGGATTTTTATTTAGTATGTTTGGGATTCAAGCATCTTTATATAGTTGTTTGGGCTAAAGTTTAATAGGGATGGTGAAGGTTCAGTGTGCTAGGATGATGCCTTTGAGAAGAGGTGATGGATTCCTAAAAAAGATGAGAAGCTGACAGTTTACAACTTTACATTAAGCAACATGGCATTTGGAATTGGAGTTTGAATCCAAAACCTTAGGGTAGGAAACATGTAAATGTTCAATTTCAATGAATATAAACTCAAGTCATAAAATTTTCATGGTTGTTTGCAGTTGTTCCTCTGAATGATTATTTGATTTAAAGTTTTCTTTTAAATCTTTTCTTTTAGGTTTGGTAAGGTCTGGGAAGAGTCATTCACTTATCCAAAAAAGGTCTGGGAAGAGTTGTTGACTTTTTCGGATGAATTATGTGGAAACTTTTGCAAATAAGAGGAAACTATACCCAAGCTTTATAAAGTTTTATTCATCTGAAAACTATTTTATCAAATTTAGTTTGTTAAATTCTGATTGAGATGAATGGATCATTCAAAACAATGAGTACACTTATTTTTTATTTGTTCCTTTTAAATGTTGTTACACACAGTAAATTTATATATTGATTGATGCATCATTATTATGTGATAAAAGTCTTTCTAGGTATCATTTGGCTGTCACATGTATAAAACCCTAAAACTTAATACCACATGGAAAACATGTATAAACTTCGACATCAATGATGTACCAACGGTGATCAAAGCTTGCAAGGTGTTCCATGATTATTATGAAGTTAGCAAAAAACTTAGTAAAATTGTTGATGTCTATTTAGGTTTTGTGCAAATGTGATTTTTACTTGATATCACTTGCTAAAAACGAATGGGAGGATTGCCTTTGTTATTGCAGTGGTTCATCTTGAATTGGCTTGAGTTTTCACTTTTTATTTTATTTTTCAAATATTATTAAAAACTATGATAGTTCATGTAAAATTAGAAAGCTATAATGTATAAACTATACTTTCATAAGATTTTCCCGTGCATCGCACGGGTTAGCGACTAGTGATTCACTAATGCTGGAACAGACACCAGCCAGCTGTCACCTTCATAAATTTTTCAACAAGTAGTCAATTAGTTATTATTGTTTATTAGGCTTTGGAAAGCAGGCAATAATGGAGGCTGCTTGTAATACCCCAAGCCTTTTTCTTAAGCAAATTTTAGATGTGAATAATATCTCAAATGAATTTTATTTTTCTTTAAGGTGGTTAATAATTTTATTTTCTTTTGAGCTTCTTCTACTCACAACCACCCATTATCACCACTTAAAGCAACCTAAACCACAATAGAACCCAGTGGCGGCTCCATGAATTTTTTCCAGGATGTTTCTCAAGAAGCATAAATTACACAATCTAATAGAAAGAAAAATTTATATATTGACAACAACAACAACGACAATAAAAAACATGCAAATACATAAATTTTTACAACATAAAACTTGTGGAGTTCAGTTGTGGTTGTTGTTAGTGTTGCTGAACAGAGATGGACGACGATAGCTAGAGAGAGTAAGTGAGTTTCTTATTTCCTTTTAGCCTTTAGGTTTGATTTAGTTTTAGTTTAAATTGTTTAATGACTTGTGAATCCGTGAATTAAAAATGTAATCGTGTTGGTGTTGGAGTAGTGATAGTCTTAGTTTGAGATGAGATTGATCTTGTACTAGGCTTTTCCATTGGCATTTGGTTTGGGCCTTGTTAGTGGTTTTATTATAATTTTTTTTTTCCAGATTTTTGTTCAAATTTTTTTTTTTTGGGTTTTTTTCCATGGTTTTATAAATCAGTATGGTGAAAGAACCGAAAAAGAGACTGGTTACTGGTTTTTTGGTCAGACCGAGATCCGACAGATGGTCAAACCGGTGACGTCATAATAATGTAATTAATAAAATTTTAAATTATATAAATAAAAATATTATAATTTTATTACTAATAATATGATAGCAAAATGTAAAAACATAATATTTAGTGACACTTTTCGTGTAAATTTAATCAAATTTCCTTAGAATGAACAATCACATGTTTCATTATAATCATAAAAATAAAAAATTTATCTTATATATATATATAATGAATTAATTGATGTTATATAAAATTAAGTAACTTTTTAAGTTTATTCAATTAATTAACTAAAACTACTATTTTTTTCTAATCAAAATTATTGGAAAAAGAAAAAAAAAAGTAGTTGTACAATGAAAAAGGCTAAAGTTACGTGACTTGACCAATTAGTTGTATTATACATATTATAATGTTTTTGATGAAAAGTAGTCGTACAATGGCAGTATGTAAGGTAAAGCAAAAACTAAAAGTAAAGCCGTAGTATAAGCTTAAAAGAATATAAAAGTATGTGGTTCTTTTTGCTTGAAAGACCCTAATATATTGTTTAGTTGCTCAAATTATGGACCAAAATTTAATTTTATTGGTATAAAAAAAATTCAGGGTGTTCCCAAATGTTTTTTAAAGGTAGATAAATATAAAATTTTAAATTTTTAGGTATAATTTTTTTTCAAGTCAGGGTGGTCCTGGACCAGGACCACCCTAGCCATAAGGTGGTGTCGCCCCTACCAGCACCGCTCCATTTTAATGGATGCAGCAAGTGCTCCTTGAGTTGCTGAAATAGAGGTGTAACAGGTGAAATATTTTGGATCCACTTCCTTATTTGTTTTGGTTATAGTCCAAAGCTTGTGTAGAGTCAATCTCTTGGGTGGGGATAATATTTTGATATGGGTATTTCTTCTTGAGGATGTTTAAAAAGTGGGTAATTCAAGCTTCAGATATGGGTTGTGTGAGATGTTTCTTTTAGTTTTGTATGATTTATGGTTTTGTATGTTTTTTGCTAAACTTTGTTTTGTGGTCGCTTGTCGTGTTAATTTCTTAAAATTCTGGTGTTTATGTATAGTACCAATGATAAAACGGTTTGTTGAGGATGAACATATGATATTTCTCGAAAGGGGATATGAAGTTTGGTGTTCAAAAAGGCCATTTGACCATACTTAATACTCAATTTGTTTTTTGTAGAAACTTTGCACACATTGTAGTTAAAAGTTCATAATAACTACCATAGATTGAATCTGGAAGCCTAAGATGGCTATAATGAAAGCTAATACACATATATTTTACCTGATTCAAGTCTCAAAGCATTTTGGCTAGTATAATAATTTTAATGATTTTTCTTTTGGGACTGTAAATCTGTCCTTGACATATTTGAGTAAGCTGAATTACGTGATTTTTAATACATTATAGAAAAATTATTTTGAGTTAAATTTTTGGTGGTACATACTAGACATATAAAGGCTTATTCTTATATAATTTCAAGCTTTTTGGATAATACTAAGTAGACCAAATGAATTTTATTAAAAGGGCTGACTTGATGGAAGTTATTTGAAAGTGTGATTAGGATGCTGAGACTTTAAGGAATTTACTCAAGGCTTTTATTGTGTGGTTTAGCTTATAAGTTCATATGTGCCTTCTTTGAAAAGTGTTTTATTTTGGCTAATTTTATCATGGTTTGGTAGTGACATACGTTGTATCAAGTTGGAAAATGCACATTGTTTGTTGAAGGGAAATTAAAGGCTTTGGATGTGTTGTAGTCCTGTGGGTTTCTTGTATGCTTGTTTGCTTCCCATTTGGGTAGGGGTACTTGTCTTGGGATGGTCAAACTAGCCTTTAGGGCCTCACATTTGATTTTTGAGGGAATTCTTTTCGATTTATGGAGACAAATTTGATAGCGTAATTTTGTAGTAGGCCTTGTTATTAATAGGCTTTGTTATTAATAGGCTTGATACTTTTGTTTCTAGGTTCCAACGTACTTGGTGATGGAGCTAGTAACTTGATTGGTTGAATGCAATGCCCAGTTGAGGTAAATTTGGATTGGACTACTGAGGTAAGTAGCTTTTAAATGGTATTTTTGGAAAATAACCATGTTTCATAAATGTTGTTTTTGGGTCAAACACATTTAAAAAAGTTATATATGGATATATGTTTTCTTAAAAATGTTGTGTTATGACCCTATTATATATTGTTATATATGAAAATGCATTATATTTGGTATTGTATCTGGGGAAATGCATGAATTGTTGACATGGAAAAATGACTATCTTTTATTTAATCTTTGATAAGGAAACCATGGATTTTATGGTATATTGGAAAAATTAAAGATGCTTTTCTTGTCTTGTTATTTGGGAAATTGATAGAAAATCTTTTTGACAAGAATGAAGTTGAAAACCTTACGAATTTTGTGAAAGTTAGATTATTTAAGGTTTTTCTGAAATTACCCGTTCATAAACTATGTATTTGAAAGGAAATGTATACTTGTGAGTTTTATGTGGTTTTAATTCTATGCCAAGTGTGATTTCCCGATGATCACCCGATTTGGTTTCCATAGTCTTTGTGACAACGAAATCAGATCTAAATCAGTGTCCTTTCACTTTAGATAATGCATTCTTCCTTGTTGGCCATGGGGGAAGATGTTCCTTGATTGTGTGTGGGTGAGGCTGCTACCCATGGGGCTAAAAGACCACATGTAAAAGAGATCCTATTTGATGCGCTCTCCCAGCTGCCCATGGGGGGAGAGAAAAACCTTGTGGGTATAGGTAAGGCTGCTGTCCATGGGGCCAAGAGACTGCATACTAGAGAGGACAATATCATACCAGTTGTGAATGGGTGGATCCTTTGACCGGTCTACATGGTAGTGTGGTATATTTCTGATAAATTACTGTATGTTAGATTTTATGGTTTTGGAAATTTTATTGTTAGTGCTCATAGATTATAGTGTATAGTTTTAAGGTATTTACTTGGAGAAACTTTGTGTTTCATTACTCAATGATTCTTGTCATATCATATTATTATTATTGAAAATGAAACTTGCATTTCCCATACCCCCATTAATTATGTTACATACTGGACTTTAGCTCATCTACTTTCTAACAGTTTTTCAGATAAATTTGCCATACGTTGGGCATGAAGCTTGTTTTATTGGTGGTGACTAGAGCATTATGCTAATTGAGAGAATTATGCTATGATTGGTTGGTAACTCAACTTACTAAATTTATTGAGGCTATAGCTAATTTTATCGGAGGTTGGGCTCTTGAGATTTTTTAGCCTTGGGCATCGCAAGCCTAGATTTTGTTGTTGAGGTTGTCTATCCTAGGAAGAATTGTGATTATATGTTGATCCATTTGGAGTTTAGAAATTTCATTCATATTTGGAGGCATCATTTGTTATTTGTATTGTTTGTAAATGTCTCATAGAGCTCTAACTTATATCATGGAGAGTTCACAATGTTTATTGATCTTTATATATATATATAATCTCCTACAATATCTATCTAAGACTCTGTTTTTCATGCTTTGGACCCTTTTGGGTTTGGGGTGTGACACTGCTGACATGAAAAAATTAGCAAACATTCCTTTGGATGGATCAAACCCAGAAAGCAATGACAGAAGTTTAAGATTCATTGAGACTACCCAACTCCTTAGTCTTAAGGATGCTGGTTTTATGAATAAGTGATTGCCCTTCTTGTAGGGAAATTAGCACGAAATTCCCAAACTTGTGAGAAATAAAAATAGAGAAAACACACGACAAAGGAAAAATAATAATCACACGCACAAGACAGTATTTACATGGTTTGGCAATTTGCCTACGTCCACAGAGTTGCAGAGATTTCACTATTATCAAGGAAAAATTACAAAGTGCACCACACAGTTGTCTCATGACAATGTGCCTAGAAAAGTCATCTATTAAGCTGAAGATAACAAAATTATAGAAGGCAAGTGACTATATTTTGAGAGATGATAGCTTACATTATATAAGGCAGACCATTATTGTTTTAGTGGTGATAGAGCCATGGTCATAGGGAAACACAAAGTTAACTATGGTATATTCAAATGATGGCCACTCCATGTCAGAACATTTGGTTTTGGTGAACGACTTGCTTTTATAGTCTCCTAGCCACTCAGCTTGGATTTAATTGTCCGATCATGATATATAGTCTATTTTTGTTTTCTGAAATGAAAATAGTCAAGGGCTAAGAAGAAAAGTTTAAAATTTAGAAAAATAAGCCTCACCAGATCAAAGTCACAGAGCCAGGATGCCTACTAAACTCTTGTGACATTACTTAAACTACCTTTCTAAAACTGATCATCATCAATATTCTCAGAACTCAAGCTTGGTAGGATGTAAGATCTAAAACCTTGTTCCATATTAGGACTTTTCTTCAAATTATCACAAGCAACTTCTCGAGATATGTCATGGAAAAATCGGTAGAATTTCTTACTGCAGACACAGCCAAATATCAGGGACAGTATGATGAGTGGAATTAGGAATGGTGCATAGTATAGAATTCCATCATCCCAAAGGAACCAAGCATAGTAACTTGGTATAGTATCAGAGCCGCTAATATGGGTTTATGCATGTGTGGCCACATCCTTCCATAGCTTTCGTAGGATGCAACATAAACTATGAGTGTCTGTCAGATAAAACATAGGAAAGAAAACTATATTGACATGGAAAAAAAAGGGGCAAATAATTGAGCATGAGACAGCTTAGAAAATAGCCTGGTCAAACAAAAATCAGAAACTCAGTCAAAATAAATGAACCTTACTTGATTTCTAAGAATTAGCCATCCGAGGCCAAAGTAAACCACACCAAATGGAATAATAATAGGACCCATAACAGAGTAGCAGAGGACAATTGTGAAGACCAACATATGTCACTAGGAACACAAGTTCCATACCCAACATCTCCAGGAAGCCAAGCCTCCTTCAACTCGGACTCAGTCTTACAAAGATACTTCCTCTTTAAATGGTATATAATTAGAGGAACTATTCTGGATAGTTCAAGACCATAGCCAACAAAGGACCTGGGAATCAAACAATTATTAATAAATTGAATGAAGAGTGAAAAATTGTTAGGATAATGCATGGATAGTGATGATAATTAGACAGGAATGTGTCTAATACCCAAGCAAAAATTTAACGTCATCTAAACAGATAGTAATGCAAAAGTAAAAGACCAAATAGTATATGAAGACCAGCTATATCATCAAAATCCAGCTCAGGAAGAATGGGAAGATTTTAATACAAAGGGCGTATGACACAAAGAAAATAAAATAGTTCCATTTATATTCTATATCATATGAGGGTGCACATCCACCTTTTAGACTTGAATCATGAAATATGTCATCACTATAGACCATGAACAAAAGAACCGGCTTCTCATTGACAAGAACATAATTTATTGGGGGGTGGGGGGGTCACAAAATAAAAAAGAAACAAAAATAATATAAGAATTTCAAAATCATGATCTCACACCAAAGCCACATAGGTCAGGAAGAATGTTGCATTGAGTAACACTCCAATGAAAACATCGAACACTATAAAATAAAAATATTTCCCTGAAGCAGCTCTCACTACATGACTCTTCGACAGAATTCCTTCAGCCATAGAGAGAAACAAAAGGAACTGAAGCAACAAAGCCAAAAAAATCATAAGTGCAGGCTGAGAGAGGAAAGCATCCAACACTGTCTTGATTGCATCCAAATTCACAATTGACTTTGAAAAAGGTGGATATATCTTCAAATTTTCTAGTGTCATGAGATCAGAATTAAATCCAAATGGAATAATGAAGAAAATTATGGTCATGGCCGCAATAACATAGATGACATCGTGCGGTATTTTCCTCTGATAACGCTTGATTTTAAGATTAGTCCATATCAGTTGGTCAGGTTCAGGAGCATTTGTAACTGTCCATTTGTAAACATTTTGAGCTTGTAGACGCTGAGCTGCAGAAGCTGCAATCACCTTGCTCGTGAAAAAGACCAGAGCAGAATCTTGCTTCTTGTCTCAACGAGTGTCCTTTTGTTCCATTTCCAGTTTTGGGTTTGCTTCAATAATCTTCTCATTATAGTACTCTATGCTATCAACCTTTTTACCAATCAGACCAAGGAAGCCAATTCTATTAGTGGGCCTTACTCCTTTTGGTTTGCCAGTTGTTTTAGACTCTGCATATATTGCTTCAGCTGTTCAGCATGTGCAAGCTTTTTCTTGTGCACTTCTAACTCTTCCCAAATTTTGTTCACTTAAGAGAATGAAACAATGTAAACAAAATAGCATATAGCACCTCTGCATAAACACAACATAAACCATTCAGATAGCTTACTAACAAACTAAACAGAAAGCCATTAATAGTTTGAATTCATTACGAAACGATATATTAGTTGGATGGTACCACCAGCTCTGCAAATTGTGCCCCTGAACATATTCATTTGATATGTTTGAGATATTATTTAGTGGTTGAGAAACTTTACTATATGCACTTTGACAAGTCTAATATATATCTGAGTCGTCTTGATCATTTGATAACCTATGTCCCGAGAGAATAAAAGAAATAGAACTATACATCCAGATCATGAAAGGTAGAGTAGAATTAGGAAGCACAGGTGCGGATTTGGGTTCAGGTTCAGGTGCAGTGCAGGGGTAGGGGTGCGGGTGCGGGTGCGGATGTGGATGCGGCGGGATACATTTATCAAAAAATTATTAAATATATTTTTATTTATAAATTATTAAATAAATTTTCATATAATCGTCATTCAAGCTTTTTTTTTTTTTTTTGGTTAAATGGTCATTCAAACTTCACCTTAAGGAGTCCGTGCTTTTATGTGTAGCATAGATAATTAAAAAACATAAGTGTATCCTATAATTCTGTATAAAACTGATTAAAAAAAAAAATCTGTATAAAACTCTTCCAGGTTACCAAATGACGGAAAAGGTGGCTAGTGGGCAGTGGCTTTATAAAAATTAGTAATTTGCCAGTGCAATGCATGGATAATTTTGTAATATTTTATGTAAGATGTTTTTAGATAATGTTATACATATATTTTAAAGAAAAAGTAAACTAAATTAAAGTAAAAAAACATATACATTATGAAATATTAAAAATTAGTTTGGTATGTTCATGGCATATTTGTAGCCTTCTCAAGGTAAGTTTTTTTTTTTTTTTTAATGTTATTTTTTCAATAATGAAACCAAAGATAAATGGAAAAAGTAACAAGACCATGAAATTCAACTAAATTGTGTTGTGTTCACATATTTCATATCATAAAATGAAAGTATGCCTAATTTTCTCACGATCTTCTACTCATCGATAGTGCAACATTAAGACATGACATGGGCAAGTGTATATTCATGTGTCTTATAGATGCTTTAAAATTAAACCATGGTAGAATATGGCTTTGCATGGTGCTCCAAATATTCTCTCTAATTATATACCCAAAACAAAAAATATCGATCCAACAAAATTACCCAAACCTAAATCATATTTAAGCCCCTAATTTTAAGTAGATTAAAGAAAAAAAAAATTACCCATAGATGTTCTAGCATCTTGATGGTGGTGGAAGGCCAGTATAGCAGATGTGATAACCCTGACTCTTACTCTTTCTCTCTCTTTCAAATGTTTTGTCAGTCTCAAGTATTTTATTTTGGTAATATATAGTGAAATAATGCGTTTTATTTGACAATCTATAACATTTTTTATGTTTCTCTATCTCTCTTCAAGGCCTTATGTGGTTAGTTATTATTAGTCCTTAATTATTATTATTTATTTTGCTTTTAAAAAAAAAATACTAAAATGGTAGGTGTGCTAAAAGATGTGAAGAATAGAAAAAGGTGTGGTGTAAGCTCAAGCAATTAATGAGATATTAATAAGATCAGAGTAAAACAAGTTAATGTGAACATTTGGGTAAAAAAAAAAAAAAAAACGTAATGAAAGATGTAAATGTAAAAAAAAATGTTAAATGCAAAATTAGAGCACCACTTGATAGGAGGACCTCATAATCTTCCGAATGAAGTTTCTGCTTTATATATATATATATATATATAATTCCATCATTTGTTGTATTCTATATTATTTTTTCCTTTTCTCTTTACCACTCACCCGTTCACACGTTTATATAATTTTTATTATTTTTTACCTTTTCTACTCCACACGTTTTCTGACACTTCCACTTCCCCTTTATAATCTCTCGTCTTCACACTTTCTTTGCTTTCTACTTTTCTCTAGGGATATTTTCAAAGTAGAAGTGTGAGGAGGAAGAATATCGTAAGTTATGATGGGTTTGAAAAAATGTTGCAAACTAGCATCTCGAGTTTCACAAACTCGATTTCAATCTAAAACTCAAGGGTTAAAGACTTGATTCCCACTTGGTGAGTTGGCAGTATAATGCCACATAGATCTCGAGTCTTAGGGAGTCGACTTCCAAAAAGCAAAACCAAGTCTCTAAGACTCGATTTTGTACTTGAAGAACATCGTGTCCGAAGGAGAACAGAGACGATTTGAATTTGAAGAGGCACGATCTGATCTAAAGAGGAAGAACGAAGAGATGATTTGAAGAGAAATGATTTGATCTGAAGAGGAAGAACGAAGAGACGATTTGAAGAGGCACGATCTAGTCTTCAGATCTGCCATCGAAGAACGAACAAGAAGGAAAAAATAAAACGCAAGGAAGAAGAAGGAGAAGAAACCCAGCAGATGAAGAAACCCAGCAGATGAAGAAATCTAGAGACGAAGAATGGTGAAACTCAAGTTTTTAAAACTCGAGCCGTAAAAGCTTCCATATGGATTTTTCGTCCACACCAGCTCCCACCGCTTACAAATCGAGATTTAAAAACTCGAGTTTTAGACACTTGAGATGCTATTTTCTATCATTATTTTGAAACGTGACAACTAACTAAATTTTTTGATATTTAATGTTATTTGAAAAAAATAATCACTTTTCTCTTGGTCTTTGTTCTTCGTTTTACATTGGCCACCTTGTATTTCTTCTCCACTTCTCACTCTCAATTCCCTCAAAATAACTAATCACTACTAGATCAAACTCACCAATGTAAGCTGTACAAGTTTTCCCGAGTCTTTAAGTTTTTGTTTTTGACACGTATTTAGGCACATTTTGGCACCCAAATTGAAAATAATAATAATAAGGACTCAGCTACAAATGCGAGTGCAACTGCGCTGACGGCACCCCTGCACCCGTGCTTCCTAGGTGTAAAATACTTTAACATGTCCCATGTATAACTTGTTAAGGTCTCTGAAAGTCCCATTGCTTGTAGTTGCTCTTGTGGAATTCACACTGCCACGTGGGCTAAAATTGTACTTTCACAAACACAATTTCAATTAAAACTGTGAATTCGTTATTTCAAAACACGATTTCACTATTTCACAATTTTACAATTTTAGCTAAACTTGAGTTTTCAAAACACGATTTCAAAAAGAGTGTGTACAAAATATACAATGATAATATGTAACACGATTTTCCTTTTTATAAATTATGGAACAAGCAATGAGAATAGTTGTCTCTACCACTTCCAAAAAAATAAAAAATAAAACATGCAATCTCTAGTCTCTACATTAAAAAACTCAGAATCTCAAATTAACTTTTCTAGTAAAAAAATTTCAAATTAACATCTAACTTGTATAATATCTAAGTTAACAAAAATATCCCATTTAAAACTGTAACATTCATAAAACTAAACTCCACGGGCCCAACAAAGTGAAGAATGAAATATTATTGATGATCAAAACATAATACAAAGCTGAGGTAAGCGCCAAAAGGCTTAGCACTGTTTCAATGCAGAACATTTTTTATTTTTTTTTACAAATAAGAACAGTCCTAAAACAAAACAGAAGGTCTAAACTTTTTTTTTTTTTTTTTTTGGATGAATAACACACCTAAACTCAATCTATGCAATAACATGGCCAACAATAACCGTAATATCATCTCTCTTTCCTCCGTTGTGCTTCAGTCCAGCCAGCCGAGCAGCTTGTGCAAATGGGCTATCGACATTTTTATCCATGGAATTGAACAATGCCAAGTGTGCAATAGTGGAAGCCAACTTCTCTGTGTTTACACCTTCCAAAGTGCCCTTACTGATAATATCTTCGATTTCTGCAGTGAACATATTGTCTAGAAGACCATCAGTACCAAAAACTATAATGTCTCCAGGTAATAAACGATCCACTGTCGTTACAATAGCTGAACATGGCTTTTCACATGTCATGATATTTCCCAACTGGTACGGATAGTTAAAACCATGTTGTTGTATCGGCGATTTATACACACATTTACTGTTCCTGAAAATCATAAACCCACTGTCTCCCACGTTGATAGCACGTAAATAATAATCCTTGAAAGTCACAATACAAGCCGTGGATGAACCCATAGCCTTGGTATTCAAGAAACCTTCCTCCAAAGCTTGTCTTAGGTCCACGATACGATTGAGTGGTGTTTGTTGCTTTTGGACTGCGGTCACAACATTCGACATCAGTTGCCGTGCGTATATTCCAGCGTCTACGTCATATCTAGCCCAACCGCCAACACCATCGGCCACGCCAATAGTGTTCTTCTCCGCACAGATAAAGTGAGCGTCGTCGCCTTCAGATTGAGGGTTTCCTGCTTTGTCCTTAGGGGTGTAGTGCGCACCAAAACTCATCCTCATGCATCCTCTTTCTTGTTCCTGCAGGACAGGAATTAACACCACAGGAACTAACACCACTTTTCCATCAACACATTGTTTCTTGAAGATCATGTAGGAGGCAAATAGAGAAAAACCAACGAGAAATTTTGAAGTTGTAGAGAAGGTTGATATAAAAGGTAGAAATAAAGGGTTTGAGTTAAAATTATATAGACTGTTCCTCCTCTTGACTAGTTTTAGTCGGAACAAGTGTTCTTGATATTTAGATAATGTTCCTAATATTTAGCCAAAAAATATAAATAAATAATGTTAATGTGTTTTTAATTGAACTGGTTAGATTGAAATTATTCTTTTATTTATATGAGGTTTTGATGTTGTATTTTCATGTACTCTTGTTCTGTTGGGATTCGGAAATCTTCCAATCAATTTAAGTTTATTTATTTTTTTATTTTTTTAACTATCTCAACCTTTTGTTCATTTTTTTTTTACCTCGCAATATAAACTATAAAGTCAAAAACAGATAAACTCCAATTAAAGTGGAGAAAATAGAGTTGGTGGGTTACCGCACTTAAATGGGAATGCTAAGGGTCTAATACTCCCCAAAGGTCTTATTACAAGTTTGTAATAACGTGGTGTGACAAGTGTGGTTTCATAAAATTTTTGTACTACACTCAAATTAATTTCTTTTTTCTTGTGGTCTGTATCTCTTTTTTTCTCTTCCTCAAGTGTTTTCCTCTTTGTTTTCTGATAACGTCTTCTTGTTGTTGTCAAATAAGAGTTTTAGTCTCTTAATTATTGGAAATCTATACGATTTCTGTGACTATTATATATGCTAAAGATTAATGGATTATTGTTTAAATATGTTTTCAAACTTTCATTTAATATAGTTTAGTGGAATTAATTGAGAATTACGGCTTCCTTCTTTTATATGTGTGTGATTATAGAATTTGATTTGGATTTTTGTGATAAATTATGCTTGAATTTTATAATTTTAAATTAAAAAGAGAAAAGAGAGAGAGAGAGAGAGAGATCATGTTGGACCTAAACAGGAAAAAACATAAGAGCAAGCTTAAAAGCCCATGAAATAATAAGAGCAAGATTAAAAGTCCACGAAAATGTCATTTTTGGAGGTGTAAAGAGGAAGTAGAAATAAACTACGGTTTTGGTTATACGTATCATGTAGACTCTTATGGAAGGAATGTTAGAGGCTCATCTTGCCCCGAGAATATATATATATATATATATATATATATATATATATATATATATATATATATATATATATAAAAGATGGGTTAAAGTTACACCTAATATAACTTTAAGTAATGTTGCACTATTTAATATTTTTAATTGGATGCAAATTTTGACAAATTCACCGTTAGATTACATTATTTTTGTCTATTCTCCATACTTGCAAAATTTTAAGGTGATCAAAGATAAATAGTTATGTCATCAATTAATTATTTAAATTCAAGTTTTTGTAGTTTAAAATAATGCATAAAAGATAGGTTTATGAATTAAATGGCAAATACATCTAATTCACATGAATTTTGTAGTTTAAAATAATATTATTGAAAGTTTGTCTCAACTCTTGATCTTGAATCATCTTCATTAAGTCACCAAGTTCGTTGAGAACATTGTCATCTCAGTTAATTCATGCCAATACTTGAGCATTGGAGCATTCCACCTGAAGATTTCATATAATACCCAATTCAGGGCAAAAAAGAAAAGTCTAAATAAGAGTTTGGGCTATCATCCATTGATTTTCTCCTAGCCATGTAACTTTCTCATTATCAGTTACAACCACTGACCCATTATTATTGTGAAAAATAAATGCAATCCCTACTGAGTAAATTTGTTTGTAGGTAGATATTACCTGGATGAGCTTCTGTCAAGAGCTTTCCTTCAACATACTTGCAGCCGTAGTGTTCTTCCAAGCTAGTTTAGCTTGTGGGAGCATTTCTCCTCTCCATTTTGTGTTCATATAATTCCAGAGTATCCATGAAGCTGTTAAAAAAAATTTCAAACTTAGGTGAACTCCCACTATGCATTACTCTACAACTTCGATGAAATCCAAGTACGTAAAACTTTTAGCTTTCTTAATATCCAAGAGGGCATGGAAAATAGGTTACCAGCATGGATGATTTTACTCCTTGCGACAAACAAAAACTCTACCAATCATCAAAATAACACAAACCTAAATCAGAATTTGCTAAAGGAACAATGGATATACATAAGTGTACCATTAGGATCAAGCTTGGGTGAGCTAACCAATACAATGTAAATGGAAAGCTTGTAATGATCAAAAAAAGCAGCTGCTGATTGAATCTCTTTGACACCGACTTCAGTACCTGCCAACAAAGCAGTAGGAATCATTGACCCTAATCTTCCCACGTACTAGTACAAGTATGAGGGCTCATGTGGAGAGAGAGAGAGAGAGAGAGAGAGAGAGAGAGAGAGAGAGAGAGAGAGAAGCTTGATTTAATTTCTTCAAACGTTTAGAAGTCTAAAATTAAGGGTGAGAATTGAGAAGTGGGAGTGGTTGTAGTTCCGTGGTTTCTCACTTGTTTTCTAAATGGGGTTTAACACATACATAGGAAAAAGAAGAAGAAGAAAATACCTAATTAGGTATTGTTCCTTAGGTACTCGTTTTAAAATTCAATTACTTGTCTACTTGAACAAAGCATGAAACGCATTAACATTGGAGAGCGTATTCAATTTCAATGTAGTTTCTCAAATGATTTCGTAATCATCTTCCTAGAATCCTCTTAAAATTGACTCAATAATGACTTTCCTCAACCTTGCTACACAAGTAAATGAAGTCATTTCATGTGAATCTAAAATCATTACAATTTCAAATTATTTTGGGAAAATTTTGTATGGCTTTATTTCTGAATTTTTAGTCCATTATAATGACTTCTATGTTAGGACTTAAGAAAGTTTTTTTTTTTTTTTTGAGACTACTTGTGCATAAGTTATTGGACATTATGTGCATTCCATAAGATGCATTATGTGTGATTTAAGTATGAGAATGATGTTCACATATAGAAGATCAAAAGTTTTTTGTAAACTCATAAATCTTAGTTCATAGTCTATGAAATTTGGGCATTCCATCTACAAATACAATAGCATGTCAATTATGATAATTATCTTGATCGTGGAATTAGAGACTTTTGATTGATATGTTGATGTGTCTCAAGTGTTTGGGGTACATTGAATTGGGCTACTATGAGATTTTTTGTTAAACTAGTTACTGTTACTTGAACAAATAAATTTCACTGCTTCTATTTCGGAGTAAGATCTTGTTCGGTCAATACCTTTGTATATTGGATAATCACATATAGCGTGTTGGAAGCATTATTCCTCAAGAGGAATTCATGATCTTGAAAAAAGGGACATGAAACATCCCCTTGTAAAAGATTTAATTGGAACTAATTACTTATAGTATTATGTCTAATCATTTTAGTAAGGAGTTACTATAATTTATATTCAATAGAGTTAGTCTTCATAAGAATATAAAAATAATCAAGAGATTAAACTAAGGATTCAAGAACTTAAGATGAAGGGATTTATAAAGTGGTAGTAACCATTAACTTTATTTCACTATGGATGATTTCATGGAAAGTTTAATTGTCACGCCCTAGCTCATCATTGGCATGATATTGTCCACTTTGGGTTGCCCCTTATGGTTTTAGAAGGCTCATACCAGTTGGAGTCCAAGGTCTCCGTATAAGGCACAAGACCCTGCCCTTAACTAGGTGATGTGGGATTTAGCTAGGATTTGGTTCTCTCTCACCCCACAACACTTAGGATTTTTTTTGGCCGTTTCAATCCCCGCATTAATTGCTATTTAACAAAGTCTTGGGGAGATTAAATAATTATATAGAAACTTAGAGTGCAACCAAAACTTTATAGTGAAATATATAAATTGTGGTTAATGATATCTGTGGGCCTATCATAAGATGACAGGAGTTGCAAGACCCATTGGAACTAGTGTTTTTAATTCCCTTCGACCCCACTTCAAGCCACGCTCTAAAAAGCGCACATAGGCTTGTCCATTAGCTGATCCATTATGCGTTAAAAACAAATAAAAAAAGATTAGTCATTTAATGAAAACCTAAGTCTTCACACTACAGGTTTAAGTGAGAAAAGTTCTCTCTCAACCTCTTTGGCTACATGACTGAAAAAGAGAAGAAATATCATATTTTTCAACTCTCCAAGCAGCACACAATTAGAATTTTGAAGTTAAGGGATAGAGTCCACTCTTACAGAAAATTATGTGGTCATTGAAGTGAAGATCAATGAATCAAGTGTTCTTGATGAGTTTGTTCTTGGTGAGTTTTTTCAAAGTAGATGCAAAGTAGATGCACAAAAGGTATGACTCTATAAACCCTAATTAGAAAATTCAAAAGCTCATATGTTCAAGCATAATAAAAGTAGATGTTGGTTTTTCTTTTATGCTGCACATGATTTGTATGAGATGCAAATAGTTTTCCAACAGTTTATACTATTTTATTAGTCCCTCTACTTTATCTTTTTTCATTGCATGCCTTTGCCCTAATTTTTTTTTCCTTCAAAATTATAGGCTTTTATTAGCTAAAATATTCACCTCTCACATCGATACACTATGAACAATTATGTTAATAAGTTTGTGCAAAGGAATAGATAAGTAGTAGTATTTTAAATCACAGATAACATATTCAAAATAAAATAAGTATAAAATTACTTTCAAAACTCATTCAATTCTTTACTTCATGAATTTTTGTATATGAACATTTAAATATAATTTACTAACGTATGTATTTATTTATTCAATTTTTTTTTTATAAATTAATTGTTATTGGTTATAGTGTGTTAGTTTGTGTATACATATGTTAACAGTTATGTTTATATTTTTTTTAATGTTTAGGTGTGTGATTGTATGTATTTTCATTTGTATGTGTTTCTTTGGAGGAAAAAGACTAATAACATGACCATCATTCTAAGAATATTGGGCAATCTTTGGAGCCATCTTCGTAATAGAATTAGCAAAGTCATTGCTTGTATCAATCAAAACCATATGAACTGTACTTACACTAGATCAATAAAATATTAAAATGTCTCAATATGATAATTTTAATTTTAAAAAAGACAAAAAAGGAAATGGTTCATTTAAAAGTGCAATATAAAAAATAAATGAGTGTAATTGCATTAAATCCATGAATAAAACTCCCAATATTAACTACGAAAACTCCACAATGTCATGGCTTTGAAGTTTTTTTTTTTTTTTAGAAAGACATAAATGCTATTGATAATGAACAAGCTTCCTATAAAACATACCTTCAATATTTTTCTACCATGGTATGCATTATCCAAAATTCAATTAACTTTAATAATAAATAAGAAGGATAAACTATAGATAATGCCATGCGGTTCATATACAATGAATAAATCATTCGGACAGTTTTTTTAATGGATATGTCGTTTGATCTGTTAAGATTAGTGCCCTAAAATCCTATTGTATAATACTATGTATGACATTATGTTATGAGTAATAAATTTGTTTTATTATCTAAACTAATAGTAACATGAACATTTGAACATTGTATTACTACGAATATTGTCATGAAGGGGTTAAATGTTTAGATAATAAAGTTTTGAGATATAATTTATTAATAAGGCTTAGAGTGTAATTATAATTATATTGTGATATTAAATATAATTAATGGTAACTTTGGATTTGTAAAGAGTTGACAGATAAGTCCAAAACCCATTGGAGTTAGAGCTTTATTTGTCCCTTTTGGTTCCACTACAAGCCACATACTAAAACGCAATTGGGCTGGTTTAAAGGGCTAATCCAATTATATAATCAGTTGTTTATTTAATAAGAATTATTAAATAAAGTAACTACAAGTACAGTAATATATATATATATATATATATATATATATATATATATACCTTTTCTATTTCTAAAACTCATGAAAAATGTTGTCTATTTTCCAAGAAAAATATTAATGAGTTTTTGTCCAAGAAAAATCTTAAATATTTACACATTGGTTTGGTCCAAGTTGCTATTAAACTTTTAACCAGAAAATGAATTGATGCTTCTGTGCTTATGTGTTAACGTGATGTTAGATTTAAGAAATTTAATGATAGCATTTTTGGCATGATTACTACTTCTTTGTATGATGGTCCTGTTTACTTTGATTGTTATCCTGATCTTGCTCTTGCTTTAGATGGGCATAATATTATTAAAGCTTTGACTTTGAATATATTGACTTCTGGTTATGGTATGGATGATGGTAGTAGACCCTTTACTCTTATTTACCGATTTTTTTATAGATTGCTTGATTCCCATCTAACTCCTCGGTTTAGAGGACGTGATCCTGTTGGAAAAACTATGTTGATTCAATGTTCCACCCCTGATGCTAAGATCCAAGTCCCTAAAATGATTCAATGGCAAGATATAACTCTTCCCAGAGAGTGGACTTTGGAACAAGTTGCACCACCTGTTAAACTTGTTTTTGATGAACTTGATCTTACTAAAATTGCACAATACACAGATGGAACTGTTAAAATATTTTTTGATGATACTAAATGTTTTACTGGTAACAAACCTTTAAGAATCAATGAAGGAAGAAAGTCCTTTGCTGGATCTGAAAGTTTTGTTAAAAGAAATTCTGATGTTGATGATTTTTTGAAAAAGAATTTTGAACCACGAGATTTAAAGCTAAAAGGAGTTGCTAGCAACAATTCCCAAGTTAGCAATACCTATTATTCAACTAAACCTGAATTTCCTTCAAACAATGATCAAGAAGAAGAAGAAGATGCAAAATCTAATGCTTCTTATGGATCTGATTTTCCACCCATTGAAACTCCTCCTATTTACTACAATCAATTACGTATGATTAATTTAATGGATATGGATTTTGAAATCCCTGCTTTTGAAATTGATATGGTTGCTTTAAGTAATGAATTCTTTTCTAAAGCAAACCGTGATAAAAGGAAGTATTACCAAAGTACTTTTGCTCAGTCTGAAAAAGACAGAAACAAAAGCAAATGGAGAGAAAAAATGAATTTGTTAAAATAACATTTTTTTTTTTTTGATTATCTTGAAAATTATTATGTTTCAAGAAATGAGGTTCATACCAATTACTTGAACGTAATAAAAAAATCTGCTTTTGTTAAACCTGATAAAACCATTGTTAAATCCAGTCATCCACCCCTTGAAACTGTTTTGATTACTTGCAAAAATGATAAAGAAAGCACTGAGGTTAAAGCCTCCCCTTTCAAAATTGCTGATGATTTAACCCCTGTTTCTGCCATTATTGAACAAAACAACTTTACTAATGAATCTTTGCATATTATTGGTCAACAGCTTGACCGTATTGAACAAAAAATTATTGAAAAAATTGTTGTTTCAAAACCTGAGAAACCTTTGATTGATTTACCTAGTCAAAGAAAAATTATTGATTTTAAAACTTCTCAAAGTAAGACTTTTGATTTAGTTAACTCCCAAGGATCAACTGTTGAAAAGATTGAAAAAATGCTTTCTGATTTAAAAGTTAAAACCGAGCAAACTTCTACTTCTAGAAGCGTTGCTTGTGCTATTTCAAGAAATGAGAAAGAAATTGTTTCTGATGAAGATACAAATTCTGACTCATTATCTTCTAATTCTTTAAAAAATGGTTTTGATAATTGTTTAAGTTTACCTGAAATTAAAAGATTTGTTGGAAAACCCAACCCCCCGTCTTTTACAAAAAATTGGTATTCTAAACCTACTCCTCCCGATTTACAGTTTGAAGAAAGATCTTCTCAAACTCAATTTTCTGTTTCTGTTGATAAACTTTATGAATGGAATATTGATGGTTTGTCTAAACAAGAAATTATTAACAAAATGGCTCACATGTCTATGGTTGGCATTGCATACATAAACAATCATGACAATCTTGATCATCCTGATATTGTTGATTTGCTTGCATCTGGTATTACTGGTTCTCTTCAAGGTTGGTAGGATTCACATCTCACAGAAGAATCCAGAGAATCTATTAAACATGCTGTTAAAAGAGATACTGATGGTATGCCCATTTTTTATGAGAATATTAACCGTGGTGTTCCTAATGGTGTCAATACTTTGGTTTACACCATTCTTAAACATTTTGTTGGTACTCCATCTAATATTTTGTCTCGAATTTCTAATTATTTGAATAATTTGAGATGTCTTACTATGTCTGATTACAGATGGTACCAAGATGTGTTTATTTCTAGAGCCATGCTCAGAAAAGACTCTACGAAGCCTTATTGGAAAGAGAGGTTTATTGACGGTCTACCTCCTATCTTTGCTCATAAGGTAAAAAATAAATTAATTGATAAAAATAATTCTATTGATTTTGATAATTTAACTTATGGTGATATTTTCAGCACTAATAAAAAACTTGGAATTAATATGTGCAATGATGAAAAATGGTTAAAATAACAGTTAAAAGATAAAAAGAAAGCTAAATATGAATGGGTAATTTCTGTGAACAATATGGGTTTACCTCCTATTGCCCCTTCCAGGCAAAAAGGAAAAAGTAAACATGATAAGGTTTACAAAAGTTATTCCCATAAAAAGCATAAAAGATACAGAACCCACTTTGTTAAACTCAATGATTTTTATGCTATAAAACAAATCTGCTTTTTGAAAATATGATAAACAAAGATCAGGTAAAGGTAAATGCTTTAACTATGGCAAATTTGGCCATTTCAGTAAAAACTGTAACCAAAAGCCTGGTAAATTGAAAAATAAGTTGAACATGTTAAACATTAATAATAATGATCAAAATGAACTATTTCAGATTCTTGAATCTGCTGCTTCAACTGATTCCTTTGAAGAGGATTTCTCCTCCTCATTTGATTTCGATTATCACTCTTGTAGTGATGTTTCTAAATCTCCTAATATTAAACTTGGTTGTAGAGATTCTTGTTGTAACATGATTAAATCTGTTAAAATGTTAACCAAAAGTAAAGAAAATGATGATTTACTATTAACAATGATAAGTAAAATTGAAAACCCTAATTTACAGAAAGATTATCTTGACAAGTTTATGAAAAACTTAACAAAAGAAGATAAGGTTAAAAAACCTAATTCTACGATAAGTTTTGAAGAAACTCTGAAAAGATTTAATAAAAATAAATCAAAAGAGATAACTGTTAACGATCTTCAATATGAAATAAAAACTGTTAAACAAGAAATAATCCAGTTAAAAAATGATGTTAAAACTATTAAACATGATAATGAGCATCTTAAACAAGAATTATTAATTCTAAAGATTGATAAAAATATGGATAAACACCAATCTGATGATGATGAGCAAAAAGATGGAGATAAATCCGATCAACAAGCTTCTCCTTTTGGTAATGTTTCTGATCGTGTCTTGATTAATTTGATTGATAATCAATTGTCTCTTGTTAAACATATGATGCCCAAATGGTACACTAAGGTCAAAATTGTTGTTGCTCATGATTAAGCTTTTGACGTTGTTGCTATGATTGATTCTGGTGCTGATGTTAATTGTATTCAAGAAGGACTGATTCCTTCTAAATATTTTGAAAAATCTACTGAAAGATTAATCTTTGCTAATGGAACAAAAATGAAAATCAAGTATGAATTGAACAATGCTCATGTTTGCCATGATAATGTTTGCTTTAAAATTCTCTCTGTGCTTGTTGAAAACATGACGGATAAAGTGATTCTTGATTTACCTTTTATTAACTCTTTGTACCCTTTCCTTACTGAAGACGATGGAATTAAGATTGATCCTTTTGGACAAAATGTAAAATTCAAATTTTGTTCAAAGCATGAAACTCGTGATGCTTTTAATATGATCCATGCTAAACTCAAACACCTTAACTTCCTTCAACAAAAGATTAGATATAAGAAAAATGTTGACCAACTTTCTCATAAAATGTCACAATCAAGGATTGATAATTTCCAAAGCATATTGATGAGTATTGTTTGGAGTAATTTCTAATTTAGTATTCCCCACTCAATTATTCCTTGTAACTATCAACATAAGAAAACATGTATCGATGAAACCTCATCTTTTATTGAACTCCAAAGTCATATCCTATTCTGGCTTACCACTCATATCATATCCCTATATTATCCTGACACTCCCACCATAAATTCTTTTTGTTCCTCTCATTCTAAAGACTGTCTTCTTGTACAACTAAGTCATATTATTATTACACTATGGTTTTTGAAATATACTTTTCAAAAGTGCTTTACTGATAATATTTAGTCTCATTTTTCCAAAGAACATTCTATCATTGAATTGTTAACTATGGCCAGCTGGCTAAACACCTTCTCCCTTACTTGGCAGGAGAAAGTAAATATTAATACTACCACTAGTAAGGGAAATATTATGACTTCTTCGGCAAAGAAGAGGAACAAGGGGAAAGCACCTATTCAGGACTTTCCTCAAGATGAAAGGCTCCTAGTGAGACCACCTTTTGTAATGTATGAAGGCGCATCTTCTGGAGTAAAATCCAGTGAAGCAACATCCCTTCAGGAATTTGTCTCGGCAGAGGTGACATATTCTTGTGGTGATATCATATTAACCTTACAAGAAGTATTGAACAGAGAATTACAATTCCATAATAGAGTCTATAGTGAATTACCAAATTTCATTAAATTCATTCTTGACAACCTTCAAGCTTCCCACTCTTCTAACCACCATAAACTATTTAACAAAACCATGAGAGCGCTTGAAATTCACCTTGTTAACCTTACTACCCAAATTGTTGACCCTAATGCTGAAAATAGGGCCTTTGCCGACCAAATTTCTAATTGCCTTGTTAATTCTCATGATAAATCAAATTTGATTAGTCAACTCTTTGGCAAAGAGGAAATCCATTCAATGGATAGAAAGACTATAATGGGTACTGATTTTGCTAGATTGAGTCTAAAAAACCAATCTTTGCTAAAAAGTGTTGTTGCCAACTTGTCTCTAGAAGTACAATATTGTATTTTTGAAAGCAAGGCTATGACCAAAGATCTTGATCTTTGGCTTAAACATTTCAAAACCCTTGTTTCAATTGCTCCTACCATTGTTGAACCTGATGGCCCCAATAAAGGCTACATGAAAAAGAAATTGGGAAAATATTTTGGGAGTAGTCTTAGAGTACATGAAAAAACCCATCATTTTTCTGGCCTTTTGATTAATTATGAAGATGGTTCTGATAGTGACCTCTTCTGGTTTTCTCAAATGTTCAAATTTGGTTTTATCAAACTCATCAAATTAACGAGTCATGATCAGATTAACCAATTTCCTGATATTATTCAAAAAGCTGTCACACATGTTGAAAGCCCTTATGTTTCCATCCGATGTTGGAGTACTTTGCCCAAATGGGAAAAGAATAATTGGATGAATGTTAAACCTTCCATGCATCTTGTTCTCATTAATGGCTATACTCACCTAGGCCAATGGTATGAAGGAAACGCTTATGTTTCACACAAGCATCCCTATGCTCTTGTTGAATATTGGAGAAGTTACTTCAATAATCAAATTCTAGATGTTTTTGAAGAATTATGGAAAGACTACCATTTCTTTGGTTGTACAGATAGAATCTCTGTTTTCTTTAATAGACCTTATGCTTCTACGGTCTGACATTTACAATGGGCAAAACATGATGACCTAAGAATATTTCTCACGAGAGACCCTGTTTATGAACCATTAATGTATTGTGGTTTCTGCAACCAATGTTCAACTTATCATGAACATGAATGCAATGATGATCCCTCATGGGATCCCTCTCCATGGGACCCTTATGCTGGTTACCCATCTGATGCTACTTTTACTTGACTGATCTAGGAGCAAGATGACTGGCCTGCACAACGGCTACTGATGTTACAATATTCACTCAAGAGTAAAAATATTTACTACTACTTTCCATGATGACAATGATTCCTTTATTGACCACTTTCGACACTACACGCCAAGCTACTTTCGGCCCCAAAAAGCCGACCTGATTCCTTCCGCAAATTCTGCTCTTGATACCCCTCACAGGTCCTAATATGAATAGTAAAAAGTTACTATTCACTTTGTACTATTCATTGCTTTATTCACTTATATAAGGGGGTTGTCCCTTATTCTTAAACTCAGAATTCTTTTCTAGGATTTCCTTTAGAACTCTCTCTAGGACTTCCCTTAGTTCAGAATATCTCACTGATTACACAAAACTTGTAACTAGAACCAAGACTAGCTTTCAAGCCTTGTACTACTATCCCTATTACTATCCCTGTTGATCATTTAATCTTGTGACTACTACTACTATAAGTGTTTTGAAGTACATTCAATAAACACTTCTGTTTTCAATACTTTCAATTATATTGATACAAAACTGCTTGGCCGGTTCTACCGCCTTACTTTCAATTATCATTTACTTTGAATTATTCTATATATCTGTTATCTGTTGTGCTGTCGCCTTCTGCACTGTTGTCCTTCCCCCTTTATATATATATATACGATTAAAAGAAAAGCAGATAGATTTTATTAAGTCACTCTCTTACTCTCGGGAACAAGTTCGTATACAATTGATTAAAAGACCACACATCTTGGGCATACATGGAATTGGGGTAAAGATTGAAAGCCTTCCCAAGTTTAATCTTTGTTTTTTTTTTAATTTTACTGCATCAAGGTATGTCTTCTTGCAACGAGATCACGATGATTTCCGTGAGTATTATGAGCCATAGTTGGTATCACTTGGTCCAATCCATCATGGTAATCCAAATTACCATCTAGGAGAGGATTACAAGCTACTATTGACAAATGAATTCATTAAAGGTAGCAGTAAGAGTATAAATGATATATATATATATATATATATAAAAGATGATTAAGGAGAAAATCAATGAACTGAGGACATGAATTGAGGAGGTGGTGATGTTTCTAAAATATAGATCTTCCATGTTATCTCACATGAATGATGTAGATTTGTTTATTTTTGCTATGTGTTTTTGTATGAGATGCAAAATTGTGTTTTCCAACACGAACAATTTTATTAGTTGCTTTGCTTTATCTTTCTTTTATTGCAACCTTATTTATTTATTCCGATATATTTTTGCTCACAATTATAAGATTTTGGTAACTATAACATTGACCTTTTATATTGATACACCACCAATAGCTATACTAATAAGTTAATGGAAACAAAAGGTAAATAAGAATTAGTATTTTACATCAAATATTTTAAAAAAAGAAAAAAATCAAAATTATATTAAAAACTCATTAAATTTGTTATTTGATAATGTTTGTATATAAACATATAAATTTAATTTATTAATATGTGTTTGTGTGTATGTGTGTGTGTGTGTAGTTGTTTTTGGTTTCTACAATTTATTAATTGTCAAAAATTATTTTGTTAGTTTGTGTATATGTATATGTTAATGTTGATGTTTATGTTCATCATTCTGAGAATGTTGTGTAGTATAAATACTTTCAATATGTACTTAATAGTGTCATATTCAATGCACTCTTCTCGAAAAGATTCTGTAACAATCTTTCTAGTAATTGTGAGACATTGTATTTCCTTATCTTTTATATTTTCCATGCAGATTTTCCCAACCTCAATAGGGGATGGGACAAGGATGGGTTTTGTTTAGCCCACCCCATCTTACCATATTTTATTTAATATATGTTTAACTTATTTATACATATAATTTAGTTTTTTTTTTTTGTACAATTCTAAATTATTCCCTATATCTTACCAACCAATCTCAGCATGTGCTCCTTTCTCAAACTAGAATTATTCTAAACATTAGGGAAGATAAGGGAAGACCACCTGAGCGAATCGACCAAAAGGACTTGACTTATATTTTCAAAACACTTGTGTCTTACTTCTCCCCCAATACTCTTATGATTGTCATTTTCGTTTATATTTAATTTTTATCTCATCAATATATGTCATAATAATCTCAATAGGAATATTAAAAAAATCTCCGACTCATCCTTTACCCGACTTGCCTTGCAATCATTTGTAAACACTTTTTTTGCATCCCTTACAACCTAGGCCCCCGTTCCCCAACAATGCTGAATTCTAAGCCCAATGTTGGTTTAGGGCCCAATCAAAAGTTAAATTGACTTGAGAAGTGTTAAAATGAAAAATATAACTTTAATGCACAAATAAATTAAATTTTGAAAAATAAAATCAAAGGAAACCCTCACTATGCACACGCAAGAATCAGCCTGTGCATGTAAGAATCAGCCTACACACACAGCTTTTTGCATGCGTACGCAGGACAGATATTGCACACTCATAGCAATTTCCAAAAACTATACAAGACAAGTTTTCTACATTTATGTCAAGGTTTAGAATGAATCCCATATCATTTGGGGATCATTCGAAACCCTTTTTCACACTATAAAAAGCCTTACATGGTATATTTTTAAAACACAAAAAAATCTCACGGGAAAATACTAAGATTTACTAGAAATAGTGAATCAAAGAGAGAGTTTTTCACAAAACATCATCAAATCAATTTTCTTTTAATTATGGCCTTTTCTAGCCTTGATCTCTGAGTTTAATATTACTAATCACTTTCTTATTAGTTTGTGAATAAATTTAACTAAAGGGAACGGTAAAAAATCAAGCTTGAAGAGATTTTATTTGAGGCATTAGCTCAAACTTTGCTTTTTTTCCTTTTCTTCTCTTTTCATGCTTTTAATCCTTCTATTTTTCTTGCTTTCTCGTTGCAATATGCTTTAACATTGTTTATCTAGCCTAGATTTACATTTTTGTATGTTTTAAAAGTCTATTAGGTTGCTAGAATGTGTGTTTAAGTGTTTTACTCTTTTTTTTTTTTTTTTTTGTTGTGTTTTAGGGTTTTCTGGGTTGGAACTTGTGTGCACATAATCTTGCCTGTGCACGCAGGCTTGATTATGCGCACGGGTACTTGTTCATGCATACACATGAACTTGCTTAAACACCCTAATTTTGTTTCTCTTATTTTGCTTCTGCTTGCACATGTTTATTTTCTCTAGCTTTTCTTTCCATGTTTTTATACTCTTAAAGTCCATGTTTCACATGTTTAATTGCTTGCTTTGTCTTACATGTTAGAATTAGGGTTTTGTTGTTTCCATGATATGAACATGCATTCAAATGCTCATGCATGATGCCATAGATGCTGAGTTGCTACAAGGTACGTAAGGGTAAGTCATGCATTTGTAATGTTCATGTATTTATGGTCTTGCTTTGATGATAGAGATGAACATGCTTGTTTGGTTAAGTGTTTCCAAAGTGTACATGCAATGCTTTTAATGATGATATGATGTGCTTGCTGCCTATATCCTTGCTTTGATTTGATGATTCATAAGTTGCTATTTGATGATGATAATGTTATGTCATGCTAGATGAATGCTAGGATGAAGTTGAGGTAAAATTTCTAATCTTTTTGGTGGGTTTATATGCTTTTGCTAGAGGCTTTCTTTATCTAGGCTTTGATAATGAAACCCATGTGATTTATGAGATTTGGAAGTAATATTCACGTGTTTATATATATGGATTTTGTGTTGGTGAAATTATTTGACGAGTGGGTTTATAGTTTTTACAATGGTGGCTATCTAAGTGGTGAAGATTTGGGGGTTTTGGTTTTTAATATGAAATAGATGGTGAATGTAATTTTTATTGTTTATTTGGAACTAGTTAAAGATTTAAATTGTTAGTCTTGGAGGATATTGTGATTTTTGGTATCATGGGTCTCTTGTTGATGTGGTGTAAATCTTGTGGGAACCACTTATAAAGTGTTGAGGTTTTGATGTTAAGGAAAATACTATGAATGATTTAAGTCTACAAATTGAAGTCTATGCGTTGTAAATTAATTTGTTGAGAAACTTTGGAAGTGGAATATATTATTGATGAAATTAAATACTAAGGCTTCCCTAATTAATTGCTTAGTTAGCAATCTCTAACTCATAACTAGACATAATGTCAAGGTTTATGCTTATCGTGATAGATTTGCTTGATATTGTTTAGGTTCTAGCTAATCTCCTTCGGAGATTGGAGAATAAGGCTTTTGCGGATTCCAAGGTAAGTGACTTCTTAATGAGATTTTTGAAAATGAGTCATTATTGCACTCAATTGTTTTATGGTTAAAACCATTTTAGAACATTATTCATGGTTTTACTAAAATTTATTATTTGTACTATTATTGTTAATCATTTATGGAAAATGCATGTGGCATTGAAAGTGCATCATATTTGTTATTGCATATGGAGAAATGCATGATTTGTTAACAAGGAAAATACTAACATCTTTGACTAAATTCTTGAGAGTGGAATTCATGGATTTTATGATATATTGGAAAATTTAAATATGCTTTGATAATTGGGAAAGTTGATGCAAAACATTTTTGACAAGAAATGGTTTTGAGAACTTTGAGATTATTGTGGATATTTGGTTATTAAAATATCTTATGAAATTGCTTGGAAGTAAACGATGTATTTGAATACATTTAACTTACGACTTTTTGATGTGGGTTTGCCCTTGTGCTATGATGTTGGTGATTATCCCATCTTTGTGACAACGTCTTTGTGACGTGTGATTATCCTGTTTTTGTGACAACGTCTTTGTGACGTGTGATTACCCCGTCTTCATGACGACAAGCCAGGTTGGAGGCTCTCACTTTGCATGACACAGGTAATGGTGAGGCTAGGCAGGGCCAAAAGACCACATGCAAAAGATGTACTACATGGTGCATCATCCCCTACTACCCATGAGGGGGATAGTTAAATCCTTGAGGGTGTGAGTGTGGGTGAGGCTAGGCAGTGCCAATAAACCACATGCCAAAAGAGGTGCATATCATGCTAGTGTGTTTGGGTTCCAACCTATTTGTGGCGGTATGATGTCTTGGTTGCACCTTGAGTGAGGTTTTAGGTTTTGAGATGGTATTGGACATTTTTGTGGCTCACAGTGAATAAAATATAGTTTCATAGTTATTTTGAGAAGCTTATTACTATATTATATCTTTCATTCCTGTTGGGCTAATGATTTTGATTTTGCATAAATTAAATGGAAATTTTCAAATTATAGTATGTTTTGTAAAATGCTCATTATCATGAAACTTGCATTTTTCCCACCTATATTAATTATGCTACTTACTGGGCTATGTCCTATCCCATTCTTTTACAAACTTTTCAAAGTAGGCAATGATCGTTTTGAGACAGGTTTTTGTGGCTAGTAGTAGTTAGACCAACTACTAATGAAGGCTGGACTTTTGTTATGTTGCTCATTAGATGAACACACTAGAATAAGCTTGACTAATTCTTTTATATCTAATAGTGGTTATAACTTTATTTTCACTGATGGGACAAGTTAATGATATGTAATTGTATTTATTCAGACTTCCATTCTTTTATAGCCAATGGTCCTTGTAATTATTACATAGAGTTTTGACTTACTATGGGAGTATCATTAATGAAATTTTTATAATAATTCTTCATTAATGAAATTTTTATAATAATTCTTGATGTTGGTACTTTGGTAATGAATTATAGATTGAATTGTCCAAAAAGGAAAAATCAACAAGTACCTTTGAGATATTTTCTCATGCTTGGGACTCTTTTGGGTTTGGGATGTGACACAGGGCCTCCATGATCCAAACTCGCCCCACCCCCTTCCATCCCTAGAAAGAAGTGTCGGTAGGTGCACACTGCACTCATTTCAAATTTTAATTAGAACTAGTTGCTCCATAAGGTCAACGTTTGAATATTCTCCAATTGTCACATTGAGGTAGGTAACCTCTAATTTTGTAAATTATGGAACAAGTAATATGAACCATGTCTCTCTCACAAGCCTTAACCAAACAAGCATATAGATGAAATATTTTAATAATTATATATATGTATATATATATTTATTATTAGTAGTTATTCAATAATTTTGTAAAATCTTACGATTGAATATTCAAATTTATCATTGAATGCGACCATCCCATCTTTCGATGGTCATGGGTTGAGAACATGAATTGAACTTCTGGCATTGAGCTATTTCTTTGCAGGACCTCTTCCATATTTGTCTTTGACTGAAACAACCCACTAAGTAGTATATATATCAATATTAGTAGCCATGGCCTAGGGATAGACTCAGGATTTCAAATTAAGGGGAACCGGAGTATAGGCACAAAAAAAAAAAATGGTATCATTATTTTTTGTATTTGTTAAGTTTTTGAGTTGAGCAATTGCCTGTTAGGCTGGGTTGATTAGGCTGATTGGAGAGGAGGAGAGTTCTAAGGTTTTGGAAGAGAGAGTCAATGCTGTACCGGTGTATTGTTTCAGAATTACCATAGTTATATATATATATATATATATATATATATATATATATATATATATATTAGCTCAATGATCACTAAAAAATTGTGTATTTACTATATAGACATATATTCAACTTATATAAATTAATATATTTAATTAAAATCTATTTTCTTAAATTTTTTTATGCAAACATGTCCAAATTATTCATGAATTAGAAAAATAGAGAAGGCTGAAGACTTGTCCAATGTCAGCCTATTAAGTTTGTTTTTTTAAGATGAAATAGAGTTGGTGGTTGACAGTAAACTCATTGGTTTCTCAGCATTTAAAAAAAAAAAGTAAAATAAAGGAAATTTAAGAAGAAAAATAGTAGAAGTTGGCACTTGGCAGCAAAATCCATTGGTTTCTTAGCAGGTAGAAATGCAAAAGGAAAGAAACAATGGCAAAGAGCAAGAGAGGACGAAGAAAAAGAAGAAACGCGATGCAAAGATAGCGAGTTCGACTCTGATAGTATCTCACTGGTGGTGGGCTTAGTGACTGAAGCTTAAAAAATGGGGAAAGAAGCTAAGTACCAAAAATTTCAGAAAATATTTAAAAAACAAAAAATTTCTTGGACTCAGGGGGCCGAGCCTCCCAGGGTCTATCCCTACATGGCCCGTTGATCTTATATATGACATATTATCTGATATTATGTTGTATGATATTTTACATATAATATATAATCTATATTAATAAGTTTTTTGAAAGGTCAATGTATACTAATTTTAGCAGCCATTTTAAAGGCAAAAAAAAAAAAAAATTGTATATTAGCCGCCATTGGTCTTATATAATATATATTTATATATTATATATTCTGATATACTTTATTTAGAGAAAAATAAAATCAAATATTGTTACAATTGGCTTTTGAAAAGAACATGACCTCACCTCAAAGGGAAATCCAATCCAACTCTCCAAGTCTTAACCACCAAGGTCTACCATTTCACAATCAAAGGCGTGTGCTTGAACAATTCAAACCGAAGCCTCCTATCAACATAAAGTCACAGTCCTCCTAAGAAATGCAACCCCAACAACAAATCTACATCTGGGACATTCAAGGGTTACAAATTTCAAGAATCTAATGTGTCTCCCAATTTAGCACAACGCTCCAATCACCACTAATAAAGGAAACTTCATACTTGAGGTATAACTAATTGATTAGAAAAACTATTAAATAATGTTATGATCTACGACCCAAAAAGTAGCATAATTAATAAGGGTATGGGAATAGACTGCCACATGAGGAATCTTACGATGCAGTTTTTTACTACGATTTCTAGTGGACTTGTCAAGGATATTATTCACATAGTTGTTCTTGTTTTGGTCTTCTTCTTTCTTTCTTTCTTTTTTCACAAAGTGTATCATTTGGTGATGCTTTTGATTTTATTTTTTTGCTGGAGAAGTTTGGTGGAGGAGTAGAATAGATAGTAGACAAAAAGATAGTGGTGGGTTTCGAATTTGGATGTGTTTAATTTGTTTTGCACAACATTCCTTGTCTTTTTAACTTGATTGTTAAAGGGGTCAAGTCTGTAAACTTTGTGTCATTTCATTTGTAATAATTTTATCCTTCATGTTCTTAACGATCCATATGGTTGGCGTGAAATGCGAGGAGAAGAGAATATGGTGCTTGGTTGGGGAGGGGAGGGAGGAAAGAAAATGGTGGGATTTAGGAGCTTTCTCTTTAGGCCAACCATTTGAGAGAAAATTGAAAAAATTTAGATAGCCCGAAAAATTGCTCCAAGCTCTCATATAAGGGTGGGGCCTATAGTGTGTCCCATGTGTAGGGCCCACTCCTCATGTTAGAGCTTAAAAAACTACTCCGAAACTACTTAAGAATTGTCAAAGAATATAGTTTTCTCCACAAATTGAGGAGAAAAGTGGGGGAGGGGTGGGTTCAATGGAAAATTACCCATTTGCTCTCCCCCATTTAAATATTGCATTTTTTTTCCCTTTTAGGTATGTTACATTTTTATATTTTTGTTTTTTTTTTTTTCCCTTAACTTTTAGTTTCATTTTTTCTTATATACTACTACTTTTTTTTTTCTTGGTACTAGGGGCATAGGAGTAAATTTAAATAATCTACATTTTCTAGTCTCTTACTTTTATTTTCTTTTCCACCCCAAAAAAATATTATGGGAGAAAACTAAAATCTCTTCTATCCTCTAATTTTTTCATCTCCTTCTCAATTCTTCAATTTTTCCATTCCCCAACCAAACGGATTCTAAGTGAAGAAAAAAAAAAGTAACTTCATAAATGTAATTTTTAAATTCATCTCAAAATTCTAATTGAGATTACAGTTTCCGAAGAAGAAGAAGAGGAAATAACAAAGCAATAACAAAAATGTTCATTACAATTTTTTTCCCTAATTTTGTTTTTGAACAAAAGCAATGCTACAACCACAAACCTTTTTACAAATTGTTGAGGTGATAAATTATATTGGTTCTCATTTAAGCTCACCATTAATATCAATATTTTATTTGTCAATAACTACTCACCGCATCAATAATTTGTAAAAAATTTGTAGTTTTAGCATTTTTGTTTTAAACATGATTCTCTTCATTTTACAGTTTTCATTTGAGAGTGGAATGATGTTCTAAGTGTCAAAGTAAAATTGTTTGATAAGTATTTTTAAATTATGTTTTTAATACTTAAAAACAAAAACTTGTGGAACCTACTAAAAAATATTGGTTGGATAAATGGCTCATGTCTCAAATGCAAAGTTTTTAGAAGATACCAAAATGATGTTTTCTAATGTGAGTTCTTTGTTATCTCCAAAAGATGATGGCAAGTTTATAAATAATTTCACCACCCATCGAACAAGCCCTTAAATGTCCTCTCTCTCTCTCTCTCTCTCTCTCAAACTTGGGCACATAACTTCTTTATGTGTTCTGTTAGGACATATGTGATTCATGTTAGGACATATGTGATTCATGTTAGGAACATATGTCAACATGTTATGTAATTGACTAATCCTTTGACAAAACGCAATTTAGTTGCAATTGGGTAGATCTAGGATGAATTTAATACTTCAAGAAATATTTTGTTTAAGTCTTAGTATTAAAGCCATGAAGATTGGACCAAGAAACAAGTAAAGAGAAACTAATCATTAAAACTGGACAGATAGCTCGACAGCTACCAACAGATAGCTATCTATCGAAGTTTCGATAGCTGTAGACAGATAACTATCTATCAAGAATTACGAAATCAGAATTTTCAAATCTGATTTTCGGCCCATGCTGACATGTATGTGTAGGGTTTCTTTTCTCACAACCCTAGAAATATATATGGCTTATTTTAGAGGCCGTCACATATGAGAATATAAGGAGAACACATGCAAAAGGTGACTGAAACCTTATTAACTCTAAAAGAAGCTACTGCATCTTTGCGCCTTAGGGTTTTGTAACCAAGTGCTTCTTGATATTCATTGTTGATGAAGTGAAGAACTTTGCAGCCAACATTCTTCTTCCTCAAGTTGGTGAGTGAGTCACGTACTGAGATTTGTGCAAAGGAGTTAGTCACGAACTGGGATCCGTGCATCAGATTGGTGGCGTTCATATATTGAAGAGTTCAGAGGTTTTGAAGCGGTAGAAGGTTTCTACTATAAGTTCATCTACGAGGATTATAGAATTTAGGGACAAACGTTTTGTACTAGATCTGAAACTTCTCTTTATTATAGTGTATTGCTTTTTGGGGAGGTTTCCCCCAAGGATTTTTACTGTGAAATTAGTTTGTTTCATCAATTTTCCTAGGTCATTACATCTTGTCTTATTTACTTTTTCGTTGTGCATGATATTGACATGATATTGATTTTTGTTTGTTTTAACAAATTTTATTCATAATAAATCTAATTAACAACTTGAGTTTAAAACTAATTAATTTTATTAATCGGGGTCTAAATTTTTGCAACATATTCCATTTTTTATTTAGCTGTGTTGGAAAAAGTTTAAGCAGTAGACTATAGACATGAGCACTTTAGTTACTATTGTAACTCAACTAAGAGTCCAATATACTCTTTAGTTTTTGGAGTGTCAAAAATCAACGAGCTCATCCATCATTTGTAACCAAATCCCACTAGTAGCCACCTCATTTTCATGTGGTCAAATCAAACTTCTCAAGTGTACCTTTAATGTCGGGTGATGGTTAGTGTCTTTGGAACAGTTTTTTTTTCTTTCGAGATATCGAGGGGCAAATTCTAGCAGCCTATTGTATAAACTATAAAGCTTGACTCCCATCTAACTTGGGAGTTACTCAATGTTGGTGGCATGTGTAAAGCTCTCATTTTCGGAAAAAAGGTTAGTTTTTTGAGCTGATTGTGGATCGTGTTAGTGGATGCTTGTATAGAGGACTATGTGAAGATTGTCATCATCACTATGTAACAAAGTTGCTATGGCTCTTGTATGGGTTTGCACTAATAAAGAAGGGTCCTTAAGTATTGTTAGAGGGATGACCTTTTCTTTTCCCCAAGAATTCAGTCTATTAATAATGTTGACCTAACTTGAATTTAATTGTCACGTGGGATCAGTGGCGGCTCCAGGAATTTTTTTCAGGGTGTTCCTTAAGAAGCATAAATTACACAATCTAATAAAAAGAGAAATTCATATATTGACAACAACAAACAATTAAAAAAAACGCAAATACATAAAATTTACAATTATCTTCTACGAGTTTTCATATTTTGAAATCGTTGCATTATAGTCTTATTATCAATGCTAGAAGCTATATCTCTTTCAATATACACAACCAAGAAATCATTCATCAACTAATCTCCCTTCGATTGTGCAGTTAATTCTTTATATATTTCATTGCCGAAAAACTTATTTCTACCGTTGCAGTAGCGACAGGAATTATCAAAACTAACTTCATAAGCAAATAAACTAATGAACCGTAATGACGTTATAATTAATTTAATAATTTTTTTAAAGATAAATAAATACATTAATTAGTAAAAGTAGAAAAATTTACTAAAATAGTCAAAATAAATATTGAGATTTATCTTTCAAGTGTATTTTTTATATCATAACTTTCATAAAAAAAATAAGAAATACTAAATTATAAGCAAACATAAATTAAATATCAAGTTTCTTAATCAAGGAGTTGATAACATCATGAAAATTGTTTTAATTTAGAGAAGAGATGAAATATATATATATATATATATATATATATATATATATATATATATATATATACACCCACATACTTATATAACATTTTTGTGCTAGTCTATATTTAAATTAATCTTAACTTATGCCCAACAGCCCAAGTCTATTAACTATGTATTAAATTTCATATATATATATATATATCTTGTAAAATCCGGAAGAGTGGCAGACATGCCCATTACAAAATTAATTAAGTCCCCTAAAAAAAATAATTAAATAATAAATACTAATACAAGCCCAATTAAATGGTTGACAGCTAATCATCTGGTACAAGTAAAAGAAGAAAGTTTTGACACTTTACACATTAACAGCCAAGCATTTACTGACTTGTGGAAGACCATGATAGAAAAAATAAAAAGTTCGTCTTCATCCTCAGCAAACGGGCAAAGAATAGCAGAGACTTTAGAAAGAGCAAAAATGCAGAAATGGCAAAAACGCAGAAAAAAAAGAAAGAGAGAGAGAGAGAGAGAGAGAGAGAGAGAGAGAGAGAGAGAAGAAAAAGAAGAAGAAGAAGATATGGAGATGCAAGCTCATGGTCTGCCAGCATTTCACCATGGTTGAGAAGCTTCAACAATGGCTGTAAGGGTAGATTTTTTTTAATTTGAAAGTGTTCTTGATTTTGCTTGAGGGTGTTCCTAATGTTTTTTTTAAAGGTAAACAAATAAAAAAATTTAAATTATTATATATAAATTTTTTTTTCTTTTTAGGTCAGGGTGTTCCTGGGAACACCCTGGCCTGAACGTGACGCCGCCACTACGTGGGATTAATTCCCATGACATGAACTCAATATTGGTGTCGGAGTCAGAGGGGCACTTTATTTGGTTCGGCAATTTTGTTAACTTGCAAGAATGTGAGTCTTAACATTGCTTTGGAGAGTTGGCCGAATTTGACTAGGGTTGAAGTCCTTATTTGTCTTGGTTTCGGATTTCTACTTATCATAGGAGTCGGTTTGCATTGGAGTAGTGTGCACGTGAAATTTATTCCAAAGAGAATTGTTTATTAGCAAATTCCTTTTGCTGGAAGGATACGCATGGTTAACCGACTTAACTCTTCTATATAAGTCTAACCGGTGTTGTGGGATACGGTGTGTGGTAAAATCTCTTTGAGGGTATTGATTTAGGTGCAATCCGATATTTTTGAGAGAGAGTGATTTGTATTCTCTCAAATTTGATAATTAAAAAGAGCATTGGAAGAAAGATTGACCTTGGTTGAAAAATATGGACCAGAAGGATATAATTGCAAATATAACACATGATAGTGTTGATGAGGACTCTAACTTTGCGTTGACTAGTTCTTCAAATGAGTGGGTTATGGATTCAGCTTGCACTTTCCATGTGTGTCCAAAGAAGGAATGGTTTTACAAACTTGTTGAATCAAAAGTTGGTTCAGTCCACATGGGTAATAATCAAACCTGTGAGATTTCAGGGATAGGTAAAATTAAGCTAAAGTTGCATGACGGAATCGTTCGTGTTCTAAATGTGGTTCTTTATGTTCCAGACTTGAAGAGTAATCTCATCTCACTTGGTTCATTAGAATCCAAGGGCTTCAAGATTGTTATGGAAAATGGAATTTTGAAGGGATTAAGTGGTGCTTTGGTATTGTTGATAGCCACACGTCGAAGAAACATGTATTTCCTCAAAGGGAGTACAGTTGCAGATGGAGCAATCACAATTTCTAATACAACTAGGGAGGTTGCATCAAAAACTACAAGACTTTTGGGACATGCAAGTGAAAATACTTTGAGTGAGAGTGCCAAAACCTTCCAATTGGAATTTTGTAAGCCTTCTGCCTTGGAGAAGCAAACAAGGATCAAGTTTGGTCATCATACTAAGGGTATACTTGACTTTGTTCACAAAGATGTGTGGGGGCCTACTAAGGTTTCTTCTCTTGGAAGTTGGAAGTAGGCACCATGTCTTTAATGTAAAGATTTGTTGATGTGGCTTCAATTTGATGGTCACGTGGGATTAATTCACGTGGACTCAATATTTATTGGAGTCCAAAGTGGCACTTTATTTGATTAAGCAAGTTTGTAGACTCGTACGATATAAGTCCTACATTGTCTTGGCTTTGGAGTTCTACTTAGCATAGGAGGTGGTTTGCTTGGAGTAGTACTGTGCACATGGACATGCCTCCTAAATTAATATTGTTTGTATGGTAAATTTCTTTTGGTTGAAGGTCATGCAGGGTTAACCGACTTAAGTCTCCAATGCATGTATATGTGGTGTTGAGGGATAGAGTGTTTGTTGAAGGCTCTCTTTTGGGTTTGTTGCGGCTTAGTTGTTTGTATGCTTTGTGCCTGTTGTTTCGTCTCAGCAGTGCTGTAATTTTTTTGTGTTTAGATGCAGATATGTTTTGTAGTTTTTTTTTTTTTTTTTTTTTTTATTATATCTATTTTCTTTTGGATTAAATTTGTTCATTCATAATATTTATTTTGGCTTAAAATATTTTCACAATCAATCTTATATTGGAGAATATACGAATATAATATATCTAGCTGTGAATTTATCAAAATTCACATCTAATCAAAAAATAATTGGATAGTGTAACATTACTTTTGCTATGTTTGGATGTTGGGAGAAGAAGGGGGAGTACAATAGAGAGATGGAGAGTAATTAAATTACCTTATTTGGATGTTTTTTAAGGAACAAGGGGGAGGGGTTTGAACTATTTCTAACTCCTCATTTTTAATTCTTCCAAATTGGAGAGATTTGGAGGAAGAGTGGAGTATAAAAATGCTTGACCAAATGAATTACCAAATTTGCCCTTACTATATTAACAAAATTACAAATAAAAAAACTAATTATTCTCTTTCCCTTACTTATGGCCTGTTTGGAAGTTTAAAAATAGAGGAGGAGTAGAGTAAAGGGAGGGAAAGTAATTCAATTCCCTTGTTTGAAAGTTTTTTAAGGAAGGAGGGGGAGGAGTTTAGAGGGGTTTGGATGGATTTCAACTACCTTTGACCCCTCATTTTTAATTCTCCCAAATTAGAGAGATTTGGAGAGAGAGTAGAGTAGATAAATTATTGACCAAAGAAATTCTTCAATTTACCCTTTCTAAATTAACAAAATTACAAACCGGTTATGTAAATAATCTTTGTTTGTTTCAAAAAATTTATCATTACAAATGACAAAATCAAAGCGACAATCACAAAACACAAAACACAAAATCAATCCCACTCAATTTCCCACATATTCTCGGCATCCAAACACCCCCACAAAATTGAACCTAAAAAAAAAAAAAATCATAGACTAACCTCAACAGCAAGGTATTCGAGCACGACAGAGAGGTAAACCGGAGCTCCGACACCGACATGCTCGGCGTACTTGCCGGCTTTTAAGAACCGGATCTCTCGCCAGTCAGATTGTCGATTCCGATTGCATCTGATAGCTGGAGATGCAGAAACAGAGTCAAGACAATGAAGGAGAACGACTACTTCTTCTGCTGCTGCTACTACGATGGTGGCTCATTTGGGAGGCTAGGGTTTTTTTTTTTTTTTTTTTTTTTTTCTCAAGAAAACAATGAAAAAATTTTTCTCAACCCGCACTTTCTTGAAAACCAAACGCATACAAGAGAAGTTTATTTGAGTTCATTGGTAAACGCACATTACGGTTTGGTAAATTATAAGACTGTCCTATCAATAGCTGCCATGTAAGCAAGGAAGTCAAACACATAGCAAAATAAGTATTGAATATTAAAATCATCGGAAATTAGGAATTAAATTAAGAATTTTACTATTGCAAATGGAATAATTTATGCAAAGTGAATCCAAATGTTGAAAAATGTTGATTCAAATTTTTATATAATTTTGTCACTCAGAGAATATATTGAATATTTGGATGGTTTAATTATTATCTCTAAATAACATTTTTTTCTTATTTTAATTATTATCAATTAAGGATGGTTTTTTTTAGTATAATAAAAAAGCAGAAAAAAATATTTAATCATAGACCAATGTTGATTATTTAATTCACATTAAAAAAAATTATCAAAAAAAATATTGCATGCTACAGTCATAATTATTTAATCTAAGAAATCAATCATAGACCAATATTGCAAGTCCATTTTCTAATAGGGGTAAATTTGTCTATTTAAATCATTTCCACTCATTTTCATCCTAATTTTAAAACATTCAAACAAGAGGAAGGGTTAATTACTCCCTTCCCCCTTACTAATTTTAAAAATATCCAAACAAGGTGAAAGAAAACTATTCCCCTCTACTCTCTTCTCCACTACTCTCCTCCATCTCTAAACTTCCAAACAAGCCATTAATTTTAAAAACATTCAAATAAGGTGAAGAATAACCATTCCTCTTTACTCTCTTCTGCACTACTCTCCTCTCTCTCAAAACTTCCAAACATAGCATTAGAGTTATACCAAGTGTAATTTGAACCCAACACACACACACACACACACACACACACACACATATATATATATATATATATATATATTAGTTATTCAAAAATTTTGTAAAATCTTACGGTGGAATATTCAAATTTGTCATCGATTGCTCAAATTTATCATGAATGGGACCATCCCATCTTTCGTTGGTCATGGATTGATAAAATGAATTGAACTCTGGGAATTGAGCTATGTTACTACTTAGTAGTAGTTGTGTAGTAGTTGGTTTAATTTGTTTAGTTTACTTTGGGCATATGTAAAACTAATATGGAAGAGTCCGCAAAAAAAATTTAACTAATAAATTAATCAATTAATTATAATAAATTTTAATGAGGCGTAAATTTATGAGGCTTGTAAAATTGATGTGTCAAAATTTAAAATTGTCAACAAAAAGTCAAAGGATTTGATTTTATATTATACATAGATGATTTACTTTATTTAGGGAAAAAAAAAATCTAGTATTGTAACAATTGGCTTTTGAAAAGAACATAACCTCGTCTCAGAGGAAAAACCCAGTCCAACTCTCCAAGTCTCAACTACCTCTCCAAGTCTCAACTACCAAGGTCTACCATTTCACAGTCAAGGTCTACATTTCACAATTCAAGGCGTGAGCTTGAACAATTCAAACTGAAGGCTTCTATCAAACTTCAACCTACTATCATTGTGTATTTATAAGTCTCATCCATACCTAACATAAGTTAACATTGATTTTCAAAAACAAAACACAAGCTGATATTAATCTCCTTCAATCTTCATCTTTCTTTCTTTCTTTCTTTTGATCAGTTCAATCTTCATCCTTAATTTGATATTACAAATTGTCTTGCATAACCCCCTTAATACCATCATGGAGGTATCACCATTGAGGCAAGTCAGAAAAGAAAAAGGAGCAAAGAAAACTAAATGGGTATTGAAGTTGAAGTTTGGTGTAACATGGAAGGCCATCAAAAAGGCATCATCATCCACTATGAAGCTTAATCGTTTTCATCTAACTTGTGCATCAAGCATGAAACAACTCTCCCTAGTCCGGGTTCAAGCAGAGGAGGCTGTTAAGCCAATTCAACAAGCACATATAAAGAAAAAAGCTTCTCATCATGTCACAAAATCACTATTATCCCTCCTCAAATTGCCATACACAGCTTCAGATTTTATAGACTGGGGTGATCTAATGACTCCCACCAAGTCTCCAAAGGAAAACATATCAACAAAATGGCATGAAATTCATGGCTTGCACAATTGGGACAATCTTCTTGACCCTCTCCATCCTTGGCTTCGACGCGAAATTATTAAATATGGAGAATTTGCGCAGGCTACTTATGATGGATTTGACTTTGATCCTTTGTCCGAGTTTTGTGGGAGTTGTAGATACAACCGGCACAAGCTTTTCGAAGAATTAGGCCTAACAAATCATGGTTACAAGGTTACTAAGTACATCTACGCCATGTCACATGTAGATGTTCCGAGTTGGTTTGAGAGGTCACATCTAGGTGAAACATGGAGCAAAGATTCCAATTGGATGGGCTATGTAGCGGTTAGCAACGATGAAGAATCAGAAAGGATTGGAAGAAGAGACATAGTCATGGCATGGCGAGGTACAATTGCTCCAACTGAATGGTTCACCGATCTTAAGGCAATGCTTGAGCGTATTGGGGATGGGAAAATAAAGGTCCAACATGGGTTTCGTAGTATTTATAAATCAAAGAGTGAGTTCACCAGGTATAACAAGTTGAGTGCTTCTGAGCAAGTCATGGAAGAAGTGAATAGACTCATCAAGTTCTATAAAGCAAAAGGTGAAGAAATAAGCTTCACCATCATTGGGCATAGCCTTGGTGGTGCTTTGGCTCTCCTCAATGCTTATGAAGCTGCAACTTCAATCCCTGGCCTTCCCATTAGTGTCATTTCTTTTGGAGCACCAAGGGTTGGGAACTTGGCATTTAAGGAAAAGCTTGATGAAATAGGGGTCAAAACACTACGCATTGTAGTTAAGCAAGATATAGTCCCAAAATTTCCAGGGTTCATATGTAACAATATTCTTCATAAGCTTAATTTTGTTACTAAAAAATTCAATTGGGTTTATCGGCATGTAGGAAGCGAGTTGAAACTTGACATGTTCATGTCACCTTATTTAAAGCGTGAGTCTGATTTGATAGGCAGCCATAATTTGGAGATATACCTCCATCTCTTAGATGGATTTCTTGGCAAGCAGCGCAAGTTTCGGTGGAATGCTCGGAGAGATGTTGCATTGGTGAACAAGTCAACAGATATGCTAATTGAGGAGTTGAGGATCCCTAAGTTTTGGTATCAATTGCCTTACAAGGGGCTTGTGCTTAACAAACATGGAAGGTGGGTTAAACCGTGTAGAGAACCTGAAGATGTTCCTTCTCCATTATCTGTACCATCTGAGAATGAACTGCATTAATATGTAGATACATAGATGTTTCAAATTGTAATATCAAGCAGTTTTGAGCTTTAAGCTTCTGAGTTTCGTTGAGGATGTTGGGCACTTGAATTGATATCGATTTGTGACATTGTATTCTAAATTGCACTCCAAACCAAATCCTTTTGTTTATTCAATACTTCGGCTTCTTGTTTGTCACCATGTTCTGCAAACCATTTTTATACCACAGGCACTTTTTAGAATCTAACAAATGATTCACTAATGCTGGAACAGACACAATAGAATTGAAATTAGCCAAAGGACATAATTTCACTAAGCCAGAAATTTGACCGTGAGAACAATGAAGATGGTAGTCAGGCTTTGGCCTAATCTCAACTGATTCTGACGTTCTAAACTCAGGCATAAGCCAGCCAGCTGTCACCTTCATAAATTTTTCAACAAGTAGTCAATCTTTTATTACTATTGATTAGGCTTTGGAAAGCAGGCATTAATGAAGGCTGCTTGTAACACCCCAAGCCTTTTTCTTAAGCAAATTTTAGATGTGAATAATATCTCAAATGAATTTTATTTTTCTTTAAGGTGGTTATTTTATTTTTCTTTAAGCTTCCTCTACTCATAACCACCCATTATATCCACTTAAAGCAGCCTAAACCACACTAGCACCGCTCCATTTTAATGGAGGCAGCAAGTGTTCTCCTTGAGTTGCTGAAACAGTGGTGTAAAGGTGAAATTTTCTTGGATCCACTTCCTTATTGTTTTGGTTATGGTCTACAGCTTGTGTAGAGTCAATCTCTTGGGTGGGAATTGATAGGCCAAAAATGTATTGACTCCTCGTGACGAATTAACCAATTAATTAGCCAAGTGAAATAATTAGGTTTAATCACATGCAATGAACGTGGCAGTACAAACAAATCACCAAATAGCTAAATATGCAGTGGAAATTAAATGACACGGTGATTTGTTTACGAATGGGAAAAACCTTACCGGATGATTTTGAGGTCACCACTCCCAATAATCCACTATTATCAAAACATGCAGTTACAAGTAAAGGAATCTCAGTACCTTATACCAACCTATAATTGAACCCTTACTCCAATACTCAATTGGACTTGTTTTATAGTAACAATCTCTCCTTATATTGCACGGCTCCTAGTACATGATTAACCAAAAGATGCGCGAATCCTAGTACGCAACTTGTTCACCAACTAGAGAAGGATGTTGGCTGCAAAATTCTTCTGTTCTTCAACACATGAAAATAACAAAGTTGCTTGGTCACAAAACCCTATGGTGTACAAACACAGCAGCTTCTCAAGAACTATGGCAGAACTAGGTTTCCAGTTGCACTTGTGGAGTTATGCTTTTGAGTAATTGTGCTCTTGGTTGTGCAACCTGATACGGCCCTTAAAATAATCCTTATATATGTTTAGGGTTGTGAAAAAAGAAAGCCCAAACACATATTCATGGATTGGATGAAAAACAGTCTTGAAAAACTGAGTTTCATAAACCTCGACGAATACCCTAGCTATCGAGCAGTTGTCAAGTCTCGGGCTTAAACAGCTCTTTTTAAACCTTGATAGATACTAGTTGTCAAGCTAGCTATCGAGTTTTAATAAACTGCACTTCTTCACTTGTATGGCTTTAACACTTGAACTTGAAACATTGTTTCTTGAAGCCTTAAACACATCCTAGATCTACCCAATTGCAAGTAAAGTGTGTTTTGTCAAAGGATTAGCCAATACATAAAAAGTTGAAATATGTTCCTAACATCCAATCATATATGTGCTAACAATCTCCCCCTTTGGCAATCCGTGACAAAACCATAACAAAAAAAATGAACATATAAGAGAAGTCATAAATCACTCAACTCATACTCATTTGTTAAGTACAATAAAATCTATCATAACACAAATTCTTGAAAATTTTTGCAAGAAGGGAGTTCATGGCAAGGAAGACTTTGACAACCTGTATTTTTGAAACACTTAAACAAAACGCATCAATGTATCTTTGTGTGAAGCAGAGATAAAAGATTGCATACAACAAATAAGAAACATGTGTATAAAGAGAGAACAAAAACAACACATGAAGAGATAGGTGAAATAATATACATCAACATATATATAACCAAATATAAGTACAATGCATGTCAAAATGGTCACAAGACCTAAGGTACAAGAATAATGTATCTAAAATAGAAAGAAAAGAAAAGATACATCACAATCCTCAAATACTAACCCTTGCCAATCTCCTATACTAACCCTCCCCCTATGAGTATAACTACTCTCATATCCAAAACTACTCCCCCTTTTTGTCACGAGTGACAAAGGGTAAGAGTATCAAGTAGACATCTCGTCATCACCGGAAGAGCTAGCATCGCCATCCCCATCATCACCATCGTCGTTGGAGTCATCATCGTCCTCAGATGCCTCAAGAGGAAGAGAGGGAGACTCTACGAAGCCACCAAGGCGAGCCTGCCATCGTGCAATACAACCGACACGGGTGTTCACCTGACACAACTCATCACTGAGAGTGTCAAGGCGAGCATCCATGCGTTGAAGCTACGCCATGATTGCATCAAAAGTCACACCACCTGCAGAAGTAGAGGGAGCGAAGGTGGATGGAGCTAAAGGAGCTAAAGGAACCGTCGATCTGGACTGCCTCAAACGTAGCTACACCTCGCTCCGTTTAACTGTAGCGGCATCTATGGCACATATAACATGGAAGAGGTCGGAAACGGGAAAGGGAACCGAAAAATTGTGTAAAATCCTCGTGATAACTGAACGGAAGATGAGCTTATCACGGGTCATTGTTTCCTTATATACATCTATGAGAGAAAGAATGAAATGAGAGGGGAAGTCTATAGTAAGATGCTCAATGAGGGATAACAAAAACCGAGCACGAGGCTCTATAATAGAGTTATAGTGAGAAAGAGGATGCAAGACAAAAGTCATAACCATGTTTAGAAAACGAGGACCTTTAGCAAAGGCTGAACAAGAGGTGAACTGACGATCACCCCAGTTAGAAGGACGCTTACAAAAAGATAATATAAGCTCGTCTTTAGACACAATCTTAAGACACTCACAACCAGGGTGGTCAGGATGCGCTACCCTAGGAATGTGGAGCATGTCAAATACAAGAACCGAAGTGACCACGATGCGTGTACCTCGAACGCGAGTGAAAATCTGAGGTACCGAATAATCGAATTCATGCTTGTTAGAGTAGAACTCCTGGATCAGCATGGATGGACATGTGACTGGGACATTACACAGTGACTCCTAACCCCTATTGTGAATGATAGTGGGTAGGTCAGTGTCGAAGAAGTTCGACAAAATGACTTGGTGTTCCGAATTAACGCCTCGTATAGAAAAGTTCTCAAAGAAGTTTTTCTTGTCCTTCTCATCATGGAACCAGAGGTGAAAAGGAGTAGAGTTAGAAGAAGAAGAAGATGCCCCAGAATGTAGAGGGTTCCAGGACGGAATAAATTTACATTTAGGTGCCATGAAGCAACTAATGTAACCAGGAGAGAGAAAGAGAAAGAAAGAGAGAGAAAGGGAGATAGACAATTAGAAAAGCACCAACAAGATACAATATAACAAATATAGAAACTTGAAGGTACGTATCTATGAAAATGCATGAACATATGATATGAAATAGGAAATACATTATGGGCTCAGCCCAATTCAAACCTACCAACACATAATCAGTTCCACAATGTAAACACACATCTAAAATGCATGAAACATCGTTATAATGCACATAGGATGCAATGCATGATGTTTTAAGATCAAATATACAAAACCCATTCCAAAAATTTTGCAAAAACTTCTTTGATTTTGAAAAGCCCTAAAAATTTTCAACAAAACCCAAAAAGTTAGGTCAAATGCATGAAATGCATGAAAAAGAAGGATTAGGACACTTACCAAGTGAAGAAACACTTGATCTAGGCCGAAAAATCCTTAAGGAAGAAGTTTGGGATGAGAAAGAAAGGTTTTGGGAGGCGAAGAGGCAAAAGGAATTGAGAGAGATCAAGAGAAATGGGATCTGAATCGCGCTGACCCTATATATAGACGCTCAGTAATTCTTGACAGATCGAAAGGTGTCAAGCTTTAAAATGGTTGATAAATGCAGCTATCGAGCAGGTGTTTAGAGGTGTCCACAGCAAAACAAGCTCGATGGATCAAGCAGCTATCGAAGAGACAAAAACTTTCTTGATGGATAGAGGTGCTATTGAGAAGCTATCGAGATTGCGATAAGAAAAAGCTAAGGAGCTCGATAGATAACCCAGGTGTTGAGAGGTATCGAGGAGCAGTCGAGATTGCTTAAAAACAGCTTTTCAAAGAGGAGAAAAACACAGATATAAATGCAATCAAACATACCACTCAAACAAGGATCCAAACAACATTTTAATCTCTCAAAAAGAAAAATGTAAGCACATAGATGCCAAAACACACACACATACCAAACAAGTCTAACCAATTTTATATTTCAAAAAGAAGTTAAGACAGTTTAATAAGTATACATTAGCACATGTAAACCTTGTGATGGCCAAATCACATTGTACCTGCACATGTATCAAAAGTAGCAAAGAATATTGCATGTTGTGTGTGAAAACATCGCAAGATTGCACAAGTGTCTCTATGTTATGACGATTTGAGATATAAGTAAATCAATTTAACTCACACACGACCATAACTGTTTAATGGGGACTATCACCTTCGAGGTACATCCTATAATTCCCACATCTGCTAGAATACACGTTTGCAATCATATATAAAGCATTTTGATCTTTTTGCTTTTATTTTTCTTTGCATATTTTTTTTTATTGAGCATATCATGCATGAGCACATAAGAGAGAGAAAAAAATACCCAATTATGTTAAGCTTTTTGACATTGCACTTTTGCTATGCCGAAGTATACAGATGTCATTTCATGATTAGCGGGCAACAGTGGTAAGATGGTTATTTATGCCTTTCTCTTAAGATTCTCTAGTCCTTCCTCTCAAAAAGAGTGATACGAGTGTTAAGTACAAAAGATCACTTAACCTTACTCATCACAAAGAAAGAGTCACAAAGCTTACTTGCTTAATTGTGCATAGAGATGGTCATCCAGGGTACACAAGTACCAATGTACACAAACACACACTATTTTTGTATTTTTCTGATTTTTCAATTTTTTTATGAATAAAAACAAAACAAGAAACAAAACTGAAAAACAACCAAACAAAAACATGTCAAATAAAACAATGCATAAAAACTAGACTGTCTCAATTATAAATCAAAACATACAAATAATGCAAACATAACAAAAAGAGGGAGGAGAGAGAGAAAGAGTGACTAAATCACTTAGAGCCATTTTCCTTCCACATTTTGGAAGAACCTTTCTTCTGAGCAAACTTTTGAACCGGTGGTGAGGGGGAAGAATTGAAACCGTTCAAGTTCGAAAGGAACATGAGGGCTTTGAGGAGATCTCGTAGAGGTGCAAGAGAGGACGAAAGCTAATTCTGGCTTCCCAACAACATCATGCTATTGCTCTATTGAGTAACTAACCACTTATAGCAATTTGGTCGAGTATGTCTTGTTGCACCACAGTGATAACAGAGATGCTGCTTCTTCTCTTTGGACTTTTGAGCATTACTCTTCTTGGCCCTAGGGTTTTTGGTTTTCTTCTTAGCAAGATTAAGGGGTGCTTCTAAGATAGATTTACCATTGTCTATGTTCTCACTAGCTGTCACAGTTTTAGCATCTTTATTCTCGGAAACAATATTGTTAGCAGGAGAAACAAAAACAGTAATACTAAAAGAAGCAATATTAGGAGAAGAAAAATCATACCCTAAACCGGTTCGATCGGAGGAAAATTTTTGCATGCTAAGCATCTCATCAAGCTTTGCACTTGAGGTCCTCTTCAACTGAGCTCTCACTTGGAACAGTTCCGCTTTAAGCTTCTTGATCTTCTCAACCAAGGAATTGTTCTCAAATCTCAGTGCTCCAATGGTCTAATTTGTTTCATCAAACTTTGTGGAGAGTTATTATCGTTCAAACTCCAGATCACTAAGATTCTTGGTAGCCAACCTATACAGCTTCTCATGTTTCTCCGAGACCTTGTATAACTTTGTATAGGCTCTATAGATGTCATCTTGCTCATCCATCTTCTTAAATTTTGACTCCACCAAGTTTTCTTCTTCATCCTCATCTTCTAAAATCCCTTCAGTAGGATTGACAGTGGCGGTGAAGGCATTCAGGATTCCGGCATCCTCATTTTCAGAATCATCCTCAAGTTCAGTGTTACTCAAGGTAGCAGCAAGTGCTTTACTTTTCCCAATAGACTTGAGATAAGCGGGGCACTCTTATTTCATGTGACCGAATCCCTAACACCCAAAACACTTGGGCCCTAAAGGCACAGTGTATTGGCCGTCATCTCTAGCTTCCTTCTTCCCTTTGTCTTGGCTTTTAGATTGTGAAGAACTTAATTGCCTGCAGTCCTTGTCAAAGCATTTTGCATTGACACTCTTCATGACCTTCTTGAACTGCTAGGTGATGTAGGACTTCATTTTTGAATCTTTATCACTAGAAGACTCATCAGTATCACTGCTCTTGGCCTTCGGTGCCATACTCTTGCTCTTGCTTGACTTCCTAAGCCTAGACAAACCCAACTCATAGATCTGTAGATTTCCAACGAGCTCTATTAGAGAAATCTTGTCAATATCCTTGGATTCCTCAATAGTGGTGATCTTGGCATGAAATCTTTCGGGTAGAGATCTGAGCACCTTTTTCACAATCTTGGGTTCGGGAATGGTTTCCCCAAGATTGAAGGATGAGTTCACTATGTCCTTAAGCCTGGCATAGAGCTCATCAAATGACTCATCCTCCTCCATCTTGATTTCTTTAAAGCTAGTGGTGAGCCTCTGAAACTACGAATCCTTGATAGCCTTGGTTCCTTCATATGTTGTCTAGATAATGGTCCACGCCTCCTTTGCAATTTTAGTGGAGGAGATCTTCTTGAACTCTTCATTTGTGATCGCACTTAATAAAGAATTTAATTCCCTGCTATTGAAGTTTACCACCTTGATCTTTGCATCATCCCAGTTAGCCAGTGCTTCCTTCGGCTTGGTCCAGCCTATCTTCATAGCTTTCCATACCTTCTTATCTAAGGACTGCAAGAAAGCTGTCATGTGTACTTTCTAGTATGCATAGTTAGTTCCATCAAATAAAGGAGGTACAATAAGTGATTGTCCTCTATCCATGACAAACAGGGGTCAATGAATCTTACAGCAAAGATTAAACCCTAATCAGAGTGTGCCTGCTTTAATACCACTTGATAGGCCAAAAATGTATTGACCCCTTATGATAAATTAACCAATTAATTAGGTTTAATTACATGCAATGAACGTGGCAGTACAAACAAATCACCAAATAACTAAATATGCAGCGAAAATTAAATGACACAGTGATTTGTTTACGAATGGGGAAAATCTACATGACAAAAACCCCACCAGGTGATTTTAAGGTCACCACTCCCGAGAATCCGCTATTATCAAAACAAGCGGTTATAAGTAAAAGAATCTCAGTACCTTATACCAACCTATAGTTGAACCCTTACCCCAATTTCTAATTAGATTTGTTCTGTAGTGACAATCTCTTCTTGTATTGCACGACTCCCAGTACATGACTAACCAAACAATGCGCGGATCGCAGTTCGTGACTTGATCACCAACTAGAGAAGGATGTTGGCTGCAAAGTTCTCTATTCTTCAGCGCATGAAGATCACGAAGTTGCTTGGTCACAAAACCTTATGGTGTACAAACATAGCAGCTTCTCAAGAACTAGGACAAAACTAGGTTTCCGGTTATACTTGTGGAGTTATGCTCTTGTGCAACTGTGCTCTTGGCTGTGCAACCTGATACGACTCTTAAAATAATCCTTATATATATATATATATATATATATATATATATATATATATATTTAGGTTTGTGAGAAAAGAAAGCTCAAACACAACTCACGGATTGGATGAAAAACTGTCCTTAAAAATTGTGTTTCATAAACCTCAACAAATACCCTAGCTGTCAAGCAGCTGTCAAGCCTCGGGCTTAAATAGCTCTTTTTAAACCTCGATAGATACTAGCTGTCGAGCTTTAATGAACAACACTTCTTCACTTGTTTCTTGGACAGACTTGTATGGATTTAACACTTGAATTTGAAACCTTGTTTCTTGAAGTATTAAACACATCCTAGATCTACCCAATTACAAGTAAAGTGCGTTTTATCAAAGGATTAGCCAATATATAAAAAGTTGACATATGTTCCTAACATCCAATCACATATGTCGTAACAGGGATAATATTTTGATATGGGTATTTCTTCTTGAGGATGTTTAAAAAGTGGGTAATGCAAGCTTCAAATATGGGTTGTGTGAGATGTTTCTTTTAGTTTTGTACGATTTATGGTTCTGTATGAGTTTTACTAAACTTTGTTTTGTGATTGCTTGTTGTGTTAATTTCTTAAAATTATGGTATTTATGTATAGTACCAATGATAAAATGGTTTGTTGAGGATGAACATATAATATTTCTCGAAAGGGGATATGAAGTTTGGTGTTCAAAAAGACCATTTGACCATACTTAATACTCAATTTGTCTTCTGTAGAAACTCTACACACATTGTAGTTAAATGTTCATAATAACTATCATAAATTGAATATGGAAGCCTAAGATGGCTATAATGAAAGCTAATACACATATCTTTTACCTGATTCAAGTCTCAAAGCATTTTGGCTAGTATAAGAATTATAATGATTTTTCTTTTAGGACTGTAAATCTATCCTTGACAAATTTGAGTAAGCTGAATTAGGGTGAGTTTGGTTGGGCTTTTTAAAAAAGTGCATAATGAAAAAGTTGAGTTTTGAAAAAGTGCATAATGAAAAAGTGATTTTTCAAAAAGCTGAGTGTTTGGTAAAAGCTGTTAAAAAGTGCTTTTTGAAAAAGCTGAGTGTTTGGCTAAAACTATAAAAGTTGCAGTTTGAGGGACAAATTACCAAAAAGAACAATGTATATATAAGGGAGTTTATTTCATACTTATAATTCAACTACTTCATATACTTACTAAATAATAATAATAATAATAAATTTATATTATTGGTATTATTTTAATAATGTTTGGGCAATTATTCTTTTTTAGTGGCATAATTATTTGTTATTACCATTAATGACTTCTTATTAATATTAATTAAATCTAAACAATTTTCATCATCATGAAGCACAAAATGAAAATGTAAAAAGATGATAAAATATACACCAATAATCCAAGTTTAAATTGTGCTATATAAAAATGTAAAAAGATATAAAATACATACCAATAATCCAAATATAAATTGTACTACATGATATTATACAAAAAAAAAAATACAACTACTAATTATTACCCCCCCAAATAGAATTTGCAATGGAATCATGAAGAACCACCATTGCAGGATCTGTTAAAGTTCCTGAGTTTTGCTCATAACTGCTACATGCTTCACTATTACGTTCTCTTCTAGAAATTGAATCTTCATTGGCATTTATGAACTCCCTATCATCCCTATAATTTAGTCTAACAAAATTATGAAGAGCCATAGTAGCAGATACAATAAGTATTTGGATATGGAATGGAAAAGATGGCATGTTTCTAATAATTCTCCATTTATTCTTCCACACACCAAAAGTGCGCTCAATCACACATCGAAGAGATGAGTGAGCATGATTAAATTTTTCTTGTCTAGTTCTAGGGCCTCCACCTCTCCTTCGAAAGTCCTGAAGATGGTATGATATCCCTTTGTATGGTGCCAAATAGCCTTGCATCATTGGGTATCCAGAATCAACTACATAATATTTCCCTAAACAAAGAAATTTAATTGTATTAAACACACACACAATATGTCATTATAATGAACAATTGATTAACCAATTACAAACCTGGTGGTGGGTGCGGAAAGTTGTTACTTTGTGTACGAATAGTATCAAGAAAAATGTGGGTGTCGTGTGCTGCACCTTCCCATCCGTGCAAAACAAATGTGAATAACATATCAAAGTCACATGCAGCCATCACATTTTGGGTTGGATATCCCTTTCTTCCAAAGTATGGAATGGACTTCTCGCAGGTACAATCGCTATCACATGTGTGCCATCAATCGCACCGATGCAATCCTAATAAAAACATTAATAGTTTTCAGTTCCACATGCATTGTATTATCTTATAGACAATAACACTTATTCAAATATACAATAGTACACATACTTTGAAATGTGGCCAATAAAGTGGATGGTCTTGTGTTTTGGTTGGATCTTCACTAAAAGTTGGATCGGAGGCTTTACATATGCTTCTCGCAAAGCGAGCACCTAACAGAGTGATCATCTTCTCAAAATGTCTACTTATGGTTTCACCCGAATGCTGAAATAATTCTTGAACCATTCGGTTACATGTTCCATGACCAAGTATCGCAAACAGATTGCCACTAACTCTTCTAACCTTATATTCCTTGAATGTTGAAGTCCAAAGTCACGTTGTAAAACTTGACACAAATTATGAAACACCTCCTTTCTCATTCTAAACATATTGTAACACAAAGTCTCATTACCTTCCATACAGCGTCTCAGCCAATCCCACCTCGTTTGTTCGAATCATGACAAGGAGTCTTACTAATGTACTTATTGAAATATGTCACAACTGCTTCACAGTAATCGTCACAAGCCGGTAAAACTCCTCGTTAGAATTGTCATTACTATCATCACCGTCGAATCACTATCACCGTCATCATCACCGTCACTACTTTCATCATCATCATCATCATCATCATCACCATCATTGTTATCACCATCATTATTATTGTCAACATTGTTATAATCACTACCATCATGATCATCACAATAATTTCTGTAATCCCCATCCATTAATAGTTCCATAAAATAGCCACTCTCATGAGTACCATTATAATCATCCATATTGGTTTCAGCTACACAACAAAATAACAAATATTCAATCAAGACAATTCACAACATACCAAGACAATTCACAACATCAAGTACATAACACTGTAATGAAAATTTCAAATATGTTTGCATTACACATATATTAGTCCAAAGCTAATACTAAATATCACATAACTTAGTTTAAAGTTAATACAACATAGCAAATACAACATAGTTCATACAACATAGCTAACTTAGTTTAAAACTAATACAACATAGTTAATACCACATCAGGTTAGTCACTTCTACTGCCTATAAATTATTGCTTGTAGCCACTTCAGCTGTGACTCTGGGTCCTTAAAAGTTAGGAACATCTCCCTACATGACTTTTTTAGAAAGAGAATGGAAGCTTCAACCACAAACGCAAAATCCACTCCAGGAAGTGCTTTCACAATCGCCATTACATTATCAATTGAACTTGGTGACTCTCGAGAAGTACCTTCAGACTTATTCTGACATACAGTTATTAACTCACTAATACGATTGTCCAACATTGCAGCTCCTCCTATCTTCTTCTTTTTCTTCTGTGAGGGTATTGATTCACTAGCTCGCTTTTGTCCTGAACTACGTGATTGACTAGTATTTCCTTGCTGCAAACTACCAATGTCTAAACTCATGTCACATTGGTTATCCTTAAATTCGGAGCTACCATCTGAATCACCAGCACCCTCTTTTGGCATTGTTGGAGGTAATGTACCTGAAGAAGGGGTCCATGCAGCTACCCCAGTTGCTGCAACATCCCTAAACATTATCTCAAGTTGTTCTAGATTCTGTGGACCTTTCTCTCGGAATTTTTTAGCTTTGGGTAATTCCTACAAAATGTAATTGTAATTTCACTCATATAAGAATAATATAAAAATAAAAATAAAAAACTATCTCCAAGTAACTACATATTAATAAAATACTCAACTCACCTTCAACTTCAGGTTCCACCAACAATCAGGAGCGGCAATCGTTCCCTTCACTGCATCCCAACCTAAACCTGTGTCAAGATTCCTCAATTTTTCCCACACTCTCCAATCACCTTTTAATACATCCCACCTACTTTTTAATTGGTCCTTATCATAGTTTTGACCGGTCTCCTCACAAAATTTGGTCACCAAATTGAACCAACCTTCGGAACTAAAGGCAGCACCTTTTGTTCTATTCCCGGCTTGAATTTGTTCCACACAAAGGTTACAAAAAGTAGTTGTCCACGATGGATTAATATCCCAATCTGCTCTAGCCTTTTTTACCTCGGGGTTGGAAGTGGTATTTTTTCCCATCTATAAAGTTAACCAACCATAAGAAATGCAAAAAATAGAAGATTGTAAAAAATGCAAAAAACGCACAATCAATAACATAAAAAATAAGTTTACACATAAATGAGTGAAAATAATTAAATATGTGTCAATTTGCTCAAGTAACTAGTTCATATTTTTTAAATATGTTTGAAAAAAAATATGTGGGAAAAAAAATTTTAGAAGCCTTGGTTCCAGCCTCTGCCCAAGAAGAAGAAGAATGCAAGCACACGCATGCCCCAAGCCTGGGCATGACCCATCACAGCTGACGAGCCGCATCACTTCGTCGATGGGTCATGCCCAAGAATGATGCAAGATCAAATGCACAGGCATGCCCAGCTGCCAGCCGCTGCCGTTTGCCGGCCGCAGCTGCCGTCTTCGCCTGCCGGGCCGCCGCTGTAAAAAATGCAAAAAACGCACAATCAATAACATAAAAAATAAGTTTACACATAAATGAGTGAAAATAATTAAATATGTGTCAATTTGCTCAAGTAACTAGTTCATATTTTTTAAATATGTTTGAAAAAAAATATGTGGGAAAAAAAATTTTAGAAGCTGCCTTGGTTCCAAATTTCTCTTGAAGAAGAAGAAGAACAGCTGCGCACACGCATGCCCAAGAGCTGGGCATGACCCATCAGAAGAAGCTGCATCGCCGCTGATGGGTCATGCCCAAGCCTGATGCAAGATCACTGATGCAACTGCTCATGGGCATGCCCGGCAGCACACACATTCTTCTTCTTCTTGCTATTGCTAAATCAACCACCCATCATTTCCAAAACCAGTCCCAAATCCTCCTAACAAGTCTCCCAAGATCCTACATTAATCAAATCCTAAATTGGCTAGCATTTCATGGCCACATAAATTCATCTCTTGGTTGGGTTGTCATGATGAAAAGTGACTTACTCTCAAGATTACACGTCATCATTCAAACCAAAAAAAAAAAAAGAGCAAAATTTTACATTGTACAATTGTCCCGTTATGAGCTCCATAATGAAGCAATCATATTGGCAGATTTGACCTAATCCCTAAACTCTACACAAATACGACACATGCCCGGCGCATCACCGCTGTCGATGGGTCATGCCCAAGAATGATGCGGCATCGAGTGATGCGGCTGCTTCTTCTTGCTGCTGCTATTGCTAAATCAACCACCCATCATTTCCAAAACCAGTCCCAAATCCTCCTAACAAGTCTCCCAAGATCCTACATTAATCAAATCCTAAATTGGCTAGCATTTCATGGCCACATAAATTCATCTCTTGGTTGGGTTGTCATGATGAAAAGTGACTTACTCTCAAGATTACACGTCATCATTCAAACCAAAAAAAAAAAAAGAGCAAAATTTTACATTGTACAATTGTCCCGTTATGAGCTTCATAATGAAGCAATCATATTGGCAGATTTGACCTAATCCCTAAACTCTACACAAATACGACACATAGATCATATTCTAATTTTAAAAGATTCAAGCGAATTCATCGAACCGAATAGGCATGATTTTCGATTGGGGTTGACTCACAATAGTTTGCCTAACCCCAATTTTTAAAGACCATTTTTACCGTATTACTCATTTTTAAACCCTAGCTATATAACCATTTTTTTTTCTCCCTCTCTCATTCATTATTAATATTTATCCTCTTTTGCTTGTTTAGTTAGGAGGAGAAAATGCTTTTAAGTGCAGATGACCTGAGCTATTTGATAATGGGGTAATGGGCAGCATGGGGCAACATCTCAGAAGTAAGAATAAACTAAAGTCCCCAAAACAAATTAACAAAGTACAAATAAATATAATGAAATAAAGTCAAGGAAGATATGGGTCATATACTCATATTCAGGGCTAACAGGAGGAGTACCTAATTAAAGAAACCTAATTTTGGCATGGGAATGTCCCTCAAATACACGCATGCCCCAAGGCTGCATTCTGCTGTCTTCTTGCAATGCTATTGCTAAATCAACCAGACACCAATAAACTGAAAAAAAAGAAGAAAAAAAAAAGAGAAATGACAGATATAGATGATATACAAACTACATTATACCATGTAACAAAGTTAACACCGCAAATTCCATCACTTCATGAAACTCACAAGCAGAACAAGTTGCTGCACAACCATAAGCCTAGCAAATGTTCACATGATAATTTAAACGACCATGCTATGCAATCCTAAACATTTAATTATCATCTAATACCAGACTTAAGAAATGAAACAAATAAATAGCAAAATAACAGGACCCAACTGAGATCTAAACCCAAACTAAACAAATTATCCACATCCACATCCACATCCAATAACCAATAAACAAATAAACACACAACATAAATCCAAAATTTTGATTAATCAAAACCCTACACTGTTTCAAATTTGCTAATTGCTTACAAACAGATACTTTCATGAAATCAAAAGTTGATGAAGCTACCAAGTTTTATCCAAAATCACAGAATAAAGATAGTTTTTTTTTTTTTTTAAATAGAAGAAGAGGTTTCGGTTAGAGTGTGAGACTAAGGGGCCATAAGCATAGACTTGTAGCAGGCACCGTTCAAGTCACTGCTACAAGCATAGTGTAATTTGGAATTTGTCTAAATTAAAACATGCAATGGTAAAACAATATAATAAAAACATGACAGAAGTTGCAATATTGATTTTTTTTTTAGATGAAATACACCCTGTTTCAGATCTTAAAAAAAAAAAAAAAAATTTCGGATCACTGTTGGTACCTGGTGGATTTTGGTAGCAGATCAGTCTTGCTTGGTGCTTTTTGATCAAATGCGTACCTTCAAGATTCCTGTCTCAGATCAGAAAAAAAAAATTAAAACAAAAAACATTACAGATCAGAGAAAACGAAGAAAGCAGAAGAGGAAGAAGAAGAAGAGGAAGAAGAAGAAGAGGACGAAGAAAAAGAGGAAGAAGAAGAAGAGGACGAAGAAGAAGAGGACGAAGAAGAAGAGGAAGAAGAAAGCAGAAGAGGAAGAAGAAGAAGAACAGATGACTTACCACAGGGAGATCGGTAGCAGCACGGAGAAGGCAGAGCAGAGAAGAGATGAGAGGAATCAGCGTCTGAGAGGAATCAGCAGAGAAGAGATGAGGGTGATTCGGTAATTTTCGGTCTCACCTATCCGTTGAGCTGAAAACGTTTGATGCGCGTTTGAGATATGGACCTCAGACCACCATTTCAGAAAAGTTGAGTTTTGCCTTTGCCTTAAAACGCAGCTTTTATCTAAAATCTGCGTTTAGGCTTCACCAAACGCCCAGCCACTGCCAGCTTTATGAAAAAGCTACGTTTTGGGTCCTAAAAGCCCAACCAAACGGGCACTTACATGATTTTTATTTTGTCTCATTTGGTGGTACATACTAGACATATAAAGGCTTCTTCCTATTTAATTTCAAGCTGTTTGGATAACACTAAGTGGACCAAACGAATTTTATTAAACGGGCTTACTTGTTGGAAGTTATCTGAAAGTGTGATTAGGATGCTGAGAGAGGAAAGCATCCAACATTGTCTTGATTGCATCCACATTCACAATTGACTTTGAAAATGGTAGTTATATCTTCAAATTTTCTAGTGTCGTGAGATCAGAAATAAATCCAAATGGAATCATGAAGAAAATTATGGTCATGGCCACAATAACATAGATGACATATTGCCGTATTTTCCTCTGATAACGCTTGATTTTAAGATTAGTCCATATCAGTTGGTGAGGTTTGGGAGCATTTGTAACTGTCCATTTGTTAACATTTTGAGCTTGTAGACGCTGAGCTGCAGAAGCTGCAATCACCCTGCTCGTGAAAAAGACCAAAGCTGAATCTTGCTGCTTGTCCCTAAGAGTGTCTTTTTGTTCGATTTCCAGTTTTGGGTTTAGTTCAATAATCTTCTCATTATATAGTATTCTATGCTATCAACTTTTTTACTAATCAGACCAAGGAAGCCAATTCTGTTAGTGGGCCTTACTCCTTCTGGTTTGCCAGTTGTTTTAGACTCTGCATATATTGCTTCAGCATGTGCAAGGTTCTTCTTGTACACTTCTAACTCTTCCCAAATTTTGTTCACTTTAGAGAATCAAACAATGTAAACAAAATAGCATATAGCACCTCTGTACAAACACAACATAAACCATTCATATCAAATGACATAATCATCTGACATATGGTAGTTTTTTCTAATGCATCGTGAAAGCTTGCACATTTTAGTCTCAAATGCACTATTGTCTAAAATTTGATCCTCTAATATGAAATATCGATGTATTATATTAATAATTTAGCATTATCAAAAGCTGAGAATTTACTTAAAAGAAGAAAGCGAATTACACGGACAAATATATTACTTAAAGTTCATAGGAAATAAGGAATCCCTCGAGTACTGTGCAATCTCTACCAGTCAAATTAACGCACAAAAAGAAAAAGTACATAGCAAAAAAATGCCTTAACTCTTTGTTGTTTGTGACCACCATCAATCTGTTAAATGTCTCAGGATAGATACTTTTAAAAAATGAATCAACCTGTGCCTCTATTGTTTGACCTACAGGGAATGGAGGTATGTCTGTAACAAGAACCACAAATTGTTATGGTTTCACTTCAGGAGACATAAGAGCATCAGCTCTCAGTGCAGAGCATGCTTATTAGCCTTCCATAGGAGGTCATCCGTGACAAATGAAACCCAATAAGTGGCTATAAGAAATGCCAAATAGGTTGACTCTTCGCCTGTATTTACAAAGAAACACAGAAAACTGAATTCAGAAGAAATGATCAGGAATAGATAGCTTACTAACAAACAAAAAAGAAAGCCATTAATAGTTTGAATTCATTAAGAAACGATATATTAGTTGGATGGCACCACCAGCTCTGCAAATTGTGTCCTTGAACATATTCATTTGATACGTTCGAGATATTATTTAGTGGTTGAGAAACTTTACTATATGCACCTTGACAAGTCTAATAAATATCTGAGTCGTCTTGATCATTTGATAACCTATGTCCTGAGAGAATAAAAAGAAATAGAACTATCCACCCAAATCATGAAAGGTAGTGTAGAATTAAGAAGCACGGGTGTGGATTTGGGTTCAGGTTTGGCTGTGGGTGCATAATAGCAACTTAGCAATTTTTGAAAAAAAAAGGTACGGATGCAGCGGTATACATTTATTAAAAAATAATCAAATATATTTTTATTTATAAATTATTAAATATATTTTCATATAATGGTCATTCAAACTTCACCTTAAGGAGTCCGTGCTTTTATGTGTAGCATAGATAATTAAAACTGATGAAAAAATCTGTATAACTCTTCCAGGTTACCAAATGACAGAAAAGGTGGCTAGTGGGTAGTGGCTTTATAAAAACTATTAAGTTGTCAGTGCAACGCACGATACACAGATAATTTTATGATATTTTATGTAAGATAGTTTTGAATAATGTTATACATATATTTTAAAGAAAAAGTAAAAAAAATTAGAGTAAAAAAAACATATACATTTTGAAATATTAAAAATTAGTTCAGTAAGTTCACTACATATTTGTAGCCTTCTCAAAGTCTCTCTTTTTTTTTTTTCTTTTTTTTTTTTTTTTTAATAAATAATGAAACCAAAGATAAATGGAAAAAGTAGCAAGACCATGAAATTCAACTAAATTGTATTGTGTTCACAAATTTCATTCCATAAAATGAAAATATGTCTAACTCTCTCACGATCTTCTATTCATCGATAGTGCGAAATAAAGACATGACATGGGCAAGTGTATATTCATGTGTCTTATAAATGATTTAAAATTAAACCTTGGTAGAATTTGGCTTTGCATGGCACTCCAAATATTCTCTTTACCTATATACCCAAAAGAAGAAATATCCAACAAAATTACCCAAACCTAAATCATATTTAAGCCCCTAATTTTAAATAGATTAAAGAAAAAAAAATACTCGTAAGGGTTTCAGCATCATGGTGGTGGTGGGAAGACAGTATAACAGATGTGGTAACCTTGGCTCTTACTTTTCTCTCTCTTTTAAGTTTTTTTTAGTCTCAGGTCTTTTATTTTGGTAATATATAGTGAAATAGTGCGTTTTATTTAACAATCTATAATATTTTTATGTCTCTCTATCTCTCTTCAGGGTCTTATATGGTTAGTTATTACTATTAGTTCTTAATTATTAATATTTCTTTTTCTTTTTTTAAAATACTAAAACGGTAGGTATGCAAAAAAACGTGAAAAATAGAACAATGTGTGATGTAAGCTTAGGTAATTAATGAGATATTAGTAAGATAACAATAAAATAAATTAATGTGAACATTTGAGTAATATTAAAAAAAAAACTTAATGAAAGATGTAAAAAAAAATGTTAAATGCAACATTAGAGCACTATGTGATAAGAGGACCTCATGCTCAACACTATGTGATAAGAGGACCTCATGCTCTCCCACATGATGTCTCTGCTTTATATATATATATATATATATATATATATATATATATATATATATATATATATATAATTCCAACATTTTTCGTATTCTATATTATTTTTTACCTTTTCTACTCCACACATTTTCTGACACTTCCACTTCCCCTGTATAATCTCTCATCTTCATCTTCAACTTTCTTTGCTTTCTACTTTTCTTTGGGTCTCTGTTCTTCGATTTACATTCGCCACCTTGCATTTCTTCTCTACTTCTCACTCTCAATTCCCTCAAAATAACTAATCACTGCTAGATCAAACTCACCAATGTAAGCTGTACAGGTTTGCCTGAGTCTTTAAGTTTTTGTTTTTTTTTTTTGACACGTAATTCGGCACATTTTGGCACCCAAATCAGAGAAAAAAAAAAAAAGACGCCACAGATGCGCGTGCAGCTGCGTCGACCGCACCCCTGGAGCCACACCTGTGCATCCCAGGTGTAGAATGCTTTAACATGTCCCATGTATAACTTGTTAAGGTCTCTAAAATTGTGCTTTCACAAACAAGATTTCAATTAAAACTATGAATTCGGTATTTCAAAACACGATTTCACTATTTCATAATTTTACAATTTTAGCTAAAATTGAGTTTTCAAAGCATGATTTCAAAGAGTGTACAAAATATACAATGATAGTGTATAACAAGATTTTCCTTTTTATAAATTATGGAACAAGCAATGAGAATAGTTGTCTCTATCACTTCCACACCAAAAAAAAAAAAAAAAAAAAAACATGCAATCTCTAGTCTCTACATTAACAAACTTAGAATCTCAAATTAACTTTTCTAGTAAACGAATCTCAAATTAATTTTTTTCTTGTTGTTTTGGTCTGTCTTATTTCTTTCTCTCTCTCTCTCAATTGTTTTTCCCTTTGCTTTCTGTTAACGTTTTTGTTGTCTTCGTCAATTTTTTTTCTTTTAATAATTGTTGTCAAATTAAATTTTAATCTCTTAATTATTGGAAATGATTTGACAATTTCTTCGCAAAGATGCAAAACAATACTAAGCTTTGGCAATATGGTCTAGTTCCAAATTTCCATTCACCCCAACCCAAGCCAAAACAACAATTTACATGGTTCGGTAATATGTTTACATTCATATAATTGCAGTAATTTTCACAATGTTAAAGAGAAAAATACATATAGCAAACTCTAATTCTGAAGGAATAAATATATTCCTCAAACAAACGAGTCCGAAAAAGGGGCAAAAAACAGTTCAGGTTAGCCTCTTCTCTATGGTCTAAGTTAACAAAAATATCCCATTTAAAACTGTAACATTCACAAAACTGAACTCCACGAGCCCAACAAAGTGATGAATGAAATATTATTGATGATCAAAAAACACAATACAAAGCTGAGCTAAGAGCCAAAAGGCTCAGCACTGTTTCAACGCAGAACATTTTCTTTACAAATAAGAACAGTACTAAAACAAAACAGGTCTAAATTTTTTTTGTTTTTTTGTATGAATAACACACCTAAACTCAATCTATGCAATAACATGGCCAACAATAACCGTAATATCATCTCTCTTTCCTCCGTTGTGCTTCAGTCCAGCCAGCCGAGCAACTTGTGCAAATGGGCTATCGACATTTTTATCCATGGAATTGAACAATGCCAAGTGTGCAATAGTGGAAGCCAACTTCTCTGTGTTTACACCTTCCAAAGTGCCCTTACTGATAATATCTTCGATTTCTGCAGTGAACATATTGTCCAGGTAATAAACGTTCCACTGTTGTTACAAGAGCTGAACATGGCTTGTCACATGTCATGCTATTTCCCAACTGGTACGGATAGTTACAACCATGTTGTTGTATCCGCGATTTATACACACATTTACTGTTCCTGAAAATCTTAAACCTACTGTCTCCCACGTTAATAGCACGTAAATAATAATCCTTGAAAGTCACAATACAAGCCGTGGATGAACCCATAGCCTTGGTATTCAAGAAACCTTCCTTCAAAGCTTGTCTTAGGTCCACGATACGATTGAGTGGTGATTGTTGCCATATCTAGCCCAATTGCCAACAACATCGGTCACACCAATAGTGTTCTTCTCCGCACAGATAAAGTGAGCGTCGTCCAATGGCGGCTCCAAGTATTTTGTTTGGGAGGATCATTAAAAAATTAGTAGAAAAAGAACTTGAATTTATCGAGTTATTGACAAAAAAAAATTAATATATGAAGTTTTACAATTTTCTTCTACAAATTCTCAAAATTTTAATTGTTATATGATAGTTCATTATGAGTATCTATTGTCAATGTGAGTAGCTGTAAACCTATGACTATTTTATTTTGTTAAGTTTATCTAACATTTTTATTTTTATGCAATTGTTATTATCTTTTTTTTTTATAAAAATATTTTAAACTAAATGACTAAACTAAACTTATTAATTTTGTATTAATTATTGACGCACACAACCACACTCATTCATACATAAAATTATACACTACGTATCTACTTAACCAATCAAATGCTTGGACAAACATTAACTTTACAATTTTTTTCTTAAATTTTACTAACTTTATAACAAAAAGTTATGATAACATGATAACAATACACACATGTAACAAACCATTTCTATTTTCTAATTATTAAATTATATAAATTTATATTATATTTATATTGTACTCACAAACATCTACACATATCATAATTCACAAAAATAACATTATAATAAAAAGTAATGCATACAATCAATATTAGACACACTCACACACATAATATAAATTTATAAAAAAGAGTGACACTTACAATTCACAAACACTTACTCTTTACCCTTAGAGTTTGAAATACTTGTAATAAAGATGTGTAAAATTTAATTCAGGGTGTGCAAAAATATTTTTAAAAATAAATTTAAGTATTAAACTAACAAAAATATATTTTTTATATATATAATTTTTTTTTTTGAAGTCAGGGGGGGTTCATTTGAACCTCCTAAATATAGACTAGCGCCGCCCCTAGCATGGTCACCTTCAGATTGAGGGTTTCTTGCTTTGTCCTTACGGGTGTAGAGCACATTAAAACTCATCCTCATGCATCCTCTTTCTTGTTCCTGCAGGACAGGAATTAACACCACAGGAACTAACACCACTTTTCCATCAACACATTGTTTCTTGAAGATCATGTTGGAGGTAAATAGTGAAAAAACCTACGAGAAATTTTGAAGTTGTAGAGGAGGTAGAAATAAAGGGTTTGAGTTAAAATTATATAGATTGTTCCTCCTCTCGACTAGTTTTAGTAGGAATAAGTGTTCCTGATATTTAGATAATGTTCCTAATATTTAGCCACAAAATATAAATAGATAATGTTAATGTGTTTTTAATTGGACCGGTTAGATTGAGTTTATTCTTTTATTTATATGACGTTTTGATTTTTGTATTTTCATGAACTCTTGTTCTGTTGGGATTCTAAAATCTTCAGATCAATTTTAAGTTTTTTTTTTTTTTTTTTTTTTACCTCGCAATATAAACTATAAAGTCAAAAACAGATAAACTCCAATTAAAGTGAAGAATAGAGTCCGTGGGTCACCGCACTTAAATGGGAATGCTAAGGGTCTAATACTCTCCAAAGGTCATATTACAAGTTTGTAATAATTAACGTGGCGTGGCAAGTGTGCTTTCATAAACTTTTTGTACTACACTCAAATTAATTTCTTTTTTCTTGTGGTCTGTATCTCTGTTTTTCTCTTCCTCAAGTGTTTTCCTCTTTGTTTTCTGATAACATCTTCTTGTTGTTGCCAAATAAGAGTTTTAGTCTCTTAATTATTGGAAATCTATACGATTTTTGTGACTATTATATATGCTAAAGATTAATGGATTATTGTTTAATTATGTTTTCAAAATTTCATTTAATATAGTTTTGTGGAATTAATTGAGAATTACGGCTTCCTTCTTTTATATGTGTGTGACTATAGAATTTGATTATGATTTTTGTGAATTATGCTTGAATTTTATAATTTTAAAAAAAATTTAAAAAAAAAGGAAAAAAAAGAAAAGAAAAAAGAGAGAGATCGTGTTGGACCTAAATAGGAAAAAACATAAGAGCAAGCTTAAAAGCCCATAAAAACATAAGAGCAAGATTAAAAGTCCACGAAAATGTCATTTTTGGAGGTGTAGAGAGGAAGTAGAAAAAAACTACGGTTTTGGTTATATATATCATGTAGACTCTTATGGAAGGAATGTTAGCAAGACAAACTCATCTTTCCCCGAGTGTATACATACATATATATATATATACACACACACACACACTCAACGAAGAGGAGATGGCTTCTCTCTTTCCAAAATCATGGATTACGAAATATGAGATGCTTCATGTTAAAGATCCCATCATGTAATTTGGAAGGAGGGGTATTATCAATGGTGAACAGGTGTTTTGAATCTATGGTTGATGAGTAGGTCAATCTTATTTGGTTGTTAGGAATAAAAGGTAATGGAGGAAAAATTGGTGGTGGAGGTGGAGGAGGCTGTTTAGGGCAAAGGACATCATCTTCTTCTACTTTTGGTTCTGCCAGAAATACACCTTCGAGATCAAGATCAAAAAAATCTAGATTTGTGTCATTAATTATTGGGAGCACAAAAGGTTCTTTTGGGTCTTCAAGGGTAAGGGTTTTGAGAAATGATGAAATTGGGTTTGGAGGGTCAAGATCTATAGCCAACATGTTCATATCTAGAGGTCTTGAAGAAGCACCAACAGTTGGATCTGGGGGTTGGTATAATGGTTATTTGTCTTTTTGCTTAAGAGAAGGTTTATTTTGTGGTCTGGTTTGAGGTTCTAGTTGAAGTGGTGCTAAAAGAAGAGTAGATAATTCTTGCTTAGCCAAGGCTAAATGTTCTGGATTCATTTCTCTATGACTGACTTTTGTAGAAATAAAATCTTCATTTTTTTTAAAGGGGAGCTGTATGAAAAATTTTGGGTTTTTCCACAAAGAATTTTGATTTTTAAGGAGGAATTTAGAGTGGCTATTTGCACAAGAGTCATTGATAATCTAGAGTTTCAAAGAGTCAAATGGGTCCACTGTGAATAAATGAGGTACTTGGATCTAGGTGAGAAAGTGTTTTTTATGCAAAAATCCTTTTAAAGACCATTTGAGGCTAGGTATTTGATGAAAGAGATCAAATCCTATAAGAAAGTCTCTACCTGTAAGGGGGGGAACCAAGGACTTGGTGTTTGATGATAAGGGTTGGAAAGGTTGGAAAGATTCTAATGAAGATAGGCTTACTTTTCTAGGTGATTAGAAATGTTTCTTCATTTGCCACTTGGAACATCTGATTATGGGGTAACCAAAATTCCTCAAGTCAAATCTTAGGATGGAGAATTGTTGCTGCTACTCCTGTATCAAACAAGGCTATTACTAGAATGGGTCTGGAATAAGTGTCAAGAAGGATGTGTACTTGGGCTATGGGTGTGGGGCTGGTTAGAAGGGCTATAATAGGTTAAGATGTGTAAAGGGTTTGGATTTCTAGGCCTGAATCATCATTATTATCTAGGTCTGAATCATCTTCAGAAGTAGAATAGGCCATAACTACCAAAGCTTCGGGAGAGTAATCATCATCCAGTGAGAAGAGTGATTCTACATCCGATATATATATATATATATATATATATATATGGGTTAAAGTTATACCTAATGTAACTTTAAGTAATGTTGTACAATTTAATATTTTTTAATTGTATGCAAATTTTGACAAATTCACCATTAGATTACATTATCTTCGTCTATTCTCTATGCTTGTAAAATTTCAAGGTGATCAAAGATCAATAGTCATGTCATCAATTAATTATTTAAATTCAAGTTTTTATAGTTTAAAATAATGCATAAAATATAGGTTTATAGATCAAATGATAAATAGCATCTAGTTCACATGAATTTTGTAGTTTAAAATAGTACTATTGAAAGTTTGTCTCAACTCTTGATCTTGAATCATCTTCATTAAGTCACCAAGTTCGTTGAGCACAATGTCATCTCAGTTAATTCATGCCAATACTTGAGCATTGGAGCATTCCACATGAAGATTTCATATAATACCCAATTCATGGAAAAATAGCAAAGTCTAAATAAGAGCTTGGGCTATCATCCATTGATTTTCTCCAATAACTTTCTCATTATGAGTTACAACCACTGACTCGTTATTATTGTGAACAATAAATGCAATCCCTACTGAGTCAATTTGCTTGTAGGTAGATATTACCAAGTTGAGCTTCTGTCAAGAGCTTTCCTTCAACATACCTGCAGGCCGTAGTGTTCTTCCAAGCTAGTTTAGCTTGTGGGAGCATTTCTCCTCTCCATTTTGTGTTCCTATAATTCCAGAGCATCCATGAAGCTGTTAAAAAAATTTCAAACTCCGGTGAACTCCCACTTTGCATTACTATACAACTTCGATGAAATCCAAGTACGCAAAACTTTTAGCTTTCTAAATTTCCAAGAGGGCATGGAGGATAGGTTACCAGTATGGATGAATTTAATCCTTGACAAACAAAAACTCTACCAAACCTCAAAATAAACCCAAATCAGAATTTGCTAAAGGAACAATGCATATACATAAGTGCACCATTAGGATCAAGCTTGGGCGAGCTAACCAATACAATGTAAATGGAATGCTTGTAATGATCAGAAAAAGCAGCTGCTGATTGAATCTCTTTGACATTGATTTCAATGCCTACCAATAATGCAGTAGGAATCACTAACCCTATTCTTCCCACGTACTAGTACAAGTTTGAGAGTTCGTGTGAAAAGAGAGAGAGAGAGAGAGAGAGAGAGAGAGAGAGAGAAGCTTGATTTAATTTCTTCAAACATTTAGAAGTCTAAAATTAAGGGTGAGAATCGAGAGTGGTTACAGTTCCATGGTTTCTCACTAGTTTTATAAATGGGGTTTAACGCATACATAGGAAAAAGAAGAAGAAAAAAAATACAATGTTAATGTGTTTCATGCTTTGTTTAAGTAGACATGTGATTGAATTTTAAAACAAATACCTAAGAAACAATACCTAATTAGGTATTTTATCCACATTTTGCCCATATGTGTGTGTGTGTGCGTGTTTGGTGCTAGTCTTTCTTTTAAACGACAAGAAGAAAGCATACTTACGAAACCATCACCTTGAGAATGTTGGGCAATGAAATGACTTTCAAGATGCAATTGAGATAGGCATATTCAATGTAGTTTCTCAAATGATTTCCTAATCATCTTCCTAGAATCATTCTTAAATTTGACTTAATAATGACTTTCCTCGCCCTTGCTACACAAGTAAATGAAGTCATTTCATGTGAATCTAAAAGCATTACAATTTCAAATTATTTTGGGAAAATTTTATATGGCCTTATTTCTGAATTTTTAGTCCTTTATAATGACTTCTATGTTAGGACTTAAGAAAGTTTTTTTATTTTTTGAGCCTATTTGTGCATAAGTTATTGGACATTATGTGCATTCCATAAGATGCATTATGTGTTATTTGATGTGGGATGAAAACACTCAAACCACCCAACCCGTCCATGGACGGATATCACCTCGGCAGCCGTCCAGAAGTTATCCTCAGGACGAGGGTAACGAACAAGGACGTCCAGAGGGCGAGCGAAGTTACATCCCTCGTCCGTGGGGTGCGCACAGCCTACCCTGAGAAGACTCGTCCACATGAGGATCCATGGACTAGGATTTTACATTTGGAATCAGCAGGTGCACACGACGAAGGAAATTCAGGACGAGGGTACCATACTTGGGAGAATCTCCGAATAAAATGTGACAATCCCTTATCCCACGCATAACGGTCATGTATCCGTTGTGAAATAGAAATGTAACTCCTGGACGGTTATGGCAGTTACGTTTCAGCCTCGAATCCAGGAGAGGTTCCCATCTCAATAACCGTCTATAAGAGCACTATATAAAGGCTGCTTCAGACAAGGCCAAGGTATGATGAGTTTTTACTCCAAAAAAGTTGGAATTCGAATAACTTAGAGGAAAAAACTAACTTTGCCATCGGAGGAGTTTTGGCCGGCAGCCCCGGTCGCCTTTGATACGCTTTTCTTTCTTTTTCAGGCCGTAGAAAGAACCAGTAGTCCTTTCAAGTCCGAAGCATCCAGCCTACTGATTTTCTTGGCATCATCATTATTTAAGTATGAAAACGATGTTCACATATAGAAGATCAAAAGTTCTATGTAAACTCATAAATCTTAGTTCATGTCTATGAAATTTGGGCATTCCATCTACAAATACTATAGCATGTCAATTATGATAATCTATCTTGTTCGTGGAATTAGTGACTTTTGATTGATAGGTTAATGTGTCTCAAGTGTTTGAGATACATTGAATTGGGCTTCTATGTGATTTTTTGTTCTACTATTTACTGTTACTTGAACAAATAAATCTCACTCCTTCTACTTTGGAGTGAGATCTTCTACTTTGGAAAAAGAGACACGAAACATCCCCTTGTAAAAGATTAAAATTGGAACTAATTACTTAGAGTATTATGTCTAATCATTTTAGTAAGGAGTTACTATAATTTATATTCAATAGAGTTAGACTTCATAAGAATATAAAAATAATCAAGAGATTAAACTAATAATTCAAGAACTTAAGATGAAGGGATTTATAAAGTGATAGTAACCATTAACTTTATTTCACTATGGATGATTTCATGGAAAGGTTAATTGTCACGCCCTAGCTCATCATTGGCATGATATTGTCCACTTTGGGTTGCCCCTTATGGTTTTAGAAGGCTCATACCAGTTGGAGTCCAAGGTCTCCGTATAAGGCACAAGACCCTGCCCTTAACTAGGTGATGTGGGATTTAGCTAGGATTTGGTTCTCTCTCACCCCACAACACTTAGGATTTTTTTTGGCCGTTTCAATCCCCGCATTAATTGCTATTTAACAAAGTCTTGGGGAGATTAAATAATTATATAGAAACTTAGAGTGCAACCAAAACTTTATAGTGAAATATATAAATTGTGGTTAATGATATCTATGGGCCTATCATAAGATGACAGGAGTTGCAAGACCCATTGGAACTAGTGTTTTTAATTCCCTTCGACCCCACTTCAAGCCACACTCTAAAATGCCCACATAGGCTAGTCCATTAGCTGATCCATTATGCGTTAAAAACAAATAAAAAAAGATTAGTCATTTGATGAAAACCTAAGTCTTCACACTACAGGTTTAAGTGAGAAAAGTTCTCTCTCACCCTCTTTGGCTACATGACTGAAAAAGAGAAGAAATATCATATTTTTCAACTCTCTAAGTAGCACACAACTAGAATTTTGAAGTCAAGGAAGAGAGCCCACTCTTACAGACAATTATGTGGTCATTTAAGTGAAGATCAATGAATCAAGTGTTCTTGATGAGTTTTTTCAAAGTAGATGCAAAGTAGATGCACAAAAAGTATGACTCTATAAACCCTAATTAGAAAATTCAAAAGCTCATATGTTCAAGCTTAATAAAAGTAGATGTTGGCTTTTCTTTTATGTTGCACATGATTTGTATGAGATGCAAATAGTTTATACTATTTTATTAGTCCCTCTACTTTATCTTTTTTCATTGCATGTCTTTGCCCTAATTTCTTTTCTTTTCTTTTCCCTTCAAAATTATAGGTTTTTATTAGCTAAAACATTGACCTCTCACATCGATACACTATGAACAATTATGTTAATAAGTTTGTGCAAAGGAGTAGATAAGTAGTAGTATTTTAAATCATAAGTAACATATTGAAAATAAAATAAGTATAAAATTACGTTTCAAAACTCATTCAATTTTTTACTTCATGAATTTTTGTATATGAACATTTAAATATAATTTATTAATGTATGTATTCATTTATTCAATTTTTTGTTCTTATTAATTAATTGTTATTGGTTATAGTGTGTTAGTTTGTGTATACTTATGTTAACAGTTATGTTTATATATTTTTTAATGTTTAGGTGTGTGATTGTATGTATTTTCATTTGTATGTGTTTCTTTGGAGAAAAAAGACTAATAACATGACCATCATTCTAAGAATATTAGGCAATCTTTGGAGCCATCTTCGTTATAGAATTAGCAAAGTCATTGCTTGTATCAATCAAAACCATATGAACTGTACTTACACTAGATCAATAAAATATTAAAATGTCTCAATATGATAATTTTAATTTTAAAAAAGACAAAAAAGGAAATGGTTCATTTAAAAGTGTAATATAAAAAATAAATGAATGTAATTGCATTAAATCCATGAATAAAACTACCAATATTAACTACGAAAACTCCATAATGCCATGGTTTTGAAGGTTTTTTTTTTTAGAAAGACGTAAATGCTATTGATAATGAACAAGCTTCCTATAAAACATACCTTCAATATTTTTCTACCATGGTATGCATTATCCAAAATTCAATTAACTTTAATAATAAATAAGAAGGATAAACTATAGATAATGTCATGCGGTGCATATACAATGAATAAATCATTCGGACAGTTTTTTCAATGAATATGTCATTTGATCTGTTAGGATTAGTGTCCTAAACTCCTATTGTATAATACTATGTATGACATTATGTTATAAGTAATAAAATTGTTCTATTATCTAAAATAATAGTAACATGAACATTTGAACATTGTATTACTATAAATATTGTCATGAAGGGGTTAATGTTTAGATAATAAAGTTTTAAGATATAATTTATTAATAAGGCTTAGAATGTAATTATGATTATATAGTGATATTAAATGTAATTAATGGTAACTTTGGACTTGTCAAAAGTTGACAGATAAGTCCAAAACCCATTGGAGTTAGAGCTTTATTTGTCCCTTTTGGTTCCACCCCAAGTCACATACTAAAACGCAATTGGGCTGGCTTAAAGGGCTAACCCAATTATATAATCAATTGTTTATTTAATCAGAGGTATTAAATAAAGTAACTACAACTGCAGTAATATATATATATATATGATTAAAAGAAAAACAGACATATTTTATCAAGTCACTCTCTTACTCTCGGGAACAAGTACGTATACAACTGATTGAAAGACCACACGTCTTAGGCATACATGGAATTGGGGTACAGATTGAATGCCTTCCTAAGTTTAATCTTCGTTTGTTTTTTAATTTTACTGCATCAAGGTATGCCTTCTTGCAACGAGATCACGACGATTTCCGTGAGTATTATGAGCCATAGTTGGTATCACTTGGTCAATCCATCAGGGCAATCCAAATTAGCTAGGAGAGGATTACAAGCTACTATTGACAAATGAATTCATTAATGGTAGCGGTAAGAGTATAAAAGATATATATAAGATGATTAAGGAGAAAATCAATGAATTGAGGAGGTGGTGATGTTTCTAAAATATAGATGTTCCATGTTATCTCACATAAATGACGTAGATATGTTTATTTCTACTATGTGTTTTTGTATGAGATGCAAAACTGTGTTTTCCAACACGAACAATTTTATTAGTTGCTTTGCTTTATCTTTCTTTTATTGCAACTTTATTTATTTATTTTGATATATTTTTGCTCACAATTATAGGATTTTGGTAACTATAACATTGACCTTTTATATTGGTACACCACTAATAGTTATACTAATAAGTTAATGGAAACAAAAGGTAAATAAGAATTAGTATTTTACATCAAATATTTTTAAAAATAGAAAAAAATTCAAAATTACTATTAAAAACTCATTAAATTTGTTATTTGATAATGTTTGTATATAAACATATAAATTTAAGTTATTGATGTGTGTTTGTGTGTGTGTGTGTGTGTGTGTAGTTGTTTTTGGTTTCTACAAATTATTAATTGTCAAAATTTAATTTGTTAGTTTGTGTATATGTATATGTTAATGTTGATGTTTACGTTCATCATTCTGAGAATGTTGTGTAGCATAAATACTTTCAATATGTACTTAATAGTGTCATATTCAATGCACTCCTCTGGAAAAGATTATGTAACAATCTTTCTAGTAATTGTGAGACATTGTGTTTCCTTATCTTTTATATTTTCCATGCAGATTTTCCCAACCTCAAAAGGGGATGGGACAAGGATGGGTTAAGTTCAGCCCACCCCACCTTACCTCATCCTACTCAGAATGTATATATACATCTTTTATTTAATATATGTTTAACTTATTTATACAAATAATTTAGTTTTTTTTTTTTTGTACAATCCTAAATTATTCCCTATATCTTACCAACCAATCTCAGCCTGTACTCCTTTCTCAAACTAGAATTACTCTAAACATTAGGGAAGATAGGGGAAACCCACTTGAGTGAATCGACCAAAGGGACTTGACTAATATTTTCAAAACACTTGTGTCTTACTTCTCTCCCAATACTCTTATGATTGCCATTTTCGTTTATGTTTAATTTTTATCTCATCAATATATGTCATAATAATCTCAATAGGACTATTAAAAAAATCTCTGACTCATCCTTTATCCAACTTGCCTTGCAATCATTTATAAACACCGCTTTTGCATCCCTTACGACTTGAGCCCCCGTTCCCCAATAATGCTGAATTCTAAGCCCAATGTTGGTTTAGGGCCCAATCAGAAGTTAAATTGACTTGAGAAATTTTAAAATGAAAAATATATCTTTTAATGCATAAATATATCAAATTTTGAAAAATAAGATCAAAGAAAACCCTCACTATGCACACGCAAGAATTAGCCTGCGCATGTAAGAATCAGCCTACACACACAGCTTTTTGCATATGTACGCTGCACAGATCTTGCACACTCATAGCGATTTCCAAAAAACTATACAAAACAAGTTTTCTGCATTTATGTTGAGGTTTAGAACAAATCCCACATCATTTGGGGATCATTCCAAACTCTTTTTTCATACTATAAAAAGTCTTACATGGTATATTTTTAAAAAACATAAAAATCTCACAGGAAAATACTAAGATTTACTAGAAGTAGTGAATCAAAGAGGGAGTTTTTCACAAAACATCATCAAGTCAATTTTCTTTTAATTATGACCTTTTCTAGCCTTGATCTTTGAGTTTAATATTACTAATCACTTTCTTATTGGTTTGTGAATAGATTTAACTAAGGGGAATGGTAAAAGATCAAGCTTGAAGAGATTTTATTTAAGGCATTAGCTCAAACTTTACCTTTTTCCTTTTCTTCTCTTTTCATGCTTTTAATCCTTCTATTTGTCTTGCTTTCTTGTTTCAATGTGCTTTAACATTGTTTATCTAGCCTAGATTTACGTTTTTGTATGTTTTAAAAGTCTATTAGGTTGCTAGAATGCGTGTTTAAGTGTTTTACTCTGTTTGTTTGTGTTTTAGGGTTTTCTGGGTTGGAACTCGTGTGCACATAATCTTGCTTGTGCACGCAGGCTTGATTATGCGCATGAGCGCTTGTTCATGCGTACACATGAACTTGCTTAGAAACTCTAATTTTGTTTCTCTTATTTTGCTTCTGCTTTTACATGTTTATTTTGTTTATCTTTTCTTTCCATGTTTTTATACTCTTAAAGTCCATGTTTCACATGTTTAATTGCTTGCTTTGTCTCACATGTTAGAATTAGGGTTTTGTTGTTTCAATGATATGAACATGCATTCACATGCTCATTCATGATGCCATAGATGCTGAGTTGCAACAAGGTAAGTAAGGGTAAGTTATGCATTTGTAATGTTCATGCATTTATGGTCTTGCTTTGATGATAGAGATGAACATGCTTGTTTGGTTAAGTGTTTCCAAAGTGTACATGCAATGCTTTTAATGATGATATGATGTGCTTGTTTCCTATATCTTTGCTATGATTTGATGATTCATATGTTGATATTTGATGATGATAATGTTATGTCATGCTAGATGAATGCTAGGATGAAGTGATGTACATGATTAGATGTATGGTAGGCTTTGTTTGTAAGCATGATAGATGCATGGTTAGGGATGTTTGATGTCATATTGATTGCTAGATGTATGCTAGTGTGCGTGTGAGTTAGATACAAGTATTGAGTGTACCTTTAATAGGGTTAAGACATAAGACACAATGATGGGAAGCGAACCTTTTGTTAGGCAGTTTTGGATGCATAACACCTTCCCAAGATCGTACTTTAACTCCAAACTCATATATTTGGTAGTAAGATCAAAAGGTCCTTCTTCGAAAGGACGCTATATATATGGTTCCTAGACTATTGCAAAAACTAGGTGGTGACTCCTTTAAACGACCCCTTGCATCCACCATCTTGTAAGGGTTTTCCTCACCCCAAAAAGGAGACAAGATAAGGATAGGGTGTAACGCCCCGGCACAATACCCACAAAAAAGGATCAGGTTTTTGGAGAGCCACACGTGTGACCCCATCTACCCCATTCCCCTCAACTACACATTATGCAAAATATCTCTACCTCTTGGTCGAGTGCCTCATTTATTTTATTTAACTCTCAAACACAATTGCAAACACACTCACATACACACTTATTTCTACCTCTCTTGCTCTCACTCTCTCACTAGTGCTCATCCTCCACCATCTCCACCATCTTTTCACGGCAAGATCACCATAAAACTCTTTTGAAATCTCTAAGGCATCTAAATCTCTTTTATTTGAGATAAAATTTCTAATCTTTTTGGTGGGTTCATATGCTTTTACTAGAGGCTTTCTTTATCTAAGCTTTGATAATGAAACTCATGTGATTTATGAGATTTGGAAGTGATATTCATGTGTTTATATAAATATATGGATTTTGTGTTGGTGAAATTATTTGATGAGTGAGTTTATAGTTTTTACAATGGTGGCTATCTAAAGTGGTGAAGATTTGGGGGTTTTGGATTTTAATATGAAATAGATGGTGAATGTAATTTTAATTGTTTATTTGGAACTAGTTAAAGATTTAAATTGTTACTCTTGGAGGATATTGTCATTTTTGGTATCTGTTGATGTGGTGTAAATCTTGTGGGAACCACTTATAAAGTGTTGAGTTTTTTATGTTAAGGAAAATACTATGAATGATTTAAGTCTACAAACTGAAGTCTATGCCTTGTAAATTAATTTGTTGAGAAACTTTGGAAGTGGAATATATTATTGATAAAATTAAATACTTAGGCTTGCCTAATTAATTGCTTAGTTAGCAATCTCTAACTCATAACTAGACATAATGCCAAGGTTTATGCTTATCGTGATAGGTTGCTTGATATTGTTTAGGTTCTAGCTAATCTCCTTTGGAGATTGGAGAATGAGGCTTTTTGTGGATTCCAAGGTAAGTGGCTTCTTAATGAGATTTTTGAAAATGAGTCATTATTGTACTCAAATGTTTTATGGTTAAAACCATTTTGGAGCATTATTCATGGTTTTATTGAAATTTACTATTTGTACTATTATTGTTAATCATTTATGGGAAATGCATGTGGCATTGAAAGTGCATCATATTTGTTATTGCATATGGAGAAATGCTTGATTTGTTAACAAGGAAAATACTAACATCTTTGACTAAATTCTTGAGAATGGAATTCATGGATTTATGATATATTGGAAAATTTAAATATGCTTTGATAATTGGGAAAGTTGATGCAAAACATTTTTGACAAGAAATGGTTTTGAGAACTTTGAGAATAATGTGGATATTTGGTTATTGAAATATCTTATGAAATTACTTGGAAGTAAACTATGTATTTGAATACATTTAACTTGTGAGCTTTTGATGTGGGTTTGCCCTTGTGCTATGATGTTGGTGATAATCCCATCTTTGTGACAACGTCTTTATGATGTGTGATTATCCTGTCTTTGTGACGACGACTTTCTCACGTGTGATTACCCCGTCTTCATGACGACAAGCCAGGTTGGAGGCTCTCACTTTGCATGACACAGGTAAATCCTTGAGTGTAATGGTGAGGCTAGGCAGGGCCAAGAGACCACATGCAAAAGATGTACTACATGGTGCATTATCCCCTACTACCCATGAGGGGGAAAGTTAAATCCTTGAGGGTGTGGGTGTGGGTAAGGTTAGGCAGTGCCAATAAACCACATGCCAAAAGAGGTGCATATCATGCCAGTGTATTTGGGTTCTGACCTATTTGTGGCGGTATGATGTCTTGGTGGCACCTTGAGTGAGGTTTCAGGTTTTGAAATGGTATTGGACATTTTTGTGGCTCACAGTGAATAAAATATAGTTTCATAGTTATTTTGGGAAGCTTATTACTATATTATTTCTTTCATTCTTGTTGGGTTAATGAATTTGATTTTGCATAAATTAAATGAAAATTTCCAAATTATAGTATGTTTTGTAAAATGCTCAATATCATGAAACTTGCATTTTCCCCACCTATATTAACTATGCTACTTACTGGGTTATGTCCAATCACATTCTTTTACAAACTTTTCAGAGTATGCAACAATCGTTTTGAGACAGGTTTATGTAGCTAGCAGTAGTTAGACTAGCTACTGATGGAGGCTGGGCTTTTGTTATGTTGCTCATTAGATGAACACACTAGAATAAGCTTGACTAATTCTTTTATATCTAATAGTGGTTATAACTTTATTTTCACTGATGAGACAAGTTAATGATATGTAATTGTATTTATTCAGACTTCCATTCTTTTATAGCCAATGGTCCTTGTAATTATTGCATAGAGTATTGACTTACTTTGTTAGTATCATTAATGAAATTTTTATGATAATTCTTGATGTTTGTACTTTGATAATAAATTATAGATTGAATTGTCCAAAAAGGAAAAATCAACAGGTACCTTTGAGATATTTTCTCATGCTTGGGACCCTTTTGGGTTTGGGGCGTGACACAGGGCCTCCATGATCCAAACTCGCCCCGCCCCCTTCCATCCCTAGAAAGAAGTGTCGGTAGGTGCACACTACACTCATTTCAAATTTTAATTAGAACTAATTGATCCATAAGGTCAAGGTTTGAATATTCTCCAATTGTCACATTGAGGTAGGTAACCTCTAATTCTGTAAATTATGGAACAAGTAATATGAACCATGTCTCTCTCACAAGCCTTAACCAAACAAGCATATAGATGAAATATTTTAATAATTATATATGTATATATATATTTATTATTAGTAGTTATTCAATAATTTTGTAAAATCTTATGATTGAATATTCAAATTTATCATTGAATGCGACCATCCCATCTTTCAATGGTCAAGGGTTGAGAACATGAATTGAACTTCTGGCATTGAGCTATTTCTTTGCAAGACCTCTTCCATATTTGTCTTTGATTGAAACAACCCACTAAGTAGTATATATATCAATATTAGTAGCCATGGCCTAGGGATAGACTCAGGATTTCAAATTAAGGGGAACCGGAGTATAGGCCCAAAAAAAAAAAATTGGTATCATTATTTTTTGTATTTGTTAAGTTTTTGAGTTGAGCAATTGCCAGTTAAGCTGGGTTGATTAGGCTGATTGGAGAGGAGGAGAGGGTTTTGGAAGAGAGAGTCAATATTGTACCGGTATACTGTTTTAGAATTACTATAGTTTTATATATATATATATATATATATATATATATATATATATATATATATATTAGCTCAATGATCCCTAAAAAATTGTGTATATACTATATAGACATATATTCAACTTATATAAATTAATATATTAAATTAAAATCTATTTTCTTAATTTTTTTTTATGCAAACAGGTCCAAATTATTCATGAATTAGAAAAATAGAGAAGGCTGAAGACTTGTCCAATGTCAGCCCATTAAGTTTGTTCTTTTAAGATGAAATAGAGTTGGTGGTTTGACAGTAAACTCATTGGTTTCTCAGCATTTAAAAAAAAGTAAAATAAAGGAAATTTAAGAAGAAAGATAGTAGAAGTTGGCACTTGGTAGCAAAATCCATTGGTTTCTTAGCAGGTAGAAATGCAAAAGGAAAGAAACAATGGCAAAGGGCAAGAGAGGACGAAGAAAAAGAAGAAACGCGATGCAAAGATAGCGAGTTCGACTCTGATAGTATCTCACTGGTGGTGGGCCTAGTGACTGAAGCTTAAAAAATGGGGAAAGAAGCTAAGTGCCAAAAATTTCAGAAAATATTTAAAAAACAAAAAAAAAAAAATTCTTGGACTCAGGGGGCCGAGCCCCCCCAGGGTCTATCCCTACATGGCCCATTGATCTTATATATGATATATTATCTGATATTATATTGTATGATATTTTACATATAACATATAATCTATATTAATAATTTTTTTGAAAGGTCAATATATACTAATTTTAGCAGCCATTTTAAAGGCAAAAAAAAAAAAAAAATTATATTAGCCGCCATTGGTCTTATATAATATATATTTATATATTATATATTTATATATTATATATTATGATATACTTTATTTAGAGAAAAATAAAATCAAATATTGTAACAATTGGCTTTTGAAAAGAACATGACCTCGCCTCAATGGAAAATCTAGTCCGACTCTCCAAGTCTCAACCACCAAGGTCTACCATTTCACAATCAAAGGCGTGTGCTTGAACAATTCAAACCGAAGCCTCCTATCAACATAAAGTCACAGTCCTAAGAAATGCAACCCCAACAACAAATCTACATCTGGGACATTCAAGGGTTACAAATTTTAAGAATCTAATTGGCACAATTTAGCACAACACTCCAATCACCACTAATAAAGGAAACTTCATACTTGAGGTATAACTAATTGATTAGAAAAACTATTAAATAATGTTATGATCTACAACCCAAAAAGTAGCATAATTAATAAGGCAATGGGAATAGACTGCCACATGATGAATCTTAAGAAGCAGTTTTTTACTACGATTTTTAGTGGACTTGTCAAGGATATTATTCACATAGTTGTTCTTGTTTTGGTCTTCTTCTTCTTCTTTTTTTTTTTTTTTTTTCACAAAGTGTACCGTTTGATGATGCTTTTGATTTTTTTTTTTTTTTTGCTGGAGAAGTTTGGGGGAGAAGAGTAGAATAGATAGTAGACAAAAAGATAGTGGTGGGTTTTGAATTTGGATGTGTTTGATTTGTTTTGCACAACATTCCTTGTCTTTTTAACTTGATTGTTAAAGGGGTCAAGTCCTTAAACTTTGTGTCATTTCATTTGTAATAATTTTCTTTTATCCTTCATGTTCTTAACGATCCGTATGGTTGGCGTGAAATGCGAGGAGAAGAGAATATGGTGTTTGGTTGGGGAGGGGAGGGAGGAAAGAAAATGGTGGGATTAAAGAGTTTTCTCTTTAGGCCAACCATTTGAGAGAAAACTGAAAAAATTTAGATAGTCCCGGAAAATTGCTCCAAGCTCTCATATAAGGGTGGGGCCTATAGTGTGTCCCATGTGTAGGGCCCACTCCTCATGTTAGAGCTTAGAAAACTACTCTGAAACTACTTAAGAATTGTCAAAGAATATAGTTTTCTCCACAAATTGAGGAGAAAAGTGGGGGAGGGGTGGGTTCAATGGAAAATTACCCATTTGCTCTCCCCCATTTAAATGTTGCATTTGTTTTCCCTTTTAGGTATGTTACATTTTTATTTTTTGTTTTTTATTTTTTTCCTTAACTTTTAGTTTCATTTTTTCTTATATACGACTACCTTTTTTTTTTTCTTAGTACTAGGGGCATAGGAGTAAATTTAAATAATCTACATGATGTGGGATGAAGACGCCCAGACCGTCCCTAGACGGTCATCACCTCGGCAGCCGTCCAGGAGTTATCCTCAGGATGGGGGTAACGGACAAGGCTGTCCCGAGGTGATAGCGAAGCTACATCCCTCGTCTATGGGATGCGCACAGCCTGTCCTGAGAGGAGTCGTCCACATAAAGATTCATGGACGAGGATGCTACACTTGGAATTATCAAGCACATTTTACCACCCGTAATTCACGCCTAACCTCAGGCGACCGTTATATGAGAGAATAATAACTTCTAAATGGTTGTAGGAGTTATCCACGAACCCCCGGTTTCCTCAAATTCAGGAGAGGTTAATATCCTAAGTAACCGCTCCTAAGGCACTATATAAGCACTTGTCCGGACCAATGAAAGGTACGTTGAACAGTTTTTCCCAAAAGATTGGAATTCCAGGAATATAGAGAAAACTGACTTTACCATCGGAGGGTTCTTGGCCGGCAGTTCCGGTCACCTTTGATTGTTTTACTCTGTTTTTCAGGCCATTGGAGAGCGAGTTGTCCTTTCAAATCTGGATCATCCAGCCTACTGATTGAATTGCATCATCAGTTGGCGCCGTCTGTGGGAAGCAGACTAATGAGAGTAGAGCAAACAAGCACTATCCACTGTCCTTTTTGTTCGATCGTGTTTTTGTTGTCAAAGGTTACTCTGTCCCAGACAAAAGGCTGAATGGTTCGAACAAAATCAAGGGCTACTAGCCCAGGCCACCAAGAGAGTAGGGATGCATCTAGTAATCCCCTTTGCGATCGCAGATCAGCACCCGTAATGCAACCGCCTTTTATTCAACACATACAATCCATGGCAGCCGCTATGGCAGAACTGACACGTCAGAACCAGGAGTTGAATAAGGAGATCAACCTCAGGAGGCAGCGCCAAGATGGGCACATGGAGGGACGGGCCCCGAGTCAGGAAGTAGGAGGGGAAAATGTCGACTCCGAGAATCAGACAAGAGGTACCACTTCAAGAAGGATGCCATACTTGGAGAGAGAGATGGACCAGATGAGGAAAGCCATGGATGAGATGAGGGAGATTATGAGAAGGGCAAACCCAGTAAACGATATGGTCCATCGAACGGACTCCCCTTTCACAGCTTCCATCAACAGTCATCCTCTACCCCCGAAGTTCAAAATGCCTTCTTTAGACTTGTATGATGGAAATCTCGACCCTTGCGATCACATTGCAACTTTCAAGACGACCATGCACCTGCAGGGGGTCCCGGACGAGATCATGTGCAGAGCTTTTCCCACCACACTTAAGGGACCAGCGTGAGTGTGGTTCAGCAAGATACCCCCAAGCTCGGTAGGATCATTTGAAGAATTGAGCAAGTTGTTTGTCAACAATTTCATCGGAGGACAACGTCACAAGCGTTCCTCCTCTAGTCTGTTGACTATAGAGCAAGGGGAGAATGAGAGTTTGCGATCCTTTATCACTCGCTTTAATAGGGAGGCCTTGATGGTGGATGAGATGGATGACAAGTTGTTGCTGGCCGCTTTCCATAATGAGGTCAATTCTGACTTGTTCATTCATAAGCTCTACGAGCAGGAACCACAGACTATGGCTGAGCTCGTCCATTCAGCCCAGAATTTTATGAATGCTGAAGACGCTATCATAGCCAAGAAAAGAAAAAGGGCAGAACGCTCGGAAGTGGGTCACCATCGTTATCCGGATCAGGGACCTTGTCCAAAGAAAGCTCGGGTAGACGAGAGGAAAGATAAGGATAATAAGAAGGCGAGTTCCTCCGCGAGGAATCAGCAATATACGCCCCTGACTATGCCATTGGAGCAGGTCCTTATGCAGATCAAAGACGATCCGTCCTTGAAGTGGCCGGATAAAATGAAGGGAGACCCCAACAAACGTAATAGGAGCAAGTTTTGCCGCTTTCACAGAGACCATGGGCATGACACGGACGAGTGCTTTGACTTGAAGCAGTAGATAAAAAATCTCATTAGACAAGGATAATTGAGGAACTTCCTTAGATGAGACCAGAAAGATGAGAAAATGAAAGCCAAGGTGGAAGAATCATCATGCCCCCCACTAGGAGAAATAAGGGTAATTATAGGAGGAAACTCGATGGCGCAGTTGTCCAAGTCAAGGAAGATATACCTGAAGGTGGTGCAGAACATCCAGTTGTCCGGACAACCTACTAGGACAAGGGAAGTAGACCAGCAGGCCGTTACGTTCACAGACGAGGAAGCAGGACGACTTCATTACCCACACGATGACGCGATAGTCATCACCCTACTCATCTCTAACTACATGACCAGAAGGGTGTTGATAGACAATGGCAGCTCTGCGGACATTCTCTACTACCCTGCATTCCAACAAATGAGGCTATGGTGAGATCAGCTTCGACTAGTGAACTCGCCGTTGGTAGGATTCGGAGGAATGAAGGTGCAACCGGTAGGCACCATCACACTACCAGTGGCCGTTAGAACATATCCACACCAGATAACCAAGGAGGTAAATTTTCTTGTTGTTGATTGTGCGTCGTCATATAATGCAATTATTGGAAGACCAACTTTGAATAGCTGGAAGGCGGTGACCTCTACTTACCACTTGTCCATCAAATTTCCAACTGAGCACGGGATAGGCCAAGTACAAGGAGATCAGTTGGCTGCCAGAGAATGCTATTTAGCCATGCTGGCAATGGACGAGCATATGCAGGCAATGAGTATAGACGGGAGAAGAATCGCGGTAGAACCCACTGAAGTACTAGAGGACATCCCTTTGGACGATAACCAGCCTGAGAAGTATACTAGAGTTGGGGCGAGCATGGACGAGGGGGCAAAGCGCGCTTTGGTCCGGTTTCTGAGGAAAAGCCTCGATGTCTTCGCATGGAGTCATGAGGACATGCCCGGCATTGATCCGAGTGTCATTACCCATAGCCTGAGCGTGTGTCCCTATTCGAAACCAGTACATCAGAAGAAAAGAGTTTTCGCTCCTGAGCGAGATAATGCCATTAAGGAAGAGGTGCAGAAGTTGGTCGCCACGAAGTTCATCCGAGAAGTTCATTACCCAAATTGGTTGACGAACGTGGTCATGGTCAAGAAAGCTAACAGCAAGTGGCGAATGTGCGTGGACTTCACCGATTTAAACAAAACTTGCCCCAAGGACAGCTACCCACTGCCACGCATTGACCAGTTAGTGGACTCGACGGCAGGTCACAAAATACTTAGCTTCATGGACGTTTTCTCAGGTTATAACCAGATACAGATGGATGAAGCGGATTAAGAGAAGACCTCATTCATTACGAGCCAAGGGTTGTATTGCTACAAGGTAATGCCCTTCGGTTTGAAGAACGCGGGGGCGACCTACCAAAGGCTAGTTAACCATATGTTCTGTCCTCAAATCGGGCGAAATGTGGAGGTTTATGTAGACGACATGCTGGTAAAGAGTCAGGACGAGGATAGACATCTAGACGACCTTCAAGAAACTTTTGATACGTTGCGGCGGTACAACATGAAATTAAATCCAAGCCAGTGTGCTTTCGGGGTTTCATCGGGGAAATTCTTGGGGTTTATGGTGTCGCACAGGGGAATTGAGACGAATCCGGATAAAATCTAGGCAATACTGAACATGGAGCCACTGAAAAATATCAAGGAAGTCCAGTCTCTTACTGGACGAGTCGCCGCCCTCAACAGGTTTGTATCGAAAGCTACTGACAAATGTTTATCATTCTTTAAAGTTCTTAGGAATGCTTTTGAATGGACGGACGAGTGTCAACAGGCCTTCCAAGACTTGAAGACGTATCTCATAATGGCACCACTGTTGAGTCCGTCTGTACCTGGGGAAGAGTTGTACTTGTATTTGGCAGTGTCTCTACATGCAGTAAGCTCAGCGTTAGTCAGAGAAGATGGGAGAGTCCAGAAACCGGTCTATTACACAAGCCACGTGATGAGAGGGGCAGAAGGACGATACCCGATGATGGAGAAACTAGCATTCGCATTAATCACGGCTTCCAGGAAGCTGAGACATTATTTTCAGGCACACGTCATTAACGTCCTAACAGACCATCCCATAGAAAAGGCGATGAGCAAGTTGGAAGCTGCTGGACGGCTAGTACAGTAGGCCGTTGAGCTCAGCGAATTTGATGTCAGATACCTCCCAAGGAATACGATAAAGGCACAGGCGTTGGTAGATTTCATCGCAGAATTCACCCCTAGCCAGGACGATCTGAACAAGGACGAAGGAAATGAAATGTGGGTGATTATTGTAGACGGATCGTCCACACTATATGCAGGAGGGATTGGAATTGTATTGAAGTCCCCTGAGGGTGACAGGCTGGAGTATGCGGCCCATCTGCAGTATCAAACTACCAACAACGAGGCTTAGTACGAGGCTCTACTTAAGGGATTGGAATTAGCCAAGTCCTTAGGGGCAGAGTCGTTAACAATCAGAGGAGACTTTCAACTGGTCATTAACCAAGTGAATGGGATGTGTGATGCTAAGGAAGATTGAATGAAGAAATACCTCAACAAAGTGAAACGCCTTGCACGAAAATTTTCAGCCATAAGTTTTATTCAACTTCCCAAGGAGGAAAATGCGGAAGCAGACGCCTTGGCAAAAGCCACTTCGACAGGGGTCATAGACGAGTACGACAACATCTAATATATGCCGAGCATAGACATCCCTGACATACAGCAGATAGGAGGAGGAGAGAATTGGATGAGTCCAATAATGATTTATCTCAAAGATGGAAGGCTTCCAGAAGACAAGGATGAAGCGAGAAAGTTAAGGGTCAGGTCAGCCAAGTATGTCCTCATAAATGAAATGTTGTACAAGTGAGGTTTTTCCCAACCTTACTTAAGATGCTTGGCTCCTGACGAGTCAAACTATGTTCTAAGGGAAGTTCATGAAGGATCGTGTGGAAATCATTCAGGAGCAAGGTCGTTAGTCCATAAAATCGTCTGTGCCGGCTACTATTGGCCTACAATACAGGCAGATGCTAAAGCTTATGTCAAGGTATGTGACCAATGCCAGCGCTATAGCAATGTGCCTAGACAACCGTCAGAATACCAAACCCCAATGATGGCCCCATGGCCTTTCGCACAGTGGGGACTGGATATCCTAGGCCCTTTTTCCATGGGAATCTAGCAAATGAAGTTTTTGGTGGTGGGAATCAACTACTTTACCAAGTGGGTAGAAGCCGAGCCTCTTGCAGCAATCACTCAGCAGAACGTGAAAAATTTTGTATGAAAGAATATTCTATGCAGGTTCAGAGTACCCAGGGTATTAGTATCTGACAACGGACGTCAATTTGACAACGCACCCTTCAGGGACTTTTGCAATCATTTCGGGATCAAGAATCACTATTCCTCACCCTCCCATCCACAGGCAAATGGACAAGCAGAAGTAGCAAACCAATCCCTGCTGAAAATCATCAAGACTCAGCTCGAGGGGGCAAAAGGGATATGGCCAGACGAGCTACCAGGTGTTCTTTGGGCCTATAGGACGACTGCACGAACTCCGACAGGAGAGACCCCTTTTAAACTAGCCTATGGGAGTGAAGCTATCATACTAGCGGAGGTTCATATGGCAAGTCACCGAGTGATGGAGTACCAGGAGAAAGACAATGGGGAACAACTTCTTCTTGACCTCGATCTTGTTGATGAGGTAAGAATGGATGCGGAGCAAAGGATGGCAAGGTACAAAAATCTTATGGCCAGAAAGCATGATGCCATGATAAAACCCAGACGGTTCGGCGTGGGGGACCTTGTTCTCAAAAGGGTCTCCTTGGCGACTAGGAATCTAGCTCATGGAAAACTAGGACCCAATTGGGAAGGACCCTACAGGGTAATCAACTGCAAGAGGCAGGGGTACTACTACCTGGAAGCCCTGAATGGGCAGAATTTAGAGCATCCCTGGAACGTGGAACATCTTAGGAGGTACTATCAGTGATAAGCAGGGACGAGGGAAGTCAGTGGCAAAGTTACAGCTATGATTTGCGTGTTTGCTTATATTTACTGCTGTGTTTTTACTACTATTATGGTGTGTTACGAATAAAAGTGCACTAGTTCTTAAACTTTTGCACTACTTATAGACCAGCTTACGAAAGACGAGGCTATGTACTTTTTAAGTATCTTAATAAGGCACTAGCTTTTAGGCATGTGCCACGTTTATGAACAATGTTCATGTAATAATATGGTTTGAATTTCTTATGTATTTGATGCATAGATTTAGTTTCCATAATAATACCCACAGAAGGGGCAAAAGCCTAAGACGAATTGAAAACTTTGGACGCAGAAACACTCGTCCAAAGCTTTCCTTTAAAAAGGATAAAGCAAAGAGAAAGAAGCCAAGGCCTGTTCGTCCAAAGCTTCCCTTTAAAAAGGATAAAGCAAAGAGAAAGAAGCCAAGGCCTACTCGTCCAAAACTTTCCTTTAAAAAGGATAAAGCAAGAGAAAGAAGCCTAGGAATACTCGTCCAAGGTTTCCCTTTAAAAAGGATATAAAATAAATAAATAAATAAAAACTAAGGCATGCTCGTCTAAGACTTTCCTTCAAATGAGTATAAAGCAAAAGGAAAAAGGCCAAGGCCCACTCGTCTAAGAAAGAAAAGTAAGCATTAGGGTATAGCATTCCAAAGACGAGCACTCGTCAAGACGAGAAAACATAAACATTATGAACTTCTTGTGAGAAGGCGAATAATAATTGCCTAAAGGACAAGTAAAAGTAATGCAGCCATCATCATCGTCCTAAGTGGGTCGTCCATAAAAAAATCGTGTAGACGATCATTCAACACTTAGAGCATTGTTTGAAAGACAATTGCATAAATGATAACAAATAAAGAAGATATTCTTTAGCCTAAAGAGGGTAGACGGCCACCGTCCAAAAACCCTCATAAAATAAGCATTAAAAGGCATTGTTCATAAACTCGTCTAGAACACTCTAGACGAGGTAATTGTACTTGAATACATTTTAAATTCATAAATACATTTTAAATAGAAAAGAAAGAAAAGAAAGCTAAGCAACAATAACAATTGGTTAAAAAAGAAACATTTTCTTCAAGAGGAAAGGGCATCAACGTTGGGGTCGTCCTGGGCTGGTTTAGTGGAAGCGTCGTCCTCGATGTTGACATCGTCTGAGCTTGTGTGAACGAGAGAACTTGTAGCAGCAGCAAGGTTGAGTTTAATGATGCTAAAGTCAACTTCAGGAAAGCTGTCCATAGCGTCCATCCTAAAATCCGCAAACCCTGCTGTGTAGTTCGTGTCCATCAGGTCAGTGAACTCTTTGGACGCTTTGAATTCCTCCGCTGCCTCGTCTTTAGCTTTCTTAAGAAGAAGACTCAGCTCGTCATTCTCCCTTTGAAGAAGCTCTAGACAGTCGTCCTTCTTGGCAGCGTCGGACTTCAGCTCCCCTACTAAAGCCTTCAACTCCTCAGCCTCGTCCTTGGCCTTGTTCGCCACCTCCGCCCACGTCCTACAGTCATTCTTGATCTCTTCTATTCTTTTCTCTAGAAGGATCCTCATCCTGTCCATCTCTGTGGCCTGCCTGGACGCAGCTATGAACTTTGACATTGCCTACATGGAAGAATAGAAAGTTCAGAAGATAGAAATGACATTGGGTAAACATGGATAAACCAAGACGAGGCAAAAATGGTCACCTTGAAGAGATCGTGGACGCCAGAGTGCTCGAACTGTTTCAAGGACATGTCGTAGCACGCAGCTACGTCTTCACCTTTCACAGCCTCTTAGAATCGTTCCCAAGCCAGATCCTCGTTCTCCAATAAATTGGTAGAAATCCTTCGAGGAGGTTGGGACGAGTCAGGAGCAGGGGACTTGGACGGAGTGACACTAAGGGGAGTGGACGAGTCTACGTCAACAACCAGGACGGGCGGCTGGGAAGGAGGATCAGGCCTAGCAGTTTCAGGCCTGGACAACCCAGACTTAGCCTTCTTCCCCCGACGACTTGGCAAGCTAGCCAAGTCCACATGCTTGGACAAGCTTTTCCTTTTTTCTCCAGAAACAGGACGAGGCTGGGGCTGAGGTTCAGATCTAGCTACCTCGTCGACCACTTCCTTCCCCTTGTTTCCCTTCATGGTTGCCATTCCTAAAAAAAATAAATAAATAAATAAGTAATAATAATAATAATAAAACAAAAATGAAAAACGCATATCTTAAGAGGAGCACTCATGTCTACGGGTAGTTAGCTCGTGTGCTAAAGCTTCGACGGACGGTTCAGGGCCGAGTCCCCACTTGTGTAGACGCTTAAGGGTCACCAACAGATGAAAGTCTCGTTCAGAATGTAGACGGGCCCTATGGACGCAATCACGGTGGAACTTGCTCAAAGAAGGTCGTCCAACGGCTGAAAAGGGAAGAAGGAAGTTAAGGTTAGACCATCGTCCAAAGATAAAATATAATAAAAAAGAAACAAAAAAGAAGAAGAGCATAATATATCTTTTGAACGAAGGTTCCCTAAGTCTCCAGTATAAGGAGCAAACGAGTCTCTACCAATCTCAACGGGATGCCCTGCCCAGAAACCAGAGACGAAGAAAAATTCCGTCTTCCAGTTTTTGTCAGACGAGGGTAAAGACTTAATCAGTCTACAGTCATTGCCCCTAGCTGTGAACTGATGGAAGCCTCGAGATTGATTTATCTCGGAGGGTTTATAGGAGTACAAGAACTCGTCCACGGTGATAGGACGGTCCCCGTCAAACACCTCCATCCATAAGACTTGCATGGAAACAATTAGTCTCCATGCGTTGGGGTTAAGCTGACACACTCCCAAGCCCAGCCTAGTGAGTAATTCCCTAGCAAAGGCATTCAAAGGAAGTCTGAGCCCCCCTAACAGATAAGCTTCATAAACACCTGATCCAAAACGAGGCTGGCAACACCATTCACCTCGGACAGCTAACCTAGGGTTCAGATCGTCAGGAATTTGAAACCAACTCCTAAGGGCATCTAACCTTCTCTCGTCCGTCCTAGAAGGAACCTCTAGAGCACAACTATATACGGTTAGATCCAGAGGCTGTCCTCGTCGAGGGGAGGACGGAGGGGAGCTCGTCGAGGTGTCAGATCCAGAGGCTGTCCTCGTCCTAATACTCTCTTAAAAAGTTTCTACAGGAACTCCAGGAACACCAGATATGTATTCCTCAGTTGTGTGACCACTACTACTACTAACATTACTGAAGGTGTTATAACTAGAGTCGTCGTGATACTCTTCTATGGCCTTGACCACACTGTCGCTAGATGAATAGGAGGCCATTGAAAACGTCCTAACACTTAAAAAGGAAAGCTAGAATAAAGGTAGAGAGATTACCTGGCTCTAGACGAGGGACACTAAGGACGCTGAGGATATTCTTAGACAAAGCGACGGACGAGAGTGTCAAAGCAGAAAATTTGAAAAAGTGAAAGGGGCATGAGAGGGAAACCACTATTTATAGGCAGAAAAGTCTCGGTAACCGCAACGACGGAACCGATCAGAAGGCGACACGTGGCGCATGCCTCGAAGGAATAAAACTAGTTGACTAACCCCTATGGACGTGTGACACGTAGTGCGTTTAAAAAAAAAAAAAGAAGAAGAAAAGAAAAGGGATAGACCCGTCCTAAAATATGTCGATACATTGCATAACTCCTGGACGAGGGGCAACTAATGTGGGATGAGGACGCCCAGACCGTCCCTGGACAGTCATCACCTTGGCAGCCGTCCAGGAGTTATCCTCAGGACGAGGGTAACGGACAAGGCCGTCCCGAGGTGATAGCGAAGCTACATCCCTCGTCCATGGGATGCGCACAGCCTGTCCCGAAAGGAGTCTTCCACATAAAGATTCATGGACGAGGATGCTACACTTGGAATTATCAAGCACATTTTACCACCCGTAATTCACACCTAACCTCAGGCGACCGTTATATGAGAGAATAATAACTCCTAAACGGTTGTAGGAGTTATCCACGAACCCCTGGTTTCCTCAAATTCAGGACAGGTTATAATCCCAAGTAACCGCTCCTAAGGCACTATATAAGCACTTGTCCGGACCAATGAAAGGTACGTTGAACAGTTTTTCCCAAAAGATTGGAATTCCAAGAATATAGAGAAAACTGACTTTACCATCGGAGGGTTCTTGGCCAGCAGTTCCGGTCACCTTTGATTGTTTTACTCTGTTTTTCAGGCCATTGGAGAGCGAGTTGTCCTTTCAAATCCGGATCATCCAGCCTACTGATTGAATTGCTTCATCACTACATTTTCTAGTCTCTTACTTTTATTTTCTTTTCCACCCCAAAAAAATATTATGGGAGAAAACTAAAATCTCTTCTATCCTCTAATTTTTCCATCTCCTTCTCAATTCTTCAACTTTTCCATTCCCCAACCAACAGATTCTAAGTGAAGAAAAAAAAAAGTAACTTCATAAATGTAATTTTTGAATTCATCTCAAAAGCTTGTAGTATTCTAATTGAGATTACAATTTCCGAAGAAGAAGAAGAGGAAATAACAAAGCAATAACAAAAATGCTCATTACAATTTTTTCCCTAATTTTGTTTTTGAACAAAGCAATGCTACAACCACAAACCTTTTTACAAATTATTGAGGTGATAAATTATATTGGTTCTCATTTAAGCTCACCATTGATATCACTATTTTATTTGTCAATAACTACTCACTGCATCAACAATTTGTAAAAAATTTGTAGTTTTAGCATTTTTCTTTTAAACATGATTCTCTTCATTTTACAGTTTTCATTTGAGAGAGTGGAAAAAAAAAGTAAAATTGTTTGATAAGTATTTTTAAATTACGTTTTTAGTACTTGAAAACAAAAACTTGTGGAACCTACTAAAAATTATTGATTGGATAAATGGCTCATGTCTCAAATGCAAAGTTTTTAAAAATACCAAAATGATGTTTTCTAATGTGAGTTCTTTGTTATCTCCAAAAGATGATGGCAAGTTTATAAATAATTTCACCATCCATCGAACAAGCCCTTAAATGTCCTCTCTCTCTCTCTCTCTCTCTCTCTCAAACTTGGGCACATAACTTCTTTATGTGTTCCATTTTTTAGTAAGCTGTGTTGGAAAAAGTTTAAGCAGCAGACTGTAGACATGAGCACTTTAGTTACTATTGTAACTCAACTAAGAGTCCAATATACTCTTTAGTTTTTGGAGTGTCAAAAATCAACGAGCTCATCCATCATTTGTAACCAAATCCCACTAGTAGCCACCTCATTTTCATGTGGTCAAATCAAACTTCTCAAGTGTACCTTTAATGTCGGGTGATGGTTAGTGTCTTTGGAACAGTTTTTTTTTTCTTCGAGATATCGAGGGGCAAATTCTAGCAGCCTGTTGTATAAACTATAAAGCTTGACTCCCATCTAACTTGGGAGTTACTCAATGTTGGTGGCATGTGTAAAGCTCTCATTTTCGGAAAAAAGGTTAGTTTTTTGAGCTGATTGTGGATCGTGTTAGTGGATGCTTGTATAGAGGACTATGTGAAGATCGTCATCCTCACTATGTAACAAAGTTGCTATGGCTCTTGTATGGGTTTGCACTAATAAAGAAGGGTCCTCAAGTATTGTTAGAGGGCTGACCTTTTCTTTTCCCCAAGAATTCAGTCTATTAATAATGTTGACGTAACTTGAATTTAATTGTCACGTGGGATTAATTCCCATGACATGAACTCAATATTGGTGTTGGAGTCAGAGGGCCACTTTATTTGGTTCGGCAATTTTGTGAACTTGCAAGAATGTAAGTCTTAACATTGCTTTGGAGAGTTGGCCGGATTTGACTAGGGTTGAAGTCCTTATTTGTCTTGGTTTCGGATTTCTACCTATCATAGCAGTCGGTTTGCATTGGAGTAGTGTGCACGTGAAATTTATTCCAAAGAGAATTGTTTATTAGCAAATTCCTTTCGCTGGAAGGACACGCATGGTTAACCGACTTAACTCTTCTATATAAGTCTAACCGGTGTTGTGGGATACGGTGTGTGGTAAAATCTCTTTGAGGGTATTGATTTAGGTGCAATCCGATATTTTTGAGAGAGAGTGATTTGTATTCTCTCAAGTTTGATAATTATAAAAGAGCATTGGAAGAAAGATTGACCTTGGTTGAAAAATATGGACCAGAAGGATATAATTGCAAATATAACACATGATAGTGTTGATGAGGGCTCTAACTTTGCGTTGACTAGTTCTTCAAATGAGTGGGTTATGGATTCAGCTTGCACTTTCCATATGTGTCCAAAGAAGGAATGGTTTTACAAACTTGTTGAATCAAAAGTTGGTTCAGTCCGCATGGGTAATAATCAAACCTGTGAGATTTCAGGGATAGGTAAAATTAAGCTAAAGTTGCATGACGGAATAGTTCGTGTTCTAAATGTGGTTCTTTATGTTCCAGACTTGAAGAGTAATCTCATCTCACTTGGTTCATTAGAATCCAAGGGCTTCAAGATTGTTATGGAAAATGGAATTTTGAAGGTATTAAGTGGTGCTTTGGTATTGTTGATAGCCACACGTCGAAGAAACATGTATTTCCTCAAAGGGAGTACAGTTGCAGATGGAGCAACCACAATTTCTAATACAACTAGGGAGGTTGCATCAAATACTACAAGACTTTTGGGACATGCAAGTGAAAATACTTTGAGTGAGAGTGCCAAAACCTGCAAATTGGAATTTTGTAAGCCTTCTGCCTTGGAGAAGCAAACTAGGATCAAGTTTGGTCATCATACTAAGGGTATACTTGACTTTGTACACAAAGATGTGTGGGGGCCTACTAAGGTTTCTTCTCTTGGAAGTTGGAAGTAGGCATCATGTCTTTAATGTAAAGATTGGTTGATGTGGCTTCAATTTGATGGTCACGTGGGATTAATTCACGTGGACTCAATATTTATTGGAGTCCAAAGTGGCACTTTATTTGATTAAGCAAGTTAATTTGTATACGTGTAGGATATAAGTCCTACATTGTCTTGGCTTTGGAGTTCTACTTAGCATAGGAGGTGGTTTGCTTGGAGTAGTACTGTGCACATGGACATGCCTCCTAATTTAATATTGTTTGTATGGTAAATTTCTTTTGGTTGAAGGTCATGCAGGGTTAACCGACTTAAGTCTCCAATGCATGTATATGTGGTGTTGAGGGATAGAGTGTTTGTTGAAGGCTCTCTTTTGGGTTTGTTGCGGCTTAGTTGTTTGTTTGCTTTGTGCCTGTTGTTTTGTCTTGGCAGTGCTGTAATTTTTTTGTGTTTAGATGCAGATAAGTTTTGTAGTTTTTTTTTTTTTTCTTATATCTATTTTCTTTTGGATTAACTTTGTTCATTCATAATATTTAGTTGGCTTAAAATATTTTCACAATCAATTTTATTTTGGAGAATATATGAATATAATATATCTAGCTGTGAATTTATCAAAATTCACATCTAATTAAAAAAATATTGGATAGTGTAACATTACTTATGCTATGTTTGGATGTTGAGAGAAGAAGGGGGAGTAGAGTAGAGAGAAGAAGAGTAATTAAATTACTTATTTGAATGTTTTTTATGGAACGAGGAGAGGGGTTTGAACTACTTATAACCCCTCATTTTTAATTCTCCCAAATTGGAGAGATTTGGAGGAAGAATGGAGTATAAAAATACTTGACCAAATGAATTACCAAATTTGTCATTACTATATTAACAAAATTACAAATGAAAAGACTAATTATTCTCTTTCCCTTACTTAATTTTAAAAACATTCAAATAAAGTGAAGGATAACCATTCCCCTTTACTCTCTTCTCCACTACTCTCCTCTCTCTCAAAACTTCCAAACATAGCATTAGAGTTATACCAGGTATAATTTGAACCCAACTCATATATATATATATATATATATATATATATATATATATATTAGTTATTCAAAAATTTTGTAAAATCTTACGGTTGAATATTCAAATTTATCACCAATTGCTCAAATTTATCATCGAATGGGACCATCCCATCTTTCGTTGGTCATGGGTTGATAACATGAATTGAACTCTTGGAATTGAGCTATTTCTTCGCAGGACCTCCTCTATGATAGTGTCATCGCAGTATACTTTATCCACCAAGTTCAAGATGAATTGGTGTGGTTCCTCTATGACACTAAAATATTGTGTTTCAAAAAAAAAAAAGACACTAAAATATTGAACCATGAGCGAATAAAGACATGAAAGAAAAGTATATTAGTTAGTTATTGTGAGGCCCTTGCCTAAGTTGGGTGGCGATTTTCGTGACCTTTCTCATTGGTGCGTAGCATATTCTAGCCACTTGCATTACACTTTCATTTTGCTATACGCAACGAAATTGGGCCAATATGCCTACCGAAAATTGAATCTGGGCCTAAATTAGAAGATTCAGTGCCTATATATATGACTACACAATAAAAAAATATATATAAGAGAGAGAAAAATTCAATTAGTTAACAGAAACTTTAATTCGACATCCAACTTTAATGGAAAGAAAATTGTAATGGGATGAGAAGAAAATATAGACCAATAAATAAAAGCCAAATGCTAACCTCCATGACTATCATAGAAAGGGGTGGAACCGTCCAAATTTGGATAAGCTGCATGCTACAAAAGAAAACACTGTAAATTTAGCATACAATAACATAATCTATGAAAAATTATTAAGATTATGAGTCCACTAAATGGACCCATTGAAAAGCCGATCTAGGGAAGTAGTCTAAAAATAAAGAGCACTAAAAAATTGATAACAATGAATTAGAAAAAATATCAATATCTTTGTGGAGAGAGGCCAACTCATCAGTATGAACTAAAAAACATTGATTAAAAAAATTATAGAGTATTTGACTATTTTCTCTCTCTCTTGGCGTCTCTTTACTCCCTTGAGTTTAGCTTTAGGTTTTAAGATTCTTTATATGTTACTACTTAATAGTAGTTGTGTAGTAGTTAATTTGTTTAGTTTACTTTGGGCTTATGTAAAACTAATATGGAAGAGTCCCCAAAAAAATATAAACTAATAAATTAATCAATTAATTAAAATAAATTATAATGAGGCGTAAATTGATGAGGCTGGTAAAATTGATGTGTCAAAATTTAAAATTGTCAACAAAAAATCAAAGGATTTGATTTTATATTATATATAGATGACTTACTTTATTTAGAAAAAAAAAATCTAATATTGTAACAATTGGCTTTTGAAATGAACATGACCTCGTCTCAGAGGAAAAACCCAGTCCAACTCTACAAGTCTCAACTACCTCTCCAAGTCTCAACTACCAAGGTCTACCATTTCACAGTCAAGGTCTACATTTCACAGTCAAAGGCGTGAGCTTGAACAATTCAAACTGAAGGCTTCTATCAAACTTCAACCTACTATCATTGTGTATATATAAGTCTCATTCATACCCAACATAAGTTAACATTGATTTTCAAAAACAAAACACAAGCTGATATTAATCTCCTTCAATCTTCATCTTTCTTTCTTTCTTTTGATCAGTTCAATCTTCATCCTTAATTTGATATTACAAGTTGTCTTGCATAACCCCCTTAAGACCATCATGGAGGTATCACCATTGAGGCAAGTCAGAAAAGAAAAAGAAGCAAAGAAAACCAAATGGGTATTGAAGTTGAAGTTTGGTGTAACTTGGAAGGCCATCAAAAAGGCATCATCATCCACTATGAAGCTTAATCGTTTTCATCTAACTTGTGCATCAAGCGTGAAACAACTCTCCCTAGTCCGGGTTCAAGCAGAGGAGGCTGTTAAGTCAATTCAACAAGCACATGCAAAGAAAAAAGCTTCTCATCATGTCACAAAATCACTATTATCCCTCCTCCAATTGCCATACACAGCTTCAGATTTTATAGATTGGGGTGATCTAATGACTCCCACCAAGTCTCCAAAGGAAAACAGATCAACAAAATGGCGTGAAATTCATGGTTTGCACAGTTGGGACAATCTTCTTGACCCTCTCCATCCTTGGCTTCGACGCGAAATTATTAAATATGGAGAATTTGCGCAGGCTACTTATGATGGATTTGACTTTGATCCTTTGTCCGAGTTTTGTGGGAGTTGTAGATACAACCGGCACAAGCTTTTCGAAGAATTAGGCCTAACAAATCATGGTTACGAGGTTACCAAGTACATCTACGCCATGTCACATGTAGATGTTCCGAGTTGGTTTGAGAGGTCACATCTAGGTGAAACATGGAGCAAAGATTCCAATTGGATGGGCTATGTAGCGGTTAGCAACGATGAAGAATCAGAAAGTATTGGAAGAAGAGACATAGTCATGGCATGGCGAGGTACAATTGCTCCAACTGAATGGTTCACCGATCTTAAGGCAATACTTAAGCGTATTGGGGATGGGAAAATAAAGGTCCAACATGGGTTTCGTAGTATTTATAAATCAAAGAGTGAGTTCACCAGGTATAACAAGTTGAGTGCTTCTGAGCAAGTCATGGAAGAAGTGAATAGACTCATCAAGTTCTATAAAGCAAAAGGTGAAGAAATAAGCTTCACCATCACTGGGCATAGCCTTGGTGGTGCTTTAGCTCTCCTCAATGCTTATGAAGCTGCAACTTCAATCCCTGGCCTTCCCATTAGTGTCATTTCTTTTGGAGCACCAAGGGTTGGGAACTTGGCATTTAAGGAAAAGCTTGATGAAATAGGGGTAAAAACACTACGCATTGTAGTTAAGCAAGATATAGTCCCAAAATTTCCAGGGTTCATATGTAACAATATTCTTCATAAGCTTGATTTTGTTACTAAAAAATTCAATTGGGTTTATAGGCATGTAGAAAGCCAGTTGAAACTTGACATGTTCATGTCACCTTATTTAAAGCGTGAGTCTGATTTGATAGGCAGCCATAATTTGGAGATATACCTCCATCTCTTAGATGGATTTCTTGGCAAGCAGCGCAAGTTTAGGTGGAATGCTCGGAGAGATGTTGCATTGGTGAACAAGACAATAGATATGCTAATTGAGGAGTTGAGGATCCCTAAGTTTTGGTATCAATTGCCTTACAAGGGGCTTGTGCTTAACAAACATGGAAGGTGGGTTAAACCGTGTAGAGAACCTGAAGATGTTCCTTCTCCATTATCTGTAGTATCTGAGAATGAACTGCATTAATTTGTAGATACATAGATGTTTCAACTTATAATATCAAGCAGTTTTGAGCTTTAAGCTTCTGAGTTTCGTTGAGGATGTTGGGCACTTGAATTGATAATGATTTGTGACATTGTATTCTAAATTGCTATTTTGGCATATTTACTACACCATGTCTTCACCCACACTATATATACTCTCATTATCCACATATTGTAAAGTGTGCTTTTTAGAGAGAAAACTCTAGCATACTCACTTGAGAGTTAGAGATTGTTATATCCACAATCTTCTACACAATACTTTATGGTTTTCCTCAAACTCTTACCTCTCCAAATCCATATCCTTGAGTGGTCGATAGTTCAAACACTTACCACATCCAATCTAAGTGTAAAGTGGGGTTTTGGTGCTGCTGGGAAACATTGGAAGAAGCCAAGTGTTGGCGGATGCAATCGGGCTGAATTGCGAGATCCAAAAAGCTAGACAAGACACAATTCCGAGAAGTCTTGTTGGAGTAGAAGCTTGGAAGGCTTAGGTGCATTAGGTAAATTAGGCTTAAAAGGTCTCTTGCTATTCGTGTATCCCAACTTATTGTTTAGTGGATCGATTTACCACTTGGAGGGCGGCGGAGAGATTTTTCGTCGAGTTCTTCAATTTCCTCTTCAATAACACGTCTTAGTGTTATCTTGTATTTGCATCTTTCTTTTCTACTCTTTTAGCTTTCATTTTATTGTTGATATATGATGAATATGACTTAGAGTAGTTTTATTGTTTATTCGTTTGCATTTACTCTATTCCACACATAGTTAAGTTAGAGTAAATCAACCGAGCCATAATTTTTTAATTTGGGGGTCTAAACTCCTCGTGTTTTTAGCACAAATCCAAGCTTTCATAATCAAACAATGTAAACAGAATAGCATATAGCACCTCCAAAAATGTATAAACACAACATAAACCATTCAAATCAAATGACATAATCATCTGACATATGGTAGTTTTTCCTAATGCATCGTGAAAACTTGCACATTTTAGTCTCAAATGCACTATTGTCTTAAATTTGATCCTTTAAATATGAAATATCCATGTATTATATTAATAATTTAGCATATCAAAAGCTAAGAAATTACTTAAAAGAAGAAAATGAATTGCACGAACAAATATATTACTTAAAGTGTGATAGGCCAAGAATATATTGACCCTTGTGATTAATTAATTGATTAATTAGCCAAATTTATTAATTAATCAAATTAACATGCAATGTACATGACAGCACAAAAAAATCACCAGCTAAAGTAAAATGCAGTGGAAAATAAATCTAACAAGGTGATTTGTTTTCAAATGGGGATAATCTCTAAGGCAAAAACCCCACCAGGTGATTTTAAGATCATCACTCTTGAGAATTCACTATTATCACAACAAGTAGTTACAAGTAAAGAAATCCTAGTACCTTATACCAATTTACAGTTGAACCCTTACCCCAATACCCAATTGGACTTATTCTGTAATGACAATCTTTCCTTGTATTGTATGGCTCCCAGTACGTGACTAACCAATAGATGCGCGGATCCCAGTACGCGAATTGATCACCAACTTGAAAAGGATATTAGCTGCAAAGTTCTTTAATTCATCACACGATGAAGATCTCAAAATTTTTTGGTCACAAAACCCTACGGTGTACAAACACAACAGCTTCTTTAAGATGAACTAGAGCAAACTAAGTTTCTGGTCACAATTTACATGAATAACATTTTGCTTCGCACTTGTGCAATTGTGCTCACTGTGACAGTCCTTAAAATAATCCTTATATATGTTAAGGGTTGTGAGAAAAGAAAGCCCAAACACATACGAATTGGATGAAAATCAGAACTAAAAATCTGTTTTTTATAAATCTTGACAGATACCCTATCTATCGAGCAACTATCGAGCCACGAATTGAAACAGCTTTTTAAGCCTCGATAGATACTAGCTGTCAAATTTTAATAAACAATACTTCTTCACTTAATTCTTGGACAAATTTACATAGCTTTAATACTTGAACTTGAAACCTTATTTCTTGAAGCATTAAACACGTCCTAAATCTACCCAAATACAAGTAAAGTGCGTTTTGTCAAAAAAATTAGTCAATTACATAAAATATTGACATATATTCCTAACATAAATCACATATATCCTAACAAAGTGCATAGGAAATAAGGAATCCCTCAAGTAGTATGCAATCTCGATTTACCAGTCAAATTAAAGCACAGAAAGAAAAGTACATAGCAAAAAAATGTCTTACCTCTTTGTTTTTTGTGACCACCATCGAACTGTAAAATGTCTCGGGATAGATAATTTAAAAAAATGAATCAACCTGTGCTTTTCTTGTTTGACCTACAGGCAATGGAGGTATGTCTCTAACAAGAACCGCAAATTGTTCTGGTTTCACTTCAGGAGATATAAGAGTGTAAGCTCTCAGTCCAGGAACATGCTTATAAACCTTCCATAGGAGGTAATACGTGACAAATGAAACCCAATAAGTGGCTATAAGAATTGCCCATAAGTGAGGACTCCTCGCCTGCATTTACAAACAGAAAACTGAATTCAGAAGAAATGATCAGGAATAGATAGCTTACTAATAAACAAAATAGAAAGCCATTAATAGTTTGAATTCATTACGAAACAATATATTAGTTGGATGACACCACCAGCTCTGCAAATTGTGCCCCTGAACATATTCATTTGATATGTTTGAGATATTAATTAGTGGTTGAGAAACTTTACTATATGCACTTTGACAAGTCTAACAAATATCTAAGTCATCTTGATCATTTGACAACCTATGTCCGGAGAGAATGAAATAAATTGAACTATCCATCCAGATCATGAAAGGTAGGGTAGAATACTTTAACATGTCCCATGTATAACTTGTTAAGGTCTCTGAAAGTCCCATTGCTTGCGGTTGCTCTTGTCGACTACAAACTATCGTCAGTGACAGCAATTGGTAGAAGAACTGGCAACAGCACTGTGCCAGATAAAATCAAGATTCCCAACACTTCAGATTAATTGGGAAAGAGAATATAAGAAATTTGTTGTGTTTCTCCAGAAAAGTTAACATGCTTAGGTCAAAAGTAACATGTTTTGACATATCCATACATGCTTAGGTACCTTTAGTTTAAGGTTCAGACAGTCAAAAGTGACATTCATTCAGTCCCATTCAGTCAAAATGTTGTAAATAAGGCACAACTGATACTGAATAGTATTCTCGAATGACCTAACCATTGCATAACACTGAAAAACTAACATGCTTCATTATCTATTTTATATTAAGGATTTTCATTCTTGATAAAGAAGGGAATTCACATGTTGATATCATTTGCAAGTTTCAAATTGTTGCAGATTAACATATATTCAATTAAACTAATAACTTTAGTCATTCGTTTGTTAAACTAGGGGTATACTATACAATGTGCTTTGCTTAAAGATTTCAGAATTCACATACTACCTATATTACACACATGTATAAGTCTGTAATCATGTCAATTTGACAAGAAAAAAATTCAGTGGTGGGAGATTCATACACCAAGACAAACATACTAGTGAAAAGTTTATGATTACTTGAAGCTGGCAGATCTCCCTTCATGTATTGAAGTGCTTGATTCCACAATTTTGTTAAGCATTTTGGTAGAGATTTTCAATTGAAGTCCTTAATCTCGCTACTGAGCTAAGCACTCGCACAGAGGTTTCCAGGCTCTATATCTGCCTCTCTCTGAGTGTTTTGCCATAGAGGAATCTCACATTTAAGCTAAGCATTTGCACATAGTTGCATGTGTTATAGGTTCTCTCTCTCGCTCGCTCTCTCTCTCTCTCTCTCTCTGCTAGTTGTAATCCATACTTTCCCCTTTATTAAAGTAGTTAGATTCTATGGGCATAATCACTGCGGATGCAAACCTTATCATTATCAGGCTGGTGCTCGGGAGGTGCAGCATCAATCATGAAAATACCAGTAAGAAATATAGTGGCACATACATTGTCTAAACATGCCTACATGGTTCTTTGTTGTATGATTTGGATGGAGGAGGCTCTGCACTTCATATTGCCTCTCAAAAAGGAAAGATTCTATTAGCCACTAATGACCGTGCTTGGGCAAAGGGTACTTGCCATGCCATCACACCTAGAACTGACCTCTTATATAACCAAATAATGAAGATTCTAAATTACATAGACAATGATGCATTTTGAAAGCTATTCTGCCATTCCAATTCCTCAAACAGCTATACAGATAACAATATGTGGAAACTTGCTAATAATTTCAACATTTAACCAACAAATTTGAGGGAAATTATGAAAAGAAAGCAAATGCCAACGCTCCATTTGTTAACTACAAATCCAAAAAAGGTATTTTGATTTAAGCACCCAAATTCAAATCCGCAAGGCCCAACTTTTGCAATCCAAAAACATCACAGTGAATAAAAAGAATCATTATGCCCATTGCTTAGGGTCAACAATGGGCTGGGTTGAGTTGACCCACCCTGTTTTTACTAGGCACATGGGCCTAGTGGGCTGGGCCGAGCAGGTCATTGACCAGTAGACAGGCCAAGCCGAAAGGAAAAATCTTAACTCATGGGCAATACCCATTTTGTCTTCAGCAGGTTGGGGTCAGATGGGCTATCCAAAGGTTTTTTTAAATTGCTTTTCATTTCCCTTTTTTTTAAGGTAAGACTCAAATTATTTCTTAAATGATAAAATCAAAGAATTCAAACTTATTTAAATTTTTTAGGGTCAAAACCTAATAATTATTTTCATTAAGGCTTTAAATAGTTTTTTTTTCTATCTTTTTAATAAACCAAAATTTCCAACATTTAAAAAAAAAAAATCAAAGTTACTAGGCTATTAGCAAAACATATATTTAGAAATAATTGAGTTCAATTACTTCTAGTATCTTAGTGGTTAGGTGTCTTGTCTTCAAGAATTACTTTCTCACATCCTCACTCCATTCAAAATATTTTGTTAAAAAATATGAGTTAACGGACCGGGCTAATAGGCCCATCCAACAAACTAGGCTAATGGGCTAGTTTAGTAGGCACCCATGGCCTGTCCCATTGGGCTACTAGACTGCCCATGAGTCCTTAGTCAATGGTATTGGGCTAGAGAGCCCATTATCCAAGTGGGTTGCAGCTTGCTAGCCCGAGGGTCATGGGCAATTTGGTGACCTTTCTCCATTGCACAATTATCTAAATTTTATCATTTTTATAATGTCATCTCAATTTTGCTATTAATGTTTTATCTCATGGATCTAACAATATAGAGAATACCACATAATTTTTAAATTTTAAATTATTACATACCCTTATATTTTTAGATTTTAAAATATTAAATTGGATAAAATACTATTTTGGTCCTTAAACTTTACCAAAAATTTGATTTTTATCCTTAAACTTTAAGAAATTTATTTTTCATTCCTAAACTATTAAAAGTTCACATTTTGTTCCTAAACTATTGAAAATGTTTTACTTATGTTCTTAAACTTTGATAAAAATTTGATTTTCATCCCTAAACTATTGAATAAAGTTTTTTTTACATCCCTATTTTTGTCTCTGAACTATTGAATTTTTTTTTTTTTTTACAAAGTTTAGGGATGAAATTTTTATTTTTTTTTAATTTAGGGAGGAAAAACAAACTTTTAACAAAGTTTAAGGACCAAATTAGTATTTTATCCTATTAAATTTGTATTGAATTATAGATAAACGGATCCAAATATTGTGATTTGTGAGACTCATTAGATTTATAAAATAAATCTTTTTGTGTATTATTAAAGGATAGAGATAGAAGTAAAGCTTAAACAGTAGCTTACAATAATCCCTTCAAAAAGAAAAACCACCAAGAAGGCAAAAACTCGATTGATATTCGACAATAGTTCTGTTAGAATTTAGAACTTGGCCAAAAGAAGAGAGAAACACCAGTTCTCAAGAACACAAAGTAGACGGCAGTGTCGATTCCTGAGATGGCGAGGATGTCCTTTTCCGTGGAGGAAATAGCCTCCCGGATCCACGCAAACGGATTCCGGGCAACAAACCACGTTGTTTCCTGGTTTTCTCGACAACCATGTGAACAACAGCATCAAAACCACGAATATGACAAAAGATGTACGTAAGGACGTGAAAAAGGAACTAAAATCCATCTGGGTCTCTCTCTAAAACTCTAAAACACTCATTCTCTCTCTCTCAAAGCAAAGGTAACCGTTAGGATGGTATATTTTTTAACAAAGAGGAAAAAAGACTGTCAAGTAAGTATGAAGATTGATTGGAGGAGGAGGAGGTGTTGTTGCAGTTACGATTCATTGCCAAAAAAAGCAATGCCATATTCCTTTCTTCTTCTTCTTTTTCTATTTTGATAACACAATGCCATATTCCTTGTTTGAAAGATAAAAGAGAGAAAAATGAAAGAAAAAAATACCTCAAGGAAGAGTACCTGGTAATTGTGGGGTACTCTTTGCTTTGCTTTTTCAATGTTTCAAGCTACTTCTGGGAAATTAAGCAAAGGCCAACAGTGGCAGCTCTACATTGAAGTCAGGTGTTCACACCTGACTAGCAAAAAAAATTATATATCTATCAACTAACCTATTTTGTCTAAGTAAAAAAAAATAAATAAATAGAAATCCTTGAATTCAAAATCCCAAGAAAAATATTAAACATACTGAGATCAAAATTTCAAGAATTTGGTTAAGAAAAAACAAAAGAGTATCATTAAGTATACAATATTTTCACAATAAATTATAAGTAATAAGTTCTTATTTAATGACTAATTTAGAAGAAAAAAAAAATTCTTAAAACTGTCACTGAAGATGAAGAAGGCATTGACTGGGTCATCAAGGATAGGAAAAATTATAAGGTTCTCATGGTGGATAAGTAAGTAAAAGATTCTCACCTGTTTAAAATTGTAGAGTTTTAAATAAAAATTAAATACTAACTCAGTAATTTTAAATAGATGGAAGTCTTTTACTGGAATGATGAACAAATGACGTAGTCCATCATGAAGACAGTATAATTTCTCCAAGGATAGATGAATCGACAGCAATCGAAGACAACCTTGGGCACGTGACATTCATGGAAGACAGATGTTGCAAAAGTTGGAGCTAGAGGGATTGCAGTGAGGTCAAAGTTCATCTAGCTATGCAAGGTCTCACCTGTACAATAGAGTTCTTGAGGTAAGATTTCCAATTAAATTAATTTAGACTAATTGAATTTAACTGTTCTTAGTACAAACTAATATTGTTTATACTTTATTAATCAATGTAATCATGTATCCAAATTCAATTGAATAAATTAATATAGTGCACTTAGAAAACTATATCTCACACTGTGTCTAAATTGAAACTAAAACTCCCAAAATACCCTTATATATGCAAACATATTTTTTAAAATATGAGTCAAATAGTAATATTATCATAAAATTTTTCAATTTTTTATAACATATACAATTATTAAGAAGTTTAAAAATATAGCCTACCAAAATAGGAGTTGGCCTCCCTCCCAATTATTAATTTGAGTTAGTCCATACTCCATAGTGCTCTTAAAAATATATTGACCAATTGATACTTTTAGTTTTCTTAATTTTAATTTTTTTATTGTAAATATTTTTTCTTGTATTTGTTAAAATTTTGAATTATTTATGTCTTTTTTGAAGACTTCATTGATTCCATTATTTTTTTTATTCACTTTAGTAGACGATTAATTTGGTAATTTAAATTAAAAATAAAAATTTAAGAATTTCATTATGAATATTGTAAAAGAATTTTGTATCACAAAATTTTTTGTATATATATATTCATGTCTCATATCAAAATAACTTAGGTACAATACAGGTTCTCTATTTGAATTCAAACACATAGTTGTATCAAATTTAATTGTCCTTGGAAAAAAAATATATCATTTGTTCTTCATTGGTTAATACAACATCACTTAAGCAAATATACACACATACATACACTTAAGTTGTATTTGGCATTGACTTAAAAAGCCAATTTTGTTACTATTTAGCTTATTTTTGCTACTATTCAGCTTATTTTTGTTATTATTTGATCCAATTATACTTTTTTGTACTATTTATGGTTTTATTATACTATTTCATCTACGTTTTAGTTTTATCTACAATACTTTCAACAAAAAATTTTCAATTTCAACTAAATAAGCAGTTCCCAAACAGACTCTTATGTATTTGAATTTAATTACCTAATATCTTGTACCTAAAAAAATACCTAATTTTCTATTCAATGAATTATGACTAATTATAGTATTAAAAAATATTATGGTTTATGTACACATATGCATGTATTGTTGTATGTGTGTGGGGGGTTTGTCTAGACTAACTTATTAGATTTGGAAAGCTTACAACAATGGAGGCTGCTTACATGAAAAAATGAGCAAAAATTCCTTTGAAAGTACCAAAGAAAAAAAAGCAATAACAGAAATATAAGATTCAACCAAACTAGAAATTATTATAAGACACTCTAAAATTTTGAAAGATAAGAAAATAACTGTCTTTCCACTTGAAGACAATTCCATGTCATTGTTCACATTCACATAGAAATCAAGTGTCATAATGTACATAGAAAGTCATCTAGTATTAAACTGATGATTAGTTGAAGACATGTGATTGTATTTTCAGATATGATTGCTGACATTATAGAATGCGCATCAACTGTAGTTTTAGGCGAGATAACTGACAACTAAGCCATAGAGAAACAAAGAGTCAAGTCTGGTAAATCCAAGTGATGGCACACCATGGCAGAACATGTAGTTTAGGTGAACAATTTGGTTTCCTGCTCTCTGATCTGGGCCTCGATTCTTAGTAATTATAACAACTCAGCTTGGATTCATTGTTAGATCGTGAGTGAGAAACTCTAATCTATTTTTATTTCATGTAATGAAAATGGTCAGGGGCTAAGAAGGAAATTTTAAAACCTAGGAAAATAAGCCTCACCAAATCGAAGACATTGTATGACAAAATAATGCAATAACCTAAAATGTAAGCAACAGTTGCTAATCCAGGATAATTCAATGATATCATTTTGAGTTGACAGTGAAAGATTAAACAGGAATAATAATATAACTCCACACAACTGGTGCAAATTAACATAATATATTACAGACAACCCAATGTCATGATTCCCAATGCTTAACATATAAACAAATATGCTAAATTTAAAAAAAGTTTTGCTAACCAGATTACAAACACCAACAAACACAAATGTACATCAAACTAATGACCCTGATCTTGTAACTTTTGACAAGGCGTCTTCAAACTGGTACACCATCAATCTTCTCAGAACTTAAGCTTGGTGGGATGTAAGATTTGAAAATTACTTCCATATTATTATTAGGAATTTCCTTTGAATCGCAGAGAGCAACTTCCAGAGGTGTATCACAGAAAAATTGGTAGAATTTCTTATGGCAGACAAAGCCAAATATCAGGGACAGTATGATGAGTGTAATTAAGAATGGTGCATAGTAGAATTTCTTCACCCCAAAGTAACCAAACATTGTAACTTGGTGTAATATTAGAGCTGCAAGGATGCGTGTATGCAAGTGTGGCCACATCCTTCCATAGCTTTCGTAAGATGGAACATAAACATTGAGTGCCTGTCAAATAAAACACAAGAAAGAAAACTAAATTGACATGAAAAAAAAAAGAAGCAAATAGTTGAGCATGCTGGAGCTCAGCAAAGAGATTGGTAAAAACATAAATTAACTTTACCTGATTTCTAAGAATTAGCCATCCCAGGCCAAAGTAAACTATACCAAATGGGATATAAATAGGAGCCATAACAGCGTAGCAGAGGACAATTGTGAAAATCAACATGTCACCAGGAGCCCTAGTTCCATACTTAAGATCTCCTGGAAGCCAAGCTTCCATCATCTCTGCCTCAGTCTTACAAAGATACTTCATCTTTAAATGGAATATAATTAGAGGAACTATTCTGGACAATTCAAGACCATAGCCAACAAAGAACCTGGGAAACAAAGAATTATTAAATCAAATGAAAAGTGACCTCTTGCAAGCAGATAGGTATGCAAAAATAAAAGACCAAATAATGTATTAAAAGAAAAAAACAAATCTGGAAGACAATCTATCTCATCAAAATCCTGATCCAAAAAAATGGGATAAGCCAGATTTTGATACAAAGGGTGCATTGGCACCAATAGAAATAATATAGTTCTATTTATTTTCCATAACCTTTGAGTCACCAAAAATGGTTATCCCTCTAGATCATGATCAAAAGAACAGCCTTCTCATCAACAAGAACCTTTTTTTTTTCCGGTGTTACAGAATACAAAAGAAACCATAAACATAAGAAATGCAAAAATCATAATCTTACCTCAAAGCCACATAGGTCAGGAAGAACATCGCATTAAGTGGCAGGCTATTCCCTATTAAGGAAACTATAGAGTTAGGATCCTTCTCAATGGTCTTCAATGTACTGAACAATGTTCCACCCACCGACACTCCAATGAACACATCTAACACTATAAAATAAAAATATTTCCCTGAAGATGCTCTTACTACATGACTCTCAGAGGGTATTCCCTCAGCCTTGGAGAGAAAGTGAAGGAACTTGGGCAGCAAAGCCAAAAAAATAATGAGTGCAAGCTGAGGGAGGTAAGCTTCCAACACTGTCTTGATCGCGTCCAAATTCACAATTGACTCTAAAAATGGTAGATATTTCTTCAAATTTTCCAATGTTGTTAAAGCAGAAATAAATCCAATTGGAATCATGAAGAAAACTATCGTCAAGGCCACAATAACATAAACGACATATTGTCGTACTTGCCTCTGATAGAACTTGATTTTAAGATTAGTCCATATCACTTGGCGAGGTTCAGGAGCATTTGTAACTGTCCATTTGTCAACCATTTGAGAATGTAGACTCTGAGCTGCAGAAGCTGCAATCACCCTGCTCTTGAAGAAGACCAGAGCAGCATTTTGCTGCTTCTCTCTGAGAGTGACTTTTCGTTCTGATTCCAGTTTTGGGGTTACTTCTTTAATCTTTTTAGTATAGTACTCTATGCTATCAACTTTATTACCAATCAGACCAAGGAAGCCAATTCTGTTAGTGGGCCTTGCTCCTTCTGGTTTGCCAGCTCTCTTTGACTCTGCATATGCTGCTTCAGCATGGGCAAGCTTCTTCTTGTACCCTTCTAACTCTTTCCAAAGTTTGTTCACCTAACAGAATCAATCAATGTTTATAATAACATATACCACCCCCAAAAATGTAAAAACACGCCATGAACTGTTCAAGTCAAATGAGATTAATCATCTGGCCCATGGTATATTTTCTAATTCATCTTGAATGCTAGCACAATTCAGTTTCAAATGAAATATTGTCTTAAATTTGAACCTTCAAATATGATATATCCATATATTATAATAATAATTTACTTAGTATCACCGAAAGCTGATAAATTATGGTAAAGTAAATTCCCCGGACAAATATATCACTTAAAGTGCATAGATGTAAACAATTCTATAAGTACTGTGCAATATTTAACAGTCAAATTAATGCACAAAAAAAAATATATATATATATATATATAGCAACTCAATGCCTTACCACTTTGTTGTCTGTGACCACCATTGATCTGTAAAACGTCTGCGGATAGATACTTTCAAAGTATGAATCAACCTGTTTTTGTCTTGTTTGACCAGCAGGGACTGGAGGTATGTCTCTAACAAGAATGGCAAATTGTTCTGGTTTCAGTCTCACTGCAGGAGACATAAGAGCATCAGCTCTCAGTCCAGAGACATGCTTATAGGCCTTCCACAGCAGGTAATATGTGACAAATGATACCCAATAAGTGGCTATCAGAAATGCCCACAAGCGAGGACTCCTCGCCTGCCATTTACAATGAAACACAGAAAACTGAATTCAGAAGAAATGATCAGGAATAGATAGCTAACTAACAAACAAAATAGAAAGCCATTAATAGTTTGAATTCATTAAGAAACGATAGATTAGTTTGATGGCACCACTAGCTCTGTAAATTGTGCCCCTGATTCCCTGAACGTATTCATTTGATATGCATGAAATATGATTTGGTGGTTGAGAAATTTACTATCTGGACTTTGACAAGATTAATAAATATCTAAGTCCTCTTGATCATTTGATATCCTATGTCCTGAGGCTGAGAGAATAAAAGAAATAGAACTATTCATCCAGATCATGAAAGGTAGTGTAGAATACTTTAACATTTCCCATGTATGAATAGTCAAGATCGCTGAAATTCCCATTGGTTTTGGCTGCTGTAGACTTCAAGCTATCATCAGTGGCAGCAACTGGTAGAAGAACTGGCAGCAGCGCTATGCCAGATAAAACCAAGATTCCCAACACTGCAGATTAATTGGGAAAAGGAGGATATAAGAAATTTGTTTCTTTTCTCTGGAAAAGGTAACATGTTTTGAGACATAAGTAATGTATGGCTAACATATCAATACAACCTTTACTTTAAGGTTTGGACAGCAAAAGTGACATTTACTCATTCCCATTAAGTTGAAATGTTGTATAGGAACAACTGTTACACTACCATAAAATGACCTAACCATTGCATAACACTGAAAAACTACATGCTTCATCATCTATCTTATCTTAAGGATTTTCATTTTTCATATCATTTGTATGTTTCAAAGATTTCAGATTATCATTTATTCAATTAAACTAACAATAATTTTAGTCATTCATTTGTTAAAATATGGGTATACAATGTGGTTTTAGTTAAAGATTTCATAATATATATAATAACCTATATTACACACACATGTATATGTCTGTAAGTATGTCATTCTAACAAGAAAAAAAATTCAGTGAGGCTAATTGCAATAGTGTCACACACCAAGACAAACTTTCAAGTGACAAGATTATGATTAAACATATCCACTTGCCACTCGGTTATTTATTTTATAATTTGATGGAGGAGGCTCTGCACTTCATAGCGCCTCTCAAAAGGATAGATTATATTAACCACTAATGATCAGAGAGGAGTTTGGTGATTTGGCTTTTAGAAAGAAGAATTTGTTGACTGAGTTGATGGGGTTAGATCTGAGAGAGGACCTAGTGGGTCTTTCTAGTGAGGATCAGATTCGGCGTCTCCAACTCAAAGGGGACATTGAGCACTTGGCTATTCTTGAGGAGACTTCCTGGAGGCAAAAGTCGAGAGCATTATTCGTGAAAGAGGGAGATAATAATACTCGGTTTTTCCATAGATTAGCAAACTCCCATAGAAATGCTAATCAAATTAAAAGGATGGAGGTGAACGGTATCCTTTATGAGGAAGAGAATGATGTTCGCTCTCAAATAGTCCTCTTTTACCAAGAGCTGTATAAGGAAACTGAGGTGGGGCGTCCTTCTATGGATGGGTTAGAATTTGCCCGTATTGAAGAGGGGGATCGGGTGTCTCTAGAGAAGGAGTTTACAAAGGAGGAAGTCTTCCAGGTTCTTAAGGAGATGGAGGGGGATAAAGCCCCGGGTCCTGACGGCTTTACCATGGCCTTTTTTCAGAATTGTTGGAGTGTCGTGTAAAGGGATGTAATGGATTTTTTTGAAGATTTTCATCGGCATGCTTCGTTTGAAAGGTCTTTAAATGCTTCGTTCCTCACTTTAATTCCTAAGAAGTGCAGTGCCGTTAACATTAAAGACTTTCGCCCCATTAGTTTGGTGGGTAGTGTTTATAAGCTGTTGTCTAAGGTGCTGGCCAATAGGATGAGGAGGGTTTTGGATAATCTCATTTCTGAGACTCAGAATTCGTTTGTTGGCGGAAGGCAGATTCTGGATTCTGTGCTTATTGCTAATGAGTGTTTGGATAGCAGGTTGAAGAGCAAAATTCCGGGTGTGGTTTGCAAGCTGGATATTGAGAAAGCTTATGATCACGTAAACTGGGAGGCCTTGTTTTATTTGTTGGGCCGGATGGGTTTTGGGGAGAAATGGAGGAGGTGGATTAAAGCTTGCGTTACGTCTGTTCGATTCTCAGTCCTTGTAAATGGTTCCCCTGAGGGTTTTTTTGGTAGCTCTCGTGGGTTGAGACAAGGGGATCCGCTATCTCCGTTGTTATTTCTTTTGATAATGGAGGTTTTAAGTAGGCTGTGCAGAAGACGAGAGGAGTGTAATCTTATTCGGGGTTTCCGAGGTGGGAGGCTGTGAATTCTATTTGGGGTGAGTATTTCCCATCTTTTATTTGCGGATGACACCATCATATTTTGTGAGGCCTCTATGGAGCAGCTTCTGTCTATTAGGCTGGTGTTGTCTTGTTTTCAGGCGTTCACGGGTTTGAAGGTCAATGTGGGGAAAAGCGAGATTGTCCCCGTGGGGGAGGTGAATAATCTTGATGCTTTGGCTAATGTGCTGCAATGTAGAGTAGGCAAATTGCCTATGAAGTATTTGGGGATGCCATTGGGTTCTTCTTTTAAGTCCCCCTTGATCTGGAATCCTATTTTGGAAAAGATGGAGAAGAGGCTCTCTGGGTGGAAGCGTCTCTATTTATCTAAGGGTGGGAGGCTCATGTTAATTAAGAGCACTCTCTCATGTCTCCCGACTTACTTTCTATCTCTCTTTACAATTCCTAAAGCTGTGGCGGCTAGATTGGAATATATTCAGAGGAAGTTCCTTTGGGTGTCTTCGGAGGGGGGATTCAAATATCCTTTGGTGGCCTGGGATAAGGTGTGTATTCCCGTCGAGAAGGGTGGATTGGGGTTAAGAAAGGTGGTGTCGTTTAATCAGGCTTTATTAGGGAAGTGGTTGTGGAGATATGGCCACGAAGATACCCACCTGTGGCGTCGTGTTATTTCTTCTAAATTTGGAGAGGGGCTTGGGGGGTGGAGGACTAGGGCTTGCAGGAGGTCCCATGGGTGCGGCCTTTGGAGAAGCATTAATGAAGGTTGGGAGAACTTTTCTAAGCATCTTTCTTTTGTAGTGGGGGAAGGCACTCGTATCCGCTTTTGGCATGACAGGTGGGTTGGTGATGCTACTCTAAAAGTTCTCTATCCTGAGCTTTATGAGTGTTCATCGGTCAAGGATGCCTGTATCTCAGAAGTTTTGTGGATTCCAGAAGGGAGTACTGTTAGAGTGTGGAATATAACGTTTTATAAAGCTTTTGAGGATTGGGAGTTGGCGGCTTCGTATTCTCTTCTCTGGCTTATCCAAGCTCGTATCCCTCAGGGTAGTAGGAGAGACATCCTTTATTGGAGGCTCAAAGGGGATGGTATGTTTGATGCTCGGTCTTATTACCTCGCGATCCGGGGTGCTTCGGATTCTTGGCTTCCTTGGAAGGGGGTTTGGAAACCTAAGATCCCTAAGCGGGTGGCGTTCTTTCTGTGGTCTGCTGCTCATAGCCGGATTCTCACCCTGGATAACCTCATGCTTAAGGGTAGGCCTTTGGTTAATAGGTGTTGTTTGTGTTGCATGGATGGGGAGTCGGTTAACCACCTTCTCCTGCACTGTCCTGTTACCCACTCTCTTTGGTCTTCGATGCTTCAGGCCTTTGGGATTCCTTGGGTTATGCCAGGATCGGTGGCGGATTTGATCTCTTGCTGGCATCAGTGGCATGGAAAGGATAAGTCGGACATATGGAATTTGATTCCAGGGTGCTTAATGTGGACTGTGTGGTTGGAGCGGAATCGCCGTTCCTTTGAGGACAAAGAGAAGACCTTGTTTGAGCTAAATCTTTTATGCCAGCGTAGTCTATTAGAGTGGTCTCGGTGTTGGGGGTTTACTAATTGTTCTTCTCTCTCAGTGTTTATGTCCTCTCTTAGCTTTGTTCCCTAGTAGTTTTTCTCATTCTCTTGTTGTTCATCATCATGAACTTCTTGTATGACTTTCTTTTTCTCATTTATATAAGCTTTCTGATTACTTATCAAAAAAAAAATATTAACCACTAATGAAATTCCTTTATTCCTTTCTTATTTGAAAATAAAAGTCCATCCCTTTCTTATTTGAAAATTAAATTCCTTTATCCCTTTCTTGTTTGAAAAGATAATAATATAGCCAAATACTAAATGCCATACTAATGTAAAATATTCCAGTTTTATGGGATTGGAAAAGGAGATTGGTAGAAACTCTTATCCTCAATTTTAAAGAGACTAATTTTGACTTAAACCCATGACACATTCTAAAATTACATACACAATGATGTGTTTTTGCAAGCTATTCTGCCATTCCAATTCCTCAAATATCAATACAGATCACAACTTTTGTGCCCACTAAAAATCTCAACAGTCAAACTACAATATTGAGGGAAATTATCAAAAGATTGTATCTTGTAATCCTAGGAAGACATTTGCAACTATAGCACACTTTGACTTCTCCAAATATCTTTTGCAACTACATCCTTACTTGAATCACCTCCTTCCCTATGCTATTGCTTTATTGTTAGACAAAGTTTGGTTACAAACTAGTCTAAAACTATCTTTTTCAACTCATTACATGGCAAATTATAAGATTATCTATGTGAACTTTTTTAACAAGTTACACTGCACATGAATAATCTCTTCAATTACCAAATAGTAAATTAAACTTTTTCTAATTTTAAAATCATATAATATTAAATATTAAACAATAGCTTTATAAGAATCCTCCAAAAAAAAAACAAAAACCAACGTAAGTAATTTGTCTACAATTTAACTCAGACCTGATTCTAAGAAAAAAAAGAATTCACATGAATTCTGCAAAAAGGAAAAGTCGATTGACAATAGTTTTACGAGTTATTTTATGACCACAATTATTATCACACTTTTTCTTTCCGTAACTACCCTATCTAGTAATCTACCACTTTCACATTAAACTACAACTTTTTTTTTTTTTATCATTCATAAACAGTCGCATAGAATAATCGTGGAAAAGATTGTGATCATAGAATTCTATTGTAATCCTACAAGGACTTGACCAAAATTACATGCAGAAAGTGACGGAGTGAGAGAGGGAGGCAGAGACAAACCAGCCCTCAAGAACACAAAGTAGACAGCAGTGTCATATCCCGAGATGGCGATGATTTCCATTTCCGTAGAGGACATAGCCTCCTGGATCCAAGCAAGCGGGTTCCGGGTACTGGACCTTCCTTTGTATGGACCCAAACCCTTCAAGATCCGATTCGGGTAGTAAATCACGGTGTTCCCTGGCTTCCTCGACAACCATGTGAACAACAGCATCAAAACCAGGAATATCACAAAGGACGTCCCTAAGGACGTCAAGAACGAACTGAAATCCATCTGGGTCTCTCTCTAAAACTCAAACAAACAATCTAAATTTGCCTCTGTCTCCGTCTCTCTCTCTCACAAAAATAAAAAGAAGGTTTACGAGTGTATTGGAAATGGGAAAAGCGGGTTGATGCATCATTAAAGAAGGAAAGCAAAAGATAAAGAGGAAAGAAGATACTGTACTGTAAGTATGAAGATTGACTGGAGGAGGCGTTGCAGTTACGATTCATTGCCAAAAAAAGCAATGCCATATTCTTCTTTTGAAAGATAAAGAGCTCAAGAAAAGAAAAAATGCCTTCAGGATGATTTGCCGGTAGTGGAGATGTGGGGTACTCTTTGCTTTGCTTTGTCAGGCTTTTTTTCTTTCAGTCTTGGGGAGGTAAAGGCAGTGCCGGCTCAACGAATTTCGGCCCTAGGCGAGAGCTTTATACGGGCCTTTTATTATATGTAATTATATTTTTATTTTATTTTTTCAATTAAAATTTATTTTTCTTGCTTTTTGATAATCAAAATTATTAATTAATTTTTTACATTCAAGTTTCGGTAACATTTTCTTTTTAATTGATAATATAGCTAATCCACTTAATTTTTCTTGTGACATAGTTGATCTTGATGATGCAAAGAAAATCAGTAGGCTGGATGCTCCGGACTTGAAAGGACTACTAGTTCTTTCTGCGGCCTGAAAAAAAAAAAAAAAAAAAGAATCAAAGGCGGCCAGGGCTGCCGGCCGAAAACCCTCCGATGGTAAAGTTAGTTTTTCTCTCCATATTATGAGTTCCAACTTTCTTGGTGTCAAAAATGAACGTACCTTGGCCTTGTCTGAAACAGCCCTTTTATAGTGTTCTTACAAGCGGTTATTAAGATTGGAACCTCTCCTAGATTCAAGGAGAGGTAGGAATCAAGTGTAACTTGCATAACCGTTTGGGAATTATGCTTCTGTTCCACAACGGATACCTGGCGGTTATGCGTGGGATAAGGGATTGTCATGTCATGCTCGGAGATTTTCCTAAGTGTAATAACCTCGTCTTGGGGGTCCTTGGATATGTACTGGTATGCGCAGGGGTTGTTTCGTCTAACAGACGAAGTCTTTCAGGACGAGGTTATTAGCGTTCTGGACGAGAGCATCATTCTGGTGATGCTTACCTCGTCCAGAACTCTTCTTCCTTCGACGAGGTAATTCTGGGTAAGTTCCTGAGGGTGTTTACGATGGTGGCCGGGTTATGGACGACCTTTATGGACGACTTGGAGATAGGCTAAATCAGCACCCTATCAGTTGCCCCCTGTTCAAAGGTCGTCCAAAACGCTTTGGTTTCTGGACTCACTTCAATACATTATTCCACGTGTCTCAAGGTAAAGGGTGCCCCAAATTATGCCACGCGTCATTATTTACTCGGATCAACCGTTGTGTCGATTTGGGTTTTTGAGGAGGCTGCCACGTGGTTCTTCTTGATTGGACACTTCGTTTCAGGTTTTACTTTTTCAACGCCTATAAATAGTGGTTTTCCTCTCATACCCTCTTCATTTCTCAAATTCTCTCGTTTGACATCTCTCGTCCATCGCCTCGTCTAGGAGTATTCCAGCGTCTCTAGTTTCCTTCGTCTAGAACCAGGTATTTTCTCTACGCTCGTCTTTAGGCTTCCTTTATATTTCCACAATGTCCGAGATTTTTTCTTCGTCTAGCAATAGCGTTGATAGGGAGATAGACGAGTATCGCAATACAACCAGTTATAGCGGCTCTAGTAGTGATAGCAGTAGTAGCGATGGCCATACCACAGACGAGTATGTTTCTGGGGTTCCTGGGGTTCCCATAGAAGTTCTCCAGGAGGAGTTTAGGACGAGAGTGTTGTCAGGGTCTAAGGCTGGCCCCTCTAGTGCCTCTTCGCCCACTAAGGGGGACGAGGTTGTTGAGACTGTTTATAGCTGTGCTGTAGGGACTCCGGCCAGGACGGACGAGAGAAAATTAGCATCCCTACGAAGCTGGTACCAAATTCCAGACGAGCTAAATCCCAGATTGGCCGTCCGTAATGAATGGTGTTGCCAACCTCATTTTGGTGTTGGGGTTTACGAAGCCTACCTTCTAGGGGGTCTTAGGCTTCCTCTTAATGCTTTCGCTAGGGAGTTACTTTCTAGGTTAGGTATAGGTCTGTGTCAACTAAATCCTAATGCATGGAGGCTAGTTGTTTCTATGCAAGTTTTGTGGAGAGAGGTTTTCGAAGGGGATCGTCCTCTTACCGTGGACGAGTTCCTTTTTTGCTATAAACCCTCTGAAATTAGTCAATCTCGTGGCTTTTATCAGTTCACGGCCAGGAGAAAAGACTGTAGGATAATAAAATCTTTGGTTACCTCAGATAGGAGTTGGAAGACGGAGTTCTTCTTCGTCTCAGGTCCTTGGGCAGGACGTCCTGCTGAGGTGGGCAGGGATTCATTTCCCCCATATACAGGAGAATTAGGGAACCTTCATCCTGAAGGTATGCTCACCACTACTGTAGCATTACCTTTATTGTGTATCTTTCTGAGCTAATATCCTCGTCCTTATTGCAGGTGTTAGAAGGCCGTCCTTGAGCAAATTCTATCTAGGACGCGTCCAGAAAGCTCGTCTTCATCCAGAGAGGGACTTCCACTCTTTGGTCACTTTGCAGCGTCTTGCAACTTGGGGACTTGGCCCCGAGCCCTCTCCTGAAGCCTTAGCCCACGAAATTACAGTCCGTCGACGTGAGTTCTCATCTTGCACTTCTTTTCCCCCTTTTTTTTTTTTTTTTTTTTACACTTATTATTATTATTATTTATTTTAGGGATGGCTACAATGAAGGAAAATAAAGGCAAAGGAGTCGCAGACGAGCGTCCTAAGCAAGACACCGAGGCTAGGGCTCGTCCTGCTGCTGGCGACAAGAGGAGCCTGTCAAAGGCTATCAATCTTGAAAACCTCCCCAGTCGGAGGGCCAAGCACAGGAAGTCGTCTAAGTCTGGGGTCGTCTCTCCTGCTGTCCCCGTTCCTCCTTCTCAACCACCGTCCATCCAGATCTTCAACGTGGAGTCGTCTGAGCCTGCTCCCACTCCACCGTCCAAGACCAGCGTTCCTGCCTCGTCCCAACCTCCCGTTGACGTTGTGCCCAACCTCCTCGAGAGTGAAGGTTTGGCTTGGGAGAGGTTCCAACAAGCAGTGTCTGATGAGGACGTGGCTGCATGCTATAACATGTCCTTGAAAGATTTTGAGCACTCGGGTTTCCACGATCTTTTCAAGGTAACTGATACAAATTTGTTCCCGACATTAGCTTTTTATGCTTGTTTACTTTGCTTGATACAAAAATTCTTATTTGTTTGTGCAGGCCATATCCAAGTTTATAGCTGCGTCCAGGCAGGCTACTAAGCTGGACAGGACGAGGCTGCTGTTGGAGAGGAGGATCAAGGAGGTCAAGGATGAGTGCAAGAGCTGGGCTGAGACGGCTGCTGAGGCTAAGGACGCGGCCAAGGATTTGCTAAACCTCGTCGAGGAATTAAAGGCTGATGTAGTGGAAAAGGACTCTCGTCTTGACCACTTTCAGAAGAAGACCGACGAGCTAAGCAATTCCCTTGTGAGGGCTAAGGACGAGGCCGTGGAGGAATTTAGGGCTTCGAAGCAGTTTACGGACCTTCTGGACGCCAACTATGCGGCTGGATTTGAAGACTTTCGCATGGAGGCAAAAGAAAGGTTTCCAGAAGTTGATTTCAGCCCCATCGTCCTTCAACTAGGAGGTGCTACCAGTTCTTTTCTTCAGGCTAGCTCTGAAGATGTTAATGTTGAAGACGATGCCTCTACCAAGCCTGCTGAAGACGACCCTAATGCCTGATGCCTGTTGTTTGAAAATTTTCATCATTTGTTCAAGTGTTTTTTGTTTTTTTTTTTTTTTAAATGTATGAGTACATTTGTCTCGTCCTGAGTACTTTTAACGGCTTTATAAACAATGCCTTTCAAGGCTTAATTCTCAAGGGTTTTTGGACGGTGGTCGTTCACCCTTTATTGTTTAATGAATGTTTATTTTCAGTTATCATTATTGTTGTTCCATGGACGAGTACGCGTATTATTTTCTTATTCAATTGCCTTTTAAGCAATGTTCCCAAGTGTTGGGTGGTTGTTTACACGATGCCCTTATGGACGATTAGCTTAGGACGATCATGATCGTCTCGACCATATGCTCATCGTTAGAACGCAGGTGTTAATGCCTACTTCCCTTCTTAGACGAGTAAGCCCTGGCTAAGGAAAACTTGGACGAGCATGCCTCAGCATTGTTGCTTTATCCTCATTCTTTTTTAAGGAAAGCTTGGACGAGCATGCCTTAGCATTTTTGCTTTATCCTCATTCTTTTTTAAGGAAAGTTTGGATGAGCATGCCTCAGCATTGTTGCTTTATCCTCATTCTTTTTTTTTTTTAAGGAAAGTTTGGACGAGCATGCCTTAGCATTTTTGCTTTATCCTCATTCTTTTTTTTTAAGGAAAGTTTGGGCGAGCATGCCTTAGCATTTTTGCTTTATCCTCATTCTTTTTTTAAGGAAAGTTTGGGCGAGCATGCCTTAGCATTTTTGCTTTATCCTCGTCCGTAGGTATTATCAGGGAAACTGGAATTCAAGTATATAAGAAATCCAAACCATATTATTACATGAACATTGTTCACAAACTTGGCACATGCTCATAAGTTGGTGCCTTATTTAAGATACTTAGGTACATAGCATCGTCTTTCATAAGCTAGTCTGTAAGTAGTACAAAAGTTTGAGAACTAGTGCACTTTTATTCATAGCACACCATAACAGTAGTAAAAGCAAAAGTAGATATAAACAAACACGCAAATCACAACTGTAATTTTGTCAGACTTCCCCTCGTCCTTGCTCATCACTGATAGTACCTTCGCAGATGTTCAACGTTCCAAGGATGCTCTAACTTCCGCCCGTCCAGGGCTTCCAGGTAGTAGGACCCCTGCCTTTTGCAATTGATTACCCTGTAGGGTCCTTCCCAATTGGGTCCCAGTTTTCCATGAGCTGGGTTCCTGGTTGCCAAGGAGACCCTTTTGAGGACAAGGTCTCCCACACCGAACCGTCTGGGTTTTACCATGGCATTGTGCTGTCTAGCCATGAGATTTTTGTACCTTGCCGTCCTTTGCTCCGCATCCATTCTTACCTCATCAATAAGATCGAGGTCAAGGCGAAGTTGTTCCCCGTTGTCTTTCTCCTAGAGCTCCATCACTCGGTGACTTGCCATATGGACCTCCGCTGGTATGACGGCTTCACTCCCATAGGCTAGTTTAAAAGGGGTCTCTCCTGTCGGAGTTCGTGCAGTCGTCCTATAGGCCCAGAGAACACCTGGTAGCTCGTCTGGCCATATCCCTTTTGCCCCTTCAAGCCGAGTCTTGATGATTTTCAGCAGGGATTGGTTTGCTACTTCTGCTTGCCTATTTGCCTGTGGATGGGAGGGTGAAGAATAGTGATTCTTGATTCCAAAATGATTGCAGAAGTCCCTGAAGGATGCGTTGTCAAATTGAAGTCCGTTGTCAGATACTAATACCCTGGGTACTCCGAACCTGCATAGGATATTCTTCCACACAAAATTCTTCACGTTCTGCTGAGTGATTGCTGCAAGAGGCTCGGCTTCTACCCACTTGGTGAAGTAATCTATCCCTACCACCAAAAACTTCATTTGCCGGACTCCTATGGGAAAAGGACCCAGGATATCCAGTCCCCACTGTGTGAAGGGCCATGGGGCTGTCATTGGGGTCTGATACTCTGACGGCTATCTGGGCACATTGCTATAACGCTGGCATTGGTCACATACCTTGACATAGGCTTTAGCGTCTGCCTGCATTGTTGGCCAATAGTAGCCGGCACGGACGATCTTATGGACAAGGGACCTTGCCCCTGAATGATTTCCACACGATCCTTCATGAACTTCCCTCAGAATATAGTTTGACTCGTCAGGAGCCAGGCATCTTAAGTAGGGTTGAGAAAAGCCTCGCTTGTACAACACCTCATTTATGATGACATATTTGGCCGACCTGACTCTTAACTTTCTCGCTTCATCCTTGTCTTCTGGAAGCCTCCCATCTTTGAGATAGATTATTATCGGACTCATCCAATTTTCTCCTCCTCCTATCTGCTGTATGTCAGGGATGTCTATGCTTGGCATGTACTGGATGTCGTCAAACCCGTCTATGACTCCTGCCGAGGCGGCTTTTGCCAAGGCGTCTGCTTCAGCGTTCTCCTCCCTGAGAAGTTGAATAAAGCTTATGGCTGAAAATTTCCGGGCAAGGCGTTTCACTTTGTTAAGGTACTTCCTCATTCGATCTTCTTTGACATCACACATCCCATTCACTTGGTTAATGACCAGTTGTGAGTCTCCTTTAATTGTTAACGACTCCGCCCCTAAGGACTTGGCCAATTCCAACCCCTTGAGTAGAGCCTCGTACTCAGCCTCATTGTTGGTAGTTGGATACTGCAGACGGTCCGCATACTCCAGCTTGTCACCCTCAGGGGACTTCAGTACAATTCCAATCCCTCCTGCATACAGTGTGGACGATCCGTCTACATTAACCACCCACATTTCATTTCCTTCGTCCTTGTTCAGGTCGTCCTGACTGGGGGTGAATTCCGCAATGAAATCTACCAACGCCTGCGCTTTTATCGCGCTCCTCGGAAGGTACCCGACATCAAACTCGCTGAGTTCAACGGCCCACTGTACCAGCCGTCCAACAGCTTCCAACTTGCTCATTGCCTTTTTTATGGGATGGTCTGTCAGGACGTTGATGACATGTGCCTGAAAATAATGTCTTAGCTTCTTGGAAGCCGTGATTAATGCGAAGGCTAGTTTCTCCATCATCGGGTATCGTCCTTCTGCCCCTCTCATCGCGTGGCTTGTGTAATAGACCGGCTTCTGGACTCTCCCCTCTTCTCTGACTAACGCTGAGCTTACTGCGTGTGGGGACACCGCCAAGTACAAATACAACTCTTCCCCAGGTATAGACGGACTCAACAGTGGTGCCGTCATTAGATACGTCTTCAAGTCTTGGAAGGCCTTCTGACACTCGTCTGTCCATTCAAAAGCCTTCCTAAGGACCTTAAAGAAAGGTAAACATTTGTCAGTAGCTTTCGATACAAACCTGTTGAGGGCGGCGACCCGTCCAATAAGAGACTGGACTTCCTTGATATTTTTTGGTGGCTCCATGTTCAGTATCGCCTGGATTTTATCTGGATTCGCCTCAATTCCTCTGTGCGACACCATAAACCCCAAGAATTTACCCGATGAAACCCCGAAAGCACACTTGCTCGGATTTAATTTCATGTGGTACTGTTGCAATGTATCAAAAGTCTCTTGAAGGTCGTCAAGATGTTTATCCTCGTCCTGGCTCTTCACCAGCATGTCGTCCACATAGACCTCCACATTTCGTCCGATTTGAGGACGGAACATATGGTTAACCAGCCTTTGGTAGGCCGCCCCCGCATTCTTCAACCCGAAGGGCATAACCTTGTAGCAATACAACCCTTGGCTCGTGACAAATGAGGTCTTCTCCTGATCCGCTTCATTCATCTGAATCTGGTTATACCCTGAGAAAGCGTCCATGAAGCTAAGTATCCTGTGACCTACCGTCGAGTCCACCAACTGGTCAATGCGCGGCAATGGATAGCTATCCTTAGGGCAAGCTCTGTTTAGATCAGTGAAGTCCACGCACATCCGCCATTTGCCATTGGCTTTCTTGACCATGACTACGTTCGCCAACTAGTCTGGGTAATGAACTTCTCGGATAAACTTCGCGGTGACCAACTTCTGCACCTCTTCCTTAATGGCATTGTCTCGCTCAGGAGCAAAAACTCTTCTCTTCTGACGCACTGGTTTTGAATAGGGACACACGTTCAGGCTATGGGTAATGACGCTCGGATCGATGCCAGGCATGTCCTCATGACTCCATGCAAAGACATCGAGGTTTTTCTTCAGAAACCGAATCAAAGCGTGCTTTGCCCCTTCTTCCATGCTCGCCCCAACTCTGGTAGACTTCTCGGGCTGGTTATCATCCAAAGGGACGTCCTCTAACGCTTCAGTGGGCTCAGCCACAACCCTCCTTCCGTCTATACTCATCGCCTGCATATGCTCGTCCATGGCCAGCATAGCTAAGTAGCATTCTCTGGCAGCCAGCTGGTCTCCTTGTACCTGGCCTACTCCGTGGTCGGTCGGGAATTTGATGGATAGGTGGTAGGTAGAGGTCACCGCTTTCCAGCTGTTCAATGTTGGCCTTCCAATAATCGCATTGTATGACGATGCACAATCAACAACAAGGAAATTCACCTTCTTGGTTATCTACTGCGGGTATGTTCCGACGACCACTGGCAACGTGATGGTGCCCACAGGTTGCACCTTCATTCCTCCGAACCCTACCAACGGCGAGTTCACTGGTCGAAGCTGATCTCGTCCTAGTCTCATTTGCTGGAATGCGGGGTAGTAGAGAATGTCTGCAGAGCTACCATTGTCTATCAGTACCCTCCTGGTCGTGTAATCAGAGATGAGTAGGGTGATGACTATCGCGTCATCGTGTGGGTGGTGAATTCGTCCTGCCTCCTCGTCCGTGAAAGTAACAGCCTGTTGGTCTTCCTCCCTCGTCCTGGGAGGTCGTCCAGACTGTTGGATGTTCTGCACCACCTTCAGGTATGTCTTCCTTGACTTGGACGACTGCGCCGTCGAGCTTCCTCCTATAATTACCCTTATTTCTCCTAGTGGGGGACGTGATGATTCTTCCACCTTGGCCTTCATTTTCTCATCTCTCTGGTCTCGTCCAAGGAAGTTCCTCAATTTTCCCTGTCTAATGAGATTTTCTATCTGCTGCTTCAAGTCAAAGCACTCGTCCGTATCATGCCCATGGTCCCTGTGAAAACGGCAGTACTTACTCCTATTACGCTTGTTGGGGTCTCCCTTCATTTTGTTCGGCCACTTCAAGGATGGATCATCCTTGATCTGCATAAGAACTTGCTCTAATGGCATAGTCAGGGGCGTGTATTGCTGATTCCTCGCGGAGGAACTGGCCTTCTTACCATCCTTATCTTTTCTCTCGTCTGCTCGAACTTTCTTTGGACGAGGTCCCTGGTCCGGATAGCGATGGTGGCCCATTTCCGAGCGTTCTGCCCTCTTTCTGTTCTTGGCTATGATAGCGTCTTCAGCATTCATAAAATTCTGGGCTGAATGGACAAGCTCAGCCATAGTCTGTGGTTCCTGCTCGTAGAGCTTATGAATGAACAAGTCAGAATTGACCCCATTGTGGAAAGCGGCCAGCAATAGTTTGTCATCCATCTCGTCCACCGTTAAGGCTTCTCTGTTAAACCGGGTGATAAAAGACCGCAAACTCTCATTGTCCCCTTGCTCTATGGTCAGCAGGCTAGAGGAGGAACGCTTGTGACGCTGTCCTCCAATGAAGTTGTTGACAAACAGCTTACTCAGTTCTTCAAACGATCCCACTGAGTTTGGGGGAATCTTGCTGAACCACACTCGCGCTGGTCCCTTGAGTGTGGTGGGAAAAGCTCTGCACATGATCTCGTCTGGGACCCCCTGCAGGTGCATGGTCGTCTTGAAAGTTGCAATGTGATCGCAAGGATCGCGATTTCCATCGTACGAGTCTAGAGAAGGCATTTTGAACTTCGGGGGTAGAGGGTGACTGTTGATGGAAGCTGTGAAAGGGGAGTCCGTTCGATGGACCATATCATCTACTGGGTTTGCTCGCCTCATATTTTCCCTCATTTCCTCCATGGCTTTTCTCATCTGGTCCATTTCTTTTTCCAAGTGCGGCACCCTTCTTGAAGCGGTACCCCTTGTTTGATCTTCGGACTCTACATTTTCCCCTCCTCCTTCCTGACTTAGGGCCCTTCCCTCCGTGTGTCCCTGGCGCTGCCTCCTGAGGTTGATCTCTTTATTCAACTCCTGGTTCTGACGTGTCAGTTCTGCCATAGTGGCAGCCATGGATTGTATGTGCTGAATAGAAGGCGGTTGCATTACAGGCGCTGATCTGCGATCGCGAAGGGGATTGCTAGAGGCATCCCTACTCTCCTGGTGGCCTGGGCTGGTAGCCCTTGATCTTGTTCGAACCATTCAGCCTTTTGTCTGGGATAGAATAACAGTTCCCACAGACGGCGCCAACTGATGATGCAAAGAAAATCAGAAGGCTGGATGCTCCGGACTTGAAAGGACTACTGGTTCTTTCTGCGGCCTGAAAAAAAAAAAAAAAAAAGAGAATCAAAGGCGGCCGGGGCTGCCGGCCGAAAACCCTCCGATGGTAAAGTTAGTTTTTCTCTCCATATTATGAGTTCCAACTTTCTTGGTGTCAAAAATGAACGTACCTTGGCCTTGTCTGAAACAGCCCTTTTATAGTGTTCTTACAAGCGGTTATTAAGATTGGAACCTCTCCTAGATTCAAGGAGAGGTAGGAATCAAGTGTAACTTGCATAACCGTTTGGGAGTTATGCTTCTGTTCCACAACGGATACCTGGCGGTTATGCGTGGGATAAGGGATTGTCATGTCATGCTCGGAGATTTTCCTAAGTGTAATAACCTCGTCCTAGGGGTCCTTGGATATGTACTGGTATGCGCAGGGGTTGTTTCGTCTAACAGACGAAGTCTTTCAGGACGAGGTTATTAGCGTTCTAGACGAGAGCATCATTCTGGTGATGCTTACCTCGTCCAGAAGTCTTCTTCCTTCGACGAGGTAATTCTGGGTAAGTTCCTGAGGGTGTTTACGATGGTGGCCGGGTTATGGACGACCTTTATGGACGACTTGGAGATAGGCTAAATCAGCACCCTATCAGATCTTAAATAGGATTTTATTAATTTTAATTTTGAAAAACTTCTTTCTGCAGAAGCAACTGTAACAGGTATAGTTAGTAATATTCTGTAAGCAATACATTCATTTGGAAAAGATTCTAACCTCTTTATATAATTTAGTACATTAATTGGAGAGTTTTCATTTGTTTACAAAACTTCTCTTAAAATTTTTAATTCTGAATATAAATCTAAGCCATCAATATCGGAATAAGTTTCATGTGTGAGAGAACATTCAAAATTAAGACAATTTTTTTTTCAAGCTATCATCATCTAGTGATTTTAGTTTTTCAAAATTAAATAAAAAACCAAAAATATTTTCATATATTTGAAATTGTTCAAACCTACTTTCAATTGAAGAAATAGCTTGATCTACTATATATAAAAAAATAATTAATTCTAAAATATTCTTCAACGGATTGTGTTGTCTCATCATTGACATTCTCATCAAACTATTTCTTCCTATGAATTATACGTTTTTCACGAAATATAGGCTCTATTTCCATTTTGGTTGCAATTTCTTTAGATGAATTCATAGCAGATGTAAATCCACCTTCTCTATATTTTTTTAAAAAAGACATGAGACCTTTTAATTGATCTATAGCAACATCAATATGCATGTCTTTCGATTGTAAATTTTTACTAACAGAGTTAACAACAAATAATATGTCATACCAAATAGTCATAGCTAGCAAAAACTCAAAACTTTCAATCTCATATGTTGCTAAACAATCAGCTTCACTTTTTGTTTTGGGATCTTCACTTGTTTTTGCCAGTTGTAACAAAGCATCTCTTATTTCTAGAATTTGAAATTTTATTGCTTTCACACTTTCAATTCGACTTTCCCAACGTGTTTGTGACAATGGCTTAAGAGTTAAATCTGTCACATTATCTTGTAAAATTTTCCATCGCTTTGTGGAAGAAGAAAATAGTATGTATATACGTTGTACTACTCCAAAAAAAGATATAGCTTTAGGACAAGAATTAGCCATATCACATAGGACAAGGTTGAGATTATGACAACCACATGGTGTGTAAGATGCTTTAGAATTTATATCAAGAATTCTTTTTTGTACCCCTTGTTTTTTCCCTTTCATATTAGACCCATTATCATATCCTTGTCCACGTACATCATTAATATCAAGTTCAAGATTTTTTATTGCATTTATAATTTCATTGAAAAGACCTTTTCCAGAAGTATTATCTACCTTTAAAAATTCCACAAAATGTTCATCTATTTTTATCAAACTTATTGAATTATCCACACATCTTAGTATAAGAGTCATTTGTTCTTGATGACTTACATTAGGGGTACAATCAAGTATAATTGAAAAGTATTTTGCTTCTTTAATCTTTTTTATAATTTTACTTTTAATTTCATTTGCTAATAATTGTATCACTTCATTTTGTATATTATGTCCAAGATAATGATTATGGATTGCACCATGTTGAATACGTTGAACATGTTCTTGCAATACTGGATCAAATTCTGCAATCATTTCAATTATACTTAAAAAATTTCCGTTATTTTCTTGATAGATCTTTTCGTTTTTTCCTCGGAATGCCAAATTATTTTTACCAAGATTTTTTACCACCGCTATTATCCTTAATAACACTTTTTTCCAATGATCTTTCTCTTTCTTAATTTGTTCTTGGACATTTCTATCAATTGTTTTATTCTTCAATAATCTTAGTTCTAAATCAATCCAAGTATTCATATTAGTAATATGCTCATTGGTTGTTTCGTGATTTTTAAGAATAGAACTAATATTTTTCCAATCCTTAGTTCCTCCATTAGCTAGTTGATTTGTATTAGATTTTGAATTAAACAACTTGCAACAGAAACAAAATACTTTATCTAGGTCTTTTGAATACACTAACCATTTTCTATCATGTTTCTCCCCATTTGGCAATTTTCGAATATAATGCGTAGTAGAAAAATGTCTAGAGTTCTAATCTATAGGAAAGTTTAGATCATCAACTCTTATTGAACCATTTTCTACTAACAAATCTCTTAATTTTATATCAATAGTTTTCCATTGACTTGGATCAAAAATATTTGTAGGAATATAGTTAGGTTGATCATTAATATTTTCTCTCTCCTCTAAATTATTTTGAGCTTCATTATCAAGAATGATGACATTACATGTTTGAACATTATCATGACCACCTTCGTTATTATCATTTTGTTGTATATTTTCATTATCTTCAAACTCTTTTTGATGAATTTCTTGTTTATTTATAAAACCTTCACTCAAATTTTCTGCAAGATTTTGTTTTTTACTAGTAATAAATTTGTCCATAGCTCCTTTTTGAGATTCAATTAGTTCTTCTCTTTGCCTTTTTTTTTTATTTAATTTTTCATATCCAGATAGATATTTTCTAGTAGACATTTGTAATTAAAAACTATTTATGAATAAATGAAGCACAATTTATAATAAAAAAATTACAATTTAACTAGAATAATATAAATTTAATGTATAAAACAATAGAACCTGGTTTATCAAAAGCACAATTGTAGCTTTACTTAATATGATCACTTTACACTTTAAACTTGCACAAAAAATTAAAATTACTATTAATACAAAGTAATTTATTCTAAATTTATAATTTTGTTGTCAATACTTTTTTGTTGTGCAGCAATAAACCCCTTTTTTTTTTTAAGCAAGGAGTCAACTTGAACCACAAAGCTAAGACCAGCCCACTAAATCTGATTTCTTTAAAAAAAAAAAAACAAAACAAAACGTGTAAGAGAAGAGTTCTAGAGAAATCTAAAGACTAAAGCCTTTAGCTCTTAAGTGGGCCCATTGACCAATGACTATTCAATATCTATAGCATTCTAGAGAAATCTAAACTTAAGAGAATAAACCAAAAAAAAATAGAAGCAGCAAACTCCTCTTAAAAAAAAAACCCAGCAGGCAGGCGGCAGCAGCAAACTCCTCTTCAAACAAAAAAAAAACCAGACACCCAACAGCAAACTGCAAACCATGAAGAAGACAAAAGAGACAAAGAGGCAAAGGAAGAGAAAATAAGAAACGAACCTGAAATGAAGATCTGTGAACACACCAAATTTATTGTCAACACTAATTGATGAGTAAGTCAAGGGTTTTTTTTTTTTTTTTTTAGAATGAATGAAGATGGAGAGTCAGAAAGTGAAGAGTATTTTTTTTCTGCCTTTTCTTATTTGTATCTTTTTTCAATTTTTTGCCTTTTGTAATTTTTTCTTCTGCAAGCTATCTTTTGTAATATTTTCTCCTGCAAGCTAAAGATTTAGTGATAGGATTAGCTTGCCTTTCATGTCACTTCAGAGAAACAGAACTTTTTTTTTTCTTCAGATGAGAACTGCAAGCTAGAGATTTGGTGATAGTGTGGTGATACGATTACTGTTCACGTCACTTCAGTCTTTTTGGGTTTGTGAGAAACGGGCTTTTTTTTTTTTTTTTTTCAAATAAAAAGCTAATATTATATAATATATTATTATTTTGGGGCCCCTGTTACAAGTGGGGGCCTTAGGCGGGGGCCTAAACCGCCTATAGCTTCAGCCGGCCCTAGGTAAAGGTACGTGGAGGTGACTAGCAAGCAGTAGACTCTGCAGAAGGATCAATCGAGAGTGATGCGATAGATACTAATGGCAAAGAACACATTGTCCAGGTCGTCATGGAGATAAATCGGCCTCAATCGAAGACACCCCTGAGGTACATGACATTGATGGAGGACATAGATGTTGCAGAGGTTGGACGAGGATCGAGTTAAGTGGAGCCGTGGAGGTCGGAGTTAATCTCAGATGCATGATATAGATTATACTTAATACACTAGTGTACATTACATTTTCAAATAAATTTAAATAGATAAATTGAATTTAATTATAATATAGATAATTCTCTTATAAAAATAATAAAGATAATATTGAAAATTTTACTCTATCTAAAAAATTATACCTAACTTTTATCATTTTTAAAAATTCTTCTTTAACATATACAACTATACAAGCCTACAAGAAGGAGTTCCCCCTCCCCAAATTATTAATTTGAGTTAGTACATACTACTCACATAACTGTAAGTTTGAATTTAATTGACAAATTTACTTTACCTAAAAAATAATGAGTAATGATATGTCCATAACATTTTCACAATATTTTTATAACGAATTCTAAGTGGCAAGTTATTATTGGTTGTTATTATTGTGGCAAAAAAGTAATCTTAGTGTTAAGTTCAAATTTGAACCAATAACAACTAACCACTTATAATTTGTTAAAAAATGCTGGGAAAATATTGTGGATGCATGTAACACCTACCTAAGTTTTATCATTTTAACAATTCTTTTTAAAATATACAACTACCTACAAAAACAGGAGTTCCCTCTCCCCAAATTATTAATTTGAGTTAGTACATACTGCTCTTAAAAAATAGACTGGCCAATTGCACTTTTTTTTTGTCTCAATTTTCATTTTTTGTTATAAAATTTGCTACTGTATCTCATTTATTTCTTTGAAGAATTCATAAATATTATTGATTTTTTATTATAGTTAAATTTAGTAGACATTTTGATAGTTTATATTGAAAATAAAAATCTGAAGAGTTTCACTGTAAGGATAGTAAAAGATTAATATTACTCCACATGAAAGATCATGATCAAATATAATTTTAATATGAGACACTAAGGTTCTTTTTATTCATACTTCTGTATATGTTTAATATCAAACTAAACAAGTTTCTTTTATACTAGTTGTTAAAACATGATAAGTTCTTATAAAATTATCTAATAAGTATATATATGTATGAGTAAAATTTACGTACAATTCCTTATGTGTTGTGTCATATAGTAGTTTTTTCATTTAAATTCAAAAACATGGTTGAACGAGATTTAATTTTCCATAAATCACAACTCAGTCTCCAAACAAAAATTACTAACTTTGCCCATGCTGTTATGACTGCTGATTGGGCTTTGAAAGTATACAAGTATACAACAATGGAGGCTGGTGACATGAAGAAATTAGCAAAAAATCCTTTGGATGCACTAAATAAAAGCAATAACAGAATTTTAAAGTGCCCTGTGATAATGTGCATAGAAAGTCGTCTAGTATTGTACTGATGATAATTAACTGATGGTAATTATAGAAGGCATGTGAATGTAGTTTTAGGTATAGTAGCTGACATTATAGAATGCATATATCAACTACAGTTTTAGGGGCAGTGGCGGCTTTAGGATTATTTTTTAAGGGAGTTCATAAGCAACATAAATTATATAAAATTTTAAACAAAAGAGAACTTGAATATATCATTATCGCAAAAAAGAAAAAAGAAAAAAAGAAACTGAAATATATAAAATTTTACAATTGAATTTTATGATGTTTCATATTTTGAAATTTTTGCATGACATATTTATTATCAATCTTACAAGTTACATCTCTTTCAATGTACACAGCCAAACAAACATTCATCAATTAATCTCCCATTTGATTGATTTTATTTCAAATTTAATAAGATATAAATGAGTTTTTTCTAAGGTTTAAGATTAACAAATTTAACTCTACTTTTATTGTTGGACTTATTAATTTTTTTCCAGATTTTATACCAAATTAGTTCCTTTTTCTTTTTTCTTTTTTCCTTTTGTGTTTAAAAAGACCAAGATATTGTTAAGAGAATCATATTCAAACTTATTTCAACTGGACTTAAAAAAATCTAGGGTCAAAGTGTTCAAATTTTTATTTTACGGGCCAAAACCAAAAAAAAAAAAAAAACTAAAACATTATATATATATATATATATATATATATATATATATATATATATTGATTGGTTTCAGTGCAAGGGGTTCATTTGAACCCCTGGGCTCCAAGTGGAGCCGCCTTGTTTAGGGATGATAACTCAGCCACGTTCATAGAGAAACACAAAGTCAAGTATGATGTATCCAAAGTGATGGCTTACTAAAACTTATCTAATGAAACAATCTTATAAGATATTTCTCTCACAACATATAGAAAAATTATTGGATGTTTCTAAAGCACCATGTCATAGTGTTTTTTCTTCTCACATTCATGGTGAATTTCACTGTAAATTTACTCCTATATGTGTGGGTCTCGCACATGTGAGTATCATATGCTATGAGAAAGATATCTCATGAGACCGTTTCATAAAATACCTGCACCATGGCAGAACATTTATGCTCTCTAAACTGGGCCTCAATTCCTCCTAATGATAACCAGATAGCTTAGATTCTTTGTCAGATCATGAGCAAGAAACTCTAATCTATTTTTATTTTCTAAAATGAAAATGTTCAAGGGCTAAAAAGAAAATTTTAAAACTTAGGAAATTAAGGGAGTGTTTGGTAGAGTAGTTTGAAATGAAATTTTTATAGTTTTTTAAAATACGTTTAAGTGAAAAAGTGTGTAAAAATGTGTGTGTAACTGTTTAAAATGTAAAAATGTGAGTTTGAACTTAGAAACCAAACAGTCTCTAAGACTCACCAAATCAAAGTCACAGAGCCAGCGTGACACCTAACCTTAAATTAAATTGCAACAGTTTTCTTCACAGTTTCTGTAAGTGCACAATTGCACCTGGCCCCAAGAACAGTTACGGGCTCAGGCCCAATGAGCCTTAAACAATATGAATTTGTAGAGTGTGGGCTTGAAACCCAGGTTAGAAGTGTCTAAGGATTAAACGACAAGTCAAAGATTGCGAACACTTGAAAACAACAAGGAATATTGTAAATCAACCTACTCGGACGTAAGCCGAGAGCTGTTCTTATATTCTCTCTTTCTCTTCTTCCTTTTTCTTTTTAGATTACAAAAAAGAGAGCCCCGATTCCTGTTCTAGGTTTCTCCTTAAATACTCCTCTTTTTGATACTTTGTACACGTGTTGCCCCAACTCACCCTTAACCTAGATATTTCTTTTCTCAGTGCCTTTGAATAGTAACCAGAAGTTTCCCTACCACTGTTCAGGCGTCACTTCCCCATTAATGCGGCCAGGGTGGTAGGTGCAAGGTCTTTAATGCGGAGGTGGCAGCCTTTATCTTTGGTATTTCTCTGACATCAGTGCTTCTAGGACATTCAAGGGTTCCCCCTCTTTAACCATTGGTCTTGACCGTGTCATTCCCTAACCTTTACCATGAAGTCTCAGGTTCTCCGGTGTCCGTCCGAAGGGAAATTCACCCTTGGCTAGATCGTCGGATCCTCGGCGAATGGGCCGACCCGTAGTACTAACAAGTTCTAAACCCAAGAGCAGGTCGGCCTTCCTTAGCATGGCCCAAAGGCCCACATTCCCATCAGGGTCTTTTTACTCCCCACAATAGCCCCTCAAAACTCTAATTTTCAACGTCCGAGGAGAAAAATAGGGTTTTGATCTGACGGGAACATACTCCACACACTTTGTGAATGATTGCACGTGTGGAAATCGTTTCGCGTCCCAGAAGATGCCACTTGGCGGTTTTATTTTCAAAAACGCGCGCATTTATTGCTGTAAGTTCTTGCTCTCTCTATTCTTAACCTTTTCTCCTCGGCTGTCCTCGTAGATATTCTCCCCTTTAGAGTTTAGCCTTTTGTTCTTTTCTGATGGGTAGGTTTAAGTGTCTAGTTGATACCGCCACTGGGGTGGAAGGCTTCAAAGCCAAGTATAACATTCCCGGCAATGTAGGTTTGAAATATTGCCCGGTAGAAGCCGTGGCCGGTTCTAGAAAAGAGGGAAAGGTTATCATCCCAATGATAGCCTTAATAGAGGGTGGGATGACCCTCCCAATGAAACCAGTAACCAGGGAGTACCTTCGCAACCATCGGTTGTGTCCCAATTAGTGCCTCCCAAACGTTTTTAGAGTTTTGGGTAGCGTCGATACTCTAAACGAGCAAATGGGTCTAAACCTCACCTGACACGACGTCGTCTTTCTGTAAGAGTCCCATAAACTCTCCAAAGTAGGTTATTACATTAAATCCCGCTCCAGCATCGTTACTCTAATCTCCTGTCTGCCCAAATCCAACAAAGGCATGAAGGATGACTACCTGATCGTCTCTGGGAACTGGCACGACGGCCTCCACTGCCCAGTTGAGTGGGGAGACCCAGGTGCGACACCTTAGGATTAACCTCCCCATCTCACAACTCCCTTTAATACTCACAAACATGCACACTAATATGTATTTATATTTGTTTAACTTTATCACTGGCTATGTGAATCTGACCATGTTGTTCACTTTCACGTCTTTCTTTGCAGATAAACAACACGTGCGTCCACGCTTGAGCCACTGCAGTGTTGCCGATCTAAACCGAGTGCTTCGCTCTGAGGTGTTCGTCAACGAGGACTTACAAATTAGAGCTGCTCATCTGATTCTGGGGTACACTCCCATCTCTTCGGACTTCTAGGAGATAGAAAACGCCATAGTCGCGGGTGACCGAAGGCGAAGGAGGATAAACGTAGCCCGGCTCAACTTTTTGGACGACTGCGATCTCCCTGACGCCCCTCACATCGTTTTGTACAACCAGCCCATAGTGGCAATTCCCCTCGCCGTGTACTCTTAGGTAACTGTTGTTCCAGAAGAGCAGGTGTCTTCTTCATATACACTAGACGAAGAGATAGATCAATTCCATTTTGAAGACACCGAAAGACCTCGAGGGAATCAATTCGTCGTGCTTTCTGACGAGGAGGAAGAAGCCACCGAGGCCTCTGGAATTGCAGGGTTAGTCATTGCTCAACCAGAGGACGAATCCGAGGAGGATATGGACAGGATGAAGGGTCTCCTAACCAATAGAGCTGCGAAGGTTGTGGAGAGAAAGACGGGGGGGGGGGGTCCCAAGCTCTTCAATATTTGCCACCTCCCCCTCCTCCAGCTGAGCCAAAACTTCCAGCCGAGGATCCCAAAAAGAAGAGAAAGGGGGAGGCCGAGGGGACGATCAGCAAGGACCCCAAGAGACCACGACAACAACTCCCACCGGTTCAGCAGCAAAAGCTGGACAAAGGCAAGGGTAGGGCTCGCTCAGTTGAAAGCGGGGAAATCAGGGACGAGGCCGAAGTGCGCCGAGCACCGACCACCTGGTCCCCTGACTTAAGACTGGACGGCGCACCCATCTCCTGCCAATACAGTATAAGGGCGGTTCAACAAGGCCATGCTCACCACTTGGCCGAAGTGTTGGAGCGCCTCTTTCTTGCCCAAGGACATGGAAACCTTGGAAAAAATGAGCCAGCCACAACTATTCCTCTCTTTAAAAAGAGACTTAGCGCTGGTAAGTTTACCCCTTTTTAGGAAGTTTCCACTTTTAACAATATTCAATCATTCATAAGTGCCTTGCTATATCTGACTTCCTCGTACTTTACTGCATGCCATTCAAGAAGTCTTCGTAGCCGAGAAATTTATAGAAGAGACTCGGAAGAAGGCCAGAACTGAGTTTGAAGTTAGGTTGGAGACTGAGAAGTCTTTGGGCACAACCCTTGCTGAGAACGAGAAGCTTACCTCGGAGGTGGCTGATCTAAAGAGAGAGAAGAATGGGGCCGAGGCGAATCTGAAGACCATGAAGACCCAGATAGAAGGGCAGCGCAAGCTCTTTCACGAAAAAGATGATGAGCTCTCCCAAGCCCAAAGGGAACGCTCGGATTTGGAGAAGGAACTTGCACTGATGAAGGAAGAAGCCAGCTCATTCCATCGCTCTTTACAGGCTACCAAGCAGACGAGCTACGAGGAAGGGGTAGCAAACACCGAGGAGCAGCTGACAGAGGCCTTCGCGGCTTTGTGCCGGGAGTACTGTCAGAAAGTCTGGGGGGAAGCTCTAAACGTAGCTGGAGTTCCTCTATCCTCGGATCTGAGGAAGTCCAAGAACGTTTGGCTTCCCCTAGAGATATAGGAGATTGAAGAGGCTCCTGCTGCTACTCCTACCCCTAAGTCAACTCTCCCTGCTCTACCTCCGATGGTCCCACAGCTAGTTCCAGATCCTACAGAACCTTCGGGTTCCAACAAAGAGAAGGAAGGAGGTGGGGATGCAGAGAAGGACTTGAGCCAGAAAATGGAACCCAACGTCCTTCCAACGAAGACAGCAAACAAAGGAAAGCAAGTCCTGACTCCCTTTAAGCTGGAGTTGAGAAAGACCGAGGCCACCAGTACCTCTCAGCAAGACCCCCCTCCAAAAGCTTAGGACCTAGCTTTAGGACTTTTCTTTTTCTATATCTGGATTGAATATGTAATGTAAATTTAAGTGATTAATGAAGGACTATTTCATTTGATTCTCATTTATGTCGCATCCATTTTACTTTATTCTTGTTATATTGATCATAAAGATTACCATTAGCACATGGTTAAAAAGGGGCAGAACAAACAAGTCTAACTCCAAGTATTACCCAATCCTAACCTCCACGCAATCATTCGCGTGTTATTAAAAACTTAATAAAAAGTGATATGGCTAACATGTTTAAACAATTCCTTGGTTAAAAAAGAGAGACCTCATATAACGATTAAAACATTTTAATGTGTAGCATTGTTTTTAGTAGGATGTAAGATCCGAGTTATTGAACAGTAAGGCACTAACTCCCAGACACAATAAGAAGTTAACTTTGATCAAGTTTATGGTCCGAGGACAGGACTTAACTAATTTTCCATTTGATTCTTTAGACCATTAACTTCAAATGTTAATTTTCCCAAAGTAGGAGGTCCGAGGACCCGGCATAACTAAGGTTCTGTTTAACAAGTGACAAGATATCAATTTCCACAAGGTTTGTGGTCCGAGGACTACACTTAACCAAGTTTCTGTTTGATTCTTAATGATTGTAACTTCAAATGTTAATTTTCCCAAAGTAGGAGGTCTGAGGACCCGACATAACTAAGGTTCTGTTTAACAAGTGACAAGATATCAATTTCCACAAGGTTTGTGGTCCGAGGACTACACTTAACCAAGTTTCTGTTTGATTCTTAATGATTGTAACTTCAAATGTTAATTTTTCCAAAGTAGGAGGTCTGAGGACCCGGCATAACTAAGGTTCTGTTTAACAAGTGACAAGATATCAATTTCCACAAGGTTTGTGGTCCGAGGACTACACTTAACCAAGTTTTTGTTTGATTCTTAATGATTGTAACTTCAAATGTTAATTTTCCCAAAGTAGGAGGTCTGAGGACTCGGTATAACTAAGGTTCTGTTTAACAAGTGACAAGATATCAATTTCCACAAGGTTTGTGGTCCGAGGACTACACTTAACCAAGTTTCTATTTGATTCTTAATGATTATAGCTTCAAATGTTAATTGACAAAAGCACATTTTATTAATAATAATACCTTCTAAGATTATTTACATTCCATGGGCGTGGTACAATTCTTTCGTCTAGGTCAACTAACCGATATGACCCTATGCTTGCTACTGAAACAATGCGATAGGGGCCTTCCCAGTTGGGGCCTAGCTTACCCCAAGCTGGGTTTTTAGATGTGCCAACAACTTTTCTTAGCACAAGATCACCAGGTGCAAGTGGTCTTAGCTTCACGTGGGCATTATATCCTCATTTTAGCTTCTGTTGATAGTAAGTCATTTGAACTATAGCTGCCTCGCGTCGTTCCTCAAGTAAATCAAGACCTTTTTCCAAAAGTCCATCGTTGTTCTCTAGGCTAAAAGAACTCGTCTTTAGGGTAAGAAAACTAAATTCCAGAGGTATCACTGCCTCGGCTCCATAAGTCATAGAGAATGATGTTTCTCTAGTGGACTTGCGCGGTGTGGTCCGATACGTCCACAGAATATGAGGGAGCTCTTCTACCCATCTGCCTTTCACATCGTCCAACCTTTTCTTCAGCCCACTGACAATGACCTTGTTAACGGCCTCGGCTTGCCCATTTCCTTGAGGATAAACTGGGGTGGAATATCTATTTATGATACCCATGTCACCGCAATACTTCCTAAAAGCCTTACTATCGAACTGAGCACCATTGTCTGAGATGAGTGTGTATGGTATTCCGAATCTAGTGACAATGTTTTTCCAGACAAATTTCTTGGAGTCAACATCTCTAATATTTGCTAAGGGTTTGGCCTTAACCCATTTAGTAAAATAGTCCGTTCCCACGAGAAGCCATCTTTTGTTACCTGTTGCCCTTGGAAATGGCCCAACTATGTCTAGTCCCCACTGTGCGAAGGGCCAAGGACTGGAAAGGGGGTTAAGAACTCCTCCAGGTTGATGAATATTAGGGGCGAACCTCTGACACTGATCACATTTCCTGGCATAGTCTTGAGCCTCTCTTTGCATATTGGGCCACCAATAACCCTGAGTCAGAGCTCTGTGGGCTAAGGATCTTCCCCTAGTGTGGCTGCTGCAAATCCCTTCATGCAGTTCTTCTAGAAGCCCTTCCGTTGAGTCAGGGTGTACACACAACAAGTACGGTCCTGAAAAGGATCGTTTGTACAGTTTCTGGTCCTCGGACAACCAGAAACGTGGCGCCTTTCGGTGTATCTTATCTGCTTCAGATTTGTCCTCAGGAAGGACATCGTTCCTAAGAAAAGATATGACCAGGTCGATCCAACTAGGTCCAGGCCTTATTAGATGGATGCGAGGCGCGTTGGCAATGACAAGAGAGGGTTCTAGTAAATCCTCAACGAGGATAACCCTAGGTAAACCTTGAGCCGAGGATGTTGCCAGCGTGGCTAAGGAGTCTGCATGGGTGTTTCCGCTCTAAGAGATATGAGTTAAGGCGAAGGAGTCAAATTCAGTTTGCTGGCGCTTGATCTGGGCCAAATATTCCTGCATCCTTGGATCTCTAGCCTCCATGGTCCCCGTGACCTGGCCGACCACCAGTTAAGAGTCCGAGAAGACATGGATTTCCTTTCCACCCATTCTATGCACCATTTTCATGCCTACCAAGACCACTTCGTATTCGGCCTCATTATTAGTGGCCGAGAATGCCAATCTCAAAGGCTTTTCGAAAACAATTCCCTCGGGGGACGTCAGGACAAGTCCAACACCTGACCCTCTCTGATTGGCTACCTCATCCACATACAGTTCCCAAATCAGAGATACCGCTGCTGTGATCAAACCAACTGATTTTTCACCCATGTGGGCCTCCTTTAGAGTTTCTTCCAGTAATGGCTCGGCGAATTTCGCCACCAAGTCGGCGAGGACCTGACCCTTCACCGAGGTGCGAGGCTTGTATTTAACATCAAAACCCTCAAGGATGGTCCCTCACTTTGCTATCCTTCCTGAGTAGTCGACACTACGCAGCACTGCCTTGAGGGGCAACTGGGTTAGAACAACTACTGTGTGGGATTGAAAATAATGAGGAAGCTTTCGCGTGGCATGAACCACGGCCAGGAGAGCTTTCTCCAAGGGTTGATAACGCACCTCGGCATCACCTAAAGACTTACTAATGTAATATACCGGTCTTTGTACCCCGTTATCATCTCTTATCAAGACCAAGTTGATCGCGTGGATGGCCACTGCCAGATAAGCAAACAAAATCTCATGTGTCTCCGGACGAGACAGAATGGGTGGCCAAGAAAGATATTGCTTGAGCTGTTGAAAAGCTAATTCGCAGTCCTCGGTCCATTGAAACCCTTTCCACTTATTCAACAGTTGGAAGAAAGGACGACACTGGTCAGCTGACCGAGATATGAACCTATTCAAGGCGGCAATCATTCCCGTTAACTTTTGAATTTCTTTTGGGTTCCGAGGAGGCTGCAAGTCCTGAATAGCCCTGACCTGCACCAGATTTACCTCTATGCCTCTATGAGTAATCATGTATCCCAAGAACTTTCCAGACCCCACGCCGAAAGAGCACTTTGAGGCGTTAAGGCGCAACTTGTACTTTCTCAGTATCTGAAAGGTATTGACCAAATCTTTCACGTGTGAGGGCATTGTTTTGCTTTTCACCACCATATCATCGACATATACTTCAATAGTTTTCCCCATCTGCTGTTCGAACATTCTGGTCATCATCCTTTGATAGGTAGCCCCAGCATTCTTCAAGCCGAATGACATGACCTTATAATGATAATTTCCCATCGGTGTAATGAAAGCAGTCTTCTCCTGATCCTGTAATGCCAAGGGAATCTGGGGGTAACCCTGGAAGGCGTCCAAAAAACTCATCTGAGGATGTCTGACAGTGGCATCTGCCAGTTGATCAATACGTGGCATTGTGAACGAATCTTTAGGACAGGCCTTGTTCAGATCAGTGAAGTCCACACATACCCTCCACGTTCCATTGTTCTTTTTAACAACAATAGTATGAGCCAACCATTCGGGGTAGAAAACTTCTTTGATAGCCCCCGCCCTTTTGAGTTTAAGAACCTCTTCCTTCACAGCCTCAGAATGTTCTCTAGAAGATCGCCGAGGTGGCTACTTCCTCAGAACAATAGCTGGGTTGATATTTAAGCGATGACAAATGAAGCCCGGATCCACGCCTGGAGCTTCGTAAGGACCTCACTCAAAAACATCAACATTGTCCTTCAAGAATTCTAACAATTCCATCTTCTCTTGGTGCGGAAAAAGTACACTAACTTAGAAGAATCTCTCTGGGTCATCGGCTACTGGAAACTTCTCTAGCTCCTCGTAATGTGTCTCATCTCCTGTCACCATTCCAGATGAATCAGGAGCCGTTAACTGCTATAAGTCTTTGGTGATTAAAGCCAAAGACTTGGCTTTTGTCTGACGTAATACCGCAGCCGATACGCACTGCTTGGCTACCGATTGGCTGCCGAGGATTTCCTCAACACATTCCCTCGAGGGGAATTTAACTTTAACGTGCAAGGTAGAGGAGACAGCCTCAAGCGCGTGCAGCCAGGGCCTGGCGAGGATGGCTATATATGGAGAGTACACGTCAACCACGATGAAATCCACCTCAACCATTTCTGAGCCGGATTGAACGGGCAAACGAATCTATCCCTTCGGCACGACGACTCTCCCTTCAAAGCTTATAAGCGGGGAGTCATAAGGGGTAAGATCTTCCAGCTTCAATCTCAATCCCTTAAATAAATCAGGGTACATGATATCTGCATCGCTACCCTGGTCTATCATCACCCTCCTCACATTATAGTTTCATATTCTAAGCGTAACCACAAGAGCATCGTCATGGGGTTGGATAGTCCCTACTTTATCTTCCTCAGAAAATCTCAAGACGGGCAAATTGAGCTTCAACCTCTTCGGCTGCCGGCCGTGTCCTCGGCCTGAGAATGAGAAACTGCCATCACCCTAGTGGGGGCCGAACCGGTCCTGCCAGGTGCAGCAAAAATAACATTAATTGTTCCCAATGCTGGCCGAGACGAATTGTTCCTCTGGTTGTTTGAGCCAACTTGACTGACCTGCCCAGTGGGCTGACACAAGTGCTGCTTTAACCTTCCCTCACTGACGAGCTGCTCCAGATGGTTCCACAAGGTCCAACAGTTCTCGGTAGTGTGGCCCACGTCCTGATGGTACTGACAAAGGAGGTTTTGATTTCTTTTCGCAGGGTCCCCTGCCATCTTGCTGGGCCATCTGAAGAAGGGCTCTTTACGAACTTTCTCTAGTAACTGATGCACTGGTTCTCGGAACACAGTATTTACAGCTTGACGTGCTGCCGAGCCGGACTGCCCGAAGTAATCCCTCATCGACTTGTTGTTGTGATATCTGTCCGACCTGAAATCCCTTCTCTCCTGCGGGATAACCTTCTCATTTCCCTTCCCCTGCTGCTGGTCTTCCTCTACCCTTTTGTACTCATCAATACGATCCATAAGGCGGCATACGCTACGAACGGGCTTTTTTGTCAAATACTTTCTTAAGTCGTGGTCAGTAGGAAGACCTACCTTAAAGGTATTAAACGCCACCTCATCAAAATCACCATCTATTTCATTAAACATTTCATAGTATCAGTCGGAGTATGTTTTCAGCATCTCCCCTTCCTTCATGGCCATGGAGAGCAGCGAGTCCAATGGCCAAGGGACTCTGCTACACGTAATGAACCGTGAAGCGAATGCCCTAATTAGCTCCCCAAATGAGCCTACAGACCCCGATTTGAGACCATTAAACCATCTCATAGCCACAGGTCCCAAGCTGGAGGGGAAAACTTTACACATCAGAGTCTCGTTGTGAGAGTGCACCGCCATCCTCTGGTTGAAGTGACTCACGTGCTCCACCGGATCAGTCCGGCCATTATAGATGGTAAAGTTGGGCTGGGTGAACCTCCTGGGAAGCCTTCCTTTATCAATCCTCTGTGTGAATGGAGATTTGGAGAGTTGGTGCAACGCCCTACTCATAGCGTCGTTGCTTAAGCCCCTTGAATAAAGCTTCTTACGTCTGCGAGTTGGCTGGTCGTCCTCCTCACCGGAGGACGTTACACTGGTGGGGGAGCGCGACCTCGAGCTGTAGCCATCTCCCCTATCCTCCTCAGAGGAAGGATTAGACGAGGACGGTGAAAACCTGCGTTTAGAACGGCGTAACTTCCTCTTCAAACGATTAATTTCATTCTGCATGGATTTAGAACCCTCCTCGTGAGTAGTGCTACCCCCACCATGAGTATGGCTGGCGCCTGGGTACTCTGTGTGGACGCTTCCCTCAAGATCCCTTCGATGTTCAAGACGCTCGAAATGGTCCTCTGTAAGTGCACAATTGCACCTGACCCCAAGAACAGTTACGGGCTCAGGCCCAATGAGCCTTAAACAATATGAATTTGTAGAGTGTGGGCTTGAAACCCAGGTTAGAAGTGTCTAAGGATTAAACGACAAGTCAAAGATTGCGAACACTTGAAAACAACAAGGAATATTGTAAATCAACCTACTCGGACGTAAGCCGAGAGCTGTTCTTATATTCTCTCTTTCTCTTTTTCCTTTTTCTTTTTAGATTACAAAAAAGAGAGCCCCGATTCCTGTTCTAGGTTTCTCCTTAAATACTCCTCTTTTTGATACTTTGTACACGTGTTGCCCCAACTCACCCTTAACCTAGATATTTCTTTTCTCAGTGCCTTTGAATAGTAACCAGAAGTTTCCCTACCACTGTTCAGGCGTCACTTCCCCATTAATGCGGCCAGGGTGGTAGGTGCAAGGTCTTTAATGCGGAGGTGGCAGCCTTTATCTTTGGTATTTCTCTGACATCAGTGCTTCTAGGACATTCAAGGGCTCCCCCTCTTTAACTATTGGTCTTGACCGTGTCATTCCCTAACCTTTACCATGAAGTCCCGGGTTCTTCGGTGTCCGTCCAAAGGGAAATTCACACTCGACTAGATCCTCGGATCCTCGGCGTATGGGCCGACCCGTAGTACTAACAAGTTCTAAACCCAAGAGCAGGTCGGTCTTCCTTAGCATGGCCCAAAGGCCCACATTCCCATTAGGGTCTTTTTACTCCCCACAGTTTCCTTGAAATTGTTTTCGTCAATGTGTTATATGGTTTTCAATTGTGAATCAAATCCGTTTTCTTCACACTAAAATTTCAAATATCACTTTTCCCCTTGTTATATGGTTGAAAAAAAATGAGAAATAATACGTCCACAACATTTTCACAATATTTTTACAACAAATCCTAAGTGACAGGTTGTTACTGATTGTTATTGTTGGCGCAAAATAGTAATCTTAGTGTTAGGTTCAAATTTGAACCAATAACCACTAACCACCTGTGATTTATTGTAAAAATATTGTAGACGTGGCATCTCTCAAAAAAAAATTCCTATTACCCAAAAAAAAATGTTTTTTCCCCCCACTTTACATCGAGTAAGGGGTTCAACTTCAATGCCAAAATTTGAATTTTCTCCGTGAAATAGTCCAATAGTGTCACTCATGACTCAACCATAAGGATTTTTTTTTTAGGCGACCATAAGGAAAACTAACAAATTTGAAGATTTGGTGAATTAATTACGGAAAAAAAAAAACTAAAAAATGAATTCTAAAATGTTGGTTCGCATTCATACAACGAATTCTAAAATTTTGGTTCACATTCGTACCCAGATTACTTTTTTGCTGAAAAAAAAAAAACAAACAAACAAACAAAATATACAAACACTCATTTAAAGTATTAAGGGCTTATTCTCATTAAAAGAAATATATATATATATATATATATATATATATATATATATATATATATATATATATATATATATATTAGGGTCTTTTTTTTCTTTTAAATTTTATTTTTTATTTCCATGTTTAACTCATAATTTAGGAGCATTTATAATATATATATATATATATATATATATATATATATATATATATATATATATATATATATATTTGACTTCAAATCATGATTTCAGTGCAAAAAGTGTGTACTGTGTACATATATTGATAAGGAAGTCCATTTATGGAGGAATTGTTATTGGGTTTCTTGTAAGGGGAAAAATTGTGGAAAAGCATTTTTTTTTTTTTTTTTTTTTTTAGAGAAAGAAAATTGTGGAAAAGCTAAAGTGCAGTTTCTCAAATTTTATTAATGCCGCTTCTCTATGAACCATGAAAGATGCTTGGAGTGCCTATCAAAATAGGCAAAATCCTACTCTTAACCTATTCATGTTGCCACCTATTATCCAATAACATTCTGAGTTACAATTACCATTCTTGTAACATCATAAACTAAGCTTTTGCTCCAGACACATCATAAAAAGATCTTAAAAATTAACGCTCAAAATCCAAAGATGAAAAATATGACTACTTAAGACACGAGCATTAAAATTAGACTGAATTCTGGTCTAAGGGTCTACAAACAAACTTAATATAATTCCTAGAGTTCTTCACAAAATGAAACATAGTGGGTGAATTTATACAATGTGAGGCTTGAAACAACTCCAGCTTTCTTCACCTTCGGGCAATATGGACACCATAAATAGCCTCAAGGTCATTTTCAAGGCTAAAAACACACTCATCTCCAGGTTGAATGAGATTCGCCTTGCTAAAATCTTTCCATCCGCTTGTCAATATCTTGAAATTGGGTCTCTCATGGTAGAGGACTGGCCACATTCTCGTAGCTGAATCTCGCAGATAGACAACCTTCCTTTCCATTTTCATTCGTTCCTTGTATGAACTTGGCAAGCATGTGGGCAACTCCTGCATTATATGTGTTTGAGGAAGGTGAAAATAAATCAGTAGATACAGAAAGACTCACCAACACCATGCCATATACTGATCAAAAGGTTGTATTTAAATCTTTCAGATCAATACGAGCACATTTGTATGTGCGCATTCGTTTACATATTGTGTTCTACAAATGATAGTGTTAATGTTTCCATTTATTGACTAAAAGGTATGATTTAAATCTTTCTGATTAAATTCCAGAAAGCATGCCAACAACAAGATTTCAATTTTTCAATTTTTAATTACATAATTCAACCTATAAAACAAAAGGCAGTTACATAATTCTGTCAAAACAGTAAAATTGATTATAAAGAAGCATATAACTTCCAGATGCCCGTTATCAGCAATAGGAATGACAATATTTAGAGAGAATAACAGGATAACTGAAACAAAACGCAACGACTGCTATTTGTGACAACATATATGGTTGATCAAGATCAAATTAGTTATGTAAGACCAGTTAAAAAGTAGATAGTAACAACATAAAGAAATGCTAATACTCGATAGGCTAATCAATGAATAACATACAAGAAAAGATTGATCTTCTGTGGCTATTGAATCACATACAAGCTTCGAAGGTTCTATCAATGGAGGAAATACGAACCAGAGAGAGAGAAATGTAAACTTGTAAAATGAATTTCTTGTATTAAATTATCAGACTCTGTTCTCTTATATATTGAGAACAGAGGTGTAAACAGTAACAGAAATATTCAGCTGTACACGTGTATTAAATCTATAACTAACCTAACTAACTCATCAATTCTGTACAGTATTAAACGACAGCAATATATCATCAACTATACTAAGCTACTGTAGTTTACTCCTATATGTACAAAATACAAATAACAAAGATATGTACAACCTATCTAATACTTAACAGTGGCCACCAAACTGGAGACACTGGGTCTGGGTGTACTCTGTGAGAGAACCCCAATTGGGTCAACAGGTTCATCTTTCACCGCTATATGACCTTTGTCATCATCTCCAACATTTGTGTCAGCACTCTGAATATGCTCCTCCTTGATCACCTTTGACTCCTTACCTGCATTTTATTACAAGCCAAGTTATAAAGTGAAAAATACTAATAATCAAAAAGAAAAACCAACCAGTGCCTACTTAAACAACTACAACCAAGCCTTAGTTATTAAACAACATGACTTGAACATAAAACATGACCCTGTATTTCTTGAGTTTTGTCCTTATGAGTGCACGAATCTGGAGTCATCTTCTCCACAGGCTCATTTTTAACGATTCCCATCAATTCATCTGTTTCAAAATAGCAAAACTTTTTGTCAGGTAAAACATATTAAACGATCACCATAATTCATGATGAAAAATGTAGCTTTTGAGACGAAGAAGAAACAACTGCTGCATGCCCAACAAACACGAATAGAACATATAATTGCAGTAAACACAAACCATTTTGACAGTCCTGCTTCTCAGAGATATTAGGAACAGCAGAGGACTCTGACATTGCAAATTTCTGTGCAGCCGATCGAGTTGAGCAAAAGTACGATCGTTTCGAGGGAAAAAAAATATTTGGTACCGAATAAAATAGCAGTTGGTTATAAAAAAAATCCAATGATTGAGAGATACATGCAAAATAACGGTATCAGCGCTTTCCAAAAAAAAAACCGTATCAGCATTCCGATATTAGTGGGTGGTTATTTAAAAATTTAAACAATAGCCTTAGATTGTAAAATTATTTTTTAATTTTTAGATAAATTTGAAAACCGTTTTTTTTTTTTTCAAATTCAAATTTAAAAATAAAACAATTTTTTTATTATAAAAAAATAGAATGCTTTTTTTTTTATTTTTTTATTTTATAACAGAATGCTTTTTTTTAGATAGTTTGAAATGCGGAGTAGATTTTTTTTTTCCTATCATTAGTAACTAATTAAGTATAGTATTATACTATTTCTCAAAAAAAAAAAAAAAAAAGGAAGTACAATATTATACTATTATTACAATTTTTTTTTTCACTCTCACTTCTCATGGGATAATTACCCACGTTCACCACTATCATTTTTTATTTTAAAAAGTCAGAAAATAATTACTATTATTTTGAATTAAAAAAAATTCTTTAAACAAATCCATCCAAAAAAATATGAAACTAGCAAAAAAAATGAACACCTAAACTACTATTTTGTACGTGCATGGGATGAGTTCATTTTTTTGGTTCTAGCCTCATCGTATATACTAGTTTTTAAGCACGTGCTCACAGTCGTGCTTAGAAACTCTTCTATTTCTTTTTTATAAAAATTAATAATTTTCATTCATCATATATAATTCAGGATTACTGCATTCTTTGATCACAAAAGGTGTGATGAGATTTATGTGTTTGTGAGTGAAATCATTTTTTTGTATATAACTCTCATCACACCTTTAGCTATTTTGTGATTGAAAAATGCAGTAACCCTGAATTGTATATGATAAATGACAATTATTAACCTTTAGGATAAATGACATTATTACCCACGATCGCCACTTCCCATTAATTACTATCATATTTTATTTCAGATAGTCAAAAAATAATTACTATTATTTTGAATTTTAAAAAAAATTCTAAAACAAATCCTAACAAAAAAATATATATATTAAACTAGCACAAAAAATAAAAATAAACACCGAAACTATTATTTTGTGTGTTCATGAGATTGTTCATTTTTTGGTCCTAGAGTCATCAAACATATATACATACATACATACATACATACATATATATATATATATATATATATATATATATATATCACTTTCACACCCTTAACCTTTTTTTTTTTTTAATAACTCACACATACATTTATTATGAACTCCATCACTCACAAAAAAAAAAAAAAAAACCAACTTTGATACACTTTCATGTGATTAAAGCATATGAAATACTTTTGTAGCTCAACAAGCACCATCTAAGGTTAAAGTCCCTCCACCCTCAACTATTAAAATATCAAAATAAAAATATCAATCAATTTTATATATAATTTTCCATGTGAAATATTGGAGGAAATTAAAAACCATTTTGACAGTCTTGCTTCTCAAAGGAATTAGGAACATTGGAGGGCTACTCTAATATTACAAATTTCTGTGCAACAAATTGATAATTGTCATTGAGCAAAGTACGCTATTTTTGACACAAAAAAAAATATATATATTTAGCGATGGTGGACCAAAAATTGAACCATCTCCTATTCATCTAGAGGATTGTCCAAGTCCAAAAAGGTAATCCCAATCCAAGAAGGTCGTTCAAAAGTACGATAGTCGTCCAAGAGTAAGAATGTCGTCCAACATCAAAACACCTAGACAACCTCCCGACGCTTAAAAATTTTCAAGATAAATTTATATCCAAAAGCTAATACTCCGGACCACGTTCTTCTATTATGAAGTATGAGCAAAATCCTTATTCATCGCTCTAACTTCCTACTAAGTTCTTAACTTCTAATGGTGGTTGTAGAAGATAAATCTAAACCTTCTAACTTTTTTAGTAGTTGTAGAAGATAAGACTGAACCTTCTAACTTCTATACCAGTTGCGGAAGTTAAGTCTGAATCTTCTAACTTCCATCCATGTTGAGGAAGTAACTAAACAAGTAACCACTCCGAAACTCACTATAAAAGGACTCATCGATATCAAATGAAGGTAAGTTTTCCATCACCCCTAAAGTTGGAATTCTTGAGTTCTAGAGAGAAAAACTGACTTAAGTATTGGAGAGTTTTTGGCCAATTCACCCATCACCTTTGATCTAGTGTTTCTTTCTTTTCAGGCATTTCTAAACAACTACTAGCCCATTGAAACCCGAAGCATTCAGCCTACTAATTTTCTGTGCATCATCATTTAGAATCAAATAAATAGCACTTCAATTGTAACAAAATCAAAGACGTGCAAAATAACCATATCAGTTATTTAAAAATTTATGTAAAATTACTTTTAAAATTCCTAAATTCTAAACATATTTGAAAAAAAGTTTTCAATACATGTTTCTTTGTCAAATTCAAATTTAAAAATTAAAAAAAAAAAAAAAAAACTAGAAAGTAAATAGAACGTTTTTCTAGATAGTTTGAAATGGGGAGTAGATTTTTCTTTTTCTCTCACGTTAAGTATTATTACAATTTTTTCTCTCACGTTAATATGTTAATAGATCTCATGGGATACTTACCCATATTTTAAAAAGTCAGAAAATAATTACTATTATTTTGAATTAAAAGAAATTCTAAAAAAAAAAACTCCAAAAAAATATATATGAAACTAGTACCAAAAAATGAGCACCAAAACTATTAGGACCTGTTTGGTATGATGATTGCAATATAGTTTTTTTGTTTTGTAAACCATAAAATGATGGATCCCAAACTTGAATATATTGTTTACCTTATATTTTCTAAATAGAGTTTTCAGAAAATTTATCATATTTTCCTTGTTCAGACCAAGATTTTGAAAACAGCGGACCTCACAAATTGATCCAAACTCTTCTTTCTCTTAAATTAAGGGTTTATCGTTATCACAAAAAAAAAAATCTCATGCTCAAAATTTGAAACTTATTATTATCCAAAAAATAAAGAAAAAATATATGAGCTTTATCCCCTTATCATTATAAAAATAAAAATAAAAAGTAATCTACAGATTCTACACGTTACATTTAAATATATATATATATATATATATATATATATATATTATGGGGAGTAAAAGGACCCAAACAGGCATTTGGGTCTTTGGGCTCTAGCAAGGAGGGCCGATCTGTTCTTGAGTTAAGAACTTGTTAGTACTGCGAATCGGCCCATACGCCGAGGGTCCGAGGATATATCTGAGGGTAGGTTTCTCCTCGGACAGACCCAAGAGAACTCGGAGGTTCACTATGAAGGTAAGGCAGAATTCTGGAAAGACTATTGGTTAAAAGGGGGAACCCCTGAACCTTTTAGATACACCGGTGTTAGAAAAATATCATAAGCAAAGACTGCCACCTCCACATTTAAGACTCTGCACCTACCTCCCTGGCCACATTAATGGGGAGGTGACCCCTGAATAGTAGAACCGAAACTTCTGGTTACTATTCAAAGCACTAAGAGAAGAAATATCTAGGGAGAAGGAGATTGGAGCAACACGTGGATGAAACACCAAGAGAAGAAGTATTTAAAAGGGGTGAAGGCCAAAGAAAAGAGGGAGAAGGGGGTTGTCAAGAAAGAAATTAAGAATTGTAACCTTTAAGAGAAAAAGAGAAATAATACAGAAGTAGTCCTCGGCTCACGTCCGAGGAGGTCTATTTGCAATTATCATCTATTATTCACAAGTATTTTTATACCTTAGCCTGTTGTCAAGTTCTCAGTATCTCTAACGTAGATTTTAAGCCCATACTCTACAAATTTCATTGTTTAAGGCTCATTGGGCCTGAGCCCGTAATATTGTCTTCGGGCTCAGGTGCAATCGTGCACTTACAATTGGTGCCGTCTGTGGGAAGTCTAGTCTGGAAGGAGCTGGGATACTATGGCAGGCCTAGGCTCACACCATGCAGAGTCTCAAGGATCACAACCTGAGGATCTTTTCGAGCGTCTTGAGCGTCGAAGGGATCGTGAGGGAAGTGGTCATACAAAATACCCTAGAGCGAGCCATACTCATGGCGGGGGCAGCACCACTCACGAGGATGGAGCTAAGGCCATGCAGAAGGAGATTAATCATTTGAAAAGGAAACTGCGCCGCGTCAGACGCAAACATTCACCGTCCTCATCTAATCCTTCTTCAGTGGAGGTCTGGGAAAGTAGTTACAGCTCGAGGTCATGGTCGCCCCCAGCGCAACGTCCTCTTGTGAGGAGGACGACCCTCCAGCTCGCAGGCACAAGAAGCTCCCTCCCAGGGGCTTGGGGAACGATGCTATGAGTCGGGCGTTACACTAACTCTCCAAATCGCCATTCTCACGAAGGATTGAGAAGGGGAGGCTCCCTAGGAGGTTCACCCAACCCACCTTTACCATCTACAATGGCCAGACTGATCCGGTGGAGCACGTGAGTCATTTTAACCAGAGGATGGCGGTGCACTCTCATAATGAGACCCTGATGTGTAAAGTTTTCCCCTCTAGCTTGGGACCTGTTGCTATGAGGTGGTTCAACGGCCTTAAATCAGGGTCTGTAGGTTCGTTTGGGGAGCTTACCAGAGCATTTGCATCGTGGTTTATTACGTGTAACAGAGTGCCTCGGCCATTGGACTCACTGTTATCCATGGCCATGAGGGAAGGGGAGACGTTGAAAGCATACTCCGACCGATACTGGGAGATGTTTAACGAGATAGATGGTGATTTTGATGAGGTGGTGCTAAATACCTTTAAGGTAGGCCTTCCTACTGATCACGACTTGAGGAAGTCCTTGACCAAAAAGCCCGTTCGCAGCGTACGTCGCCTCATGGATCGTATTGATGAACACAAAAGGGTAGAAGAAGACCAGCAGCAAGGAAAGGGTAAGGAGAAGGTTATCCCGCAGGAGAGAAGAGATTTCAGGTTGGACAAATACCACAACAGACAGCCGAAAAGAGATTACATCGGTAGTCTGGCTCGGCAGCCCCTCAGACCGTGAATACTATGTTCCAAGAACCAGTACACCAATTACTGGAGAAAGTTCGTAAGGAGCCCTTCTTCAGGTGGCCTAGTAAGATGGCGGGAGACCCCGCGAAGAGGAATTGGAACCTCTTTTGTCAGTACCATCAGGACGTGGGCCACACTACCGAGAACTGTTGGACCCTTTGGAACCACTTGGAGCAGCTTGTCAGTGAAGGAAAACTGAAGCAGCACCTGTGTCAACCTATTGGGCAGGGCAATCAATCCGGCTCAAACAATCAGAAGAATAATCCATCTCGGTCGGCATTGGGAACAATTAACGTCATCTTTGCTGCACCTGGCAGGATCGGCTCAGGTCCCACTAGGGTGATGGCAGTTTCCCATTCTCAGGCCGAAGAGGCAGGCTGCAGGCCGAAGAGGTTGAAGGTGAATTTACCCGTCTTGGGATTTTCAGAGGAGGATAAGGTTGGTACCATCCAACCCCATGACGATGCTCTTGTGGTCACTCTCAGATAGGAAATTATGACGTGAAAAAGGGTGATGATTGATCAGGGCAGCGGTGTAGATATCATGTACCCTAATTTATTTAAGGGGCTAAGGTTGAAGCTGGAAGATCTTACTCCTTATGACTCACCACTCATAAGCTTTGAAGGAAAGGCCGTTGTACCGAAAGGACAGATTCGTTTACCCGTTCAATCTAGCTTAGAAACGGTTGAAGTGGATTTTATTGTGGTTGACGCGTACTCCTCATATACAGCCATCCTTGCCAGGCCATGGCTGCACGCCCTGGGTGCTGTCTCCTCTACCTTGCTTAGGTTAAGTTCCCCTCGGGGGAATACGTTGAAGAGATCCTCGGCAGTCAATCGGTGGCTAGGCAATGTATATTGGCTGCAGTGCTGCATTAGACAGAAGCCGAGTCTTCGGCTTTGATCATCAAAGACTTATAGCAATTAACAGCTCCAGATGCGCCCGATGCGGTGACAGGAGAGGAGGCTCTTTGTAAGGAGTTAGAGAAGTTTTTGATAGCCGATGACCCTGAGAGGTTCTTCCAAGTTGGCATACGCTTTCCACACCAGGAGAAGATGGATTTGTTGGAGTTTCTGAAAGACAACATTGATGTTTTTGCGTGGGACCCCTATAAGGCTCCGGGTGTGGACCCAAGCTTCATTTGTCATCGTTTAAATGTCAACCCCGTGTTCTTCCAAGTTGTCATTGTTCCGAGAAGGCAGCCACCTCGGCGTTCTTCTAAGGAACATTCTGAGACTGTCAAGGAGGAAGTGCTCAAACTCAAGAGGGCTGGGGCTATTAAAGAAGTTTTCTACCCCGAATGGTTGGCCCATACGGTTGTGGTCAAAAAGAAGAATGGAACGTGGAGGGTATGTGTGGACTTCATGGATTTGAACAAAGCCTGCCCTAAGGATTCGTTCCCAATGCCACGTATTGATCAGCTTGTGGATGCCACTGTCGGACATCCTCGTATGAGTTTTTTGGATGCCTTTCAGGGTTACCACCAGATTCCATTGGCATTGGAGGATCAAGAGAAGACTGCTTTCATTAGTCCAACAGGAAACTATCACTATAAGGTCATGCCGTTTGGATTGAAGAATGCTGGGGCTACCTATCAAAGAATGATGACCAGAATGTTCGAGCAGCAACTTGGGAAGACCATTGAGGTATACGTGGATGATATGGTGGTGAAGAGTAAAACAATACCTTCACACGTTAAAGATTTGGCCGACACCTTCCAGGTGCTAAGAAAGTACAAGTTGCGCCTTAACGCCTCAAAGTGCTCTTTTGGCGTGGGTTCTGGAAAGTTCTTGGGTTATATGATTGCTTATAGAGGCATAAAGGTAAACCCAGCGTAGGTCAAGGCTATTCAGGACTTGCAGCCGCCTCGAAACCCAAAAGAGATCCAAAAATTGACCGGAATGATTGCCGCACTGAGCAGATTTATCTCTCGGTCAGCTGACCGGTGCCGTCGTTTCTTCCAATTGTTGAATAAATGGAAAGGGTTTCAATGGACCGAGGACTGCGTGTTAGCCTTCCAACAGCTTAAGCAATATCTTTCTTGGCCACACATTTTGTCTCGCCCCGAGGCGGACGAGGTCCTGTTTGCTTATCTGGCAGTGGCCGTCCACGCGGTCAGCCTGGTCCTTATAAGGGATGAAAGCAGGGTGCAAAGACCGGTCTACTACGTTAGTAAGTCTTTGAATGAGGCTGAGGTGCGCTATCTACTCTTGGAGAGAGCACTTCTGGCCATAGTTCATGCCACGCAGAAGCTTCCTCATTATTTTCAGTCCCACACTGTGGTGGTTCTGACCCAATTGCCTTTCAAGGCGGTGTTACGCAGCGCCGATTACTCTGGCAGGGTGGAAAGTGGGGAACCATTTTGGGAGCCTTTGACGTTAAATACATGCCTCGCACCTCGGTGAAGGGCCAGGTACTTGCTGACTTGGTGGCAAAGTTTACCGAGCCATTGCTAGAAGAAACTCTGAAAGAAGCACACATGGATGAAAAATCAGTTGGTGTGATCACAGCCGCAGCACCTCCGACTTAGAAAGTGTTTGTGGATGGGGCAGCTAATCAGAGAGGGTCTAGTGTCGGACTTGTCCTGATATCCCCTGAGGGAATTGTCTTCGAAAAATCTCTAAGGCTAGCGTTCTCAGCTACTAATAATGAGGCCGAGTACGAAGCAGTCTTGGTGGGCATGAACATGGTACATAGGATGGGTGGAAAGGAAGTCCATGCATTCTTGGACTCTCAGTTAGTGGTCGGCCAGGTCACGGGGACCATGAAGGTTAGGGACCCAAGAATGCAAGAATATTTGGCCCAGGTCAAGCGTTAGCAAGCTAAATTTGACTCCTTCGTCTTATCTCACATCTCTAGGAGTGGAAACACTCATGCAGACTCCTTGGCCACATTGGCAACGTCTTCGGCTCAGGGTTTGCCCAGGATTATCCTCGTAAAGGATTTGCTAGAGCCAACTCTTACCGCTGTCAACGCAGCTAGCATCCATCTGATAAGGCCTGGACCTAGTTGGATTGACCTGGTCATATCTTTTCTTAAGAACGACATCCTTCCTAAAGACAAGTCTGAAGCAGATAAGATACGTCGAAAGGCGCCACGTTTCTAGTTGTCCGAGGATTAGAAACTTTATAAGCGATCCTTCTCAGGACCATATTTGTTATATGTACACCCGGAATCAACGGAAGCACTTCTAGAAGAACTACATGAAGGGATCTGTGGTAGCCACACTGGGGGAAGGTCCTTAGCCCATAGAGCTCTGACTTAGGGTTATTAGTGGCCCAATATGCAGAGGGAGGCTCAGGACTATGCCAGAAAATGTGATTAGTGCCAGAGGTTCGCCCCTAATATTCATCAACCTGGAGGGGTTCTCAACCCTCTCTCCAGTCCTTGGCCTTTCGCACAATAGGGATTGGACATAGTGGGGCCATTTTTGAGGGCTGCAAGAAACAAAAGATGGCTGCTCGTGGGGACAAACTACTTCACTAAATGGGTCGAGGCTGACCCCTTAGCAAATATCAGGGACGTTGATTCCAAGAAGTTTGTTTGGAAAAACATCGTCACTAGATTTGGAATACCACACACACTTATTTCGGACAATGGCGTTCAATTTGATAGCAAGGCTTTTAGGAAATATTGTGGTGATATGGGCATCCTAAACAGATACTCCACCCTAGCTTATCCTTAGGGAAATGGGCAAGCCGAGGCCGTTAACAAGGTCATAGTCAGTGGGCTCAAGAAAAGGTTGGACGATGCGAAAGGCAAATGGGTAGAAGAAATACCACATGTCCTGTGGACGTATCGGACTACACCGCGCAGGTCCACTGGAGAAACGCCATTCTCTATGACTTATGGAGCTGAGGTGGTGATACCTCTGGAATCTGGTTTTCCCACCCTAAAGACGAGTTCTTTTAGCCCGGAGAATAACGATGGCCTCCTGGAGAAAGGCTTGGATTTAGTTGAGGAACGGTGCGAAGCAGCTATGGTCCAAATGGCTTATTATCAACGGAAGCTTAAGTGGGGATATGATGCCCACGTGAAGCTAAGGCCACTCGTGCTTGGGGATCTCGTACTAAGAAAAGTCGTGGGCACTACTAAGAACCCAGCTTGGGGTAAGCTAGGACCAAACTGGGAAGGTCCCTATCCCATTGTTTTAGTAGCAGGCATAGGATCGTATCGGCTAGCTGACCTAGATGAAAGAATTGTACAATGCCCATGGAATGTAAATAACCTTCGAAGGTATTATTATTAATAAAAAGTACTTTTGTTATTCAGTAGTTCAAGGTTATGAATACATTAGGGGCTTACAGTTATTCTTAAGTGTCAAACAGAAATTTGGTTAAGTATGGTCCTCGGACCAGAAACCTTGTGGAAATTGATATCTTGTCATTTGTTAAACAGAACCTTAGTTATGCCAAGTCCTCGGACCTTCTACTTTGGGGAAATTAACATTTGAAGTTGCTATTCTTAAGTGTCAAACAGAAACTTGGTTAAGTATGGTCCTCGGACCACAAACTTTGTGGAAATTGATATCTTGTCATTTGTTAAACAGAACCTTAGTTATGTCGGGTCCTCGGACCTTCTACTTTGAGGAAATTAACATTTGAAGTTGCTATTCTTAAGTGTCAAACAGAAACTTGGTTAAGTATGGTCCTCCGACCACAAACCTTGTGGAAATTGATATCTTGTCATTTGTTAAACGGAACCTTAGTTATGCCGGGTCCTCGGACCTTCTACTTTGGGGAAATTAACATTTGAAGTTGCTATTCTTAAGTGTCAAACAGAAACTTGGTTAAGTATGGTCCTCGGACCACAAACCTTGTTGAAATTGATATCTTGTCATTTGTTAAACAGAACCTTACTTATGCCGGGTCCTCAGACCTTCTACTTTGGGGAAATTAACATTTGAAGTTGCTATTCTTAAGTGTCAAACAGAAACTTGGTTAAGTATGGTCCTCGGACCACAAACCTTGTGAAAATTGATATCTTGTCATTTGTTAAACAGAACCTTAGTCATTGTTCTTATTCTTATCACACACTTTGTGGAAACCAGTATCTTACTATTCGTTAACTTGGATCTTAAGTTCTCTATCATTAAGTGTTAAACAAATTTTTGTAAGGAATGGTCCTCAGACCTTACATCCTACTAAAAGTGATCCCTCAGATTACAAAGTTTAACCATCATGTGGGTTTTCTAACTAAGGCATTGTATAATATCCAAACTAAGTTAGTTTCTGTCAGGTTCTTAAATGTTTTACTTTGCAAAGTAAATATGCGCATGGCTGTTTAAAGGTTATAATTTTTCAAATTCTAGATTTAGACTTGTTTGTTTTGTTCTGTCTTTAAGCTATGTGCTAGTAAAAACTTTCATGACAAGTATAAAAAGGATAAAGTGAAATAAATACAACTCGGATGGAAATAGAGTAAAATTGTTCTTTATTAATTATAAAGGGAATACATCATCATGTAAACAAGAAAAAAAAGGAGTACAGAAAAGTCCTATGCTAGGCCCTAAGCTTGGAGAGGGGGGGTCTTGGAGGGAGCTGCTGCTAGCCTTAGTGCTCTTCAGCTCTAACTCAAAGGTAGACAAGACTTGTTTTCCTTTGTCTGTTGAAGGAATGAGGGGCTCCACGTTCTGAATTTGCTCCTTCTCGGCACCTCCACACCCGTCCTTCTCGTTATGGGAACCTTCAGGTTCTGTAGGATCAGGAACGAGTTCTGGCATCACAGGAGGAAGGGCAGGAGAGGCGACAACAGGAGCGTCTTCTATCTCCTGTATGTCAAGGGGAAGCCAAACGTTCTCGAGCTTCCTCAGCTCGGAAGCTTGAGGAACCCCTACTACGTTCAAGGCCTCCCCCCAGACCTGCTAACAGTATTCTCGGCACAATGCCGCGAAAGCTTCTGTCAGCTGGTCCTGTGTTGCGACCACTCCCTCCTGGTAGCTGGCTTGCTTGGCAGCCTCCAGGATGTGCTTGTGGACGAGAGCTTCCTCCTTCATCCGAGCAAGCTCCTTCTCCAAGTTAGAGCGTACCCGTTGGGCTTGGGAGAGCTCGTTGTCCTTTTGGTGAAGAAGCTGGCGTTGCCCCTCCACTTGATTCTTCATGGTTTTCAGGCTGGCTTCAGCACCATCTATCTCTCTCTTCAAATCAACCAGCTGGGAGGTAAGTTTTCCATTCTCCGCCAGGGCCTGGCACAGGGACCTTTCTGTCTCTTGTCTTATTTCCTGCTCCGCTCCAATTCGCTTCCAAGAATCCTCCATGAATTTCTCGGCAGCAAAAACTTCTTGAATGGCCTGCGATAAATGTTAGGGGGTTAAATATACTACGAAATTTATAAATAACCCTAAGAATACAAGAATGAAATGAAGCTTACCAGAGCTAAGTCCCTTTTCAAGGAAAGGAACAGCTGTGGCTGGCTCATTTTTTCCAAGGCCTCCATGTCCTTGGGCAGCAGAAGTGGGCGCTCCAACGCATCGGCCAGGCAGAGGGCGTGGCCTTGCTGGAACGCCCTGATGTTAGACTGAAGGGGAATTGGCGCTCCATCCAGTCTTAGCTCGGGAGACCACATAGCCGGTGCTCGGCGCACCTCGGCCACGTCTCTGATCTCCCCACTTTCAACCGAGCGGGCGCGCCCCTTGCCCTTATCCAACTTTTGCTGCTGAGCCGGCGGTGGCTGCTGTTTCAGCTTTTTCTGCTCCTTGCCACCAGCCCCCTCGGCCTCCACCTTCCTTTTCTTCTTCGGATTGTCGGCAGGAGGCTTGGGATCGGCTGGGGGAGGGGGTGGTGGCAAGGCTGGGGGAGCTTGGGATCCCTTCGCCCCCTTTTTAGCAACTTTTTCGCCTCTCACGATCATGAGGCCCTTAAGCGTGTCCATGTCCTCTTCAACAAAGCTGTTGTCTGGATGTGCTATCACTAGGCCCGGGATCCCAGAGGTCTCGACAGCCTCTTCCTCCTCATCGGAAAGGACGACGAACGGGTTTACGTGAGGTCGTTGGATGTCCTCGAGTTGAAACTGTTCTATGTCCTCCTCCAACGTGTTCGACGAGGACACTTGCTCCTCTGGGATTGCGATTGCCTGAGAGTGTGCTGCGAGGGGGATTGCCGCGAGGGGTTACGTGTATAGGATTGTGTGGAGATCGTCGAGAATATCGTGGTCGGCTAAGAAATGCGGCCTGACAACGTTGATTTGCCTACATCTCCGGTCACCCGCAACGATGGCGTTCTCGATCTCCTGGAAGTTTGAGGAGATAGGGTCGTACCCTAATATCAAATGAGCTGCCCTAAGTTGTAAGTCTTCACTCACGAACACCTTTGAGCGAAGCACTCGGTTCAAATTTGCAACGTTACAATGGCTCAAGCGGGGGCGCACGTGTTGTTTATCTGCAAAGAAAGACACCAAAAACAGACAAACATGGTCAGATTTGTAGGACATGTGATGAACTACAGTTAAACGCTTAAGTAAATGTAAATGAACATTTCAAGATGTTAGATGGAGCTACGGGGTGGGAAGTTAGATCCTAAGGATTCACACCTAGATCTCCCCACTCGACTGGACAGTGGGGGCCATCGTGCCAGTTGCCTGAGGCGATGAGGTAGTCATCCTTCATGCCTTTATTGGATTTGGGCAGACAGGAGATCAACCTAACTACGCTAGAGCGGGATTTGATGTAATAACCTACCCTAGTAAGTTTGTGGCATTCGTACATAAAAACAACGTCATGCCAAGTGAGGTTTAATCCCAGTTCCTCATTTAGAGCGTCGACACTCCCTAAAACTCTAAAGACGTTGGGAGCACACTGGTCAGGACATAACCGGTGGTTGCGGAGGTACTCCCTAGTTACGCTTTTCATTGGGAGGGTCATCCCGCCTTCTATGAAGGCAATCATGGGAATGATAACCTCTCCCGTTTTCCTAGACCCAGCCACGGCTTCCGCCGGGCAGTATCTTAAACCTATGTCGCTGGGAATGTGGTATTTGGCCCTAAAACCTTCCATCCCAACGACGGTGTCAACTAAGCATTTAAATTTTCCCATTAGAAAGGAACGAAAGACTGAGTTTTAAGAGGGAGAATGGTTAAGGTGGGAGCCGAGGATAGGATCCGAGGAGGATGGATTAAAGAAAAAGTAGGAACTTACAAGTTTGAAGTTGTAAGAGTTTCCACGGATTTCTGCAGAGAAAAGGTAATTATTGATGTTTTGATGTGATTAGCCTCTGAAGAAATAAATGAAGGCGCATGTTTCCAAAGCGTCATGACGTGCAGGAAGCGGCCTCGAAATTGCATTCGTCCCGCCCAAATTTTCAGGGGGTAACAAGGGCCGTTAGATACTCATCTCACCGTTGAATATGGGGGACAAGGTGTAACTTACGGTCATAAATGCGCGCGTTTTTGAAATTAAAACCGCCAAGTGGCATCCTCTAGAACACGAAACGATCTCCACACGCGTAGTTATTTACAAAACGTGTGGGGTAAGTTCTCGTTGGATCAAAGCCCTATTTTTCTCCTCGGATGCTGAAAAATAGAGTTTTGAGGGGCTATTGTGGGGAGTAAAAGGACCCAAGCAGACATTTGGGCCTTTGGGCTCTAGCAAGAAGGGCTGATCTGTTCTTGAGTTAAGAACTTGTTAGTACTGCGAATCGGCCCATACGCCGAGGGTCCGAGGACATATCCGAGAGTAGGTTTCTCCTCGGACAGACCCAAGAGAACTCGGAGGTTCACTATGAAGGTCAAGGCAGAATTTCGGAAAGACTGTTGGTTAAAAGAGGGAACTCCTGAGCCTTTTAGATACACCGGTGTTATAAAAATATCATAAGCAAAGGCTGTCACCTCCACATTAAAGACTCTGCACCTACCTCCCTGGCCGCATTAATGGGGAAGTGACCCCTGAATAGTAGAACCGAAACTTCTGATTACTATTCAAAGCACTAAGAGAAGAAATATCTAGGGAGAATGAGATTGGAGCAACACGTGGATGAAATACCAAGAGAAGAAGTATTTAAAGGGGGTGAAGGCCAAAGAAAAGAGGGAGAGGGGGGTTGTCAAGAAAGAAATTAAGAATTGTAATCTTTAAGAGAGAAAGAGAAATAATACAGAATTAGTCATCGGCTCACGTCCGAGGAGGTCTATTTGCAATTATCATCTATTATTCACAAGTATTTTTATACCTTAGCCTGTTGTCAAGTTCTTAGTATCTCTAACTTAGATTTTAAGCCCACGCTCTACAAATTTCATTGTTTAAGCTCATTGGGCTTGAGCCCGTAATATTATCTTCGGGCCCAGGTGCAATCGTGCACTTACATATATATATATATATATATATATATATATATATATATATATATATATATATATATATAAATAGAAATGGTCTCCCAAACATCATTTTTTGTTTTTAGCATTGTGAAATTTGTTTTTTTTTTTAGAGAGTTCCAACCTATAGTGTCCGTTTCTAATGATAGCTCTTTATCATCAGACCGAGACACCAATCAATTTTTGGTGTAGGCGGGGATTGAACCCCAAATCTCTTATACAACTATCAGAAACTTTACCAGTTGAGCTAACTGAAACCCATGAAATTTGTTTTTAAAAGTGGGAGCCAAACACATATAATGTAAAAATTATTATATGAAGACTAGTTTCAATTTCAAATTTTTAAAAATTGTTTTCATATTGTTTTGAAAACAAAAACAAAAATCTTCCTACCAAACAACCCCTTATTTTGCATGTGCATGAGATGCATTCATTTTTTGTTCCTAGCTTTATCATATTCTACTACTAACCTCTAAGAGCGCGTGCTCAAATGCTCTTTTATTATTATCGTTTTTAAAGAGTAATAATTTTTATTCATCATAATTTGGAGTTACTACATTTTCTAATAACAAAAAAACACCTAGGGGTGAAAAAATTAAAAGAAAAAGAGAACTTTTAGAAACATATTAACAGTTTATGTTTGAATTCTTATATAAAAATAAAAAGGGAAAACTTTTGGAAACACGCTGGTGCAAAGTTTGTGTTTGAATGAAAATTTTGTATTTAATTCTAGGCATGAGGTTATCTTTATTAAAAACTAGCCACATCACATGCACTTCTGATGAGGTTCTTTTTTTTTTTTTTTTTTTTTGCCTAGTGTACATGAGATTAGGAAAGGAAACCAGAATTTCAAAAAAATTAAATAAAAGAAACTTGTGAGTCTTGATAAAGTGAAAAAAAAAAAAGTTGGAACATTGTAGACATTTTACGTCAAATTGGAGATATATTTTTATCAAGTTGTCCTCAAGTTTTGTCCCTATTAAACTTAAGGTATAAATGTATTTTTAAACTACATAAAAGTTCAGTTCAAAGAGAGAAATCTTGTTATAGATAGTATAGATAAATAAAATAAATAAAAAAAAGTAAAAGATGGAAACACGTTAGTTAAAGTTTGCATTTGAATTCCTATTAAAAACAAAAAGGTTGTGTTTGAGTGAAAGTTTGAAAATTTCCACACAAAAGGAAAAGATAAGGGAAAAAAAAATAAATACACGTTGATGCAAATGACAAAGGTATTGTGAAAACTGAAACACAAAATACATAAATGATTAGACCCATGAAGTATGAACAAATACTCAAATAGAGGTTTATGCCAAAGTTGATTCCTTTTGGGCTTAAATATTCGTTTAGACAACCTCAAAAAAAAAAAAAAAAAAAAGTTTGTGAGTGAAAACTGAAAAGTTTGAAAATATCCACACAAAAAAGAGATAAGATAAGGAAAAAAAGAAAAGAAAAAGAAAAACAGACACACGTTGGTGCAAAGAAAAAAAAAAAAGCAAAAGAAAAAAATAATTTTTTTTTAATTAATAACTCTGACATATATTTATTATGGATTCCACCGCTCATTAAAAAACAACCATCGTTGGATATACTTTCATGTGATCAAAGCATATGAAATACCCTTTTAGCTCATTCTCCACCCTCGATCAACTATTAAAATATCAAAAAAATAAAAATATCAGTTTTCTATATAATTTTTCATGTGAAACATTTGAGGAAATTAAAAGCTTCTGAGCACACGTGCAGCGAGTGCAAAAGATAGCCACATGATGACTCTAAGTGATTTTCGAATTCAAACCAACCAATTATGACATGTCCATCTAGATTTGTTTGAGTTGAAGTTGAGTCTGTGTATGATGGATAAGTGAATTAGTGGTTAATGGTATCTAGTTTTTAGGATAAGATTATGTTACTTTTTAGGATTTGAAGGTGGAATTAGTTCCTATTTTATAGTTCTTGAATGTTGGGAGGATATAACATTTTTACATTCTCTCCAAAAAAATTTGTACATATAAAATTATCAAATCATAAATGAAAAGATTAGAAGATATATAAACACAAGAAATCTTGACCAAAAAAATATTAATTTAAAAAAATTAGGACACACATGGTGAGATCTGTATATAGAAATGGCAAAACAGGTCGGGATTTGCCAACACAATCTGAACACAATTTTTTTTACCCGAAGTAAAAATGGTTTGACCCATGAACTAACCCGTTTTTGCAAATCAACCCAACTTGACCCTTTTTTTTAAAAAAATTGGGTTAAAAAATTTATTAAATATTAAGACACTATTAGTTTAATTGTTTGTGCAAGCTTTACAATACACAACTTAAACTCAGTTAACAAATGTAATGCACATTATTATTATTATTATTATTATTATTTAATAGTTTTTGGATAACATCATTCAAATACAATGGTCTCAAGAAAAAGCTACATGCAAACAAATTGAAAGATAAATGGTTAAGGCATTCTTTGCTTAAATAACACGATAAGTAAGGATTTTTAGCTAAGATAATCTGGTTGTAGTAAAATTAAAAATATAAATTTAAAATCATAGACATGTATAAGAAGTATTCATAAATGTGAAAAGACTGAAGCTGAACTATGTCGATGAAATTGGCATAAATTATGGTCACTTAGGTCAATTTTTTAACCATCCATGGCCAAAATAATTGATTTTTCAAAATAAAATATGATATTTCATAGAGTGTATGTTACTTAACAATGATATGATATTCATAGTAGAAACCATGTACAAATAAATAAAAAATCAAATTTTAATGTATATTCTCAAATTGAAATAGAGTACCAACAACAATTAATATGAAATTATGAAATTAATATTCCAGATTGTGAGTTTTTTATATGTTTTTATTCCTTGTCAAATTAGAATATGGCATTTGTAATTTTGTATTACGCTTTGGGATGTTGATACTGTATAGAAATAAAACTTGTGTGTTTGTTTTAATTAGATGATAAAAGAGTAGACTAGACTCCTTTGTACTATTTTGCTTTAGTTAGCAATGTTCGGATTTGTATGATTTTATAATTATTAAACAAGTATTAATTTGTTGAGTTTAACTCATTTTTTAAATGAGTCGTAAATTCAAAATAATGCATTTTATACAAAATAATTTGTTGCATGACTTAACAAATGGAAAATACATTTTTTTTTGTTTAAAAAATAAAAATTTATGTGAAAAAGACAAGTCAACCTGACCTAACCCTTTTCTACCTATTTTTTTACCCAAACTCGATTGACAAGACCTAATCCACCCATCTTGCCATATCTATGTTTATATTAATTAATTATTAAATATATTTTATTTATACTTTTAGATATTGTTAAGCATTTATTTTTGCTCTAATGTTAAGCATATATCAATTATAGAGCTATATAAAGTGAATTCATAACTACTGAGTGAGGTATAGAAATTAAAATACATACTAAGAATAAGATCCAAAAGAGTGAATAAGATTTGATGATGCCGAAAAAATCACCAGTAAGTTGCAAGCACTCTCCAACTCTAGTCAATACCTGCAAAGAGAAAACAAAGAGACCTAAAAGAGAGCACCGGTGTGGTGCCGGCCAAAAACCCTCTGAAGGTCAAGTTAGAATTTCTTTACAACCTTAGAGTACCAGAGTTGAGTCAAAATGTGCGTACCTCGAGTCATGGGGGTTTTGATGTATTTATAGGGGCGTGGAGTCGATTTCCATCCCTTGATTACCAAACTCTTTCCTTTTATGATTAAAACTCTTTCCATTCTTATACCTCCAAGAATTCCTTTCCTTATAAAATTCCTCCAATCAAGGCTAATGTGTAGTGCAAGAATTCTTCGTATTTATGTTGGCGTGAATCACACGCAAGGCCACGTCATCCCTAATCACATAGCGTGATTTGAGGTAGCCTGAAGAGCGACGCATGAATTCTTCTTGTTCGTCCACTACTCATCCGTCCTCCTTGGGTTATATAATCCGTCAACTTGTTGTAATTATTTTAGCCATACCGTCATGTTGGTTTTACCCTTATCAGTTGCCCCCTCATTCCATGATACCGTCATCTCTCCCAAGCGGTTTTCATGGAATGACGGTTATAGTTTCTGACGGACAGGCTGGATGCTGTCATAAATGCTCAGGGACACGTGGGGGGATTTCAATGGTTGTTTGCTGGAATCGATGCGTCCCTTCGTTTACCGCGCTATTCCCTCTATATATATCACCCATAGTATTCACTTTTACACTTTTTAGAAATTTTTCTGCTATTCAAAGCGCAACCGTCGACCTTATTCAGAGAGTAACCGTCTCCTTTGGAAACCGGGAAACAACGTGCTGATAATTTCTCTGTCGTGTTCTTCTCGCTGTCTACTAGTAAGTTATTCTCATCCAATATTTTTTTCCTTATTTTTCTTGTTGGTCTCGTCGTCGGCACAAATCTAGAGCCTTAGGTTTCCTTTACCCGTCATATGTAGGTGTCAGATGTCTAGTGAGGCGTCAAGTAGTCAGTCTTATGCCCGCGAGGGAGCGGGTTACGAAGAGGTGTTCCCGTCAGGTCAAGCAGACCAAGACACCTCCAGCGGGGAGAGGGAACCGTTAGCCAGCTCTCCTTCCCATGAGGAAGATGAAGGGCAGGATGGGGACGGGTCAGAGTATGACTCGACCGATAACCTAGATGGTGTTGACCCATCGGTCCAATCCGTCATAGGTCCTGACGGCTTCAGGGAGTTCATCCTGCTCCCTTTGTGGACGGTGAACGACTTTGTGTCAACCATCAAGCCAACGCATTTCAACACGCTGAGGCAAAAGCACCAAATACCCGACACCATATCCATCCGTCTACCATTCAAATCAGAAAAATGCTATTACTACGGTCTTGAAGATGTCGGTGTCTACGAGCAAATGCTTAAAGCAGGTCTCCGATTTCCCCTGAGTGCATTACACCGTCGTCTCCTCCAGTACCTGGGTCTGGCCATCACCCAAATATCTCCGAACGCATGGAGGGTTTTCCTGAGCATCGAGGTATTGTACGGTGTAATGTCTGATGGAGCTAAACGGTTAACAGTGGAAGAATTTTTCCATTGCTACCATCCATCTGAAATTACCAAGTCAAAGGGCATGTACAGCTTTGTGCCAAGAAGTCCGGTACTTAGGCTGGTGTCCGAGACCCCGGACTCAAATCGTAACTGGAAGGGTCGTTACTTCTTCCTTCGAGGGGACAACTGGATGTGTCGTCCAGGTGACAACGACTACATGCCGGTAGATAAAACGTGGGGGATAATGCCCCCGTCTGGTACGAGTCCGTCCATTTATCAACCGTCACCCATGTTTTATGAGTTTACTCTTAACACCTTTTTTTTTTTTTTGGCAGCGAGGGACTGTCCACTTATCTCAACCAAAGCAGTTCGGCTTTCTGGAGAAATTTTTTCAAAAGACTAAGTTGTCTGAAAGGACCTGGTCGAAGCCCGTCACATTGGATACGTTACACTGGTATTGTGACGGTCCTGAACCTACATCCGTCGCCCGCTGATACGACGCAGGTGTACGCAAACGTAAGTTCTGGAATCCTGCTGTCGATATTCTGGCTTTAAGCAGTCCCTTTTTTAACCGTCTTCTTTTGTAGAAATGGACGATGCCAGGAGACGGGCTATCATTAAACAGCAGGTGGCAAAAAAGAAGCAAGGGGGCGACACTTCAAAGATGGATCCGTCACAGACGGCCCCAAAAAGGCCATCTTCCGAGAGATGGGATCGTCACTCCAAAAAGCAAAAATTTGTGACGGGTCTACTTGCCGGTCAAGGGTCCGGCATGGTGAAACTGCCTCCCAAGCTTGGGATTGGCAAGGGTAAGGGCCTGATGACGAACCCGGACCCCGTGAAGGAGAAACCCCCCGTCCTTCTTCGTGAAGACCCCCAATACGCTCTCCGTCGTATTGGTTCCATCATAACTGACGACGACTATGATGATCTGGGAAATCATGCCACCGAGGCCATGGCGGAGGCATGCCTGTTCAGTTTAGCTCAGGTTAGTGACCGTCGCATGCACATTCTGTCAATTTAATTCCGTTTCGATCCTTTCCGTCTTGTACTTATTTCTATCCGAACTGTGTAGGGTGTGTTAATGGCCAAGGGTTTGTCAGACTGTTGCTTGGCCCAAGAAAGAGCCCTTGAGCGAGTACGTGCTAAGGCAAAGGCGACGGCAGAAGAACTGGACGAGTTGAAATTATGGAGGGTTCGTCATGAGCAGAAGCTAACGCTTTCCGAGCAGGCTCGCGAGAACTTAGAAAAAGAGGTGGAGCTGCTCAGGAAGACGGTGAAAGCTCATGACGATAATATCCGTCAAGCAAAAGTTGATGCCATTAGAGAGTATCGAGACTCCGACGCACTATTGATGGAACTTGGTTCTTCCTTTAGCGACGGGTTCAATGACTGCATCCGTCAGGTGAAGGCATCATTCCCTGACTTGGACTTGGCTCATATAAATATAGATGCCGAGGCCCAAACCCCTGCTCACCCCGTCGACTCTGAAGGGACGGAGGAACTCTTTGGCGAGGTTCCAGGTGATGACGGGGTCACTAAAGCTGCAGAAGAAACTACCGTCGCTGATTCTCTCCAGCCGTTGCCTGAAGGCCCTGAGGAACCCATCATAATTAAAGACTAATGCAATTTGTAGTGATAGGGAACAATTTTACTTTTTGTATTTTGTTTAACTCTTTTGGACTTTTTATTATTGAACTGTACTGTATTATTGATACTTCTTGGGTAATCCGTTCATACTTGGACCTGTCGTTTTATGCTTTTCATGATCCCTTCAGTATGTCTTGGACTATCCGTCCACTTTCATTGAATTTTGCTTTTTATTTTGCTCTGTATGACCCGTCCACTGTATGGCCAAAGGGGTCCGTGCCCTTTGTGGACTCCGAAATTTCATCCTTTGGGATGATCTGTCCACTTTGTGGATATGTAGGGTTTCATCATTTGGATGATCCCTCCACTTTGTGGACTTGTAGATTTTCATCCTTTGGATGATCCGTCCTCTTTGTGGACTTGTAGATTTTCATCCGATGGATGTTCTGTCCACTTTGTGGACTTGTAGGTTTTCATCCTTTGGATGATCCGTCCACTTTGTGGACTTGTAGGTTTTCATCCTTTGGATGATCTGTCCACTTTGTGTACTTGTAGGTTTTCATCCTTTGGATGATTCGTCCACTTTGTGGACTTGTAGGTTTGCATCCTTTGGATGATCCGTCCACTTTGTGGACTTGTAAAATTTTAACATCATGCATTTCATGTTTTCTAAATGGAAATTCCTCTCATTATATCAGTTTAACAGACCAAATTGTTCAAAGAAAACTTGAGTTCTAATAAGCAAAAACTATAGCTGTTTAAATTTAAACTGAAAAAAGTAAGGAGGTAGATATTGTCTTATGACTGCTGCACTACTGGTAGTACTTCTTCAGGTGCTCTGTGTTCTAGGGATGGCCCAATTTCCTTCCGTCTAATGTCTCCAAGTAGTACATTCCTTTCCTATGCCATGAGATAATTCTGTACGGGCCTTCCCAGTTAGGACCTAACTTTCCCAGGGATGCATCCTTCGTAGCGCCAAGCACTTTTCGTAATACCAGATCTCCCACCTTGAAGTCCCAGTGCCGGACCTTGGAATTGTAGTGTTTTGCCATCATGTCTTGGTACCGCGCCAGTCTCTATGCTGCTGCTGCCCTGAGCTCATCTACAAGGTCAAGCTCTAGACGCAATGCTTCATTATTCTTGCTCTCGTCATAGCTCTCCACGCGGTAGCTCGTTAATCCTACTTTTTTCGGTATGAGGGCCTTAGTACCATACGCCAATCGAAACGATGTCTCCCCTGTTGGTGTTCTTGCCGTTGTCCTGTATGCCCATAGTACACTTGGTAGTTCGTCCGGCCATATGCCCTTTGCCCCCTCGAGTCAGGTCTTGATAATCTTTAACAAGGACCGGTTCGTGACCTCAACCTGACCGTTGGCCTGAGGGTGGGCGGGTGACGAGTAGTGATTCTTGATTCCTAGCTGAGAACAAAAGTCTCGGAATGCATCATTGTCGAATTGCTTCCCGTTGTTTGAAACGAGCACTCTTAGGATCCCATATCGGCAAATTATACTTCTCCATACAAAGCTGCGAATGTTTTTCTCTATGATAGTAGCACGAGCTTCTGCTTCCACCCATTTGGTGAAGTAGTCAATACCAACCACTAAGAACTTCAGTTGTCTTGCCGCTATTGGAAATGGACCCATGATGTCCAATCCCCATTGTGCGAACGGCCACGGAGTCGTCATAGGTGTGAGCTCCTCCGTTGGCCGTCTAATGAGATTGTCAAACCGTTGACACTTATCGCAGGCTCTAACGTACATATGGGCATTCTTTTGCATTGTCGGCCAGTAGTATCCCGTTCGGAGTAGCTTATGCACTAGAGACCTTGATCCCGAGTGGTTTCCACAAATTCCTTCATGAACTTCCCTCATCACGTAGTCTGCTTCCTCACAGCCAAGGCATCTTAGATATGGTCGGGAGAATCCTCTTTTGTAGAGGACGTCTTTAATCAGGATGAATCGGGCAGCCTTAACCTTCAATTTCCTTGCATCTTCTTTGCTATCTGGCAGCTTGCCGTTCTTGAGGTACGTCACAATTGGAGCCGTCCAGTCATCTTTGGTGCTTACTTCCTGCATTTGAACGTTATCTAATAGCGATGAATGTTGGACGAAGGACAATACCTGTTCAGGGGTGATCATAGGTTCGGCCAAAGCAACCTTTGCGAGTCGATCCGCCTCTTGGTTCTCTTCTCTTGGGATCTGAGCTATCGTGAACTAGAGGTCACTCGTTCGACCCTTCACTTCTCCGAGGTACCTTCTCATTCGTTCGTTCCTACAATCATAGCTCCCATTAACTTGACTGGCTACGATTTGAGAATCGGAGTAGATTACTGCCTTCCTAGCCCCAGCCGCTATTGCAAGCTCCAATCCTGCCACTAGGGCCTCATACTCTGCTTCGTTATTTGTAGTGGGGAACTCCAGACGGATCATGCATTCAATCTTATCTCCTTCCGGGGTGTGGAGTACGACCCTGATTCCTCCCGCATGCTTATTGGAAGATCCGTCTATGTGAATTCTCCATGTAGGCGTCTCTTCTGCCCCCTATTCCTCAGGTGTAGTGAATTCCGCGATGAAGTCTGCCAGTACTTGTCCTTTCACAGCCGCTCACGGCTGGTATTGGATATCGTACTCACTCAGCTCGATAGCCCATAAAGCCATCCGTCCTGCAGTTTCAGGATTGTTCATTGCTCTCCGCAAGGGCTGATTTGTTAGGACTTTTATGGTATGTGCTTGAAAATAGGGCTTGAGTTTTCGAGCTGCAGTTACAAGAGCGAAAGTGAGTTTCTCCATTCGTGGGTATCTCTCCTCTACGCCTTTTAGCGCCCGACTGATAAAGTACACGGGCTTTTGTATCTTCCCTTCCTCTCTGATGAGAGCTGCGCTTACCGCTGCTGATGAGATGGCAAGGTACAGGAACAATTCCTCCCCCTACGTGGACGGACTAAGCAATGGCGGGGCAGAGAGATATGCCTTCAACTCCTCAAATGCCCTTTGGCATTCGTCCGTCCACTCGAAAAATCTCCTTAGTGTTCTGAAGAAAGGGAGACACTTGTCCGTTGCTCTCGATACGAACCTGTTTAGGGCTGCTATCTTCCCCGTCAAGCTTTGCACTTCCTTCACCGTCCTCGGAGGAGATAGCTCCATAATCGCTTTCACTTTCTCTGGGTTGACTTCAATGCCCCGCTGGGACACCATGAATCCTAGGAACTTTCTAGCGGTTACTCCCAATGCGCATTTGCTTGGATTCAACTTCATTTTATATGTCCGAAGAGTGTTGAAAGTCTCCTGGAGGTCCCTCAGATGATCAGACACCTTTGCGCTTTTCACCAACATATCATTTAGGTAAACCTGGACGTTTCGGCCAATTTGGTGCGCGAACATTTTGTTCATTAATCGGTGATATGTGGCTCCTGCATTCTTGAGCCCGAATGGCATCACCTTGTAGCAAAAAAGCCCCTGGCTTGTCACAAATGATGTTTTCTCTTGATCTGTTTTCTCCAATTTAATCTGATTATACCCTGAGAAGGCGTCCATGAAGCTCAACAATTCATGTCTTGCGGTGGAGTCCACTAAGGCGTCAATGCGCGGGAGCGGGTAACTGTCTTTAGGGCACGCTCTATTCAAATCCGTGAAGTCAACGCACATTCTCCACTTCCCATTTGGCTTTTTGACCATTACCACATTTGCCAACCAATCAAGGTAGTACACCTCTCGTATGAAGTTTGCTTCTCGTAGCTTCTGCACTTCCTCTGCTGCGGCTCGATCCCGTTCGGGGGCAAACACGCACTTCTTTTGTCGAACTGGAGAGAAAGAAGGTGACACATTCAATTTATGAACAATGACTGTTGGATCTATTCCCGGCATGTCGTCATGGCTCCATACAAACACGTCTTGGTTCTCTTTGAGGAATAGTAGGAGCGCATGTCGAATCGTTTGGTCGACCGAGGTTCCGATCCTGGTGGTCTGGTCGGGCCTCGAATCATCCAGTCGCACCTCCTCCAATTCCTCCACGGGTTCTGCTACTGTTCTCTGTTCCTCAATGTTCATTGCTTGTACATGGTCATCCATCTCCATCATGGCAACGTAACATTCCCGCACAGCCACCTGATTTCCGCGCAGTTCTCCAATTCCGTATTCGGTGGGAAACTTGATCATCAGATGGTAGGTAGAGGTGACGGCCCTCTATGCATTGAGAGTGGATCGTCCGAGTATGGCATTATACGCTGAGGAGCAATCAACCACGAGAAAGGAAACATCCTTGATTATTTGCTGCGGGTAGTCTCCTATCGTTACCGCCAACGTGACGGATCCTAAAGGATAGACCCGGGTTCCTCCAAAGCCAACGAGGGGTGTGCATGCCGGAATCAGGCGCTCTTTAGCAATCCCCATCTGCTAGAACGTGGGGTAGTAAAGGATATCCGCGGAGCTCCCGTTGTCCACTAAAACTCGGTGGATGTTGAAGTCCCCTGCTTGTACGCTAACCACTAGTGCGTCGTCATGGAGGTGGTGAAGGCGCCGGGCCTCCTCTTCCGAAAACTCGATGCTGGAGCTATTCTGTTGTGTTTCTCCTAGTGAGGAGCCCGTCGACTGGACACTTTGTACCATCCGTAAATAAGTCTTTCTGGCCTTTTTAGACGACCCTGCTGAAGTACTGCCCCCTATTATCATCCGTATGTCTGCTACCGGTGGTCTGGGCCGTTCGTTTTCCCGTCGGGGATTTTGTTCATGGTTTTGGTTCGTTCTCTCCTTCCTGACGAACCTTTGCAACCTACCCTACCTAATGAGGGCCCCAATTTACTATTTCAGGTCATAGCAATCCGCCGTATTGTGACCATGATCGCCATGAAAGCGGCAGTACCTGTCTCTTGATCTCTTATTTGGATCTCCCTTTAGCTTGCCAGGGAACGTCAAAGTTCCTTCGTCTTTAATCTACATTAAAACCTGGTCAATTGGGGCGGTGAGGGGGTGAAGTTTGTAAACCTTCCTGTAGGCGGCTTGGGTCACCGATCCTCCCGTCGTTCTATGGTTCTTGCCCTTTTGTGCCCCTTGTCTGGTTGCATATCTTCCGGCCTTTCCCACTTTTTGGGCTTGTCGTCTCTAGAGAGCAAGGCATCCTCTGCGTTCATATACTTTGTTGCCCTGTAATACACGTCGGACATAGTCTTTGGGTCATTCTTGTATAAAGAGAACAGGAACTTACCCTTCCGTAGCCCGTTTGTGAATGCTGCCACGAGTATCTTGTCATCGGCCTCGTCTATCTGGAGGGATTCTCTGTTGAATCGGTCGAGGTATGATCTCAAGGTCTCGCCTTCTCGTTGCCTGATATTCAACAAACACGCAGTGGATTTCTTATGCCGGTGACTCCCAATGAAGTGGGATACAAACTATGCGCCTAGTTCCTTAAAAGTGCTGATGGAGTTAGGAGCCAACCTACTGTACCAGTCCCGTGCAGGTCCTTTCAACGTGGTGAGGAAAGCCCTGCACATGACTTCGTCTGGCACACCCTGAAGGTGCATCAAGGTCTTGAAAGATTCCAAGTGATCCAAAGGGTCCTTGGATCCGTCATAGTTCTCGATGTTTGGCATGTGAAATTTTGCAGGAAAGGGGCATGAAGTCAAGGGCGTTGTGAATGGCGAATTTGTTCTGTGGACCAGGTCGTCCAAGTCAGTAGATATTCGTCCCCTCAAGACGCTCATCATTACGTCCATACGTTCCCTCATCTGCTGCATCTCAGCCGCGATGTGAGGTGGTAGGGAGTCCGAGATAGACGGCGGGTTTGTCTCCGGCCGCTCCGGTCTAGTCGGTGCAGTGCTACCTTCAGGCCCGACAGCGTTCCTCCCCTCCGGGCTCGCGACCTCTTGGTCTTCCTCTGGTGCACTTTGATGTGCATTCCTTTGTCGCAGTTGTTCTTCTAAATCCTGATTCTGCTTAGTGAGGCGCTCGACAGCCGCAGCAAGCGTTTGGACTTGCCTTTCTAGCGCTGTAGCATGCGGTTCTTCGCCTTGATTGTTGATTGTCGCCATCGATCTGGTGAGTACCATGCAACTTTTTGTCTTAGGAATAGAGCAAAGGCTAAACGTTCCCCACAGACAGCGCCAGCTAATGATGCCGAAAAAATCACCAGTAAGTTGCAAGCACTCTCCAACTCTAGTCAATACCTGCAAAGAGAAAACAAAGAGACCTAAAAGAGAGCACCGGTGTGGTGCTGGCCAAAAATCCTCCGAAGGTCAAGTTAGAATTTCTTTACAACCCTAGAGTACCAGAGTTGAGTCAAAATGTGCGTACCTCGAGTCATGGGGGTTTTGATGTATTTATAGGGGCGTGGAGTCGATTTCCATCCCTTGATTACCAAACTCTTTCCTTTTATGATTAAAACTCTTTCCATTCTTATACCTCCAAGAATTCATTTCCTTATAAAATTCCTCCAATCAAGGCTAACGTGTAGTGCAAGAATTCTTCGTATTTATGTTGGTGTGAATCATATGCAAGGCCACGTCAGCCCTAATCACATAGCGTGATTTGAGGTAGCCTGAAGAGTGACTCATGAATTCTTCTTGTCCGTCCACTACTCATCCGTCCTCCTTGGGTTATATAATCCGTCAACTTGTTGTAATCATTTCAGTCATACCGTCATGTTGGTTTTACCCTTATCAGTTGGGATAGTTTACATTTCAAGAATCTAATTACATTTTCAGGCACCAAACTTGGGGATGGAATAGAGGCATGGATAAACTTGAACGAGGAAGATACGGTCAATTTTGAATGTGACAAGGAGCTCCTTGCATATGCTACTACATATCTTTCAGGCTTTAATGTTAAAGAGCTCCCTAGTAGCTAGAACATGATTTCAAAGTTTCTTCATTATGCGGATTCATTAGCTAAAACAAAGGATTCTTTAAGTATAAAAATGGTAAGAAGGGAGAGCAGTTGTCACAACCCTTGCTACTTGGTCAGTGTTTATGTTGGTGTTTTCGCAGCTGGCAGCATTATCAGCTCTTGATTTCTTTGTATACTGCTGGTTCTCCAGTTTCTAAAAATAAAATTTCTTCTTGTTAAATGCAACATGTGTTAACCTGACTTGGGAAAAATAAAGAAAAACTACTGGGAAAACCAGGGCGAAGAACAAATTAAGCGGACCTTAAACAAGTATGATAGCTCCACTCATTTCTTATTTGGCCTAGACGGAGTCCTTAGAGCATCTACAACAGCTTGTCTAAATTTTTGTACTGTTTGGATAATGAACAGTGACATTTACCTTTTACCTATCCACTTTTTTAAATACATTTCCAACAGATTCTCTATCATTTCTCAATTTCATTAAAATATTATTTTTATATTCATTCTTTATTCATTCTCTATTCTTTTTTAATCTTTATTTTTTCTTCCTCTATTCATTTTCAACAATTATATTTTTTAACAAAAAGTGTTACATCCATAATATTTTTTGCAATACTTTCACAAGAATCATAACAAAATCTTATATGGAAAGTTGTTACTAATTCTAATTTGAACCCACCATTGAAATTATATTTTTACTCTCCAATATTAGTTAACAACAATATGTTACTTAAAATTTATTGTGAAAATATTGTGATAGCATTTCTAAATTGTCATTTCTTATTTTTTATATTATTTTTCCTTTCTTTCTTTCTTTCATCCAAACGTATTTTTTTTTTCCTCTTGATTTTTTTCCACCACACACGTATACCCATATATCTCCATCCTCTCCTTTTTTTTTTTTCTCTACTTTCCACTTGATTCCAGTTCTCTTTCTTTCTTCAGCTCTCTCTTTCTCTACTTTTTTTTTTTCTACTTGATTCCAAAACATTATCTAGCTCTCCCTGTGATAAGAAATGGAGAAAGGTGTAGAGAGAGAAAGAACAGATGGGTTAGATGGCTCTGCTTCACCATGCCTTCTGCTTCGCTCTCTGTGCTACTGCGCCTTTTGATCTGTCGCCGCCGCTCGTCTTCCTCCCCAACGCAGCCCAGATGGTAGATGGCTTGTGTTTTCTTTTTTTTTTTGTTGCTTTTATTGTTATGGTTTGATTAATTTCAAGATTATGTTTTTGAGTTTGTATTTTGATTATACTTGAGTTTAGAGATTTTTGAGAGAAAGGATTGTTGTGTTTGTAGTTGTTGTGAATGTTTGTAGCCTTGGTAAGAGGAGAGAGAAAGAATTGTTTTTTTAATTGAGTTGTATAATTTTTTTTTAAGTAGAAAAATTCATATAGAGTTGCTACAGTCTTCTCTAGATAAAAAGAACGACTGTAGCAACTTCAAAAAAATTTGGAAAAGTTTTGCTTTTAGAGAAGCTATTGGAGTGAGTTTTTGGTGTGTTTGTTCTTCAAAATTGGTTTTAGAGAACCTATTGGAGATGCTCTTAGTTCATACCCTTGTATAATTTCTTACTCTTAAATTATAAATTGAAGACTAAATCAAAGATGCCTCCTCATGACGAAGAGGGCTGGCTGTACATGAGGTTCTGAAGGTGGGCAAAACATGTGGATGATAAGGAAGAAAGGGACTGCCGATTGAACGTTTTGACAAAGAACAATATTAGCAAAAACAAGATCATAGGAAGGATAAAGGTATTAAAGCTTGTAAGCAAGAATCAAGTATCTAATGATAATAGCAAGTTAAGGAATCATTTACATAATCACACTTAAATTCTATATTTTAAATTTGAATATTTGCTAATATTTATTTTCTGCATATAAAAAAAAAACTTTGGGTGGGTATTCTATAACTTGAAAGCCCATCTTAAAACCTTGTGTTACAATCAAGAGTTTGCATTTCAACTCTTTGGTATCTTTTAGTTTGTTTATAACATCTAGGGTTCCAATCCCCTCTTCTATTGTATATATCGAACTATTAAAGAAAAAAAAAAAAAACCTTGTGTTACTTTTCTTTCCCGATATAAAAGTCTAATAAGTTTTGTAAAGTCAAGAGTCTTATAGCTTAACTAACAATTGTTGGTGTTTTTAACAAAAATATCATAGCTCAAATCTCCCTTCTCCTAAGAAAATTATATATATAAAAAATAAGTCTTGCAACAACGGCATCTTTCTCATTGCTTAATTTTTCTCACCTTGTGTTGATCAAGCTTGATCAAACAAATCATATTTTGTAGCTTGCCAATTCCTCCCTAATTTGAAAAGTCATAATTTAATCAGTTTTGTGGATGGAACAAAACCATGTTGATCTCAATTTCTCCTTGATTCAAAGGGAAACCTATAACCATAATTAACAAGATCAAGCTTTATCGAGCTGGGTAAGTTTTAAGTGTCTGTATTGACTAGTACAGTGATTGAACAAGCTCCTCCTCTCACGGTAGCATTATTTTCTATGATCACCTGGTGCCTTCGGCAAAGAAGAAATAGGATCAGAGAAAAACGATCAATATTTTCTTTGATAGAAGTGGCATTTAAAGCTAAGGAACTACTCAAAGAATTCCCCTATGTGCAACGAAATCCACTTAGAGGTGTGCAACCGAGGAGTTTTGTTAGGTGGAACCCTCCAAGTGAAGGAATGTACAAAGCACATTTTGATGTAGTGATTTTCTCTGAGCTCTCCCAAGCTGGTATTGGTGTAGTGATTCGTGATTCTTATAGGAATGCAATAATAGCCCTTAGCCAAAAAAGTCCACTACCTCACTCAGTTGATCTGGTGGAAGCCTTGGCATCTAGTAGGGTAGTAAGTTTTGCTAGAGAACTTTGCATTTCGAAGGAGGAATTCGAAGGAGACAGTCAGATAGAGAATTGTCCCAGCAATCAACAAACAGACGCCACCAAAAACTATGTTTGGTCATGTAATTGAAGAGATTTGGATTCTGTTAGAGGTTTTTATTTTTATTTTATTTTTTAGAAAAATAGCTTTAGACATGTAAAAAGTGACGGCAACCAGCTTGCTCATTCCCTTGCTACAAGAGCAATTTTATCTGTAGATCTTGATTAAAATGCTAAAAGTTTTTGCAAGGCTCTAAGTGTGAATTTGGGATGTACTTAAATAGCTTAAAATTGCAAGCTTATTACTTATTGCTTCTACTATTTGTGGGTAAAGCAATTTTTTTTTTTTTTGGGGCTTAAGTGAGCTTAATTAGTCAACCGGTTTGGCACATTGGGGGTCTCACTATAACCTTTTGTTTAAAAAGTAAGGTAAAGCTGATTGCTTGCGCGGGGTCCATTCTCTAGTTTTTGCACAAATGTTAGTTACTTTTTAATTATTGCGGGTTTCACTCTACACTTTTTTTTAGAGTATTTTTAGTAAAAATAAACAATTAACTTATTATATTTAGATTTTTAATTTTTATCTACCGTACTATTAACAAATGTTTTCATTAAAAGGCTATAAATAAGGCATTATCAAATGGAGGTCCATTTGTAAATTTTTTATTTTCGATAGATTATTTTATTGATATGGGACAAAAAGCTAAAAATTAGCATATTTCTAAAAAACAGAAAAATTAGACTAAAAGTTAACTATTATTTACAGTACTTTTAACAAATGTTTTCATCAAAAGGTTATAGATAAGTTGTCCTCAAATTGAAGTCAGTTTGTGAATTGTTTATTTTCAATAGATTATTTGCATAATATGAGACAAAATACTAAAAGTTAGCATATTTCTAAAAAATTTGAAAATGTGATTATTGAAATAAAATTAAGACAAAAAATAATATGAGAACAACAAATAGTACTTAAAATAGAAAAGCTTGTTTATAATCTTTCAGTAAACACACTTAGCAAATTCATGCTTTTATTTTTAAATTCAAAATTACATTGGTAATATTTTAATAAACGGTGGAGGGGATTGATTCTTCTCATGGGAAGAACTAAATTTCAAATCCTTACCCCCACTTATTGTGCCAAAAAAAATATTTTACTGGCTGCATGCAAAGAAAATTCAGCCTAGCTAGGCTTACACAAGAAGAGCTCATGGTTTATAGGTGCTTAGTATGACATTTGCATGCTCCTGCACACTTTCCAAGCCGTGATAACGTGTCGTCCCTCAACTAGAGTTGCACCAACGGCAAATCGTATCACGTATACTCCCTTGACCACAGCATGAGTCATGAAGACGCAACCCGACATGTTAATGGACTACAACAATTTGTGGTTTGCCACATTCGCATGTTCCTCGCTTACCATGTCAAGCTTACCATTTTTGTATATTTTCTCACTTAGTGCGGATGGCAAAATCCTGAAACAAACCATGGCAAAATTTGTAGGGACTACAATTTCAAACCTTTTATCCATAGCTACAAGCCCTTCAAAAAGGTTGGCCATTTTCACATGGTTTCTAATGAAGCTCCTAAGGTTAGCTACCCCACAGCTTTTAAGGACAAACCATAATTTCAAGGAACGAAATCTTCGGCTTAGGGTTATCTGCCAGTCTTTCTAGTCCACCACTTGCTTTGAATTCGAGGCTTTATTCCTCAAGAACTCAGGGTTGGTTGAGAGTGACTTTATCAAGGGGCTCGAATTTTTTACCCGAAGGCAGCAACAATCCAAAGAGGTTAAGAACCACTTGTGTGCATTGAGACTAAATGAGTTCGCACCCTCAACACCATCGATGAAGTGCCGAAACTCAGGACAAATACAGGCGCTTCCGGCATAAGCAGCATCAACATGAACCCACATTTCATAATCTTTTGCCACAGCACATAACAATTCTAGTGGATCAATGGCAGCCGTTGGAGTTGTTCCCACAGTGGCACATAAAAACAATGGGACTAGGCCTGCTTCCACATCTTCGCAAATTTGGGCTCATAGCGAGCTTGGTGATGGTGCATATGATGTTGACTTAGAAGTCTTGATGGCTCTAAAATTCATTGGATGGATCCCTGCTATTTGTGCTGCTTTTGGGAATGCACTATGTGTTTGGTCAGAAGCATACACTACCAACTTCTCCAGGTTCTCTCTCCCAATTTGGCTAAGCATTTAATCCCTTGCAGCGATGAGTGTGCACAAAATGGCCTCACAAGTAGTACCTTGTATCACACCCCCACCATTGCCAGAGAAAAGGAAAGACTTGGGTAGATCAAGTATCTCTCCAAGCCAATCCATGACTATTGTCTCTAGCTCAGTCGCGGCTGGTGATGCAATCCAATTGAATCCAACCACTTTGAAGCCGGTGCTAAGCATATCTCCAAGAAAAATCGCTATGCTACTAGTGCATTGGAAGTAAGCAAAGAAGTTTGGGCTTTGCCAATGTGTTAAACCAGGAACAATGTGCTCCTGCACGTCTTGGAGAATGGTTTCAATGGGTTCTGGATAATGTGGGGTGGACTTTGGCAAGCGTTTTTGGAGATATCCCGGTTCGACTTGGCTTAGAACCGGGTATTTCTCTACATCGCGATAATAATCAGCTAGGAAATCTATGATCATATGGCCTTGTCGCCTGAACTCCTTAGGGTCCAAAGGGCTAATGTTAGAGGAAGAAGTGGCTACATTGTTAGAATTGAGGCTACCCATTAATAAAGAAATATATGTGGTACAGAGAAAAAAAAATATTTCAGGCTTCTTTGATTTTCTGGTGGTAGGGTTATTTATTGTAGTGAAAGGAAAAAACAAGAAATGAGAAAGTTGAGACTATCTTGTAGCCGATGGTATAGATTCAAGGGAATGAAGAAGAGTTTATATATATAAATAAAAGTGACGAAACCCCGCGACGTGAGAAATGAAACGCTATAGCGTAAGGATGTCCTATTAAAAAACTCAAATTTGCATTACCCAATAAGATACTGCCATGTCAGATTTTTTATTATATTTTTTTCAAATTAAAAGATTGGATAGATAACCCTATGTTGCACCTACCATCCGCACGGACCCTAACCCCAACCAATAAAGATTGGATAGATAAACCTATGTCAGATTTTTGCATCCACACGAAGCAATTAGATGCGCTGACAATTTAGTTAAGATAGGAAGGTAGAAAGCTTTTGATAGATAAAGCAAACTGTCCACAGACTTTTCAAAAAGAGAGTTTAACGGCTAAATGAACAAAAGAAGCAAATGTTGATGGCCTACTTATCTAGTAGATATTGTGTCAAAATGAGTCAAAATGGAAATTAACATGTTTTTGTTGTCCAACAAGTTTTAGTCATATGCTAGCAAAATATATATAGATGCGCTGATAGTTTAGCTAAGATGGGAAGGTAGAAAGCTTTCGATAGATAAAACAAACAGTCCACGGACTTCCCAAAAAGAGAGTTTAATGGCTAAATGAACAAAAGAAGCAAATGTTGGTGGCCTACTTATCTTGTAGATATTGTTTCAAAATGCGTCAAAATGGAAATTAACATGTTTTTATTGTCCGACAGGTTTTAGTCGTACACTAGCAAAATATATATAAATGCTGATAGTTTAGCTAAGATGGGAAGGTAGAAAGCTTTCGATAGATAAAACAAACCGTCCACAGACTTCCCAAAAAGAGAGTTTAAGGGCTAAATGAACAAAAGAAGCAAATGTTGGTGGCCTACTTATCTAGTAGATATTGTTTGAAAATGCGTCAATATGGAAATTAACATGTTTTTATTGTCCGACAGGTTTTAGTCATACACTAACAAAATATATATAGATGCTGATAGTTTAGTTAAGATGGGAAGGTAGAAAGCTTTCGATAGATAAAACAAACCGTCCACAGACTTCCCAAAAAGAGAGTTTAACGGCAAAATGAACAAAAGAAGTAAATGTTGGTGGCCTACTTATCTAGTAGATATTGTGTCAAAATGCGTCAAAATGGAAATTAACATGTTTTTATTGTTTGACAGGTTTTAGTTGTACGCTAGCAAAATATATATATGTAGCAAATAGATGCGTTGATAGTTTAGATAGAATGGGAAGGTAGAAAGCTTTCAATTTTCCTTTCTCCGAGAAAAAAAAAAAAAAAAAAACCGTCCACAGACTTCCCAATAAAAGAGTTAAATGGCTAAATGAACAAAAGAAGTAAATCTAGTAGATATTGTGTCAAAATGGAAATTAACATGTTTTTATTGTCCGACAGGTTTTAGTTGTACGCTAGCAATATATCAATATATATATATATATATATATATAGATGCGTTGATAGTTTAGCTAAGATGGGAAGGTAGAAAGCTTTCGATTTTCCTCTCTACCAAAAAAAAAAAAAAAAAAAAAAAAAAACCATCACGAACTTCCCAAAAAAAGAGTTTAACGGCTAAATGAACAAAAGAAGTAAATGTTGGTGGCCTACTTATCTAGTAGAGATTGTGCCGAAATGCATCAAAATGGAAATTAACATGTTTTTATTGTCCAACAGGTTTTAGTCGTACACTACCAAAATATGTGTGTGTATGTGTGTAGGGGCATTGAATCTGTCCAGGTCAAGATGTTTTGGAATCTCATGGCCAACGTGATTCTTGTCCGCGAATTGATTGATCTATAGTGATTTGGATGAATTCCACTTTAAAAATACTTTCAATCCAGTTTAGAGGAAAAATCCTCCAATCTGCCACAAAAGGCTATTGAAATTTGAAATGATATCTGCATGTAATATTAAATTGACAGCAATATTCCAATGAAAATTGAAAAGAAAAGAAAACATTAACTTAAGTGATCAAAACACATAATGTAAAACCGCGTTTTTTTTTTTTTTTATTTATAAAAATCAAAATTATAATGGATGATTAAAATGATTTAAATAAATAGAAAAAAAATTTAAATTTCTTGAAATTTTTGGTAGTAAGTTTTAATTGGCGTAGTGTTTTAAATTCTTAAATTTTTTTTACTTAGAGTAAATCATATAATATTTAATAGAATTTTGCATCCAATAAATGGAGGATTTGTTTATATGAATTATATATGGTGGCTGTGCCAAGTGCTGGCCCTCCTCTCTTGTCATGTGGGGAAAATTTTTCCCCCTTTATATTGCAAACCTAAGATTGTGTACAACATGATGTTGCTATATGGCTCACAAAAAAGACATTTTCTAAAGTTTAATAAGTTTTAAAATACTATTTCAAATTAAATCCAATTGCCAAATGTGTTGAGAAATTTAAAAGAAATTTCATCATTTTTTTTTTGAATTGTTTTAAATACATATATATTTTTTCTTTATATTGGATCAAAGAAATGATGGAAGATACTGATGTGGCTAATGTTGATACCTGTGTAAATGGAACTTCAAATTGATCAACATAGGCAAAGAGAATTGGCCTTTTGAGTAATGCCCTATAAGGTGTTTGTCCAAATGCTTGACCATAAGACATCCTCACTACGTTATCTGCCTCAGAAGCCTCATGCAGTCAGGCTTCCGTTTCACGCTGCTTCCACCAATGGCCACTTCAAATAACCTTTCCTGCCACTCACTCCTGAGTCCTCTCCCAAGCCCTTCTCTATCTTCTAGAGGATCAAAAGTCTCTGCCATCTCATCGATCAAGCTGCTTTCATTACCTCTTAAGCCCAGCCCAAGGGAGTTATCAGTTATGACATTGTTATAAATGTCATATAAACTGAGCATATTTTAATTTTATGCATTATAGCTATTAAATCTCGAGCTTTACAATGGAATTTGAATTGAGTTATACTTTTGGATAGTCTTATGAGGCTAATGGTTAACTTTGGCTATGCATTTCTTTAGTGGTTGTTTTGGTTTTATTTCAATGATTAGTAATATGCGTTGAGAAGACTAACATTTTTTTTTTAATTATCAAGAAAAGCCTAATTTTTATTTTCCCAAAAGTTTCTTAGGAGATCATATGAGGCTTATGTAGGTCTATCGTGTGGAATTCATGATGTGTGTGGGTGCTTTTTGTTCTTTCATGGTTGAACAAAAATTTTTATATATGAATTAATGTTGTGATTGTAGGGGGCAAAATTTTAAGCCAATCATAAAATGTCACATCAAAATTTGGTGACGAATTCTATATTAATATGTCATTAAATTAGATAAATCAAGTGTTGACATGTGTCATTTAAGATGATAATTATCCTAATTAAATAAGATAAATATCTCAATTAAATTGGAATGATAATAGTTAATCATTATTGTTATTAAAAAATAAATAAAAAATAGAAATGGTTATCAACTAGGAGGTCAATCCCAAGTGGGACTTATCCTTTAAAACCACTATAAATAAAGGGCATATCTCCTCTCATTCTACACAATTTTTCTAAGACGTCAAAACTCTAGAGAAATTTTGCCTCAAGAACATACGAAGAACATTCAAAAAAGTTCTTTGAAGTTCTAATGGAATCAAGCTGGAAAGCCTTCATAAACTTCAACAAACCCCAAATCCTTGAAGCTCAACAAATCAAGTCTCTAAAGCCTCGAAGAATTTCAACCTAAAAGCCTTCACCGATCTTCATTGGATTTGGGTATCTAGTGGCGAACTCACCAGCTCATAGCCCAAAGTCATTGGATCATTTCTTGTGGACTATAAAGGACAAACCATGCCGTTCGGACCAACGTAATGTTTATTACATTACAAGTTGGAAGGTGTAACGTCTTAGCTATGGGAAATAATGAAACAACAACGTAATGACTTAGAACCTTCCCTTAGGTCGGTCCTAGTTAAAATTGCATTGCATGTTGTGTGTGTTTGTTTGGTTGATTGATTGGTGTGGATGAGGACTTAGCTTTGATTAACCTGACCAAGCCTGTCATTAGGGGAGAATTTGGTCGAGATCTGAAGGAAGGCTGTAAGGAGAACCTAAGCCTAACACTCAAGCCAGTAGCTCTAGTTCCAAACCCATCACTCCCATTATGGTACTAAAGCTTGTAAGCATAGAAGATACTTCGCTGCTGCAACATTGCAATCCTATATTCGACTATAAGACACTTCAAACCCCAATCAAACAACCCAATACCTACAAATGGGGGGAGACACTTTGAACCCCAATCAAATGGCCCAATATCCACAAATGGGGGGAGACACTTCAAACCCTAAGACACCGACCTGAACGACCCAACAAAAATTGTCCAAATCACAAAGGGGGGAGACACTTTAAACCCCCACATTTGGGGACTGACAAGCCCATAGATATGGAGATTGATGATGAAGGCATGGACAACATCGATGAAGATCCCACGGTACCGATGCTGAAGGATGAAGGAACTCATTGGGAGATGCTTGCCATCATTGAAGCCATAATTGAGTTGAAGAACTGGGCATGGGAGGGAGCTGCCTTGGAGGACTCCTTGAAGAAGATCAAGATCGTCAAGTCAGTCACTCTTGCCAAGAAGATCAAGACTGTCGAGCCAGTCACCCTTGCCAAGAAGATTGTTTCTGTACCTACTGAGTCTATTTCTACTAGTATTTCTATTCTTGTTAAGTCTGTTTGTGATAGTTTTCCAGTTGAGTTTGATTTTGTTAAGTCTATTGAGTCTGTTGAGAACTCTTTTCCTTTTAATATGATTTCTGATTCCGCTTATTTGTTGGATTTGAATGTTTTTATTTCTGAAATTGGTAAAGAAACTCTTAATAATAAGGAATTAAAACATGGACACCTAGAACCCATAAAAGAAGAAACCTAACCCATTAACCTAGGAACTGATGATGAACCTAAAATGATACAAGTGGGTAATACTCTAACCATTTCAGAAAAAGACACATTAGTGGCATTCTTGACAGAGTTCAAAGAGGTCTTTGCCTGGTCGTATAAAGACATGCCTGGGATTGATACAGATATTTTACAACATTACATTCCAATAGATCCAACCATGAAGTCGGTCAAGCAGAAGTTGAGAAGAATGAAGCTAGAATGGACTCTTAAGATCAAGGAAGAAGTGGAGAAACAGTACAATGCAAGATTCCTAAGGGTGGTCAACTATCTAGAATGGTTAGCTAATGTGGTTCCAGTACCAAAGAAGGATGGGAAGGTCAGAATGTGTATAAATTTTCAAGATCTGAATAAGGCCAGCTTAAAAGATGACTTTCCTTTGCCTCATATAGACATCCTAATTGACAATACCGTAGGTTATGCTTTGCTATCATTTATGGATGGATTTTCAGGGTACAATTAGATTAAGATTGTACATTTTTAGACCGCTGTAAAACTAGATTATTTAACCTAATTAATTAACCAAGTGAATAATTAGGTTAATTATTCAGATCTAGGTTAAAATAATAACAATCATAACATGCAAAGCAGCGTAAATATAAAGAACACAATGATATGATGACTTAGGAAAACCAAACCGGTAAAAATCCTGGGGATGATTTAACCTAGCTATCCTGAAGGTAAAACAGAATCTACTATGAAAGAATTGAAGTTTACACAATAGCGACTTAGATCACTAACATCCTATTGCTATCTCGAGTAGGAAACTTACTACCACAATCACGTGACAGCTCCGAGTCCACAGACTACTTCTTTTTTGGATTCCCAGTAAGTACAAGCACTCCCGCTTGTATATCTTTAAGCTCTTGAATGCAGAAACTGAATGATCATCAAGTTCTTGACATAATCTTGATTCTTGATAACCCTAAGTATATGTGAAGGCAAACACCTCAAGATCTCACAAGAGATTCACATACACAACAACAACAACAACAACAAAGACTCTAGAGAGTTTTTGGGTACAAACCCTAGGTACAAAAAGAGGCACTCTTTTCTCTCTCTTAGAAGCATTTAAAAACGTGCTTAGGGTTTCTTTTATATAGTGGGAGAAGTAGATCAGAAACCCTAATCCTTAATGGGCTTGGGCTGAGTTGGAAAAATCTGCACATTTGCACGACTTTTGATCGGTCGAGTCTAATTCTTGATCGATCGAGCCAGGCAGAATTGCATAGTAAATTCTGCAGCAATTGGATTCCAAGTTTACATAGAAGACACATACTTTGAGCAGTCTAAAAAAGACTAAAATGTTTTGATCATGGTTTGTCAACATTACAAATTAGTGTTCTAATACATTTAAACCTAAGGTATTAGAACTTAACAAACTCCTTCTTTGGCAATCTGTGACAAAACATAAACACAAAAAAATGCTCAAAGTTTACATATAAACAGCCCAATATAACAAATTCAACCTTATTACTATCCATCAGTTGCAAGTGTAGACAGCAGCACGACTGAATCAACATGTATATTCCTGTAACACTTAACAAACACATAAACACATGTGTGGAAAGAAAGACAGAAAAATAGTAAAACAACAAATATGCAAACTAACTCTCCTCCTAAGTTAGATACATAAAAAAAAATAAATTAATTTCTCCCCTTTCAAAAACAATTTCAACTCCCCCTAAACAAAACAAACAGGATTCCCACATTTCAACTATTTCTCCCCCATTTTGTCACGTATTGACAAAGACAACTCAATCAAAGAGTAAACATACACAACAAAGGTCAAGAGAAAATAGAGAATTAAGGGAAAACAAAACAATTCAACTCTATAGAAAATAGAGACAACTCCCTCTAAAGGTTAAAAACAAGCTTCTCCCCCTATAAAAATAGGAAAAACAAAACAAGTTTGGGAAAAACAGTTTTGGGGAAAATATAGGACGCGGGGAAAAATAAAAAGACACAAACCAAACTAAAAAAAAATTGAGGATTCACGTGAAGAAAAATATTATCTCTTTCAATATATGAAAACTTGACACTATATGACCCATAAACAGTTGCATGAGTAGAGAAAATATTTGCACATTGCTTATCCAGAAAAATATTTATACTAAAATTTTCTCTTAAGAAATTGATTATCTCTTAAAAAATTGATTCTCTTAAGAAATTTTTTTTCTGCAGTTCACACAGAAAAAAATAGCATATACTAAAATGTACAAATGACTCAACATTAATCAATCAATTTTTAAATCAAGTTGAGTACCTAATTTAGCAAAGTGTATGCATGGTATGTGTGAAAATAATGAGAGATATGATTGCAAAACCGCAAGATAGATGCAGAAAACAATGCAATGCATGTGAATCCTAAACACAAATGATGCATGAAAAAAAATATGGTCAAATACTTAAAAACTGAAAACTTTTCAGTTTCGATCGATCGAGCGTCGATCGAATACCAATCAAGCCAAGCATAAGCTAACCAAAAATTTTAATGCATTTTTCGATTAGTCAAGAGATAGTTTTGATCAATTGAAAATCTGAAAAAAATCAAATTTTTGAAAAACATAGCAATTTTTTGGAGAAACTCCACAAAACATTGTATTTTATGAATGAAATGCATGAGTACGAGATCAAAAGTTTTTCAAAAACACTTGTATTCAACCTAGATCTTCCAAAAACAAGATCTTCACACTTTTTGTCCTAAAAAAACAATCAATGAACATATTTTGTATCAAACACCATAGAAAACATAATCTTGGATGGCCATAACAAGATCACACACAATATCATGTACTAAGTTTAACAAAGAGTAACTTGTGTTGTGTGTGCAACTAGCAAAAACTTGAGATACATGTGAGGTGATATGTAGATAGTAATTAAAGACAATTTCTATAAAATCCATCACATAAATTTAAAAGAGACTATCCCTTAAAGAGTTACATCATATAACTCCCACATCTCCTAGAAAACAAACTTGCAATCATGTAAGTTTCTTGATTTGCCTCATAATGTACACACCAATTTTATTTGATTAGAAACTTATTAAAAAAAAAGCCGAGATAATGTACACATTTTATTTGATAAATTTAATTATAGTCCAATAATGTACACACCAATTTTAGCAATTAAACCGAGGCTACACCTTATGCTCTTTTTGTGCATGTGCTACACTTTCTCGAGCACAAAATCATATGATATGCACTAAAGTGTTCATGATTGGTTAGTAAACAGTGGTGAAATGGTTATTTATGCTTTTTTCATTAAGATCAAGTCCGACAATCAAAGGCATGTGATTTCAAGATCAAGACTAAGTGATCAAAAACTATAAACATCTTCCCACACAACATGCACTACAAAGCTCAAACTAGTAAAGTGCAATAAAATAAGCTCATCCAAGCTAAACAAGGTACATAAACATGTTATGTAAATATAATATGGCCAACCTCAATTACATATCCATAATGTGTAATACAAAAGAAATAGATTTTTTTTTTTTTTTAAAAAAAAAAAATTTATGATCAAAACTAAAAAGCACACAATATGCTAAATGTTTAAAAATGCAAATGCAATACATGAAAGTGCAAAACTAAGCTATAGAGGGTACACAAACAAGAAATATCAATTTCTTAATTAACCCATGAGTGCATGTACAAACTCGTACATGCTCACACAAAATTAGAAATAGCTTAGCACTTATATAACACAAACTATTCAAGTTTCTCCACAATGTCAAGCATGTTCTAAATCAAGAATAAGATATTATAATTCATGTAATTCTCAGATAAATAAATCTAGACGCAAAATAAAATATTTTTGTCTTTTTGAAAATTTTCAATATTTTTGGATTTTTGAATAATCAAAACAACCAAAAACAAAAAGAAAAAAAATGTTCACAATAATTGAAAGATTAAATCAAGGACAAGTAAACAACACTTACCTTAAAGAATCTTTTCTCACCTATATAGCACGAGTCTTTGGCTTTGTAGGTGAAAATTCATGAGAAACAGAGTGTATTTGAGGGATTACACCAATCTTTTAAGAAAGACTAAAATCCTGTAATTTCCTTTCACAAGCCAACAAGCTTAAATTTTTCAAAAGTATATGAAACAATTTATATGGACTTATGATAGGAGAAATATCATCACATATCCTAGATTGAAATATAGAATGATTAAATTTCAATTTATGACAATTAGGATGTATGTGACTGGAGACACCACAAAAGTGACAAACATGAACAAGTTTAGGAATATCAGTATTCCTAACAGCAAATCTAGTCTCTGATTTTGGTTTTTGCCTCAACAAAAAACAATTTGGTCTAATATGACCAACAACACTATAAAGGTGACAGGTAGGCACAAAAACAGATTTCTTTTGCACACTAGCAGTAGGTTTAGACATAGGTTTAGAAACTTCAACGTCTACATCAGAATTTTTACCTTTGTCTAACCTAGCAAAATAAACATTTTCTTTATTATTCCTCTTGAAAGGAGGGATATAAACTTTCTTAGTTTTAGGCTTAAGAGAAACAGAAACACTTCTGTTATCAACAGCAAGCTTGGTACTAGTCAAATTTTCAATTTTAGCTATACATTCAATTAACTCTTGTTCCAAGCTTTTCATCTTCTCATCTTGAGAGGAAATTTGATTTCTCAAAAATTCATTCTTTTTATTAGATTCATCTAATCTAACAAGCAATTCCTCTTTTTCAAAATTAGCCAATTTTAACTCTTCCTTGAATTTCTTAGCAATTTTCAAAGATTTAGATAATTCCTTACAAAGAATTTCAAAAGCATCAAAAAGATCAACAGAAACAACAGTGTCCTTTTTATTCATATCATTACAAACATGAGCAGAAAGACACTTCAAATTATCCATGATAACAGGAGTCAAGGATCAGCTTAGAGATTAAAAGATCTACAACAAAAGAGCTACCCGCTCTGATACCACTTGTACGTTTTTAGACCCCTGTAAAACTAGATTGTTTAACCTAATTAATTAACCAAGTAAGTACTTAGGTTTATTATTTAGATCTAGGTTAAAACAATAACAATCATAACATGCAAAGTAGCGAAAATATAAAGAACACAATGATATGATGACCCAAGAAAACCAAACCTGTAAAAAATCTGGGAAGGATTTAACCTAGCTATCATCAAGGTAAAACAAAATCCACTATGAAAGAATTAAAGTTTACACAATAGCGACTTAGACCACTAACATCCTATTGCTACCTCGAGTAGGAAACTTACTACCACGACCACGTGACAGCTCTGGGTCCACGGACTACTTCTTTCTTGGATTCCCAGCAAGCACAAGCACTCTCGCTTGTACATCTTTAAGCTCTTGAATGCAGCAACTGAATGATCATCAAGTTCTTGACATAATCTTGATTCTTGATAACCCTAAGTATATGTGAAGGCAAACACCTCTAGATCTCACAAGAGATTCACATACACAGCAACAATAACAACAAAGACTCTAGAGAGTTTTCGGGTACAAACCCTAGATACAAAAAGAGGAACTCTCTTCTCTCCCTTAGAAGCCTTTAAAAACGTGCTTAGGGTTTCCTTTATATAGTAGGAGAAGTAGATCGGAAACTCTAATCCTTAATGGGCTTGGGCTCAGTTGGAAAAATATGCAGAAAAACCGTTTGTAAGACTTTTGATCAGTCGAGTCTAATTCTCGATCGATTGAGCCAGACAGAATTGCACTGTAAATTCTGATGTGGGATGAAAACACTCAACCCGTCCTTGGACGGTCACCACCTTCGCAGCCGTCCAGAAGTTATCCTCAAGACGAGAGTAACAGACAAGGGCGTCCAGAGGGTGATAGCGAAGCTACATCCCTCGTCCATGGGATGCGCACAGCCTACCTTATGAGGACTCGTCCATATAAAGATTCGTGGACTAGGATGTTACACTTAGAATTAACAGGCGCGCTCGATGAAGGAATTCCAGGACGAGGGTATCATACTTAGGAGAATCTCCGAATATAATGTGACAATCCCTTATCCCACGCATAACGGTCATGTACCCGTTGTGGAATAGAAGTGTAACTCCTAAACGGTTATGGCAGTTACGTTAAGCCTCCTTGAATCCAGGAGAGGTTCCTGTCTCAATAACCGTCTATAAGAACACTATATAAAGGCTGCTTCAGACAAGGCCAAGGTATGTTCAGTTTTTACTCCAAAAAAGTTGGAATTCGAATAACTTAGAGGAAAAAACTAACTTTGCCATCGGAGGATTTTTGGCCGGCAGCCCCGGTCGCCTTTGATACGCTTTTCTTTCTTTTTCAGGCCGTAGAAAGAACCAGTAGTCCTTTCAAGTCCGAAGCATCCAGCCTACTGATTTTCTTGGCATCATCAAATTCTATAGCAACTTGATTCCAACTTTACATAAAAGACACATATTTTGAGCAGTCTAAACAAGACTAAAACATTTTGATCATGGTTTGCCAACATTACAAATTAGTGTTCTAATACATTCAAACCTAAAGGTCTTAGAACCTAACAAAGATGGCTCTAGAAGATATGGAGAAGACCTCCTTTATTACACCATGGGGGATATATTGCTACAAGGTCATGCCATTTGGTGTTAAAAATGCTGGTACTACTTACCAACATGTAGTCACCACTTTGTTGCATGACTTGTTCGATAAAGAAGTAGAGGTTTATGTCAATGACATGATAGTCAAGTCCAAAGACCGCGAAGGACATATACTGGCATTGAGGAAGTTCTTTGAAAGATTCTGGTTCTATAAGTTACTATTGAATCCAAAGAAATGCATTTTCGGAGTCACATTTTGAAAATTGCTAGGGTTTATGGTAAGCCAGAGGGGAATAGAAGTTGATCCAAACAAAATCAAAGCCATTGTAGCGATGAAGCCTCCAAGAACTGAAAAGGAGATCCAAGGATTTCTAGGGAGGATACAGTACATCAGCAGGTTCATAGCTCAGCTCACCATGACATGTGAACCAATCTTCCGACTGCTTAAGAAGGAAGTCCCTACAATATGGAATGAACAATGTCAAGAAGCCTTTGAAAAGATCAAGAATTATCTGATGAAGCCACCAATACTTTTCCCACTGATACCCGAAAAACCATTGTTGTTGTATCTTACCACTACAGATACAACAATGGGGGCTTTACTTGCTCAATACCTAGAGGAGACTAAAAAGGAGAATGCAATATACTACATCAACAAGAAGATGTTACCTTATGAAGAAAAGTATTCACCATTAGAGAAATACAAGCGTAGCACTTATTTGGGCAACTCACAAACTCAGACATTATATGCTTGCCTACAAGGTTTTGTTGATTGCAAGAATGGATCCTTTGAAGTACTTAATGGAAAAGCTTGTGCAAGATGGGAAGACTGCTAAATTGGTATTGCTTCTGTCAGAATTTAATATTAAGTATGTGATTTAGAAATCTGTGAAGGGGAGAGCAATTGCTGATCATTTAGCCAATTGTTCACCAGAAGAAGTTGAAGAAATTTAAGGAGACTTTCCGGATGAAGACATCATGGGCATTGAAGTAGAATCATGGAAGATGTGCTTTGACGGAGAAAAAAATCAAAATGGAAGTGGCATTGGAGTTTCTTAATTTCTCCAAAAGGGACACACATTCCATTTTCTGGCAGACTCAACTTTCCTGCCACCAACAATTCCACTGAATACAAAGCTTGCATCATGGGGTTACGAGCGGCCCTAAGCCTTGGAGTAAAAAAGTTGGAGGTATACGGAGACTCAGCCTTGATAATCTCCCAGATTCAGAATAAATGGAAGATCAAAGAAGAAAGGCTAATGCCTTATCATGAATGTCTTCAGAAGTGGGCATCAAAATTCAACAAGATCCAATATCAATATGTGCCAAGGATGCAAAATCAAATTGCTGATTCTTTAGCAACCATGGCATCCATGATGGATGGGTCAAAAGAAGATGAAGCTAGACTGATTGTGTTGGAACAAAAATAAGAACTAGCCTACTGCATGACAATAGAAGAGGATAAGGGAAAGAATGGGGAAGGTGAATGGTATTCAGACATCCTACAATACCTCAAGGATGGAACATACCCGAAGTCTATAGACAAGAATGATCAATTAACCATTCGGAGGTTGTCTACTAATTACATTATTTGTGGTGAAAGGCTTCATAAAAGATCATATGATGGAATTCATCTCCTTTTTGTAACCGCCATGGAGGCACAACAAATAATTGAAGATGTTCATGAGTCAAGTTATAGGCCACATATGAATGTATACATGTTGTAAAGGATAATAAGGAGACAAGGCTATTACTGGAATACCATGGAAGCCAATTGTGCGGTTTATGTTCGAAAATACCATCAATGCCAAGTCCATGGAGATCTGAAGCACATGCCACCCATGCCACTACACACCATCACATCACCCTGACCATTCTCTACATGGGGAATAAACATTATTGGGAAAATTCACCTAACAACATCCAATGGCCATGAATTCATACTCGTAGCCACTGATTACTTTACCAAATGGGTAGAAGTTGCCTCATACAAGGTTTTGAATTCAAAGAAAGTGGCTCAATTCATCAGACCAATATCATCTATAGATATAGGGTACCACATGAAATTATTTCAGTTAATGGGTTGCATTTCAAAGGAGAAACAGAGAAAATACTACGACAGTTCAATATTCAACATCACAAGTCTTCACCTTATTGTCCTTAAACCAAAGGAGCAGTTGAGGCTGCTAATAAAAATATAAGGTGAATCTTGAAGAAGAGCGCAAAGAACTACAAGGACTGGCACCTACAGTTTCCCTATACACTCTGGGGGTACAGAACATCAATTCGATCTTCCACATAAGCCACTCCTTATTCATTGGTGTATGGGATGGAAACATTCCTTCCCATTGAAATGGGTGTCTGTTCACTAAGGATAGTATTGGAAAGTGAAATCCCTAAAGAAGATTGGTTACAAAACAGATATGACCAGTTATGCATGTTGGATGAGAAGAGACTCAAGGCCTTGTATCATATTTAAGGGCAAAGGAGGCTTAGGAAAGCTTTTGACAAGAAAGTGAGAACCAAAGATTTGAAGTTGGGGGACTTAGTGTTGAAGAAAATCCGAGCCTCGATTCAAGATGCAAATGGGAAGTTCAAGGAAAATTGGGCAGGCCCATATATTATCAAGCAGATATACTTTAGGGGAGCAGTAAGGTTGATGGATTTAGATGCAAACCCTTTCACTAAGCCAACCAACATGGATCAATTGAAGAAATACCATGTCTGAGGTGGTTGTAAATTATGCTATTTCCCTTCTTAGGCTTGACAAAAAAAAAAAAAAAGAGGAGCTCGCTAGGCTGAAAACTCGAAAGGGTGGTCTAGGCAAAAATTAGAGCAAAAAAAAAAAAAAAGGTACGTTGAAAACTCGAAAGGGTGATCTACGCAAAAAGAGAGTAAAAAAGAAGAGAGTGAGAGAGCCTGCTAGATTGAAAACTCGAAAGGGTAGCCTAGGCAAAAATTAAGGAAAAAAAAAATCAATGAACTATGTGATGACCTGATCCTTCTACCAAAGGGGTACGTAGGCAACCATGCATTGGTCCATCACAATTTCCCAAAACCACCATTGGCCCATTAACCAAAATTTTTCAAAAATTCAACTATTCCATTAAACCATGTCATTACACAAAACCCTAAATCAAACCTGCAACCAAACCAAAACTTAAGAACCCAAACCCTAAACCAAACCATAAAAAAAAAAAAAAAAAACCAAACCCCAAAAGCCTACACTTTAAACAGAATCCCCAACCTATAAATCCTAAATAATTCCTAAACATAAGAGTTTTTACATTAACTTTTAAATAAACATGTTCAAAGCCAAAGAATAAGAAGGTCACTTTGTCTTTAGTCTTTTCTCTTTTTGTTGATCACTAATTTCTTTTGTGTTAGGTACTTCATCATTTTTGTCCCTTCTTTTGAATTCATAGTTGTCTTCATCGAGTCTTTCCTGGTTATCTCTAAGAAACTGCTTTCTCGAGCAACCATCTCAGCTTCCTTGTCAACAATCTTGTTCACTAACCAGTTCGAGTATTCTGTAGTCATCTAGTGAAAGTGGACTTTGGCAAAAGACTGGACCACTCGATCAGCCATCTTCAAGCCCAAGAGCATGTTCTTTATAGAAGTAGGATTTGTGTCCACAGAGTGAAAGTTCTTCTTCTTTTCCCACTGGGCATTCCTTGCTCATACTAGAACTGCCTCAGGAGTCTATCCGCCTTATAAAAGGTTGCCCTTAGCAACCTAACAAGGAAGATGTGATCTAATCTTAGAGACCGCAGTAGAGGGGGTGGGCACTTTCACAAATAATAGTTCCATTGGATTGAGGTATTGGATTTCTTGTTCAAGAACTTCACCCAGTCATTTTTAGTTTGGCACTTAGTTTTAATTACAATCTTGCTAAGAAAATTGCTAGGCCCATAATTACTAGTTGTAGGCTTGGCAATCATATCTAGTCGCTCCATTAGCCATATTCGCAAAGTTAAGGGACTCCCTAGGAAGTTTTAAGATTCTCCACCATGAAATACAACATCCAGTCCTAGAAGTGTTTCTGCCAAGATCAAAGAAACAAGATTATCACCATCCTTACTTTGACTCACAACACTTATGGCTCGAGCATCCACAAAACCATGCCTTCCAAAGCAAAGCAAAAATTCTCCCACAAAGCATAGGGCTAAGCCTAAGCTTTTCTACATATTGTTGGTCACTCCATAGGTGCATTTGTCAATCAGCTTGGAAACAATTGCACGAAGATTCACCATATGCCCTTCAATCATACCACACGTAATGGAAGTAGGAAGACCGAGAGCATCAGACAAAGATTCCCTATGCTTGGGATCACAAGAAACCGCTACAGATTTCGTACTTGGATCATAGCCCAGGATGGCTGAAAATTCTTCAATTGTGGGACAGAGTTCAACAGTTTTAAACCGGAACACATGATCTTTGAGATACTAGAACTTCACAGTAGCACGAAGAAAATCCCACCTAATTTTAACATTCCTTAAAGCCTTGATTCCTTCTAGTTTGTAGGCTGTAAAATTGGTCTTGGTAATGAAATCAAATCTACGTACCCATCTATTGATATCATGAATTGTTGAATGAGAAAAATTATTATTGCTAGTCATGGATGACTTTTGCTTGTGATTATTGTGTTTTGCTAACCTTGATGCAGAGATTTGTTGCAGGAGAAATCATTTATATGAGCTACATCAATTCTTAATCAGGTTTGAAATAGGTTTCAGAGAGTTTGTAGCTGAGTAGGAGAGTGTTTCATGATCACAAACAAAGAAAATATTACACAAAAATGCAAAACACACATTGGAAAAGTGTAAGGAGTCGGCCTACCACGATGTAAATGTCATGGTGTGGCCAAGTGCCATTCGACACTCTGAAAGTGCCGAATGGCACTCATCATGTGCCGAGCGACACACAGCCCCTCCATTGTACGTCCATACAATTACATGCAATTTTGCATTCTTAGACTTTTTTTTAGGATCAATTAACACTCAAAAAGATTTTTTTGGGGTCAAATTGGGGCATTCCGATGTGCTTAACTCACTTATTTTAAAAAATCATCACTTCCATCATTGTTTTCAAAAATTGATCAAATCAAGATTTTTTATAAGACTCATGAATTCATGTTCCAAACTAGGGGCATTCGCCCATCTCTCATTCATTTTCAAAAAAAAAAAAAATCACCATCATTATCTTTTCAAGAAAAAGAAAATCATTGAGATTTCAAAAAATCATGCGTTTATTTTAAACTAGGAGCATTCGGCTCCGCCTCATTCAAGTAAGTGTAGATTTCATCAAAGCCAATCAAGATAAGTTTAAAATAGTACTACAAGATCTCATAAGGTGAATTCTAAACTTGTCTTAGTTAAAGTTTCTACATGATCCAAAGCAATTCCAGGGACAAAGGGCTAAACATGGAATTAGCAACTTACTATTTTTAAAAAAACCTATGTCATTCCCATATCAATACTGGGCATTAATAGTAGAGTTGCCATTTATACTGATTGTTTTTCACTTGATTTACTGATCCTGTTTCCATAACTTTTCTTCTGTTTTGGTTGACTGGTTTCTTTTGGCTCATTTTTGGTGATCAAGTATTCTTTATATCTGTACAACCTTAAGCATTGGTTTTAGGGTTTTAGCAGCAGATGTTGAGTGATTGATCTCTATCAAGCCTAATTGAGTTGTACTTGGAAACTTGAAATATTTCTTTTTTTAACTTGGCTTTTTATTTGTAAGGTTGAATTTTTTGAAAGATGAAATAAAGAATCAAAGTATTATACATATCAGAAGGGAATCAAAGTGATATAAAATCTTCTTTTTAGGGTAACATTTAAAAAAAACAGAACTTTATTAAAACAAGTTTCAAATGTATTTCCTATTGCATGCAAAGCAAATGCAGATGTTGGAATTCACTATCTTAGTCACCAATTTCTTCTAATCTTCTCTGAAAATATTCAAAGGAAAAAAGAGAACTGAATAGTGTTGCAAATGGAGAAACACCTTCAGAAGAATAGAAGAAAAATGTGGAGAACGAGAAGTTAAAAGAAATAAGATAACATTAATCTTTTCTTCGTAATCAACCTGTTTAATAGTCGCTTTAATAGCAGATTTATGATTATATGTGGCTGATTTATTGTGCATTTAGGTGATTTCAACAAATGTGAGCTAGCGGAGCCCTAACTTAGGTTGGTCTTTGAAGAAATTGTCGCGCGGGGTCATAGACTATCAAATATTAGAATATTGACTTGTTATTAAATCAAAATTGGTCACTTAAATTTGAAGAATGAAACTCCAATCCATCAAAAGCATTTATTTTTGTTGTCATGTTTTGACGTTGAAGAATTATGCATCATTATTGTGTTAATCTGATATATCGTTTTGAATATCATACTATTGTAAAATATAACTTTTTAAAATCTTTCTTAATTTTTTCAAAATAATTATATTAAATATTTATTTAAAAGAAAGGAAAAGAAAAGCTAACGACTTAATGGATGCCCTAAGGCTGGTTTTAAAAACTATTTAAAAAAAAAATTTATGTGCAAAGAAAAAAGTGACTAACATTTGTTAGGTTCTAAGATCTTTAGGTTTAAATGTATTAGAACTCTAATTTGTAATGTTGGCAAACTATGATCAAATTGTTTAAGTCGTGTTCAGACTACTCAAAGTATATGTCTTTAATGTAAAGTTGGAATTGAGTTGCTGCAGAAGTTATTATGCAATTTTGCTCGGCTCGATCGATCGAGAATTAGACTCGACCGATTGAAAGTCGTGCATATTGTTTTTTCTTTAGAATTTCCAACTCAGCCCTAAGCCCATATGATGTGTAGGGTTTTATGTTTTGCCCTAAGTATAAAAGGCAAACCCTAGCCGCGTTTTTAATGTTGCCCATATTGCTATTTGTGTGAATCTGTTGTAAGATCTGAGAGGTGCGTGCCTTCACACAAGCTTAGAATCATCAAGAAGGAGATTGCTTCAATAGCTTGATGATTATTTAATTGCTGTCATAAGAGCTTAAAGATATACAAGCGGGAGTACTTGTACTTGCTGGAGAATTCAAGAAAGCAGGAGTCTATGGTCTCGGAGCTTGCATGTGGTCGTGTCAGTAACTTTTCTACTGGTGGGTAGCAATAGGATGTTAGTAGTCTAAATCGCTATTGTACAAATTTTGATTCTTTCATAGTGGATTCAGTTTTACCTTGAGGATAGTTAGGTTAAATCCTCCCAAGGTTTTTTACTGGTTTGGTTTTCCTAGGTCATCATATCATTGTGTTCTTTATATTTCTACTGCTTTGCATGCTACAATATATTTGTGCTAACTTAGATCTGCATACTTTACCTAAGTTAATAACTTAGCTAAATAACTAGGTTAATCTAGTTGTTTTAAGGGGTCTAAAAACGTACAAGTGGTATCAGAACGGGTAGCTTTCTTGTTGTAGATCTTTTGATCTCTGAGCTAATTGTTGACTCCTGTTGTCATGGATTCTTGGAAAATCTTTTTGCAAATATGGCATTTTGTTTGCTTGTTGATTTTGTCTCTTGTTGTCTTTATTAAATCTTGCCTTGAACATCTTGGTATAATTACATGTGATAAGAATTATTTGTGTTACATAGCTTTAATCGCCTTAAAGGCACGTGATTCTTATCTTTGGTATTTGGATAGTGGCTGTTACAGGCACATGACAGGTAATAAAGCTCTATTCAAGACACTCTTTGAAGGAAAGAGATGTATAGTCACGTTTGGAGATGGAAGCAAACCTGTGATCAGAGGCATTGGTACTGTGGACATTCTCGAGTTACCAGCATTTGAAGATGTCTGGTATATTGATGGGTTGAAAGCTAACTTACTTAGTATTAGTCAAATTTGCGACAATGGACTGAGTGTTCTTTTCACCAAGTATGAATGTGAGATACTTGATGGAGGAGGTGACTGTATGTGTATTCGTGTGAGAACAGCTGACAACTGCTATGGTATAACACCAAGTGTTTTAGTGTGAAGATCAATCAAGTTGACTTATGGCATCAACGGTTGGGACACGCTAGTCATAAGCAATTAGAGAAGATTTCTAAGTGTGATGAAGTTATTGGTTTGCCCAAGTTCGAGAAGATAGAAAAGTGTATCTGTCACATCCCTGTCAGCTTTTGAAAAAAAAAATGTTAAGGTCAGATTTTAAGCCACCCCACGTCCCCCCCCCCCCCCCACACCTAACCCCACTACCCATCACTCCCCACCACTCAATTTTTCTCTTATCTCTTACTCTCTTGGCCGGCTCACTCTATTCTTTCCTTTCATTTTTTTGTTTTCTCTCATACACTCCTCTCTACTCTTTTACTCTCTCACCGGTACTACTACACCACCATTACCACCATTTTCACCATCACTTTCCGGCAAGATCACCGGAAAAATTCTTAGGAACCCATAAGCACCTTCATCATTTTATTTGAGGTAAAAATTTCTAATCTTTTGGTGGATTTTACACTTTTGCTTAAGGATATTTTTATCTAAACTTTGATAATGATACTCATGTGATTTATGTGCATTGGAAGTGATATTTATGTGTTTTTATGTATGGGTTTTGTATTGGTGGAATTTTTGACGACTGGGTATATATATATTTTTTGCTAAAATGGCTATTCAAGGCTTATGTATGGTGAACAAATTTAGAGGTTTTAAGATATAATGTATGATGGTGGGTAAATTTAATTTTGCGATTGTCATTGGGTTTATTTGGAGTTAGTGAAATTCTAAATTTCTTGTCTTGGAGGATATGTTGATTTTTGCTTTCATGGATCTTTTAATGATGTAGTGTAAATCTTATGAAAACTAGTCATAATGTTAGAGATATTATGAAATGGGTTAACTTTATTAATTGGAGTTGATACCTTGTGAATAAATTTGTTGAGAAACTTTCAGAATGGTATATATTATTATTGATGAGGTTAAATAGTAGGCTTGCCTAATTAAGTGTTTATTTGGCAAATCCTAAATTTTGGTTAGATACAATTTCAAGTTTTAGACTTATTGTGATAGGTTTACTTGATATTGTTTAGGTTCTAGCTAATCTCCTTACAGCTTGGAGAGTTAGGCTTTTGTGGTTGCGAGGTAAGTAGCTTCTTAATGGGATATTTTTGAAAAATGACCATATTTCACAAACGATGTTTTTGGGTCAAACACATTTTGAAAAATTATATATGGATATATGTTTTCTTAAAATTGTCGTGTTGTGACCCTATTACATATTATTATATATAAAAATGCATCATATTTGGTATTGCATTTGGGAAATGCATGAATTGTTGATATGGAAAAATGAGCATCTTTTATTTAATCTTTGATAAGGAAATTATGGATTCTATGGTATAATAGAAAATTTAAAGATGCTTATCTTGTCTTAGTACTTGAGAACTTGATAGAAAATCTTTGTAGCAAGAATGAAGTTGAAAACCTTACAAACTTTGTGAAAGTAAATTATTTAAGGTTTTTCTGAAACTACTTGGATATAAACTATGTATTTCAAAGTAATGTAACTTGTGAGCATCATGTAGTTTTAACACCATGTCATGTATGATTTTTCGGTAATCATCCGATTTGGTTTTTGTAGTCTTTGTGACAATGAAATCAAATCTAGGTTAGTGCCCTTTCTTTTTCGATGACGCGTTCTTCCCTACTGTCCATGGGGAGAAGAGGCTCCTTAATTGTGTGTGGGTGAGGCTGCTGTCCATGGAGCCAAAAGACCACATGCAAAAGAGGTCTTATTTGGCGTACTCTCTCTGTTGCCCATGGGGAGGGAGAAAAACCTTGAGGCTATGGGTGAGACTACTGTCCATGGAGCAAAGAGTCTACATACCAAAGTGAACAATATCATGCCAGTTGTGAATGGGTGGATCCCCTGACTGGTCTATGTGGTAGCGTGGTATATTATTGTGATAATTTGTCTTATGCTAGATATTATGGCTTTGGAATTTATATTGTTAGTACTCACAGAGTATAGTATATTGTTTCAAGGTAGTTACTTAGAGAAATTTGGTATTTCATTATTTAACCATTCTTGTCATATTATTATTATTGAAGTTGGAACTTGCATTTCCCCCACCCCATTAATTGTGCTATTTACTGGGCCCTGTCTCATCCCTTTATTTTTATAAACTTTTCAAAGTAGGCAACAATATTTTGAGACAGCTTTTGGTGCCTAATAGTAGTTAGACTAACTACTGATGGAGGCTGAACTTTTGTAATGGAGTTATTTGATGATGTACATTTTAGAATAGGCTTGACTCATTCTTTTGTATATTATAGTGGTTGTGACTATATCTCCCACTGATGGGACAAGCTGTTGATATGTAATTATTATTTAGACCTCTATTCTTTTGTGGCCAATGGTCTTTGTAATTAATGCTTAGAGCTCTGACCTACTTTGAGAGTATATTTAATGGAAGTATTAAGATAATTCTTGATGTTGATACTTGATAGGATTTATGTGGATTGAATTGTCAAAAAGTAAAAATTTATAGGTACTTGAGATGTCTTTCTCACGCTTTGAACCCTTTGGGGTTTGGGGCGTGACAGTATCTGTGGACCATGTCAGATGGGTAAACAAGTGAAGTCCAAACATCTGTCTGTATCTGAAGTTCAAACTTCCAAACCTCTTGAGTTGTTACACATTGATCTCATGGGTCTTGCCAGAGTTTAGAGCTTAGGTGGGAAGAAGTATATTGCAGTTGTTGTGGATGACTTTACTAGATATACTTGGGCTGTACTTTTGAAAGATAAAGCTGAGGCTCCTGAAAAGATGATGTATTTGTACAAGAAATTGCAAGTGGAGAAAGGTACTGTGATAGCTAGAATCAAAAGTGATCATGGGAGAGAATTTGAAAGCACAAAGTTGGCTACCTTTTGCAATGATCAAGGCACACATCAAGAGTTCTCTTCACCTAAGACTCCACAACAGAATGGAATAGTAGAACGAAGAAATAGGGTTGTTCAAGAAATGGTGCGTGTCATGCTATACAACAAGAAGTTGCCCAAATCTTTCTGGGGAGAAGCGGTTAACACTGCTTGTCATACACTCAACTGGGTGTATTTCAGACCTGATTCCAAGAAAACCCCTTATGAACTTTGGAAAGGAAAGAAGCCTGTTGTTAAATATTTCCAAATATTTGGCACTGATTACATTCTATGTGATAGAGAGAACCTAGAAAAGTTTGATGCAAAAAGTGACAAGGGTTACTAGTAGAGCTTACAGAGTTTACAACCTAAGAACTAAATTAGTCATGGAGTCTTCTAATGTGGTGATCAATGATGAATTGAGTTCTGATACTCAGTTAGAAAACATGCCTCCTGTTTAAGAAAAGACCATGGAAGTTGATGAGCTTATTCTTGATGATTATATTAGGAAGCATAGTGATGAAGAGTTGTTAGTGTTGAATGATGTTATTTCAGTACCATCAAGTTCAGAACCATCTACACTAGTTCATGAAACTCAACTAAGACAAATAGAGTATAGTCCTTCTTCAGAACAGAAAGGTACTTCCACATCTCTGGTAAAAGGTCCCTCTTCAAGAGTAAAGTTAAATCATCCTATCACTAACATATTGGGCAGTCTGAATGATAACATGAGATTGAGATCTAAAGCCTTGAATGTAATCACTCACTCATGCTACCTATCCCAATTTGAACCAAAAAGGGTGGATGAAGCTCTTCAAGATGTTGATTGGGTGAATTCTATGCATGAAGAACTCTATCAATTTGTTCAGAATGTAGTTCGGGAGTTAGTCCCTAGACCAAAGGGAGTCGATGTGATTGGAACTAAGTGGATATTTAAGAACAAGTCTAATGAACATGGAACTATTATCAGAGATAAATCAAGGCTTTTTGCTCAAGGGTACACACAAGTAAAAGGGATTGATTTTGATGAGACCTTTGCACCAATAGCTCGATTGGAATCCATTAGGATACTTTTGGCCATAGCAAGTCATTTGAATTTCAAGTTGTATCAAATGGATATTACGAGTGCTTTCTTGAATGGCATGTTGCAAGAAGAGGTTTATGTTGAACAACTAAAGGGTTTTGTTGATCCTCATAGATCGGATGATGTGTACAAGTTGAAGAGAGCCCTCTATGGTTTGAAACAAGCTCCAAGGGCTTGGTATGATAGGTTAACTGCATATCTCACTAAACATGGTTTCAAAAGAGGCTTTGTAGACACTACTCTTTTCATACGAAAGGATAAGGATTACTTTGTTGTAGCTCAAATTTATGTTGATGATATTGTTTTTGGTGCTACTAATGATTCTCTTGCTTAATCTTTTGCAGATGAAATAAAGGCAATGTTTGAAATGAGCATGGTTGGTGAACTAACTTATTTCTTGGGATTGCAGGTAAAGCAAATGGAATCTGGAATTTACATCAACCAAACAAAATATGCAAGAAATCTAGTCAAGAGATTTGGACTTGAAAAGGCTGCACATGCTAGAACACCTATGGCTGCAAATACAAAATCAACCAATGATCCATCAGGTGAGTCTGTTGATATTACATTATATAGAAGCATGATTGGGTGTCTTTTGTATTTAACTGCTAGTCGGCCTGATATTTCTTTTAGTGTTGGTATTTGTTCTAGATTTTAGTCTAATCCCAAAGCTTCCATTTGAATGCTGTTAAACGTATTATCAAATATGTTGGTGGAACTTGTGATTATGGATTGTTTTATCGCAAAGAGTCTAATCTCTCTCTTGCTGGTTTCTCTGATTCTGATTGGGCTGGTAATGTCGACGATAGAAAAAGCATTACTGGTGGGTGTTTTTATGTAGGAGCCAATGTTGTGGCTTGGATGAGTAAGAAGCAAAACTCTATCTCTCTGTTCACTGCAGAGGCAGAATATATTGCTGCTGGAAGTTGTTGTTCTTTGGATGAAAAAGCTTTTGAGTGATTATGGGATATCACAAGACACCATGGTTGTTTATTGTGATAATTCTAGTGCTATTGATATCTCTAAGAATCCTGTTCAACACTCTAAGACTAAACACATAAAGATTAGATACCACTTTATTAGGGATTTGGTTGAAAGAAAGATTGTTGCTATTGAGTATATCCTTACTGAACATCAGAATGTTGATATTTTCACCAAACCTCTTGATAGAAGTAAATTTGACACACTTTGTCAAGTAATTGGTGTGATTCTGTGTCCTTAGTCATTCTTGAGTTCATGGTCCTTGTGCTTCATTTCTCTACTTTTTGTGACCATTTTGTTTGGTATCTCTTGTTTTTTGTTTCCTTTGTTTTTCTAAGATTTGCATTGCATAACATTCATGCATTTCATTCGAGGATTATTTTTGTTATTTTCATCATTTTTTTTTTAAAAAAAAGGGAAAAGAAAAGGGAAGCAAAATGTGTTTTGCATTGTTCTTCTTGGATTTGATATCAAGGCTGGCCATATTATCTTTACATAACATGTTTATGTACCTTGTTTAGCTTGGATGAGCTTATTGTATTGCACTTTACTAGTTTGTGTGGGAAGATGTTTACCGTTTTTGATTACATGCTCTTAATCTTGAAATCACATGCTTTTAATTGTCGGACTTGAACTTAATGAGAAAGGCATAAATAACCATCTCACCACTGTTTATTAGCCAATCATGAACACCTTAGTGTATATTGTAAGATTTTGTGCTCAAAAAAGTGTAGCACAAGCACAAAAAGAACATAAGGTGTAGCTTTGGTTTAAATGCTAAAATTGGTGTGTACATTATTAGGCTATAATATATTCACAATGAAATAAAATTGGCGCGTACATTATCCCGGCTAATACTTAATAAGTTTTTGATCAAATAAAATTTGTGTGTACATTATGAGGCAGATTAAGAAACTTATATGATTGCAAGCTTTTATTCTAGGAGATGTGAGAGTTATATGATATAAATTTTTGAGGGATAGTCTCTTTTGATTGTATGTGATGGATTTTGTAGAAATTGTGCTTAATTTCTATACACATATCATCTCACATGTCTATCAAGTTTTTGCTAGTTGCACACACTACACAAGTTACTCTTTGTTAAACTTTGTACATGATATTGTGTGTGATTTTGGTTTGGCCATCCAAGATTGAAACTTCCTTGAGTTTGTATGCAAAATGTGTTTTGAAGTTTGAGATTTTAAGGTGAACTGAGTGAAAATCTTAATTTTTGGAAAATCTGGGCTTAAATGTTGTGTTTTTGAAAAGCATTTCATTTTCTACTCATGAATTTTATTCATAAAATTATTTACTTTGAGGTGTTTTTGCATAAAAATGCAGTGTTTTTCAAAAAACTGTTTTTTCTAGAATTTTGATCGATCAAAGTTGTTTCTCGACCGATCGAAATTGCGATTAAATTCTTGGTCATGTTTTGTCTGTTTCGATCGATACTTGATCGCTGTTGGATCAATCGAAGGATTTTCGATCAATCGAACCTATTTTTCGACTGATCGAAAATTACACAGGAAGTTTTTTTAAAAGAATTAAAGTTCACGTGTTCTTCACTTTTCAAAAACTTTTTCAAATTTTTTCTCTCCTTTTCAACCGGTCCAAGAGTCAAAGTTTATTTTTGTCGTTTTCCTCCGAATTCTTTGCAAGGATTTTGTCCTCCAAGGTCGGTGTGTCCATTCTACCCTTCATTTTTCATTTATTTTCATGTTTCATGCATTAAATCATGCATTTTAAGGGGTATTTCGCACCTAAGGATTTTTGGGACTTTTGATGATTTAGGCTATTTCTTTCACAATTGATCAATGGGTTTTTGTTGTGGGGTGCTTTACAACTATTCTTGTTGATTTAATTTGATCAATTTGGAGTTTTGTGGAAAATTTGAAATTCTAGGGCTTGAAACTACCCGAATTGGGGGATTTGTTCAATTAAGTTTAATTTGATGAAATTGACTTGTTGGATTGATTAATTTTATTATTTTAATGTATTATCTATCTTGTGTAATGATCAATTGGTCAATGTCTTGAAAATTGTACAAGTCGTTTTTCAAATTGTTGGGTTTTTGATACAAACTCTATGCTCAAGCCAATTTTGTGATTTTAAAGTTAATTTGAACTTATTTTCACTACATTAAAGCATGCATCATTTGTTTACACTGTTCATGCATCATATAGAATTGATATTTTCTATACTGTTTTATGCTAACTTGCAGTCTGCCCTTGATTTTTCTTGTTTCTCTCTTTTGGTTCTTTTCTGTGTGTCTTTTCCTTCTTTAGCACCATGCCTAGGAAAACTAGAGCCAATAGGTCATCCTCTTCTTCTTCTGCCCCATCCTTTGAGAGTGACAGATTCTTGAGTGCGAAGCACCAAGACACCTTTGAGACTCTTAATCGTAAAAGAAGCATTTGGGCTGAGAGACGGGTTCTTTTAGATGAGGCAGATCTCGAGATTAGGCAGAACTTTGAGCGTAGGGGTTGGTTGCCTTTGCTAGATTTTTCTCAACCCCCTCCGGCTATCTTGATCAGGGAGTTTTATTCTATCCTCTCTATTCATGTCTATGATTTCAACATTGTTCTTAGGAGTTGGATTTGTGGTGATGAGTACACCATTATTTCTTCGGTAGTGGCTGCTGCTCTTGGGGTGCCTTTTGTTCAGCATCCTGTCTATCCTTTTGATGTATCTCCTCCCCTAGATGACGTCATGTCTTGCATCACTGGGTCTTCTATCCAGTGGGGTTCTAATCCTCAGATCACTATTGTTGAGCTCTCTGAGGTTTACTATCTTTTCTTTAGGATTGCGTGTCATTTCTTGTGTCCTATATCTCATCTGCACACCAATCCTTTGGAGCGATGTGTATTTTTGTATGCTCTTGTTACGGATGCTCTTATTAGTTTTCTTTATTTTTTTCTTTGTTCTTTGAATGAAGTTTATAGGAGTTCCTCTATTGCTCATGCTCTTTTTCATCCTGTTTTTTTTTTATAGGATTCTTCTCCATATTGGTTTAGAGGAGTTTCCCGCATCTGAGCCTGTTCATATTATTGCTCCTATAGGTGCCACCTTTTTTAGGCAGAGGGCTGCTCAGTTGAAAGCAAGCTCTAAATGTCCTAGGGTTGAGTCTTCGGGTGTTGTACCTCCTCCTTCTCCCTCCTCTACAGGTGATACTTCTGCTGAGGCATCTAACGATCCTCATGCTACTGCTACTGCTGATGTTCCTCTGCCGTCTACTTTGGATGATTTAGACATTCGATGTATGTTGGAGACTGTCATGACCGTTTTGGTGGACATGTTTGACGAGCTTTGTGCCTTGCGAGCATATTTGGAGAGTATTAGACCGCCACCTATTTTTGATGATGAATGAGTGCCCTTTGGCAATTCGTCACAAAAAGGGGGAGTGCATATATGGTGTAGAGAGGAGTTTTTGTAGTTAGGGGGAGATTTTTTTTTTACTTGTTTAGAGCTGTGCTGTGATGTTGTTAGATTGCATCTAAGTGCTTCACTTTGTATGTATCTTTTTGGCTCATGATGTTTGGATTGTCCATGATAGGGGGAGATATTTCTTGTTTTACATTGTGCTACATTGTTTTTTATGATCTATATTGATGAGTTTGTTCATGATATATGTCTTGTAGTTTATGTTTATGTGAGTTCAAGAAGTTATGTTGTTTTACTTGTATTTTCCACACATGTGTTTATGTGTTTGTTAAGTGTTACAGGAATATACAGGTTGATTTAGTCTTGCTGCTGTCTACACTTGCAACTGATGGATAGTAGTTAGGTTGAATTTGTTATGCTAGGTTTTATATTTGTAATGGGCTGTTTATATGTAAACTTTGAGCATTGTGATATGTTTTTTTTTTGTCATGAATTGCCAAAGAGGGAGTTTGTTAGGTTCTAAGATCTTTAGGTTTAAATGTATTAGAACTCTAATTCGTAATGTTGGCAAACCATGATCAAATCGTTTAAGTAGTGTTTAGACTGCTCAAAGTATGTGTCTTTAATGTAAAGTTGGAATCGAGTTGCTGCAAAAATTATTTTGCAATTCTGCCCGGCTCGATCGATCGAGAATTAGACTCGACCGATCGAAAGTCGTGGAGATTGTTTTTTCTGCAAAATTTCCAACTCAGCCCTAAGCCTATATGACGTGTAGGGTTTTATGTTTTGCCCTAAGTATAAAAGGCAAACCCTAGCCACTTTTTTTATGTTGCTCATATTGCTGTTTGTGTGACTCTCTTGTGAGATCTGAGAGGTGCTTGCCTTCACACAAGCTTAGGATCATCAAGAAGGAGATTTCTTCAATAGCTTGATGATTATTCAGTTACTGCCATAAGAGCTTAAAGATATATAAGCGGGAGTGCTTGTACTTGCTGGAGAATCCAAGAAAGGAGTCCGTGGTCTTGGAACTTGCACGTGGTCGTGTTAGTAAGTTTTCTACTATTGATAGTTGATTCAGTTTTACCTTGAGGATAGCTAGGTTAAATCCTCCCCAGGTTTTTTACCAGTGTGGTTTTCCTGGGTCATCATATCAATGTGTTCTTTATATTTTCGCTGCTTTGCATAATATGATATATTTGTGTTAACCTAGATTTGCAATAACTTGGCTAAATAACTAGGTTAATCTGGTTGTTTTAAGGAGTCTAAAAATGTACAACATTTTTTATAGCTTTTTTTATTTCTTATAAAAGTGGAATTAAAAATTTCTTAAACTTCTCAATTAACAAAAATCCTGATAGTACTTGTTATAAGACACAAAAAATAAAAAAATATATCAAATGGACACAGTCATTATTTAGTGTTTAATTTTAACTTGTATTTAGCATGATATCTTGTTTAGCTATAAATTGTTAGAAATATTTTAGTGTGATAGGTCAAGAATGTATTGACTCCTTGTGATTAATTAATTGATTAATTAGCCAAGTTTATTAATTAATCAAATTAACATGCAATATACATGGCAACACAAACAAATTACCAATTAAAATATAATGCAGCAGAAAATAAAGTTGACACGGTGATTTGTTTACAAATGGGGAAAAACCTTTGAGGCAAAAACCCTACCGGGTGATTTTAAGATCACCATTCTTGAGAATCAACTATTATTAACACAAACGATTACAAGTAAAGGAATCCTAGTACCTTATACCAACCTACAGTTAAACCTTTACCCCAATACCCAATTGGACTCATTCTGTAGTGACCATCTCTCCTTTTAATGCACGGCTCCCAGTACGTGACTAACCAATCGATACACGGATCCCAATACGTTACTTACTCCTTTGCACGAATCCAAGTACGTGACTAACTCCATAGAAACCCTTTGATTGTTGTAGTTGATTTACAACAGCTTCACATAGAAACACCAATAAGATCTTTAATGTTGGTGCAATAAACTTTGTTTGGTTATAGAACTCAAAGGCGTACAAGAAACGCAGCAACAAACTCTTTCTTCTGTAGGAGGAGGCTAGGGTTTCAGAAAGAAAACCTTATGCAGCTTTCTAGGGTTGCGTTTTTCTTTTTCCACCTTCTTTTAAATAGGAGCTTAATGGGCTCTTCTATTCCAAATAGGTTTATACAAACCTTGAGCTTTCCTAGTCTAATAAGGATTATACAAACCTACAAACCTTGGGTTTTAATAAATTTCGAGTAAAAATGTTGCTGGCTATAGTCTGAATCTCGTAAGCTTGATAGATCGAGACATGTGTCGAGCTTTAATAAATTTCGATAGATCAAGCTTCTGCCGAGGAGGTATTGAGACTTGCAGATTGCACTTTTCTTGAGCAGTTCTTGAGTAATCTTCATGTTTTCAATTTAACCACTTGTAATGATCATCTTGAACCTACTTAGATTTACCCAAATACAACTGAAGTGCGTTTTATCAAAGGATATGTCAATTACATAAAAATATGTCCCTAACATAGTGAATAAACAAGTTTTGATACAAAATTAATATCCCAAATAATCAGCAAGAACATAAAATAAACAAGAGTTTAGAATGATCTCACAATGCTATAGAATCACGTTGCGAAAGTGTTGTCCTTAAATGTTGATTCGTGCCACCTGGAGTAAAACTCAGTGCAACTGATTCTCTTGGCTAAACAACCCCCTAGGATTAGACTATAGCATCAACCTTCATGATGGAAGCACTTCCATTCACGAAGGTTTAAGAACAACCTTCTATTGCCTTTCCTTACAATAAATATAAATTGTAGAAAAATATGTAGGAGAGAAATATAATAGAATTATGTATATCTAAATATAGAGTAGTAAAAAGACTTTTTAGAAAAGGTGTTATGATGAGAATTATATAGGCTACTTATGAAATAATAGTTTATAGTTATTGGTTACTAATAACTCATAAAAGCCCAACAGTTATATTATCAATTATTGCCTATATGATGTGTAATAGGTTTGTAAGTAGATACAATGACAAACAACATTCTTATAGATGCAATTCTAATAACCAAAGAATAAGTATCAAGTAATCAACATGATAATTTTGCTTATAGCCCTTAGTTACTAAGCATGCCTTATACTTGTCTATGATCTCATTCGGTTATAATTTTCTTTTAAACACTCACTTCCAACCAATAGGCTTAACTTTAGATGGAAGCTCAACCCATTCCAAGTATGATTAGACATAATCTAATAATATGTTAAAAGATTCCAACCATAATGGTGCATCAATAAATTTAATTGCATCATAATAGCTTACATGTTCATCTTCAACAATATAGGTAAGAGAATTGTTACTGTAACTCTTTTTCTCCCTAGTTTGCTTACTTCTTCTCTATTCTTGCACATCACAACAAGATCATTAGACTTATCAATAGGTTCATGAAACATATTTTCCTTATTTTTCAAAGGAAACTCATACTTAAAAAAAGTGTTTTTAAGATTCAACAATAGTATTAAATTCTAAATACATCACTATTGATGAAAATAATTCTATATCATGAACTATAGCAAATGTAACCAATAAACACATAATTACATATTTAAGAATCAAGTTTTCTCCTTTTAGGTTCATGTAGCATGACCGTAGGCAAATACTCCCACACTTTGAGGTATTCTCCATTTAGATTTAGGAAACATCTTAGCCAACCACTCCCACAATTCAAGTTATACCAAGTTAGGCTTACGCCATTCTTAACTTCATTTTTTATATTTTATAAAAATTTCCAAAACCTCATCTTTGGTTCCTAATAAACAAAGCTAAGTAAATATAGAATGGTCATCAACAAATTAAGATTACATAAAATCTTTTACCACCTCTAGTCATTGGGTATTTAAATCATCCAAATTACTCTATACCAAATTCACAAAAACCTATCCACCATCTCAAAACAACACATATAGACAAATATATATATATATATATATATATATATATATATATATATATATATATATATTTTCAATATCACTCTTGCACTTGGTGGATAAAATGAATATTTATTCCAACTAAATCTTATCCACTAGCCCAAAATACTACTAGGATAATTTTTTTTTAATTTATATAAATAAATTTTTAATTATTTTCCATATTTTCTCATTCCATATATTTGTGTTAAGAGATGTAAAAATAATAGCATTTGTACATAGAGCCAATATCCTCTAGTTACTAGAAACCACTCTTAGGAATGTCCAAAATTTTACAAGAATAAGACACTTAATATTTTGTAAAATTTGACATCATTATACCACAATTGTATAATACAAATGTTTATTCATTCACAATTTCTTTTTCACACAACCATAAATGATTACTTGAATACTTTGGTATGGAAGATAATATTTAATTAAATTATGATATCATTGTAATTTCATCATACAATTTCACAGGGCACCATTTTTCCTACTTAACAATAGGAATGTCTTCACCATAAGTCTACACTATTTTTTTTTCTTTCACAATTGGGCCAATTTTTTTTTTATTATTATCTCATTTCTCATAAATATTATCATTAAGTATTTGTTATGAATTCCAAAAAAACATTTCTCAAAACACGTGTTTTTCTTCAATTTCATGTTTCTCATATTTCAATAGACACAAAACAATTTCATTCAATATGATAAACATATAGTATCACACAAATTGCAAATGCAATAAGTTGATATCCACATTTCAAGACAACATTGCATAATATTATTCACATATTGATTTAGATTGAAGAATTAAAATCACATTTGGATGGACGTCATTTATTTTTTCTTTTAAAATATTAGTCCACCAAATTGTTTAGATTAAACATATAGCAAAAGAAACTCCACAAAAGATATAAGTAATTATAACTACACATATAACTACTAGCATTTTTCTTTATAAACATAATATCATATCACAACATAAAATTTCATAATCAATAACTTGTTTATCCATTTTAAGACACGAAGCTCAACGTTTAAGATTGATGGAAATATTTTAGTGAATAAACAAGTTTTGATACAAAATTAATATCCCAAATAATTAGCAAGAACATAAAATAAAAAAGAGTTTAGAACGATCTCACAATGTTATTGAATCACGCTTCAAAAGTATTGTCTTCAAAGGTTGATTTGTGCCACTTAGAGTAAAACTTGGTGTTATTGGTTCTCTTGGCCAAAAAATCGCCCAAGATTAGACTATAACGTCAACTTTTGTGATAGACACACTTTCACTCATGAAGGTTCAAGAACAACCTTTTACTGTCTTTCCTTAGAACAAATATAATTTGTAAAAAAATATGTAGGAGAGAAATATAATAGAATTGTGTATATCTAAATTTAGATTAGTAAAAAGACATTTTAGTAAAGGCGTTAAAAAGAGTATTATATATGCTACTTATGAAATAATAGTATATAGTTATTGGTTACTGATAACCCATAAAAGTACAATGGCTATATTATCAATTATTGCATAACGGCTATTTTTCTCATTATTGTTCAATGGCTATTTTACTCGTAAATTCTCAATGGCTAGAAAATAAATGTGTTTGGAACACACACCAACACCAACACCAACATAAACAGGATGTGAAAGAAAAATGCAAGGAAACTTTATGGGTCCGAAGAAAAAGAAAAAAAGAAAAAAAGAAAAAAAGCCCTATAGCGGTTAAGCCTAGTACAACAATTTTAAGTTTCGAAAAAAATGCTGGTAATAGGGTTAAAAAACCGCCAATAAAGGCTATATTAGAAAACTATAAAAATTCCTAGAGTGGTAGTTTAAAACCACTGGTATAAGTTCAACCTACTATAGCAGTTTTCAATTTCTAAAAAACGCAAGTATAGGGTTACAAAACCACTAATATAGGTTATTCCGGTAGTTTTTAAAAAGTGCCAGTATAGGTTTTCAAAACCACTAGGACCTATACCAGTGGTTTTAAAACTACTGGTGTAGGTCGGCAGGACCTATTGTCATACTTGTTTGGCAGCGGCACAAAACGCCAGGAAAAAAAGTGTCAGGATAGGGCATTTTGGTCTATACCTGCTTTTGGGGTTATAACCACAATTTAAAAACACCAAAATAGCCCGAGTCTTTTGTAGTGCTCGCACAATGTTTGAATGGCCTCTCTTTTTGCTTCAGTTCTCACGGCCGAATGGCCTCTTTTCTTTTCCTTCAGGATTTCTTTTACTTCAACCCCCGTGTTTATGCCACATCTCATTAAACCAAAACTGACTTGAAGTAAAACTTGAGAAGACAAGCTCATAAATAAGCTTTGACAAATAAGTGGGCTGGATCCACACGGTGCGAAGCACCCAACAGTGGTTGCCTTTTGTCTTTTCATGGTTGAAGTTGAACCAAAATTTTTATATATGAATTATTGTTGTGACATTATTAGGGTCATGTATATTGACATACTTGTAACATTTGTATTGATAATTAGTGGTGATAAATACAATAATATAGGTGAGTGATAAGAGGTTTGTATTAAGAATTTGTTGTAACTGTAAGCTTGTAGAGAATTAGTTACTAAGTTACAAGTGGATTAGCTAGCTTACTATTGCTTGGTATATAAGGATTGTAAAACGGCTTGGGAGAATATTGAAGAATTAATAAAAAATTATTGTTTGTTCTCTTATCCATATCCCTAATTCACTTCACCATTCTTAGGAGGCCTAGTTACCCTCGAAGTCAACCAAAAATATCATAACCCGCTTAGTTAGTTGGAGAATTTAATAGACATTGACTTGCACCCACTTTATATTTATGATAGGTGTACTAAAATTTTTTGTATTTCAATATGATCTCCCACATTTGTGTATTATTCATTATGAATGACCCTTTTGAATATAATAGCTGATAACGGTTAACAGTTTAGACAATTCTTAGATATATTATCTTCTCTTTAAAATTATATTTTATTGGAGAACTTGATTTTGAACTAAGCAAATGAGTATTAAACTATATTTATAATTGTTTTGTAGCATAATTTTGTCAAATACTACTGATTCTTAGCAGTAAATGCATATATATTTTGATTGAATTGTCCAACCTTAAGAATATGTTCTTGATTCTATGCAAAAAGTGAATGCTCATCTTTGATTTTCTCGGCTGCTTGTATCTTAAAGAAGAAATTACCAAATATGCTTTCTAACTGGACAAACCAGGAATTTTTTTTTAATTTTCAATTTTATAGTTTGGAAATCTTGAAGAGTTGAAGCATTCTACACTAGAGAATAATATAAATTGACTAGAGTATTTTTTGTTTATTTTTGCTAATCACAACGTAATATTCATGTGTCTTGCTTCCAATTTTTTTGTCACATTACTTGTGTTCTTGAAGATGTATACTGTACATAAAGAAGCATGTGATATATTATTTGATCCATAAGTAATATCAATATGATAATTCAGTTTCTCAAAATATTTTTTTCCTAAATGATAGCTTGGTTGTTGTCTCTATTTTGAACAACTTTTTTTCTAGAAGACACAATTTTGAACATGTTATTGATTAAAAGTTTCATTTGTGAGATTTGACTGTAAAATTATCAAACATTATTATTATTATTTTGCTGAATATAAAAGTATTTTTATTAATGTTTATTAAAGGAGAACTTGACATACCCAACCACTAATGAAAACTTCAAAAGAAAAAAATTAAAATTATAAATTGTCAAAATATGTAGGATGAGTTGAGACTTACTCTCACATTGAGCAGGTTCACAAGTAGTTTAAAATAAAAGCCATATCCATATCCAAAGGAAGAGACCACAAACACCTAAACATAAATATAAATATAAACCTAAACTTATTCATATGCACAAACTAGCACATAAAATTCAACAATTAATAATTTATAGGAAAAAAGTAAATAAATACCAATAGACTTTAATAATCTAAATTTTAAATGTTATGAAAAAATTAACAAAGAAAAAAAAAATTTAATAGATTTTTAAAGGAGATTCTAAACTTATTTTATTTTGTACTTTTATCTTTAATTTAAAATATTACTTATTTACCATTTTTTTCTATTATTATAAATGTTTGTGATGCATCAATTTGAAGAGTTAACGCTGTAGTTGGAAAAATTCTATAATTATGATGGAAACAAATATAGAAATTGAATTAGAAAAACAATAAATTAGTGTGAAATGAAAGAAAGATAAGGTATTGTAACTAATCAAGTAGTTTGAACGACATTTTTCTATCAGTCATTTAATTTAATTTTTTTTTTAAACTATTCTCTTTTCATGTATTTGTTAGTGACCTTGAAAATAAGTTGAAAAAAATTATCAGGTTTGGTATGTACAAAAAATTATTAGCATTCTTGTATAATTCAAGGCATGTATAATATGTATTAATTACTAATGTAATTAATATAAATTGAAAAGCTAAGTATGAATTTGGTTTTTCAACTAAAATTTTGAAAGAAATAAAAAAGTGTCTTGCCCATTTAATGGTACAATAATTTATAAAATTTAAGTTCTTAATAAACAAGCTACTATAAAAAAAATTAGTCGTCCCATATTATTTTGTAGACTCCTTGTTAGCTATTCAAATTTACAACATCTCAATAATAAGTTGTATTTTTAATAAGGTTTTAGATAACCAAATAGAGTTTTCATTTGACCCATTTATCCTGATGCTATCAAACACACAAAAAAAAAATGTAGAAAACTATCTTAACATATGGTTTTATTGAGTAAATTTGTTAATAATTGAAACTACTATGTTCTTATTTTAATGAAATTGTCAACATTGAGGATATGTTCTTGATGCCCAAAAGAAAGGGTTACTAATCTTATGATTTTTTAGGTAGCTCTTATCTTCATAAAGATGTTGTTGCATGTGCCTAATAATTGGTCACCATTTGCACCATTTGCACTACATCATATACTAAGGGCCCGTTTGGAGTAAGGGAAGAAGAAGTGAGAGTGGAAGGGAGTAATATAGAGTTGGCTGAAATAGGTTAATTTTGGGTCAAATCTACTCTACTTTATTCCCCCTCCCACCCTCTCAATCCAAACGGACCTTAAGGACTTTAAGCCTCCCACAAATGGTAAATAGGGATCCCTATATAACAATAAATCAAGGGGCCCACAATCAAACTCTCTAATAATACTAATCATCTCGATCATTGACATTTCATTGGACTTGTAATCTTCATGCTTTTTTTTATCAATGTTTTAGACCCAGACTGAACCGAGAGGTCGGACTGTGAAAATTGAGAACCGAATGAAAATCCGATTTTTAAGCATAGAGAACTGGGCATGTGTGACAATTTTGTGAACCCTAAAACCGTGGTTGAACCCCTAAAACCGGTCCAACCCCTTAACAACTTAAAAAAAAAAAAAAACTTAACACAGTTTTATTCTACTTAATTAAATTATCTATCTCTTACAAGAAATAAAACAAAATTATAATTAAATTCCTTCAAAGATATTCAAAAATTAATCATAAATTTTAATGTTTTCATGGTTATTATTTTATTTTATTAACTTTCTTATTTAATTATTAAATATATGCTTGAAAATCATTAAATTTTCCTCACATATATAGATATATTAGTCAATTTTGTTAGTTTTATAAATTTAATATCTATATTTAGGCTTTAATTAATTATTAAATTAATTATGACGTCATACAGTTCGACCCCGGTTCGACCTCGGTTCAACCTAAAGAATCTTGAACTTCTCCCTTTTACGGTTCAATGAACGGTCCGGTTTGAAAACTTTTTTTTATTTATTTATTTATTTTTTATCTTCCCCCCATCATACCTGAATGGATTATTCTTAAATTTCCCACCATAGTGGATTATCTTCCCCCCATCATTACTGCTCTTTGATTTTTCTTTCAAGCAAAACCGACATTCACTCTTTATACTCCGTCCATGGTTCTTCTGGATTAACATACAAAACTGCTTCTCTTCATTTGTGCTGTGCTAAAAAATCCAGGAAAAGACGCAATTTCTGCCCCGGGAGCTCAAGAGTACCAAAAAAAGGCTTGGCACTGATGATCCAATCCTTCTCAAGAAGTCCTACTTTAGATTCAACATCTCATCGTGGAAAGCAGACACAACATTGTAGATTGAGGTCCTAAAAACATCTGTAATGTCATATGCTTTTTGAATGTAGAGGGCCATGTCTCTTTCTATTCACTGCACCATCTATGCTTCCAGTGCTTGACGTTGCCCATTTAATTCCAAACTACTCACAGGATGAGATAGTTTCTCCATAACTATCTCCTGTCAATAACTATCCTAAGGGACTTTGTTTTTTAATTGTTACAAGGATAGAGTTTGTATTTTGTAGGTATGTGAGCTGTTCATGAACACTAAAAATATGCAGTATAAAGGTTTGAGTCTGAGCCGTGGTTGATGGGTTAAAAAAACCTTCATTTGTCAAAAAGAAAAAGAAAAAGAAAAAGTGCTTGGTTTCAATTTAAATGAAGGCTTCCCTTTTATGGGCTTGGTGAATGCACAAAGAAATGGATGCGTAATGGTTGATGGGGCTCATATTTAATAATCTATTTTCTCTTTTAGAAATTTTGTCTATTTTTTTTTACATATTTGTCATCCTCAAGTATCATAGCTTAGAATTAGTCCCATTCTCCAGAATTTCCATCATTTCTCATTTACCAAACAACCTATATGAATTTGGATAGTTCTACTGTTTGGTTGCACGTTCATTATGGTGAATGCCTATTTCTTAGAAACTGTTGTCCTTATGGGGTCAGTAATCACCCTATGGGGTGTTTACTTTATGGGAGTCAGTATTCTGTATTTGTTGTCATGTGCAATCGTGGCATTGATGCTTGACAACCTTTACATCATCTAAGGAATGTTGATGACTAAACCTTGATTTGAAGTCTCCATGAAGTATTTGCTCATTCAGGACCTATAACAAGGTAAAGAAAACACAAATGAAAAAATTTGGGATTCAAATCCTCCCTTCTCAATTATAAATATGGAATTAAATTTCTTTTTATTAAAATGAAAACACTTCTAATTTGGGCTTTCAAAATGGAGCACTTAATTTGAAGAATGAAACTTCAATGATTCAATCCATCAAAAGCATTCGTTTATGACTAGTTTTGTCAAAATATTGAGGGACGAAACTCCAATCCATCAAAAGCATTTGTTTATGACAAGTTTTATCATCATATTTTGACATAAAAGAATTGTCATTATAGTATCCCAAAACCATATATTTTTCTAAAATATAACTATTTTAGGTCTCATAATTTTTTAAACAACCTATGTTCAAAAGGCTAAAAAAATAAAATGTACCAGGTGGACACAAATTACAATCCTAATTCTATAGTGTTTAATTTGAGAATGTGACTATCGGTTGCTATTTTTACTTCACCTTCTTCGGTAATATCATATATTAATTGAAAGGAGAGGTATTAAGTTATTAAGGTACAAGAGTCTAATAAGTCTTGCAATGCCAAGAGTCTTATATCTTAACTAACAATTTCTGGTGCTTTTAATGGAAATATCATACCTCAAATCTCCCTTCCCTAAAAAAATTATATTATAAGAAATAAGTCTAGCAACGACCTCTTCCTCATTGCATAATTTTTCTTACCTTGTGTTGATCAAGCTTGATCAAACAAATCATATTTTGTGGCTTGCCAATTCCTCCATAATTTGAAAAGTCATAATTAATCAGTTTTGTGGATGGAACAAAACCATGTCGATCTCAATTTCTCCTTGATTCAAAGGGAAACCTATAACCATAATTAATCCTGAATTATCTGCATAACATCAACCAGATCAAGCTTTATCGAGCTGGGTAAGTTCCAATTGTTTAAATTGGCCAGTACAGTGATTGAACAAGCTTCTCCTCTCACGGTAGCATTATTTTCTATGATCACCTAGTGCCTTTGGCAAAGAAGAAATAGGATCAGAGAAAAGCAACTAACATGGGCTTTGACATAAGTGGCATTTAAAGCTAAGGAACTGCTCAATGAATTCCTTGATGTGCAACGAAAACCTCTTAGAGACATGCAATCGAGGAGTCTGGTTAGGTGGAACCCTCCAAGTGAAGGAATGTACAAAGAAAATTTTGATGGAGTGATTTGATAGGCCAAAAACGTATTGACCCCTTGTGATGGATTAAATTGATTAATTAGCCAAGTTATTAATTAATTAAATTAACATGCAAACACGTGGTAGCACAAATAAATCACCAATATACTAAAGTATGCAGTGGAAAATAAATGACACGTTGATTTGTTTACGAATAGGAAAAACTTACACCGCAAAAATCTCACCGGGTGATTTTAAGGTCACCACTCCTGAAATTTCACTATTATCACAACAAGCAGTTACAAGTAAAGAAATCCCAAGTACCTTACCAACCTACAATTGAACCCTTACCTCAATATCTAATTGGACTTGTTCTGTAGTGACAATTTCTCCTTTTGATGCACGGCTCCCAATACGTGACTAACCAATTCAATGCGCAGATCCCAGTACGCGGCTTACTCCTTTGCATGAATCCCAGTACATGACTAACTCCATAGCAACCCTTTGATTGTTGTAGTTGATTTGCAGTAGCTTCACATAGAAACACCAATAAGATTTTCAATGTTGGTGCAAGAGACTTTGCTTGGTTAAAAAACCCAAAGGCGTACAAGAAACGCAGCAAAAACTCTTTCTTCTGTAAGAGGAGGCTAAGGTTTCAAAAAGAAAATCTAATGAAGCTCTCTAGGGTTAGGTTTTTCCTTTTTCCACCTCCTTTAAATAGGAGCTTAATGGGCTTTCCTATTTCAAATAGGTTTACACAAACCTTGGGCTTTCCTAATCTAATAAGAATTATACAAACCCATAAACAAATAGCCTTTTAGAGTAAAAAAGTTGCTGGCTATAATCTGAAGCCTGTAAGCTCGATCGATCGAGACATCTATCAAACTTTAATGAATCTCGACAAATTAAGCTTCTGTCGAGAAGGTAACGAGACTTGCAGTTTGCACTTTTCTTGAGTATTTCTTGAGTAATCTTCATGTCTTCAATTTAACCATTTGTAATGATCATCTTAAACCTACTTAAATTTACCCAAATACAAATAAAGTGCGTTTTGTCAAAGGATATGCCAATCACATAAAAATATGTCTCCAACAATCTCCCCTTGTGGCAATCTGTGACAAAACCACAAGAGAACATTGAATGTCCTAAAATACATTCTACTCAAGATTACAAAATAAATAAGCCTAGTCTAAAAGATTTGAACCTTGGAAGTTACTGCAAGAAGAAGGTTCAGAATCTTGACTTGGCTTTAACTTGTCTTTCCTGAAAGACACTAAACAAAACACATCAAGGTACCATGTGGAAAACAATGACAAGTTAAATAAACAAGAAACATGTGTATAAAAAGAGAAAAGAAACAACACATGTGAGATAAAGAGTGAAACACATACATCATCACATATACCACTTGATAAGTATCATGTATGTAAAAATGGTTACAAAACCAAAAGATACACAACCCAAAAATATACCAATATCAATGTGTATCAAACTAGCTCTCCCTCTAAGTTAGTTACATAAAAAACTTTCTTCCCTTTAATATGAAGTTCTCCCCCTAAGTCTATTACTCCCCCTAAAGAATGACATTCAATTCTCAAATTTCTCCCCCTTTTTGACATAATTGTCAAAGGGCATAAAAAGCCAAAAGACTTGACCAAAGAAAGATAAAGAGGGAACGAAAAGATCTAGGGACCATAGACCTACAAGAAAAAGAAAAACAAGATGCTATGGACACAAAGGAAAAAAATGCAAAACAAAGAAGAATGAAATGCATGCAAGAGTATCTCGATCAATCGAGAGGTGTTGAGAATCTATCGAGCCAACCTCGAAGGATCGAGAAAGTGTCGAGGATCTATCGAGCAGACAAGAGATATCATGATCGATCCACCTAGCTATCGAGAGGTGTCAAGATTGTGATAAGATGCAACAGAAGAGTTCGACAGATAAGCCAGGTATCAAGAGGTGTCGAGGTAGCTTAAAAACATTTTTTCAAAGGAGGAGAAAAACATAGATATGAATGCAATCAAACATACAACCCAGCCAATGATCCAACCAACATTTTAACATCTCAAAAACATCTCTCAATTAACAAAGAGTTAAGAAAAATAGCTTCCAAAACACACACACACACACACTAAACAAGTCTAACCAATTTTATATTTCAAAAACAAGTTAAGACAGTTTAGTAAGCATACATCAACACATGTTAACCTTGTGATGGCCAAATCACATTGTACATGCACATGTATCAAGAGTAGCAAAGAATATTGCGTGTTGTGTGTGAAAACATCTCAAGATTGCATACGTGTCTCTATGTTATGACGATTTGAGATATGAGAAAGTCACTTTAATTCACACACAATCATAACTATTTGATGGGGACTATCATCTTTGAGGTACATCTTGTAACTCCCGCATCTCCTAGAAAACACGCATACAATCATATTTAAAGCATTTTTGATCTTTTTGCTTTTATTTTCTTTGCATATTTTCTTTTTTATCAAGCAAATCATGCATGGGTATGCAAAGGAGAGAAAAGAGATACCCAATTATGTTAAGCCTTTTGACATTGCACTTTTGCTATGCCAAAGCATACAGATGTCATATCATAATTGGCGTGCAACAGTGGTGAGATGGTTATTTATGCATTTCTCTTAAGATTTTTTAGTCCTACCCATTAAAAAGAGTGATACGAGTGTTAAGTATAAGAGATCACTTAACCTTACTCATCACAAACAAAGAGCCACAAAGTTTACCTGCTTAGTTGTGCATGGGAATGCTCATCTAAGCTACAAGAGATACAAAGTTTAGAAAACTCTGTTTCAAAGGTCATTCTAAGGTTCACAAGAACCGATGTACACAAACACACACTGTTTTCGTATTTTTTAATTTATTTATTTATTTTATTTAAAAAAAACAAAACTAAAAACAAACAAACAAAAACATGTTAAACAAAGCAAAGCAATGCATAAAAGAAAGATGCATATGCGTGAAAGCAAGAAAGGAGAAAAATGCAGATGCATGAAAGCATGATTCCAAAAGCAGATAAGAAACAAGCAAAGAGAGTCCTACTGTAGATAAAAAGAATTAAAGCAGAGGATCAATAGAAAAGACAATTAAGTTTTAGGATCTTTCCTCACCCACACAGCACGAGTCTTTGGCCGTGAAGATCAAAAGACATGTGTCCTAGTATGACTACTAAATGACATAAATGAATTAGAATTCCCCTAAAATTGAGTTAAAAAACTCAAAACTTTTAATAACTCACCAAGAATAGGTACAGAGCCTTTAGACAAAGGATGAGACCTATTGGACACTCGCTTATGAGGAAACAACGTGAAGCAATTAGGCCGAGTGTGACTAGAAGCACCACAATAGTGACAAACATGAGTAGTTTTAGAGCTATTCGGTTCTTTAGAAGGAGGTTTAACCTTAGAGGTTGACAGAGACCTCAACTTAGGACAATTTGGCCTAATATGACCAACAATATGACAATGATGAAAAGTGGGGACAAATTCAGAATTTTTATTCAACTTAGGAGGAGTTTTAGACATAGATTTAGAAACTTCAGCGTTAACATCAGATTGTTTACCTTTGTCTATCCTAACAATATTAGTCTTAAACTCTTCATTATTCCTTTTAAATGGGGGAATATAAAAATATTTTCTTTTGAGTTAGGCTCAACAATAAGTTTAGCACTAGTTAAAATTTCAACTTCAGTTTTAAACTCAACTAGTTGCTCTTCCAAACTCTTAATTTTGTCCACCTGAGATGAAATTTGATTTTTAAAATTCTCATTCAAATTATTGGTTTCATCCAATTTTGCAATCAAATCATCTTTTTCAAGTTTAACCTTTTTAAATTTAGCTTTTAATTTTGTAGAACATTTAAGAGATTTCATATAAAAATTATAAAGCTTGTAATAGGCATCTTGAATATCATCATCATCATTCAACATAAGATCATGCAAATCAAAACAATCAAGAGTTTCCATGACAACATGAGTCAATGGATCTCACAACAAAGATTAAACCCTAATCAGAGTGTGCCTACTCTGATACCACTTGATAGGCAAAAAACGTAATGAACCCTTGTGATGAATTAAGTTGATTAATTAATCAAATTAACATGCAAACACGTGGTAGCACAAACAAATCACCAATAAACTAAAGTATGCAGCGAAAAATAAATGACACGGTGATTTGTTTACGAATAGGGAAAACCTGCACGGCAAAAACCCCACCGAAGGATTTTAAGGTCGTCACTCTCGAAATTCCACTATTATCACAACAAGCAATTACAAGTAAAGGAATCCCAAATACCTTACCAACCTACAGTTGAACCCTTACCCCAATACCCAATTGAACTTATTTTGTAGTGATAATTTCTTCTTTTGATGCACGGCTCCTAATATGTGACTAATCAATTTGATGCGCGGATCCCAGTATGTGGTTTACTCCTTTGCACGAATTCCAGTACGTGACTAATTCCACAGCAACCCTTTGATTGTTGTAGTTGATTTGCAGCAGCTTCATATAAAAACACTAATAAGATCTTCAATGTTGGTGCAAGAGACTTTACTTGGTTACAAAAACCAAAGGCGTACAAGAAACGCAGCAAGAACTCTTTCTTCTGTAAGACGAGGCTAAGGTTTCAAAAAAAAAAACCTAATGAAGCTCTCTAGGGTTAGGTTTTTCCTTTTTCCACCTCCTTTAAATAGGAGCTTAATGGGCTCTCCTATTCCAAATAGGTTTACACAAACCCTAGGCTTTCCTAATCCAATAAGAATTATACAAACCCATAAACAAATAGCCTTTTAGAGTTAAAAAGTTGTAGGCTATAATTTGAAACCAGTAAGCTCGATCGATCGGGACATCTATCAAGCTTTAATGAATCTCGATAGATCGAGCTTTTGTCAAGGAGGTATCGAGACCTACAGTTTACACTTTTCTTAAGCAATTCTTGAGTAATGTTCATGTGTTCAATTTAACCATTTGTAATGATCATCTTGAACCTACTTAAATTTACCCAAATACAAGTAAAGTGCGTTTTGTCAAAGGATATGCCAATTACATAAAAATGTGTCCCCAACATGATTTTTTTTTAGCTCTCCTTAGCTGGTATTGGTGTAGTGATTCGTAATTCTTATAGGAATGTAAAAGAAGCCCTTAGCCAAAAATTTCGGCTACCTCACTCAGTTGATTTGGTGGAAGCCTTGGCAGCTATTAGGGCAATAAGTTTTGCTAGAGAACTTTGCATTTCTAAGGTGGAATTCGAAGTAGATAGTTAGAGAATTGTCACAGCAATCACCAACTAGATGCCACCAAAAACTTTGTCAGAGGTTTTTCATAAATATAGCTCCAAACATGTAAAAAGGGAGGGTAACCAGCTTGCTCATTCCCTTGCTAGAAGAACAATTTTATCTGTAAATCTTGATTAAAAAGTTAAAAGTTTTTGCCAAGCTTGAAGTGTACATTTGAGATGCACTTAAATAGCTTAAAACTACTAGCTTATTACTTATTGCTTCTACTATTTGTGGGTGCTGAAAGAAGAAGTTTTTCTTTTTTCTTTTTTGTTTTGTTTTTTTTATTTGTTTTTTTGGTGTGTGTGGCTTAAGTGAGCTTAATTAGTCAACTGGCTTGGCACATTAGGAGTCCCACTATAACTTTTTGTTAAAAAAGTAAGGTAAAGTTGATTGTTTGTGGGTCACATGCTCTAGTTTTTGCACATATGTTAGTTACTTTTTAATTATTGCAGATTTTACTCTACTCTTTTTGCTAGAGTATTTTTAGTAAAAATAAACATTAGTATATTTAGATTTTAACTTTTATTTACAGTACTATTAACAAATGTTTTCATCAAAAGGCTATAGATAAGTTGTTCTTAAAAGGAATTCCATTTGTGAATTGTTTATTTTTTATAGATTATTTACATGACATAGGACAAAACGCTAAAAGTTAGCATATTTCTAAAAAACTGATAATTAAACTATAAGTTAACTATTATCTACAGTACTTTTAACCAATGTTTTCACCAAAAGGTTATAGATAAGTTGTTCTCAAATGAAAATCTGTTTTTGCATTGTTTTTTTTATCATATATTATTTGCATAATATGCGATGAAAAGCTAAAAGTTAGCGTATTTCTAAAAAACAGAAAAATTGATTATTAATGAAATAAAGGTAAGGCAATAAGACAAAAAGTAATATGAGAACTACAAATAGAACATAAAATAAAAAAAGCTAGTATATAATCTTTCCGCAAACACACTTAGCAAATTCATGCTTTTATTTTTAAATTCAAAATTATTTTGGTAATATTTTAACAAATGGTGGAGGAGATTGATTCTTCTCATGTGAAGAACTAAATTTTGAATCCTTACCCCCATATAATGTACGAAAAAAAAATAAATTTTACTGGCTGCATGCAAAGAAGATTTGGCCTAGCTAGGCTTACACAAGAACTAATTAAGTGCTTAGTATGATATTTGCATGCTCCTGCACCACTTTCCAAGCCGTGATAACGTGTCGTTCCTCAACTGGAGTTGCACCAACGGCAAATCGTATCACATATACTCCCTCAAATACAACATGAGTCACGAAGACACAGCCCGACATGTTGATGGACTCCAACAATTTGCGGTTTGCCTCATTCGCATGTTCCTCGCTTACTATGTCAAGCTTACCATATTTGTATACTCTCTCACTTAGTGCGGATGGCAAAATCCTGAAACAAACCATGGCAAAATTTGTAGGGACCACAATTTCAAACCTTTTATCCATAGCTACAAGCCCTTCAAAAAGATTGGCCATTTTCACATGGTTTCTCATGAAGCTCCTAAGGTTAGCTACAGTACCATAGCTTCTAAGCACAAACCATAATTTCAAGGAACGAAATCTTTGGCTTAGGGTTATCTGCCAGTCTTTATAGTCCACCACTTGCTTTGAATCCGAGGCTTTATTCCTCAAGAACTCTGGGTTGGTTGAGAGTGACTTTATCAAGGCGCTCGAATCTTTTACCCAAAGGCAGCAACAATCCAAAGAGGTTAAGAACCATTTGTGTGGATTGAGACTAAATGAGTTCGCACCCTCAACACCATCGATGAAGTGCCGAAACTCAGGACGAATACAGGCGCTTCCGGCATAAGCAGCATCAACATGAACCCACATTCCATAATCTTTTGCCACAGCACATAACGATTCTAGTGGATCAATGGTAGCCATTGGAGTTGTTCCCACATTGGAACATAAAAACAATGGGACTAGGCCTGCTTCCACATCTTTGAAAATTTGGGCTCGTAGTGAGTCTGGTGATAGTGCATATGATGTTGACTTAGAAGTCTTGATGGCTCTGAAATTCATTGGATGGATCCCTGCTATTTGTGCTGCTTTTTGGAATGCACTATGTGTTTGGTTAGAAGTATAAACTACCAACTTCACCAGGTTTTCTCTCCCAATTTGGCTAAGCATTTGATCCCTTGCAGCAACGAGTGTGCACAAAACAACCTCACAAGTAGTACCTTGTATCACACCCCCACCATTGCCAGAGAAAAGGAAAGACTTGGGTAAATCAAGTATCTCTCCAAGCCAATCCATGACTATTGTCTCTAGCTCAGTAGCGGCTGGTGATGCAATCCAATTGAATCCAACCACATTGAAGCCAGTGCTAAGCATATCTCCAAGAAAAGTCGCTATGCTACTAGTGCATTGGAAGTAAGCAAAGAAGTTTAGGCTTTGCCAATGTGTTAAACCAGGAACAATGTGCTCCTGCACGTCTTGGAGAATGGTTTCAATGGGTTCTGGATTATGTGGGGTGGACTCTGGCAAGCGTTTTTGGAGATATCCTGGTTCGACTTGGCTTAGAATTGGGTATTTCTCTACATCGCGATAATAATCAGCTAGGAAATCTATGATCATATGGCCTTGTCGCCTGAACTCCTCAGGGTCCAAAGGGCTAATGTTAGAGGAAGAAGTGTGGCTGGCTACATTGTTAGAATTGAGGCTACCCATTAATAAAGAAATATGTGGTACAGAGAAAAAAGTATGTTTCAGGCTTCTTTGATTTTCTGGTGGTAGGGTTATTTATTGTAGTGAAAGGAAAAACCAAGAAATGACAAAGTTGAGACTATCTTGTAGCCAATGGTATAGATAGAAGGGAATGAAGAAGAGATTATATATATAAATAAAAGTGACGAAGCCCCGTGACCTGAGAAATGAAACGCTACAGTGTAAGGATGTCCTATTAAAAAACTCAAATTTGCATTACCCAATAAGATACTGCCATGTCAATTTTTTTTTTTTTCAAAGTAAAAGATTGGATAGATAACCCTATGTTGTACCTACCATCCGCTCGGACCTGTGCTTGCTAACCCAAACCAATAAAGATTGGATGGATAAACCTATGTCATATTTTTGCTTCCACACGAAGCCAATAGATGTACTGATAATTTAGATAAGATGGGAAGGTAGATAGCTTTCGATTTTCCTTTCTACCCAAAAAAACAAACAAACAAATTGTCCTTGAACTTCCCAAAAAGAGAGTTTATCGGCTAAATGAACAAAAGAACTTAATGTTGGTGGCCTACTTATCTAGTAGAAATTGTGTCAAAATAGAAATTAACATGTTTTTATTGTCCGACAGGTTTTAGTTGTATGCTAGCAAAATATATATATGTAGCAAATAAATTCGCTGATAATTTAGTTATGATGGGAAGGTAGAAAGCTTTCAATTTTCCTATCTACCAAAAAAAAAAAAAAAAAACCGTCCACAAACTTCCTAATAAAAGAGTTAAATGGCTAAATGAACAAAATAAGTAAATGTTGGTGGCCTTATCTAGTAGATATTGTGTCAAAATACATCAAAATGGAAATTAACATGTTTCTATTGTCTGACAAGTCTTAGTAGTGCGCTAGCAATATATATATATATATATATATATAGATGCACTCATAGTTTAGCTAAGATGGAAAGGTAAAAAGTTTTCGATTTTCCTTTCTACCAAAAAAAAAAAACCATCCACGGGCTTCCCAAAAAAAGAGCTTAACAGCTAAATGAACAAAAGAAGTAATTGTTGGTGGCCTACTTATCTAGTAGATATTGTGTCAAAATGCATCAAAATGGAAATTAACATGTTTTATTGTTAGACAGGTTTTAGTCGTATGCTAGCAAAATATATATGTGTGTATGTGTGTAGGGGCATTGAATCTGGCCAGGTCAAGATATTTGGGAATCTCATGGCCAACGTGATTCTTGTCCACGAATTTATTGATCTATAGTGATTTGGATGATATTTCCACTTTAAAATACTTTCAATCCAGTTTAGAGGAAAAATCCTCCAATCTACCACAAAAGGCTATTGAAATTTGAAATGATATCTGCATGTAATATTAAATTGACAGCACTATTCCAATGAAAATTGAAAAGAAAAGAAAAGACTAACTTAAGTGATCAAAACACATAACGTAAAACCGCGTTTTTATTTTGTTTTGATTTTTTTTTTTATAAAAATAAAAATTATAATGGATGATTAAAATGATTTAAATAAATAGTAAAAATTAAAATTCCTTGAAATTTTTGGTAGTAAGTTTTAATTGGCGTAGTGTATTAAATTCTTAAAATTTCAGTCATGAAATTATACTTAGAGTAAATCATATAATATTTCATAGAATTAATTTTGTATCCAATAAATGGAGGATTTGTTTTTATGAATAATCAATACATTTATATATAATTAATTATATATGGTGGCTGTGCCAAGTGCTGGCCCTCCTCTCTTGTCATGTGGGAAAATTTTGCCCCCTTTATATTGCAAACCTAAGATTTTGTACAACATGATGTTGCTATATGGCTCACAGAAAGACATTTTCCAAAGTTTAATAAGGTTTAAAATACTATTTCAAATTAAATCCAGTTGCCAAATGCGTTGAGAAATTTAAAAGAAAGTTCATCATTTATTTTGAATTGTTTTATATACATATATATTTTTTCTTTATGTTGGATCAAAGATATGATGGAAGATACTGATGTGGGTGATGTTGATACCTGTGTAAATGGAAGTTCAAATTGATCAACATAGGCAAAGAAAATTGGCCTCTTGAGTAATACCCTATAAGGTGTTTGTCAAAATGCTTGACCATAAGACATCCTCACTACGTAATCTGCCTCAGAAGCCTCATGCAGTCAGGCTTCCTTTTCACTCTGCTTCCACCAATGGCCACTTCAAATTACCTTTCCTGCCACTCACTCCTGAAGCCTCTCCCAAGCCCTTCTCAGTTATGACATTGTTATGAATGTTATATAAACTGAGCATATTTTAATTTTATGCATTATAGCTATTAAATCTCCGTCTTTACAATGGAATTTGAATTGAGTTATATTTTTGGATAGTCTTATGAGGCTAATGGTTAACTTTGGCTATGCATTTCTTTAGTGGTTGTTTTGGTTTTACTTTAATGATTAGTAATATGCGCTGAGGAGAATGTAACAATTTTTTTTTCTTAATTTTCAAGAAAAGACTAATTTTTATTTTCCCAAAATTTTCTTAGGAGATCATAAGAGGCTTTTGTAGGTCTTTCGTATGGAATTCATGATGTGTGTGGGTGCTTTTTGTTCTTTCATGGTTGAACAAAAGTTTTTATATATGAATTAATGTTGTGATTGTAGGTGGCAATATTTTAAGCCAATCATAAAATGCTAGATCAAAATTTAGTGACAAATTCTAGATTAATATGTCATTATATTAGATAAATCAAATGTTGACATGTGTCATTTAAGATGATAATTATCCTAATTAAATAGAGATAAATATCTCAATTCAATTGGAATGGAAATAGTTAATCATTATCTCTATTAATTTAAATAAAAAATAGAGATAATTATCTACAAGGAGGTCAATCCCAAGTGAGACTTATCATTTGAAACCACTATAGATAGAGCGCACACCTCCTCTCATTTTATACAATTTTACTAAGACGTCAAAGCTCTAGTGAAATTTTACCTCAAGAACACATGAAGAACATTTAAAGAAGTTCTTTGAAAACAAACCCCAACGACACAAACCCCAAGTTCTTTGAAGTTCTATTGGAATCAAGCTGAAAAACCTCTATAAACTTCAATAAACCCCAAGCTCTACGGATCAAGCCTCTAAAGTCAACTTCAACCTAAAAGCCTTCACATTCTAAAAGCTTTCACATTCGAAGACCTGAAGAACAATAAATCCTCTAAAGTCAACTTCAACCTAAAAGCCTTCACATTCGAAGACTTGAAGAACAATAAATCTCTAACAAGCTCAAAGCTAGAGATTTGTTATGAAGACCATTCAATCTATCTTCTAATTTTCGAGTCAAGTTCAAAGAAGATAGAATCAGAGGGTATTCTTTTGTAAAAGATTTGAAATAGAGATTGTACACATTATTCATCAATACAAATTTATATTTACAAAGTATATTTTTTTCAATTGTTTGATTTTCTGCAATTGAGAAATTTTGTGTTTACAGTGACATTGACTTTATATTTATGATAGGAGTACTAAAAATTTGTATTTCAATGTTCACTTCTCCCTCACTTGTTTATTATCCATTATGAATGGCCTCTTTGAATATAATAGCAAATAATGGTTAAAAGTTTAAACAAGTCATAGGTAGATTAGCTTCTCTTTAAAAGTTTTTTTTTTTTTTTGAGAAGAATTAAAATATTATTTTATACCAAAGATATATAAATAAGTACCGAACTATATATGTGTCTTGTTACTCTTGTAGCATAATTTTGTAAAATACTACACTTATTCATTGTAGTAAATATATACATACTTATTCTCGATTCTATGGAAAAAGTGAATACTCATCTTCTCGGTTGCTCTTATCTTAAAGAAGAAATTACCAAATATGCTTGTCGATTGAGCAAATTGGGGACGTCAATTTGACAGGAATAAATTCCATTAACAATGTAACCTATTTATTGTTGAGAATAGGACAAATACTGGAAATTTTTTAAATTTTCTATTTTATAGTTTGAAAAACTGAATACCTTTTTGTTTTTTGATAAACTGCAAAAAGACTTGAAGAATCACTACCAAAAAAAAAAAACCAACCTATTGCGATAGGTCAAAACCACCGCTGAAGCCCAAAAAACCACTGCTAAAGGTACATTTGACCTTTAGTAATGGGTGCTATTGCAGTGATTCGTCCTGCTAGTGTTGCGGTGCCGCTATAGATCTATTGTGGTGGTAACAAAAAGCACTGCCGTAAATACACCTTTTAGCGACGGTTTTGGTTTATTGATATGAGGTTAGAATTCGGGTCAATTGACCTTTAGCGGTGAGTAATGTGTGCCACTATAGGGCTTAATGTAAAATAGAACATATGCACCTTTTAGCAGTGGCTATGACCATTTGAAGCTTTAGCGGCAGTCTCTAAACGTTGCTATATGGCTTTATTTAAAACTTGGTTTTAGACCTTTAGTGGCGGGTTTTGCCCGCTGCTTTAGGTTAAAATTTTTTTTCCCCTGAGTTTTAAAACCACAGATCCATTACATATAACCTGTAATAATTTTAGCTTCACTAAGACAATACCACAAATATAACTAGATAACACCACAAATGTCTCCAAACTAACATTATATTAACATAGAAATATATTATCAAATACATAACATTGTCTATAACCATCATCATAAAAAAAAAAAAAACAAAAAAAAGATGTGGTCCTTTGTACACAAAAAGTCCTCCAACACTTAAATTAAGCTAATACCATAATCAAAGTTTCAAAGTGTTTCAAAATATTTTTCAACACTTGCAAAAAATGTGGTTATTCAAATGTGGTTCTTTGTACGCAAAATGTCCTCAAACACCAACATGAAACTTATAAACTGCTTGGTTGATGGGATGCAGCTGATGATTTTTGGAGAGCTGGGGATTGTAAGATCAAAGGAACGTCCTACATACCAAAAAAAAAATGTAATAATTAGGACACAAAGATATCAAATATTAAAATCCAAAATTGCTTTGCAACATCAAAAACAAGCAATACGCTCCTATTGAGCACTTCATACAAAAAAAAATCAGCCTACTTGGTCAAAACAAAATAGTGAGTCAAAAACCTTCCTGCCTTCAAGTATAAGCTAATCAAATTTTTTATCACGAATTATTTCAGAAGATGCTGACTATTTCAACTTTAACCAACTGTCCAAAATTATCTTAAGTTAACCTTATACCCTTAGTTCAAAAAAGCATTCAAACTAAATCACAATTCATCAACCAAAAGAAAGTTGTATTCTTGTATACAAGGGTAATATACAAGTTAGCCCTCAAAATTCAAACACACAAGTATACAAGTATATAATGCCCACAAAATTCAATCACACAACAAGTGAGATATAGAACTATTTAACAAAGAGTATCAGTATGTCAACAAGGCAACAAAAAATCCCACAAGAAGTCACCAATTAAAAATCAATACTAAGAAGCAAACATTTGAGAAATCATGAAATAATCTTGTACATTGAACGAAATCTTTAGAAGCAATTTTATAATGAAAGTTGTATAGAGAAAGATCAATCAAATACTTGAATTCTTTTAGAAAAGCTTTAATTAAAAAATTGGAGATTTGTGTGCTAATCCCACAGCAAATTGACCTGTCCCCTATCAAAAATAATGCCCATCAAACCATTTGATTTGTATCATCAATCATTAGTGCAACTCACTCTTGATTCTTGAGTAACACGTACATGACCTCTTTGTCTCTCTATTGGGATATAATAATTGTACATCATTTTTTTGAATAAATGATGGATGTACACTTCAAATCTAAAATTGCAGGTATTTACATGGCCATAACTAAATAACTGCACATTGTATTTAATTAATCAAACTTAGTGTACATAGCTTCCTCTCTCTCCCTCCCCCCCCCCCCCCTCAAAAAAATCTCGATAAGTCAATCTTGGTGCAAAAGCTTCATGTTTGTTTTGAATTCAAGGAGCATGTGGAGCTCGGAGCCTAGGTAAACTTAATTAAGCAGTTCAAGGTAACCCAAAAAAAAAAAGTTGGTCCAGAAAAGGAAGTTCAAGGAAAGTATATTAGCACCAAAATTCAAGCCAAAATTAAGAACCCCAAGATTCAAATTACCTTGAAGCATAGTTCTGACGACCCTGCTAACAAATCACTTCCATGACTTCTTCTTTCCAATCATAAATGACCATCATCAAATTTTATTACAAGTAACAGTGCCTAACCATCAAAAATACAATGAAGCACTGCTAAAAGAAGCATTGGAAAAACATATATAAATATACCTCAAAGACATAGGAATGATGATAAGACAAAGTTTAAACATATTTGAACACTTCTAGTAGTGTTATAGTACTAACTACCATATTTAAATCTGGAAAAAAGAAAAAAGAAAAAAAGAAGACATTACATTCTACATGTCATTTATCATACCTGACTACATTGTGAAGTTATTTGTTGCATTTGTTGAATTATGCGAGTCATTCTTTGCTCCATCTCTTCGAATTGGCTAAGTATTTCCTTCATTTCTTTAAAAGATGACAGTTTCTCCTCAATATTAGCCAAGGAAGCCTTCAGTCGTGCAACTTCATCATCCCTTGCTTAACTTGATCGTATTTGAATGTTTGTGAGAGCCCTCTTGCTACTTCGGCCACTTGGGTTTGGACCAAATCATTCACCATAAATACGACCTTTGTGCTCCTTACCCATCACTTTGGTAAAGACATCATCCAGTGACCATGCAATACTACCACTTGTGTCAGATGATTGCAATTGATTCGAAGGGCCAGCCAACAATTCCTTCATTTTATCTTGATATTTGGGTTTGAACAAAACAAAACAATTAGAAATTAGCAACATCATTTGATTCAAGACAACAAAAATTCCGAGAAAAAATATACCCAAACTGAAGTGACTGAATCACGGAGGTCTTATGGCATATTAAGGTTGCATAATATTTCTCAATTATTTTAAAATTTAGCACATTTACACCAAGGAACAAGTGAATAACATATTTGACACACCTACAACAAAATCAATACCCATTGATTATAAAAGCAAATGCAATCTACAACTCTTGTAAATAAGATTTCCTAGCAGCAGCAGTAGGGCAACACTTAGCCTCTCCTAATTTCCTTGTTATCTCCACACCAAATACTGGACACTTAGCCAATTATGAAAATTACATGTGAAAGATTATTACTACTAATTTTAAGCATTTATCTAAAGTGACTAGCATGTGATTTATTTAATGGATTCTTAGATTTTACAAGAGGCCTCAACCCACTTAGCAAAATTTAAACTTAAGGTCCATGAAAGAAACCCAAATAGACTTAATCTCAATTTCGAATCTACATTCCTTTAAATCTCCATTTAAATTTCAAGGATTTAGGCCACACATACAAGAGTAAAAGAAAATGTGAACTTAAATTTCATAGTTTGATATAAACCCAAATAGACTTAATCTCAACTTCTAGTTTGAATTTCATATTGATATAACATGTTATTATGTCATATAATCCAGTATTGTTCCCCCCAACCCTCCCTCCCAATTGGATTAGATGAGCAATGGAATTTAGTTCAAGAAATAATTAAACTCTTTCAACGAATCCAAGTCTAGGCTAATGGTAGTTTGAATTTCATATTAATATAAGGGAAACTGGATTACTCACCATTTTCCCTTACACTACAGGATTAACTGCAGATCCATCTTTACGAGTATGCAGTATTGAACATAATGTTGCATGCTCTACAAGACGTTCATCTGTTTTTGCCTGCAAAATGAATAGCATATTTATGTAGTGATGAATCTTGGTTCCACATAAACTTAAGATAAGTCAAAATCATTTAAAAATTACTCATAATACATATTAGCTTCTTTGCAGTGCACGACATAGCTACAAGAACCAACAGTATGTAAGTCATCCTATTTAGAACAATTGTCCCTATTCTTCTCTTACTTTATCTACATTCAATTAGAGTAACATGTTGATGAAGATTAGGTTATTTGTTAAGAAATTGAGTCACAATTTATTTATTATAACATGGATCATCATCTACTTTGTTTTAAACTTCATTTAATTGGGTCAATTTTTTGCTTTGTTTGGTTTGGGATAAAATCTAAGTACATCTTGTATCTTAATCTTTAAGTTTTTAAATTAAATTCAACTATGTATTTGCATCCACCAATCAATCACAAAATTGAATTGATATGTTCTTAAATCAATAAATAAAAGAAGATAAAACCTTGTTCCTAAATTCTGGTATCTTCTTGAAGGTAGTAGTGCATTGTCAAACACTAGAACAAGTGCTGGGGGATTTAGCATGGGTCAGGGTGTTCAGGAGGTTGAGCCTGTGTTTTTAGGTGCACATGAAGAGCTCTGCTTGTGCTCATCAAGGATGCTCTTTCCTCTGTGGGAACTTCCGGTCATGGTTGTAAAAGGTGGTTTAGGTTTAACTGATGCTTTTTCTAAAAATGGGGTAGTTGTATGTAAACTTTCTGTCGGGGCTATGCAAGTCCTAGAGAGCAAGATTCGCTGTTTAGAGAAGTTTCTAAGGTCTAGAAGGAACCAAAGGCGGGGGCTTTATGGCTTTATTATCAATTTCTAAACATGAATAGGATTAGATATAAATTAATCTTGATGCATAATTTGGTCTATAATAAATGTATAGAAAAACAAAAACACAAAAAAGCAAAAGAACTTGTAACAAAAACGACCATAGATCATTATCATTAATCTTGGTATACCATAGGTAATGTATAGTCAATGATTTTTGGAATAACCAAATGTACACAATATATCAAAGACACTGCAAACAATAATTAGGGACAAACACAACACAAAGGCCTTGCAGGCCCTGAGTAAGTCTCTTCTTTAACCACAATGGCAAAAAACAAAAAGGCCCAAGCCTACTCGATGGGCCCCCTGTAGGAAGGAGTGGTATGTTGGGTCCCACAATTTACTTTGTCTCTTTCAATGAATTACATTCACTCTCTCACAGTCACACAGAGACAGTTTCACTTATATTGTATGTGTAGTCATTGTAAATTATTTTTTAAAAAAAGGTAGTAGTTTGGTTTTGCATGTTGCTCAATTTGCTTAATTACCAAAACACTTTCTTTCCCCATATGCCATATCTTCCCATTTGCATTATTAGTAAAAGTGTCTATCATGAACAAGTGGTGGCAATGACAATGGCAATGGCAATGAATCAGTTTTCTATTGCATGTGTGCTGTAAAAAATTTTTAAAAAATAAATTAAAGGCTAAATTACAAACATACCACTGCATCATCAGTATACCAATGCTCAACAAGAACATCCCAATCTTCTGGCATGCATCCCTTGGGTCAGTTGTTCTTCACCCGTGCTTTGTTTCTTGGATGCGGTATGTAACGAGTGGTTTTCAGCCTACACTCGTGATCCTTCGAAGCCTTCCCAATTTTCTATAAGGTAAATTTCTTCAAAGCCATATATGCAGTAGGATTAGTAGGGACGGCATATTTTCGCTACAATCAAATAATTGAGTTAGTAAATTACAAATTTTTCATGCTTAAATACTTATGTATAACCTAGTACAAAATGTCATAATTACAAGTATTATAAATTGTTTAATACCTCTACAACACGCCAACACTCTTTTTTAAGTTCTTCGGACATGTCCTTCCAATTTAGATATCTAATCGGGCACATGTTAGGTTTTGGCGCAATCGTACCCAAGAAATCGATGAAAGCCCTCTCCCTTTCATCAATTGGCTGATGCATACTATTTAGTGGCAACTCAATTACTTGGTCATGGGGAATATCCCAAACATCCAAGTACTTGCTCGGGCAAGTGGCATGTACAGGTGGCTGCACATCTAAAATTTAAAAGAGACAATAGCGTTAATTTAAAGGAGCATATTACTCTAAAAGACTGTATAAATCCCTGAACCAGAATTCTATACTTTTTAAGTGAACAACCAAATTCACACACTACTTTTCATGTTAAATGCCATTTTAAAACCCCTTTTTTATAAGTAATTTAAAACCATATTTTGTATAGCAAATTTGAAAAGGAAACAAAGAACAAGGCTTGTGGGGTGAGTGTGCAGAGCATATTAGAGGCAAACATGTTGTCACAAGAAAGCATTATCTATCCATTTACACCTATTCTGGTTCCTCTACAAAGCAAAACTTGCATTACAAATCCAAGTAGTTTCTTTCAAGCATGCACACAGAATCTAGCAATTTTAAACTCATTGGACTCAAGACATAGAATCCCAAAATTGTCTTGGAGATAGGCTTTTAATCAAAATCAAATTAGGCTATCTGCAAATTCTCCCTAGACAACCAGAATCACACGCACACATTTACTTTTTAAATTTTCTAGATATGATCAATGAAGGTCTAATTTAGATTAGTCTGTCAACTAAAGTACTAATGAAAGAATTACACAGATTTCATATAATTTGATCAATTTTTTATTCTTTAATTCAGGTATTGGCATGGTATTCTTGTGTCTATTTCTTTTGGCTACAAGTTATATCAATTCCTAAAGAAAAGAAAACATAGAATTCAAAAGAACGCAATACATAAACTTAACAAAAATAGGATGAAATGAAAGTAAGGGAAATATGTCCAAATGGTTTTCTAGTACTTCCTAAAAGAATTTTTAAGTTACCAAACTAATATCAAAATGTTCATGTAAGATCATACCTTGCGTAGAAGCTTTGTGCATTTCTTGGTTCGTTTCTTGATCCGCATGTTGTGTAGAAGCTCCTTCCAAGGTTACGCTCTTGGAACGCTTGTGTTAATTTTCTTTTCGCCTTGCCATTTCAATTGTCAAAGTCTCAAATAAAAACAAGTATATAAGCACAACGACAAGTAAAAAACAAGTTGATATCAAGTAAAAAGTGTAGCTAAGCTTGCACATTTTCACTTCACCTAGGTAAGCCAATGCAACTCAAAAGACCAAAAGATTCCACATGACCCAAAGATGCAACAAATGAACACTATACAAATTAAGAATCTGCCAAGCACAAGAAAGATTATCATCTACTTCTAGACTATAGTGTGGACAATGGCTCGTGGTACAATGTTGAAGCACTCATCAAAAAATCAAACAAGACAGTTACTTCTCAAAAGGAAAAGGGAAAACGTACAAGAATGCAACCACTACTGAATTTTGGTATTGCTTTATACAAGCTAACCAATGCATTGTATAATCATTTACTATTACAACTCATGCATAATCAAAATCATTTTTAGCATCCCATAAAAAAAAAATCATTTTTAGCCAAATAACATTGATAGAACATAGGCAAACATAAATAAGAGTATTACATTATGTGATACAAATATCATGATTTTCTTCTAATCTTACAAAAAGGTTGTTTACTCAATAGACCTAGAAAAATTCGAGGGTGAGTTACAAGCACTTGTTGATGTAGGTTCTATGTAGCACTAATTTGCTTTACTAGTGAGAAAGTTTGCCTCTGCATTTGAAATGAACACTAAATTAAGTACAATCTTCTTAAGCAAACATATTTGGTTCGACCTGTGTGGTTTGGTTTTGTATTATCAATCCTAGTAGATAACTTGATTCCTAAACTCATTAAAGCTTGGGTCTTTACCTGGTTGACTAGCAATTTGTTGAAAGATGTGCTTTGGATGAGTTTTCTATAATCTTTATAACTACTATCTGGTCCTTATGAAAATTTTGATATAAGGCAGCCATCAAAGGTGAAAAGGTGATGTAGTTTCATCAACTAATGTCTATGTATTTCATTAATAAGTCATCTATATGCAGGCAGGGGAGCAGTACTACGCCAACATAGGCTAGAGCTCCAAAACAAAACAAAACATTTGTTATTAACATCACAATCAAGAGTGAGTTTAATAAAACTCTTCTTGCATCACCCAACATAAGGACAATTGTAAATACTAAATACTGCAAGTACAAGGTTAACAACACACTAGTAGAGTCAGAAAAGGACTTAGAAACCATTAGCAAAGAGTGGTATTCTTGAAATCAAGAGGTGTTCTTGTATTATTGTAATAATAAGATTTTTTTTTTCTTTTTAATTTTTAGGTTCTGCAATCTAATAAAACCTCACCAAATTCCAGTGGCATATAGTTCATATGTATGTGCATGTGAGTGTACAATAACATAATCTAATTAAAACAAGTTTAAGACTATATGAAAGTTGGAATAAGTGGGTTTTGAAATACCTGTTAAAGAGAAGAGCTGAATAGTAGTGTGGGTAGCAAGGAGCTTCAACACAAACAAAAAAAAAAAAAAAAAGATTAACAATCAGTTAGGGGGATACCCATAAACTGATAAAGGACAAATAAGGGCTAAACATAAAATTGGGTTCTCTAACTCTCTTAGACAGAGTAAAATTGCAGAAAATCTTGTTTCACGATTTTCGATCGGTCGAACATGAATCGAATAGCGATCAAGACATACAGAAACTCCATGATTTTTTCTTTACCATTTTCGATCGAGCCAAAGCTTCGACCGATCGAAAATACTAATTTTTGAATTTTCACTTAGAAAATTCTAGAATTTGAATTTTCGCTTTATGAAACCATACTCTCCAAACTCAAACATTATTACTACAACCTATGCCAAAAAACCATAGGAAGATTAGAACAAATTTCTACCTCAATATGTTGTCTAAACAATTTCATTTTATGATTTAATATGGGGTCTATCAATTGATCAACAATTCTTTCATATATTATTTCTAACTTTAATGATTCCAAATGTCTATTTTTCCTGTCAATTCTTCCTCTATCAATTTCCTTTATTATAGAAGTATTAGTGAGTGAATAAATTTCTTTCAGGATAGGCGGTAAAATGAATTTAAAAAGTATGTCTTTTCCTAGCACATCAGTTTTAATCCCTTCTTCTGTTGTTAAAAAGGGGTAAAGTAAAGCCATAAAGGGATTGCCAAAAATTATTTTTCTCTAATGTACTCAATATCAAAGTATAAAACATTTAAAATAGCTTGCCATCTAGCAAAACTTTGTTTAGAGACAAGATTTTGAATATCTTTTTGTAAAACTTCTTTAGCACTTTTACAAATCAACTCTAATTAAAAACTTTTGATTAAAAAGATCATTTTGGAATTTTTAAACGCATAATATAATAGATAAAATTTCTTTTTTAATAGTGTTGTAATTCTACTAGGTAGCTGACCAAGAGTCAGAATGGAATCTAACAATTTGTTCTTTAGCATCACCTTTTGCTAAAGAACAAATTGAGTACATTTTGTCTTGACATAGATAGACAGATGACATGCCAAACAAGACAACATACTCCCCCAGACAAACAAATGTAACAGATCACTATTCATCTACGACAGATCACTATTCACTATCAGACGTGAATAGCTTCCAGACAAATCCAGACAGATGTTCATAAGTCACTACTGTTTACAAGCATGCGTGAAAAGAGATCTGATAGAACCCCAGACAAACTACTAATCATCAATAGCAATTTCTATAATATTCTACAAGTTTCCACTGACAGATTAACTTGAGTTAGCTTTACTTACTCAGGTTACTTTGGAAGACTTACCATGGTTCACTTCATTTATAAAAGAAACGGACTCAGAAGACAGGGAACAAGTTTTTGTAGAAAAAGATGCTATATCACTGTCAGATATGAGAGATAGGGGAAAATATAGAGATGTATGTCATGTCATGCTTGGGGTTGTTTTTGGGAAAGCTGGATTCTTTTATTAAAGCTGAACATGGATTGAAGTGAAAGTGTTTTGATTATGGAGTCATCTATATGGCTACAGAATTCCCTATATGCTATGCCTTTTTAGGAAATATATATGTCATTACAGTTGGACTTCCAAAAAAAAGTAATGCACCAAATAATGCATATAGATAGTCCACTGGTTATGAAAAGAGGATGCACCAAATATCGATTTCGTGACTATGGGTTGTGTGTGTCATTTGTCAACTGAGGGAGTGGGGGGGGGGGTATTTTCCGTCCTCTTAAAAAATGATTTTCACTTGTACAAATTATTGCCTGTCTATATATTTTTTAAAGTAAAATGGTTTAGTTTAGTTATATACCACATTGGCATTTCGTTAAGCCACATAGGACATAAACTAACATATCTAAATGAAAAGATGAAAAATAGTACGTTTTGCAAAGTTTATGGACCAAAAAAGAACTTTTGAAAGTTTAGAGATGACAAACAACCTTTTATGAAAGTTTAGAACCAAATATATTTTGAGAGAGAGAGAGGCGTTGGGGATATTACACAAAGTAATAATGAAAGAATAAGGTTAACACAAAAGACAAACAGAAAATAGATAACTTGGAGGCACTATATCGTTTTCCTTAGACAATATTTGCCCCCCACACCATTGTTGCTAAAGGGTTATTGCAAATTTATTCCTATGATACAACCAAGATGTTGGATTTTACAGATAGCAATTCTTGAGAATAACCACAGGATTTCTTGTGTTTCTCTCTAACTTAGTATTTTTTTTCAAGTGAACATAAGCCTCTATTTATACCCATAGGGTTATGTTTCATCAAAAGGCACATATGGAGAGTTAAAATGTTTCATAAGTTAACAAGGCTTGAAACCTCTTCAACCTTTCTAAACAGTCACCAGAAAGTTCTACAGAAAATCTTGTTTCACTATTTTTGATCGGTCGAATAGGAATCGAACAACGATCGAAGCATACAGAAACTCCATGATTTTTTCTTTACCATTTTTGATTGATCGAACCAAAGCTTCGACCAATTGAAAATATTAATTTTTGAATTTTCACTTAGAAAATTCCAGAATTTTAATTTTCACTTTATGAAACCATACTCTCCAAACTCAAACATTATTATTACAACCTATCCTTGTATATACCTATATATACAACAAGAGAGGGATATCAAGATCGAGAAAGAGGAAGTGTTTTTTGGCAGCTTTAGGCCAATACTTAGTGGTTGGACCTCTCTCTCTCTCTCTCTCTCTCTCTCTCTCTCTCTCTCTCTCCTCTCTATAAAAATTGAATAAAGTAAAAAAGGAAACAAAAAATATTAAAGGTATGCAACCTGATTGAGCGCTTTACATTCACTCCTTTAGCAATCTCACTTATAAACCATTTCTGTCGTCCAAAAACTAATTTCTTCACCATATTCCACTTTGGGACACTATTCTCTCTCCCCCCTCACTCTCTCTCTCTCTTACACACACACACACACACACACACAATTCATAACTTCTAATAACAACCTTCCTGATCAATAACATTTAATAAACTTGATTTCCTTTTTTCTTAAACAATCTTATGTTTTTTTTTAGAGTGTAATAATATTGGTTATAATCTGATTTTTCTTTCACTTCAATAACCCATATGGTGAGTTTCACGAAATTTTAGTAATAAGTGATGGAAACACAACAAACCAAATATAGCCTTATTTTGAGACACGAAAAAGATGGTAATCCAACTTTAAACATGTGTTCTTATTCATATAACTCAAGGAAATTACTTATTCTGCATTTTCAATTCTAATCCTTAATATTATGCTTAATCAAACAGTTCCAAAATGGTTTCAATTTTTCATGAATATCGTACTAAAAATTTAGCATGCATTACTTAGAAAATATGACATGTAGAAAGGATGATGGAAGAAATAACTTAAAGACTCTAGAGACTACTCTGACAGAATGAAAAGATAGTAGTCTTAAAGAATAATACAAGAAAGAGATGACATAGAAAGACAAAAGAATATAATAAGAGAAAGAGAAGTGAAAGAAATGATGGAAAGCATGGAAAGGCAAAACAACAAAGAAACTAGTTCTTTACAAACTATATGTAAAGAGATGAACATAGATAAAGACATAGAAAAAGACATGATAAGGAAAGAGAAAGAAAATTATGGTTTGGAAAACTTAGTCAACAAAGAAAGAAAAGATAATTCCAAAAAGAGTAATAGTTTCAAAGAAGAAATTGATGAAAGACTAAAATCAATTGAAAGAACTATGGCCTATACCCGAGACAATAGTTTAGTTGAATTAGCTAAAAAAAAATAAAAATTTTGAATTCACCTATAGAGAAAAAAGAGATAGAAAAAGACATAACAGTTTTAGAGATTACTAAGTTATCAGATAATGAAAAACCTAACAGACATACTAAAAACACTATTTGTCATAAATGTAAACAAAATGTGGGCATACTAAAAAACAATGTGACAGACATAATAAAAATGTAAAACGTATAAGTAAACTAGTGCTTAAGAAAGACATAATAAATGAATTAATGGAAATATTTAATGTTATGCAAAAAGAGATAGACCAAGTAATGAAAAAGGAAGAATTAAAATCAGCCAACCCACTCAAAATTAATAAAATAAAAAGGGAACAAAAAGACATAATAATGTAATTGATAGATAATCTACCTAATCACCTAAAAGATAAAAAAGACTATTTACTAAAATTGAAAGATTCTATTGATGACGTCTGTTCGTCAGTCGAGTACGTTTGTCCAGATGATACCGAGACCTTGTCACTGTTCCTGCAAAATGGGACAGACTTCTCTGAATGTGGACACCAGTGTGGCGCTAGCCACAACGTCTCCGATGCTTAAGTTAGCGACTAGCAATTCTTTTAGAATAAAATGAGAAGGGTAAAAGTATGTCCTTCTGTTAGAGTTGTGTACCTTCTGTGCTTCTAATGACCATATATATATAGTCTTTGGGGTTTCTAGCCGTTGGGACCTTGATTATGGTTTTAATGCTCTTCTTGTAACGCCCTGGGGCTTATGATTATGGAATTCAATGAGATTCCAACGGTCTGCCATCTGATTGGTAACCGTCTGAGGTATTAAATGCTCTTTATTATTGATTTACTTGTGCTCGTCCATGCTTCGTTGAGGTGGACAAGTGTGGTGTCATCTATAGAATGTGAGTTCGTCAGTCCCATCAGCTGCCCCCCAGGTTCCGTGGTCGTCTTGATGTGCCAGGACGACTATCAGAAGATGAAAAGTTTCTTGATTGGACATGGCTCATGGGGTTTTTTTCCTTATTTAATGCGTAGTGGCAGCGCCCCATGCATTATGGCCACGTGGCGTGCTTTGCCCAGTGCAGTTAATGCTCCAATGGTATGACTCTTGGGTTTCCCGCTGAATTTCAGTTTTTTTTGTGCCTTGGTTTTTAAACTTCCCCACCTTTCACTTTCTCCTTCACTTTCTTTTAATCTTCCAATCATTGCTCCGAGCTTCTTCCTCTCTGACCTCTTTCTGCAATTTTCTCTGAGTTGGTGCTCTCACTTTTCTGCGTTTTAAGGTATGCTTTTCTCTTCTCTTCTCCTTTCTTATTTTTACAGCATGGTAGATTTTTTATTTTTCCTTCTTCTTTTTTTTTTTTTCTTTTTCTACGTATTTTTTTTGGTTTTTTGGGGTCTTAGGATCCGCTTCTTTCCCTCCATTCTTTTAGTTTTCATGGTCGATAGTTCTGAGGTTAGGGTAGCTTGCCCCTCAGTTTCTTTCTTTTTTGCATGTTTGGGGGCTTTTTTTGGTACTTTTCGTGCTTTTCTCCCTTTGATTTGGAACTTTGTTTTTGAGGGAAGTGGTTTAGGTGTTGTGTCCGGTGAGTTATTTCCTGTGCTTAGTCAGTCGATTGATTGGTTTGAGGGATTGGTGAGTAGGAGAGGAGGAATGTCTGAGGTAAGATTGAGTGAGCTTGAAGCCGGTCTGTCATCTAGTGACGATCCTATGGAGGGGGATACTGTCGTCTCCGTCCCTCAAGCGGTTAGGAGTTTTCATGCCCTCGGTGTAAGGATAGATTTTAATTTCCTGATAGGGTTAGGGTTCGTCTACCTTGCCCAGAGAAATGAGCCTGCAACTTTTCGCCTAGGGAGGTGCTCTTCTATGAGGTTGCCTTCCTGAGCGGGCTTAGATTACCCGTCCACCCATTTATCATGGAGCTTTTAGGACATTTTGGCATTTCTCCTGGGCAACTTATGCCTAATTTATGGAGGATAGTGGTCAACTATATGGAGATATGGCTGGCTTCTACAGAGGGGGACATGATCAGGGTGGACAAGCTTATTTATCTATACCGTTTAAAGCGGTCTAAGGAGCATAGGTACTATGAACTGGTGCCTTGGGAGAGGAGGACTAGGATTGTCTGGGACCTACCTTCGTCATTTAAATACTAGAAGTCCTGGTTCTTTTTTGTGTCCAGGGATGACTGGGAGACTCCCTTTGATGAAGTTTGGGGTGATCTCCCTAGGTTGCTCTGTCGGTGGAGATCCCCGAACTTAGGTGCATTGTCATTTACTTTGATCCTTTAACCTTTAATCTGCATGTGTTCATTTTATCGTCATTAACTCTTCTGTTTATTGTCTTGTGTAGTTAAGAGACGACCCAAGCTTAAAAGTAGCTATAAAGAGCGGGTTGAGAAAGCCATCGAGTACGCGAGGACCATTGAAGATTTTGACGATCTAGTAGATCCGCGGAATCTAGCTTTTTACTATCTCAGTCCAGAACTGTCTGCCTTTGTCCTGCGAAACTTGTTTGTGTTCTTGCATTTGTGTGACCTTTTGCCTCATTCCTTTAGTTATTTCTTCCTGTGACTTGCGCTTTCATTGAAGGGGTTCTAATATGTCAATACCTTTTATTTGTCCAGGTGAAACTTGGTTACTTGGCCCTTTTTTTGTGATTCACCCTTATTTAAGGGATTTGGTCGCTTATTTTTATTCGTTAGTAACTTACATTCGTCTATGCAGAGTCTTGTTAATTAGCTGATTTATGTGACTTACACCCTGTTTTGGGGACCTTGTCACTTTAGGCTTCGCCAGTAACTTATATCCGTCAGTGCAGAATCTTGTTACTTAGCCCATTTTTTGTGACTTACACCCATTTAAGGGATCTTGTCTTCCTTTGGCTTCGTCAGTAACTTACATCCGTCAGTGCGGAATCTTGTTACTTAGCCCATTTTTGTGACTTTTAAGCTACTGGGTTTGCTTGTATTAGGCCATTGGCTAAATAGTCCTTTTATTGCTTTTTCAAAAATGAATACAAGTATTTGTTACATCTTTTGATGGTATTTCTTCAAGTGCTCAATGTTCCATGGTCGTGGTAGCCTTCATTCATCTAAGGTTTCCAGGTGATAGTTGCCTTGTTTGGAGTAATGGACAACCTGGTAGGGTCCCTTCTAGGTTGGGTCGAGTTTCCTATAGGCTGGGTCTTTGGTCGCTGGGGTGACCTGGCGTAGGACCAGGTCCCCAATGTCCAATCGCCTCAGCTTTAGCCTTTTGTTGTAGTACTCGGCCATCTTCTGTTGATACTTTGTCATCTTATTGGAAGCTTCATCTTTGACCTTGTCCAAACAGTCTAGGTTTACTTTCAATTGGTCGTCGTTGCTTTTTTCATGGAACATCTCTCGTCTGACGCTGGTGATACCTACTCCGACCGGGATTACTACCTCGGTGCCAAAAGTAAGTTTGAATGGAGTCTCTCTGGTTGGAGTTCTTGCTGTAGTTCGGTAGGCCAACAACACATTGGGTAATTCCTCAGGACAGGCCCCCTTAATGTCGTCCAGTCTGGTTTTGATGATCTTGAGAAGTGTTCGGTTGGTTACCTCTGCTTGTTCGTTCACCTGTAGGTGTCCCGAGGATGAGTACTGGTTCTTGATTCCTAGGCCTGAGCAAAAGTCTCTGAAGTCTTAACTATCGAACTGCCGTCCGTTGTCCGATATAATCGTTTGTGGGATCCCGAATCTGCAGACTATGTTCTTCCATACGAAGCTCTGGACTTTTGCTTCGGTGATGGTTGATAAAGCCTTTGCCTCAACCTACTTTGTGAAGTAATCAATAGTGACTAGTAAAAATTTTACCTGCCCCTTACCTTGTGGCAATGGATCGACGATGTCAATTTCCTATTGTGCGAATGGCCACGGGGAGGCTATTGTTGTCAGTGTTTCGGCTGGAAGGCTTTGGACATTCCCAAATCTCTAGCACCTGTCTCACTTCTTGACAAGCTCCTTCGTGTCTACCTGCATAGTAGGCTAGAAATAACCCGTTCGGATAACTTTGCTTACCAAGGCCCTGGGGCTTGCGTGGTCTCCACAAACCCCTTCATGGATCTCTTCTAGAATGTACTTGGCTTCCTCTTTGTTGATGCACTTTAGATAGGGCATGGAGAAGCCTCTCTTGTACAGGGTATCATTCAAGATTGTAAATCTGGTTGCTCTCTTCCTGACCTTCTTAGCTTCTTCGGCGTCTTGTGGGAGGTGCCCGTCTTGGAGGAAGGATATGATCAGGGTCATTCAGCTGTTTGTACTTTGGATTACAAACGTATGGACTTCTTCAATACTGGGGTGTCTTTGAACTTCCACTTTCAAGTCCATGCTTGTTGACCCTTCTTTTGATGATGCTAGCTTCGTGATTTCATCTGCTACCATGTTCTCGCTTCTTGGGATCTGCACAAATTCCACTTTGTCAAACTCTTGTGTTAAATGCTTCGTCAATCTGAGGTATTTTTGCATTCTTTCTTCCTTCGCTTCATATTCGTCCCTTATCTGTCCCATCACCAACTTAGAATCACTCTAGAGGAGCACGTTGTTTGCTTTTAGTGCTTTCCCGACCCTTAACCCCGTCAGTATTCTTTCATACTCAGCTTCGTTATTGGTGGCCAGGAACTTTAGCTGGACCTCATATTTAAGCATTTCTCCTTCTGGGGTAATGATGACGACCTCTGCTGCTCCCCTCTTTTGGGCTGAAAAACCGTTTGTCTGTATTGTCTAACGCTTTATCTTGTCAGAGTTGCTATCCTCGTCTAGGAGGGTGAACTCAGCACTGAAGTCTGCCAAAGCCTATGCCTTAATTGCTGTCCTGGGGTAATATTCAATGTCGAACTGGCCAAGCTCAATTGCCCACTAGACCATTCTCCCAGTTACCTTAGGCTTGTTCATGGACTTTTTAATGGGTTGGTCTGTCATTACCAAGATGGGGTTCACTTGAAAGTATGGTCACAGCTTACGCGAAGCTACTACCAATGCGAATGCAATCTTTTCAATTCTTGGGTACATAACTTCTGCCCCCTAGAAAGCTTGGCTGACGTAATACACTAGGAGCTGTTTCTTGTCTTCTTCTTGAATCAAGGCTACGCTTACGGCCGTAGTTGATATTGCGAGATACAAATATAGGTTTTCTCCTTCCTTGGATGGACTTAAGAGGGGTGGATTGCTCAAGTGACGTTTGAGCTTTTGGAATGCTGCCTCACATTCGTTAGTATCTTGATGAAGGGTAGGCATTTGTCCGTCGCTTTAGAGACGAACCTATTAAGTGCCGTTATCATGCCCGTAAGCTTTTGGACTTCTTTGACGGTTGTTGAGGTACAAATTTTTGGGCCCTAATTTCTTTAGCCCACTCACAAAATACCCACACAAGCCTAAGAATTATTTTGAAAGCCCACATAAATATCTCCCACAAATATTTTCTACACACATAAGCCCCACAAATTACTTTGGGCCCTCTCACAATATTACCCATTATATTCCACATATTATCCAGCTTGGGTTTTCACAAAAAGGAGAACTTGACTCCCAATACTCAAAATCTTTTGATCTAGCAGCTCACGACGTTGAGTTACAACAATATTATCTCATAATGCTATTCCACCTGTCTCTTTATCATTCAAGGCAGCTCCATGCTACAACATTCTTATTATAAGATTATTGACCCCATAAAAGAAGCTTTTCCATCATCCCAGCCAGAGAGGGCCTCAGCAGCAGAAAACCCTCTTACCGCTGGGTATATTCACTCTTATCAATCAGCCCAGAAACAGAGGGCCTCAACAGCAGAAAACCCTCTTACCGCTGGGGATATTCACTATTATACATCATTCCAGCCACAGAGGGCCTCAACAGGAGAAACCCCTCTTCCTGCTGGAGATATTTACTATTATACATCATCCCAGCCACAGAAGGCCTTAGCAGCAGAAAACCTTCTCACCACTGGGTATATTCACTATTATACATCATCCCAACCACAGAGGGCTTTAACAGTAGAAAACCCCCTTATCGCTGGGGATATTCACTATTATACATCATTCCAGCCACAGAGGGCCTTAGCAGGAGAAACCTTTCTTACCGCTGGCGATATTCACTATTATACGTCATTCCAGCCACAAAGGGCCTCAGCAGGAGAAACCCCTCTTCCCGCTCGAGATATTTGCTATTATACATCATCCCAGCCACAAAGGGCCCCAGCAGCAAAAAACCCTCTTACTACTGGTGATATTCACTATTATACATCATCCTAGTCGCAGAAGGTCTTATCAACAAATTACCCTTCTTTGGCTGCACTATTACCCCAGCAGTTCAACATCAGGGGGCTTTATCAGCAAAACCTCATATAGCTGAGCAAATTTATTATTATCTAGCAATCCAACAACAAAGGGTCTGATCAGCAGCAAGCCCTCATGCTGTAGACATATTCATTGTTATCCATCACTTCCACAGTAGTAGGCCTCATCAAGCAGAAAGCCCTCATTTTGCTGAACAATCTATTTTCTTCCCTAGTAGTTCAATCAAAAAAGCCCCCAGCAGAAAACACTTCTTCAGCTAGATGAATTATTACATCTCAAATCCCTATTTTCCCGTTCACCAAATACAAAAAACTCAAATAACCCCCACATATACTTTCCACATATTACCCAAATACTCTCTAAACAAGCCCCATAAATCATTTTGGGCCCATACAAATACTCACCATGCAATTACCATGTTGAGCCACAAAACTATACCATCTCTACAAAACAACTCAAACTCATTTACCTTGTGGGCTAAACCCAAAAAGGCCTAACAAAACCCTTTACTAAGTCCATTGCTACACGGCATCTCTAAGCCCGTTGTTACACGGCACCTCTAAGCCCGTTGCTACACGGCACCATTCTAAGCCGTTGCTACAGACACCTTTCTAAGCATGTTGCTACACGGCACCAATTTAAGCCCGTTACTACACGGCACCATTCTAAGCCCGTTGTTACACGGCACTTTTTCTAAACTCGTTGCTACACGGCACCTTACTAAGCCCGTTGCTACACGGCACCTTATAAAGCCCGTTGCTATGCGGCACCTTTACTAAGTCCGTTGCTACACGACAATATTTTTTACAAAATCTCAAACTATTTTACAAAGCCCAAATACTTTTTTGGCACCCATTTTTCAAAGCCCAAATACAATTTTGGCAACCATTTTCCAAAGCCCAAATACTAATTTGGCACCTATTTTATAAAGCCCAAAAACTTTTTTGGCACTCACTTTACAAAGCCCAAAAACTTTTTTGGTACTTATTTTGCAAAGCCCAAATACGATTTTGGCAACCATTTTCCAAAGCCCAAAATACTAATTTGGCACCTATTTTACAAAGCCCAAAAACTTTTTTGGCACTCACTTTACAAAGCCCAAAAACTTTTTTTGGCACTTATTTTCCAAAGCCCAAATACGATTTTGGCACCCATTTTCCAAAACCCAAAAACGATTTTGGCAACAATTTTCCAAAGCCCAAATACTAATTTGGCACCTATTTTACAAAACCCAAAAACTTTTTTGGCACTTATTTTGCAAAGGCCAAATACTATTTTGGCACCCATTTTCCAAAGCCCAAAAACTATTTTGGCACTTACTTTACAAAGCCCAAATACTATTTTGGCACCCATTTTCCAAAGCCCAAATACGATTTTGGCAACCATTTTTCAAAGCCCAAATATTAATTTGGCACCTATTTTACAAAGCCCAAAAACTTTTTTGGCACTCACTTTACAAAGCCCAAAAACATTTTTGGCACTTATTTTGCAAAGTCCAAATACTATTTTGGCACCCATTTTCCAAAGCCCAAAAACTGTTTTGGCATCTATTTTACTAAGCCCAAAAACTATTTTGGCACCCATTTTATAAAGCCCAAAAATTGTTTTGGCATCTATTTTACTAAGCCCAAAAACTATTTTGGCACCCATTTTACAAAGCCCAAAAACTATTTTGGCATCCATTTTATAAAGCTCAAAAATTATTTTAGCACTTATTTTATAAAGCCCAAAAACTATTTTGGCACCTATTTCACAAAGCCTAAATATTATTTTGGCAACTATCTCTAAAAGCCCAATATTATTTTGACAACTATTTCAACTATTTCTAAAAGGCCAATATCATTTTGACACTATTTTCAAAAGCCCAAAATACTATTTTGGCAACTATTTCTAATAGCCCGATATCATTTTGGCACTATTTCGAAAAGTCCAATATTATTTTGGCAACTATCTCTAAAAGCACAATATTGTTTTGGCACTATTTCTAAAAGCCCAATACTATCATTGGCAATATTTTATCAAAAGCTCAAATACTAGTTTGGCAAAATTTTACAAATCCTACAAAGCCCAAATATTAATTTGGCAAATTATTTTACGAAGTCCAAATATTATTTGGCAACTAATATTGTGTTATGCTCAAAGCCCAAAGCCCAAAGTTAATACTTTGGCAACGATATATTTCAAAAGCCCATGATTCAAGTCCATGGCAAAACTACCTTGTCAATAAAATTCAATCCCATACTAGAAGCCCATGGCAATTACTTATCAAAGCCCATGGTAAATCTCATGGCAATTATCTCTATGTTACTAACATACAGGTCGTCATTCGAGGCCTACATTCAAGAAGTGGAGAACATTGCAAGAGAGCTTTCTTAATCCATCTTGGATCATGCCAACATTTTGCTACATTACTTTCAACCTATCTCCATTGCTACATGGGGAATCTTTGTTGAAAAATGGATCACTCTTGCTGCCCTCCACAAGCAAAAATCAGATCCAAGGCTTACTTGAATGCATCCAGCAATTCCATGGCATTATTCCGAACTACCCATTAATGTATCTTCACATTATACAATCTACCCAGCTGCTGCAAAGGTCAGAAAAGTTACTACATCAGTAAAAGCCTTGCACTGCTGGGAAGAAAGATGAGTACTCCACAATCCTTGTTACTTCTGATCATAATCCAGCAAATGGTGAAAAATGCAAAAAGCCAATTGCCAATGACTTGGCAAGGATCCACCTACCGCTGGGAAAGATGAAGTAGTCTCCAAACTATCTAAGTCCAACAAAGAATCATCTACCAACGTTGTCAAGTGGCACCTTTGATTCTTACTCAAGGGCAACAAGAAGTTCAGTTGAACTTACTTCCTAAACAAGAGGGGAAAGCGGCCACCACACTATTCTATTGCTAGATTTGGACCATTGTCATCAATCTGGTATTTCTTACCTTACCACTGGAACTCATGCCAGCCATACTTTCCTAGAAGCTGCCAATGCTATTTCCTTCATAGACAATGTCACAAAGATCAAATATTTTCAATTATTATCATCTACTCAACAGTCATTACAGTCATCAAATCACAAAGTCATCCGGAATGAAGAATCATTATTCAAGTCGAGAAAAGATTACCCCAGCAGTAAACTGACACACACCCTACAGCTTACTTGGGTAGACAGAACAAATCCCAGCTACTCATGTTTAGAGCTCAAGCAGATCCATCAGTCTATATAGCTGCCCCCAGCAGACAGACTTACTGATCTAGCATGCTTAATCAAGAAATTATCATACAAGATCATTACCACAAGTATCTACACTATTTCAAACAGCAAAGTGCCAATTTCACTATTGGATTTGTCAACATATTCCTCACTTGCTAATATATGCTTATCTAAGGCCTCTCCACACTTGGGGGCTTGGTCTTATCAATCCAAAGGTTCCATCGCTAAGGGCTGCAATTTGAAATTTATCACAACAAAGTAAAATGATATCAATGGAGAAACATTTTACAGTTGAGTTATTTTCTACAGAAACACTTTACGGCTGGGTTACTCTTTTCTGCAGAAGTACTTTACCGCTGGGTTATCTTCTATAGAAGCACTTTACCGCTGGGTTATTTTTTGCAGAAAAAAATGAAGCTCTATCCATTGGAGTACTATTATGCCAAGCCCATGGCAATCCCACGCACCCTCTTCAAAGCCGTGGAAGTCCCACGCACCCTCTTCAAAGCCGTGGTAGTCCCACGAACTACATTATTGAAATCATAGCAGTCTTATGCATCACACCGCTGGGATCTTTGCAAATGTCATCTTGTACTTGGGGGCTTGGTCTCTCACTATCTATTTGAGAAGACTATATATAGATCTACATGAAGAGAAATCACTCTACCAATTAAATCAAATCTACTGCCCTAGCTATGAAACTTTTTGCTACATTAAATCTCTACATGTCCAGCAACACCTATTTTATTACTCCAGCAGCATCGCACCTAGCTGCAATCCTGAATAGCTACAACATTGCTTTGCTACCCTTAACCCAGCAGCACCACATCCAGCAGCAATCCTGACCAGCTGCAGAATTACCTTGTTACCCTCACTTTAGTAGCACTGCACCCAGCTGCAATCTTGATCGACTTCAACGTTGCCTCGTAATCCAGCAGTACCACATCCAGTAGCAATCCTGACTAGCTGCAGAATTACCTTGCTGCCCTCACTTTCGAAGCACCGCACCCAGCTGCAATCCTGATCAGCTTCAACGTTGCCTTGCTGCCCTCACTCCAGCAGATCCACACCCAGCTGCAATCCTGAACAAACATTGCCTTACTACACTCAAACCAGCAGCACTACATCCAGTTGCAACATTGCTTTGCTGTCCTCAATCCAACAGCACAGCACCCAACTGTAATCCTGACCAACTGCAACATTGCGTTGCTGCCTTCAACCCAGCAGCGCCACACCCAGCCGCAATCCTGACTAAGTTGCAACATTACTTTGTTGCCCTTAATCCAGCAGCACCGCACCCAGTTGCAATCCTGACCAACTGCAACATTGCTTTGCTGCCGTCACTCCAGCAGCACCGCACCCAGCTGCAACATTACGTTGCTGCCATCAACCCAGCAGCATCATCTCCAGCAGTTAACAATTTCAAACTAGCTTATCTAAAAAAGTCTTCAAGTAAACCCTCTACTCGTGCATGCCCTTGCAGTACAAGCCCATGCACTCGGGGGGCTAAATGTTGAGGACTCTTTTTTCGGCCCACATGGCATTACTGAAGGAAAAATTCTAGTTTTGTATCTCATACAAAACACATAGCGGAAGCAACAAACAAGGATCTATTTCATTCATGGTTGATAACGTGCACTATGTAAATTTCAGAATTCAAGAACAAGATAGTGTACCTTAGTGTGGAGAAATTCAAAACAAAGATTAGAAGCACTTGGGAACACTTTTAATCTTCACTCTAATTCCACTTAACGCCCAAGATGTGTGGTCTCTCAATCAGTTTTCAAGGGAGAATGAAAGTGTGTCTCACACTCTCTCACACACGGTTTCTTATTTCATTTTTTCACTAACTTCAAAAAAAATTCTGTATGTTTCTCCCTTTATAAATAACTGATTATCTAATTGGGCTAGTCTATTGGGCCTTTCCAATTGGGCTTTAGTGTGTGGCTTGGAGTGGGACCAAAAGGAACCAATAAGACACTAGCTCCAATGGGCCTTGGGCTTTTTCGTCAACTCTTGACAAGTCCAAGGTTACCATTAATTATATTTAATACCACTATATAAATATAATTGCACTCTAGGCCTTATTAATAAATTATATCCCAAGACTTTATTGTACACGTAACCCCTTCATAAAATATTCGTAGTAACACAAAGTCATAAATGTAGACTGACACTTCGTAAATTACTACATCTTATCTTTAAGTACCCGGTTTAATTCTTTAAAGTTATTCATTATATATTAATGAAATCCAATTTCATAAATATATACTTTAGTAATTTCTTACTAAAGTGGTTAAGCCTAACTCTTTGAATAATTGAAACCATTAAACTTATCTCAAGGGAATATTTTATATCTCCATCAAGAGACTATGAATTCCATCTTGAGAATATATGTTCCATCAACACTAAATGTGGCTGCCCAACATACTAAGGTTTTGACCATCACTTCAGATCTCACTCCTGATATATCAAAGCAACCTACACTTCATGATCAGGTCCATTATTCTCTCAGGATTAAGAGTTCATGCAAATAGAAGTCGTGAGATTTATTATTCATTTGACAGTCATTAGGAGAATAATAAACCTCACAGCGGTCCTGTTCAATATGTTTTAACTCTTAAAACATATCAACATATCAACTAGAAGTCTCCACTTCCATGATCAAGACAAATCATCTTAGTTGACACGTTATAGTCTTCGCAGATGAAATGCCCAATTTCATCACCGATTACGAACTATAAATTCTGAGTTCACAAAAAAACTTGTGATTTACATCTTCTGTGACTTTTCACATAAATCACATACAATGCATCTCATGGACTATATGATAATGTCTCATATTCATGTTACCATTATTTTAGATAATAATAAAATAACTTTATCAATCACAATATTAAGTCATACATCATGTCATACATAATGTCATACATAATATCATACATAGCATCATACAATAGGATTTAAGGGCACAAATCCTAACAATTACTTCATTGGCAACCCATGCCACATCAACATATGGATTGGGCTCACACAATGAATCAAAGCTCATGGCCCATATCACCTTTCTTACACTCATGGCAAACGGCTTCTTTAAGAAGAGCCCATATTTACACAACATCACAACAAAACTTGAGGTACGTCATCTCATCTTCGGTTTATGATCCAAGGTAGGGGTGGCAAAATTTGACACGACCCGCGAACCCGACACGACACGACACGAAATTAGCAGGTTATGGGTTGAGGCTTAACGGGTTCGTGTCATATTCGGGTTGACACGACTAACCCGTTTAATAAATGGGTTGGGTTAGGGTTGAACACATAGAACCTGTTTGACCCGTCTGACCCGTTTAATTAAATGATATTTTACTAATATACCCTTCAAACTCTAGGTATATAAACTTATTAGTTGTTGTGATTTATTTTCTTTGACATATTGTGATTGATTATTTGTGATATTGGGATATGCTTTAACTTTGAATAATTATTTGTGATGCAGTTACTCGTTAGTTCTAAATTTTATATTAAAAATATTTATTTGTTTGTTTTTTCATTAATTTTTATTTTTTATTTTGATAAAATCTGATAAACAGGTCGACACGACTGACCCGTTTAATAAATGGGTCGTGTTAGGGTTGAGAAATCTTGACCCGTTTAATAAACAGGTCGGGTTAGTGTTGACCTATGTAGTCGAATACTCATGACTTGACACGACACGAACCCGACACGCGAACACGAATTGCCACCCCTAATCCAAGGTCATAAGTCTCTTCGGGGAAACTTTGGGAGTCATGGTTTGGAGGGCCAAGGTATGTCCAGTAAAGCTCCAGTGGTTTAAAGTTGATAAAAGAAGCATGTTGCTTGGCGTGTCTTCTCCAACTCCCTAAACTCTGACGAGTCCGTGTGTGGCGGGTAACATATGGTAAGCATCTCTTATCACGTAGCACTTAAAATGATAAAATTTCTCATTACTCTTTTCCTAAAGCTTAGTATTCATCACATGACACATATTCAATATCCCCAGCCATCTAGCTGCTGGGAATATAACTGCTTATTCAATTCCCAGTTGTTGCTATACAAATTTGGGAACTTCATTATATTATTCTACATAATCCCATTACTACTTTCAGCTAAAATACAACTCAAACACATGGCCTAATCTGATTAGCTATCCTTCATCTCTAACTATATGCAAAATATTCATTATATCACTCATACCTAGCTGCTGTCTGCCACAATCAGACCATATATTTCTCTATCAGCTGCTAGAGCAAAGCATTAAATACTCTTCTTGCTCACCAAGATTAAGTTACAACATAATGGGACCTTAACTAAATCTCTCAACCTTCATTACCTTTCAACCAATCCTTCTATTACTTACAAGAAATGTGTTGTAATGGAACCTTGTACCAAAAACACAAACACCCAAAAGGGAAACATTTTCAGCAGACCCCCAGCAGTGTATCCAGCACTTGACACCTGGCTAGGAGTGATATTAGCAGCCATTTAATGCTAAAATCCCAGCTGCCAACTGCTATGCCCAAAATAGCAAGATACCCTTGAAAGTGATCTTACCATTTTTAGCTAAAACCATAAAGTAAATGCTGAATGACCTCTTCAAGACTCTTCAATCACCATGCTGACCTCTTTTGCTTCTGCCCAAAGTGACAGTTGCTCCTGACAGCTGCTCCTGACAGTTGAGACAGCTTTACCTGACAACTGGGATAGCTTTTTTAGGACAAATGTGACAGCTGACCTAGCAGCCTTAGCATTACTTTTTTTTTTTCCATATTTGGCTAAAACCAAAACCAAATAAACTAACCATCTTTTTCTTGCCAAAATACCTTCCTTTTCTACTGCTTTTCCCTAGCAGTTCTTACCCAGAATAGCAAGAACACCTTGAAACTAAACATACCTTTTTCGTCCAAATCTTAATATGGATTTTCCTAAGATTCATTGCTATTTAGGACAGATTTTTCACTAATATTATTTGCTGAAATACCCCTTTAAACTCAGTTTTAAATAGAACCCTTCATCAACACCTCAAGAGGGGGGGGGACAACCAAAAAGGGAGAAGAACTCTTTCAAAAACTCCTTCATGCTCTCTCCCTAAGCTCTGAATGAAATTCTGAGATTTTAATTTCCAAATAAGGAACTAAACGCTTCAGCCCTTAGCTCACAAATGCCTTCATAAGCCCTCATCTATCCTCCAGTAGAAAATCCCAGTAGTACATACCAGCAGTAAATTCCAGCAGAAAAGCCCAGTAGAAAATCCCAGCAGCTTTGCTAAACACACTACAGCCCTATTACCACTCTTATACTGATTCTCTCACTTTTCATACTCAGAAAATAGACCTATCTTACTGCTCCCATCTCCAAATACTTATACATATCTCCATACTCTTCTCCTACAAAATCTTTCCTCTTGGAAAGCAATCTCTACAATTTCTCCAACGGTTGTAATCTCATATTTTTACTATCTTCAGTTGCCATATCTTTCATACTCTCATATATCATACATATTACAAATACTTCAACCCACAAAACATCTCTTTCTTCACTTCTCCTACACAATCTTATACATATTTACTACAACATTACATATGACTCACTACACTCTTTTAAACTCCATTCTCATACTCTCTCACTTTGAACTTCTACTGTTTTGCTGCTCATAAACACATATCAATACTCTTCTCTATCTCTCTTATAAAAGCCCTTCTCATGGAAGGCATAAACTTTTATTACTAAAGCCCTTCTCCTAGAAGGCACCAAGATCTCACATCAAAGCCCTTCTCATGGAAGGCACAAATCCATCTTACATAAAGCCCTTTTCTTAGAAGGCACAAATACTCCATACAAAAACCCTTCTCATGGAAGGCAACACTACTCATAACTTCACAATAACTATAAGAGCATTGTCAATGGGAAAACTCATTTAAGTGCATGATAAGAAGAGCAAGTTTAACCAGCCCCTACACACAGCTGGACATACTCTCTCTCCCTATAGTTGCACCCTTTTTCCCCTTCGATATTGAAGTTATTATGGCAAATTGCCCCTCAACCGTTGGGGCCACTCTGTTGGGATATCATAAACTCACAGAAGCTGTGCAGCTGGGCTACGAATCATACAAAGATAAGTGACTTTGCTTCCTTATCTTTAAATTTACATTATTGAGCACATGAATACTTCACATTTAAATACATTTTACTTTTTTCCAACTACTATTACAACCATTAACCAAGACTTAAACTCATTTAAATTGCATGATAAGAGGGTCAAGCTTAATTAGCCTCTACCGCTGGCATTCAGCTATAATCCTATCAGCTCATTGGTGCTACATAGCTGGGCTCTAAATCATACGAAGATAAGTGACGTTGCTTCCATATCTTTAAATCTAAACCATTGAGTACATGATTGCTTTACCTCTAAATAAATACTACTTTATCTCAATTGATGTTACAACTACTAATTAAACCTATTATATCAAGCACATGTTACATATTTATTCAACCATTATCGTGATTCTTAGACTTTGGCTTTAATGGTTTGGTAGGCTTAAAAGGTACACTGGCAGTTGTTGGACAATGTGGCCCAATGTTGAGTTCCAGGATGCAACTCCCAAAATAAAAGAACCCGGGCCAAGCAAGGTCACCCCTCCAAAGGACCACACGTGGCCGAGCAACCGAAAAAAGCCCCCAAAGGCACGTCTAAGCCCGTTGTTACATGGCACTTTAAAGCCTATTGCTACACGACACCTTTCTAAGCCCGTTGCTACACGGCACCTCTAAGCTTGTTGCTACACGGCACATTTCTAAGCTCGTTGCTACACGGCACCTTTCTAAGCCCCGTTGCTACACGACACCTTTTGAAGCTCGTTGCTACACGACACCTCTAAGCCCGTTGCTACACGGCACCTTACAAAATTTGTTGTTACACGATACCCCTAAGTCCATTGCTACACGGCAATCTCACAAAGTCTGTCGCTACACGACAACATCTTTACAAAATCTCAAACTATTTTACAAAGCCCAAATACTAATTTGGCAAACTATTTTACAAAGCTCAAATACTAATTTGGCACTATTTTACAAAGCCCAAATGCTAATTTGGCAAACTATTTTACAAAGCTCAAATACTAATTTGGCAAACTATTTTGCAAAGCCCAAATACTAATTTGACACTATTTTAGCAAAACCCAAATATTATTTGACAACTATTTCAAGAAGCCCAAATATTATTTGGCAATTATTTCAACTATTTCCAAAAGCCCATATTTGGCCACTATTTCCACAAAGCCCAAATAATATTTGGCAACTATTTCCAAAAGCCTAAACAATATTTGGCAACTATTCCATAAAGCCCAATATTATTATGACAACTATTTCAACTATTTCCAAAAGCCCAGACAATATTTGGCAACTATTCCATAAAGATTTTGGCAACTATTTCAACTATTTCCAAAAGCCCAAACAATATTTGGCAACTATTCCATAAAGCCCAATATTATTATGGCAACTATTTCAACTATTTCCAAAAGCCCAAATAATATTTGGCCACTATTTCCAAAAGCTCAAACAATGTTTGGCAACTATTTTCAAAAGCCCAAATAATATTTGGCCACTATTTCATAAAGCCCAATATTATTTGGCAACTATTTCCTAAAGCCCAAAATATTATTTGGCAACTATTTCATGAAGCCCAATATTATTTTGGCAATTATTTCAACTATTTCATAAAGCCCAATGTCATCTTGACAACTATTTCTAAAAGCACAAATGCTATTTTTTGGCACATATTTACAAAACTTAAATATTATCTTAACAATTATTTCACTTATACTAAACCCCTTACTCATGGGAAAAATAAATACTCATTCTTTAAAAAATAATCCTCTTATAAAACTTATAGAAGCCCATGTATATCATCCATGGCAAAACTCTTCATTTTGTAGGGATGATCAAGCCCAAACAAGCCCAAATATAAACCCAGCTGGGGCTAGCCCAGGCCACACTCAAGTCCCAGCAGCTGGAGCTCACGTGAGCCAACTAGCCAAAACTCAGCATAAATTCAGCAGCTAGAGCCCACTCCCATCAGGTTCCAACTTGTCCAATTAAGTCAGCACAGTACACATGTCCATCAGAGGTTGAATCCTTCCTCTACAAGCTGAAATATCATCATTTATTGTGTGACATAAAGCTGAAACAAACTTGACATAAGGCTGAAAAGACTTGACCAGAAGCTGAAAGCACTTCAGCTAGCCATCTCCTCTTTCTCCTCCAACCCATTCAGTCAAGCATCAAAGGCAGCCATGACCAGGCCATTAAAGCTCCTGAAGTAAGTTGAAATCAACTCAATTTAATGCTAAAAAATATGTATTTTCTGGTTCATGGACCAAGCACATGAACCCCTCATGGGGAAACTTAGGGAAATGTGGTTTGGAGGGCACCAAGGGGATCCCAGTAGAGTTCCCAACAAAGGCTCCAAGGTTGACACCTGGCTTGGGGTAATGCAACCTACCTTTGGGAGCTCTGAATCTAGTAAGCAGCACAGCCAAGGTCATTAGCTTAATGTATGCTTTAACCCCATTAGCCAAGACCAATCAACATTAATGCTAAGTCAGAATCCCAGTTGATATTACCCAAAAAAAGCAGCAAGAGTCTTCCAAATGGTCAAGCTTACCATTCTTGGCTAACACTCTAAGAACAAATTCCTAAGGATTTTCTGAAGATTGGGAAAGATTTAGCAAAAGTTATTTGCCAATTGCCCCTTAAATCTCAACTACAGATAGAACCCTCCATTAATGCCTCAAGGGAGGGGGGAAGAACACCAAGAAACACACTCATAGAGAAAAACTCTCACAAAAACCCTTTTGTTTTAGCTTCTTAAAATCCCAGCAAAGTTCTAAGTCACAAAACTTTCATTTTCAAGCATGGAAACTGAGTTCCCCCACTCCTAACTCAAAAAACCTCCCATACCTCTACTTAAAAACATACAGCTCCTCCTCAGAAGAAAGTCCAGCAGCCCTACTATACACTCTCACTCATTACTCATGCCTCTCACAAATGACTCTCTCTACCCATTACATATACTACATCCAAGAGCATGCTTTGACACCATAATGATCTTGCTGCACTAGCTGGGATCTCTCTCTCTCCCTTCATCTCACACTAAACTTTCCTCATTATTTGCTATCATGGAACCTATAATGTTTATCTATTCATTTACTATTCATTATGATGTAACTGTTACCATAGAAATTTTCCCTCATATTATTGCATTAGAAGACTCTTCCTTAGAGTTAATGGATGATGATTCTGATGTTTCCTCTTAACCTGTGAAACACTCAAAGTTTATTTTACTGTACTGCTGAGTTATTTTTGCTGTAGAAATATTTTTACGGCTGGGTTATTTTTCTACAGAAACATTTTTACCGCTGGGTCACTCTTTTCTGCAGAAGTACTTTACAGCTGGGTTATTATTTGCAGAAGCACTCTACCGCTGAGTTATTTTTCTGTAGAAATAATTTTATGGCTAGGTTACTCTTTTCTGTAGAAGTGCTTTACCGTTGGGCTATTTTCTGTAGAAAACACTTCATTGCTGAGCTATTTCACACAGTATGCTTTTCAACCGCACTAACGCGTCTACTGTAGGGATTGTTTATGGGCCATTCTTGTAAGTCCGAATCTAGGTCCGAGGCATAAAAATACAGTGAGTTATTTGGATTTTCGCCAATAGCCTTTGGGTCGTACATCGGGCCCATCGTTGAGTTTCGGTTTAGGCCCCCGACCCAACATAAATCTCATTTGTTGGAAAGGAAAACTTTTTGCCCCCCGACATTTTGGCGACTCCATTGGGGACCCTATTGAAGCCAAAAGTTTACTATGCCTTCTAGGTTACGGAGTAGTCAACAAGAAGGGACTCAAAACAACAGTCCCCCAGCTGCACAAAGCCATAACAGCCTAGCCACACAAGGAGAACGGGCTAGCCAACATGGATTTAACCAAGAGGGTTCTGACCACTGATTCTCTTTCCTTATGGAGACTTTGCAAGGAATGCAGCAAGCTCAACTCAAATTTGCTGAATCTTTGAGGATCTTGAGAGAAACTCAGGGGCCAACACCCCAGCCATTACATGAAGGACCAGATCCTAGAACCCAGTAGGAAAGGGGGTCAGCCGCTAGGAATCCTCAGTTTGGTGAGCAGAATGCCTCTCTTCCTTAGTTTGTACATTATCTGATCTCATTACTTTTCTAGAAAGGGAAATGGTTAGCCAACCAAGAGAACCAAAGCACTTTGTTCGTAGGCCACGCTACCCTGCTAAGTTACTAGGCAAGCCATATCTAGAGAAATATGAGACTCCCACGTTCTCTCTTTATGATGAAAGGAAAGGGAATGCAATTAAGCATGTCAGCAAATTCCTTGATTCCATGGGTCCTTTTGCTGGAAATGGCGATCTTTGCCTAAGAGAGTTCTCAAAATATCTTACCGATCGTGCTTACACATGGTATTCCACTCTTCAATCGGGTTCCATTGCTACATGGGACGACATGGTTGAAAATTTCTACTCAAAATATTTCCATGGAAAAGAAAAGGTTACCATTCTCACACTTCACAACACCAAGCAAAAGTCCTCCGAAGGACTCCTTGATTTCATCCGACGATTTAGGGATGCTGCTCTTGATTGCTATGGGCAGTACAAAGAACAAGAGCTTGTTAAGATTTGCATTGACAACATGTCTCATGAGTACCGTGCCCATTTGGAGAATCTTGATATTATTCAGTTTGCCCAGCTGCTCTAGAAAGCTAGGAAGACAATCGTATTAGTCAAGCCTCCCACTACCGAAAAAGCCAAACTAGAAAAGAAAAGTGTTCCTCAAGCTCTCATAGTCTCCAGCGGTGAACCAATAGTTGGAGAGAAGTGAAAAAGGGAAGAAGAGGAAGAGTACCCTCCTATACCTTGCACCGATGAAGAGATGAATGCCGTTATTGACAAATGGATGGCTGATGGAGTACTTAGGCCATTCAAGCCTATCCGAAAGCCTACTTCGGAGGATATGAGAAAGCCTTTCTATTGTCGATATCACCAATATGTGAGCCATGGAACTAGAGATTGTAGAGCGGTCTGAAGAACATTTCATAAGAAAATTTCAGATGGTACTTTGAGCCTCACACGTGAACAAGGGGTCTAGCGAAACCCATTGCCTCAGCATCCTAGAAGAAAGGCCACAGCAGCTGTACTTTTTCATGATGGGGCTAATGACAATGAAGCTGCCAGCAGTACAAGTTTGCCCCCAGCAGCTATCTCTGCTCTTCAAAGAAGCCCTGCCTTTCGTACTTTGTTCAATCAGTTGGGGCTTAAAGAGGAGTCAAGGAGAACAGCAACAAAAGCCCTTGTATCCATTACAGCCAGCTCTGGAACACACTGTCTCACAGCCAAAGCTTATGCCAGTCAAGCGTTCCTAGAGATTACTAATGCCATTACTTTCACTAATGAGGACATGGAGGTACAATACCCTAATCATAGTAAACCATTATATGTTGCTGCTCAAATTAATAATGTTCACATAAGAAGGGCACTAGTGGACATTGGTGCATCACTTAATCTTATACCAGCCAGCACACTCAAAGCAGCTGGGATCCCACTCAGCAGAATCGCTGGGGCACCTATAGAGGTTTTTAGCTTTGCTGGAATTCATGAATGCACTCTGGGAAGTATACAATTAGTCCTTAAAGTGGGGCCTATTGTTGTCCTCACCAGATTCCATGTTATCGATTTAACTGTTTCTTATCATGCTTTACTTGGGAGGCCATGGCTCTACAAACACAAGCTTGTGCTTTCCACTTATCACCAATGTGTCAAAGGAAGATTCAATGGTAAGCATCTGCGCATCCCTACTAATCCTACACCATTTGATCTATCCGAGGCGCATTATTTTGAGGCTACTTTCTATGATGAGCTCACCCCAAGTGGGGAAGATTCTACCTCAAGGCCCATTGGGATTCCATTACCCAGCTGGCAAGATATTGAGAATAATCCAAAGATAGACATGAGGTCTTTCCTTGATCAAAGAAAAAAGAAAAGAGAATGTGGGGAAACCTCAAGTGGTGTCTCACAGCCATAATGTGTACAAATCTAGCTGCCGGATGGTCGTTTAGGGTATCGTTTATGACAATACGTGGGGCTTAGCTATCTCAAACAGAAGGGTCCGGGACTTCATGAAGCAAGTACTACACCAACTTGTTGTTATACTTAAGAAATAGAAGCCCTAGCGGTAGAAGAAAATCTGCCCAACAGTCTGGCAGAACTATCTGAAGAGGCCCCAACGGTAACTAATTTTTCACCTGATGTAAATTTGGAGTCCATTAATCTCAGTGATGATCCTAGTATCCAGAGGCCAACATCGGTCAATGCAACCACCGTTGGAAAAGGCTTAACTCATTTCATTATTAAAGGAGTACATCGATGTCTTTGCCTAAGAGTACCATGAGATGCCCGGTTTGGATCCTAACCTAGTAGCACATGCCCTTAATGTGGAACCAGGGGCAAAACCAGTAGTGCAGCCCATGCGGACATTCCATCCTAAGGTTGAAGCTCAGATTATTCAAGAAGTTCAAAAGCTCCACAGCTGGGTTCATCAAGCTTATCATGCACCCGAAGTGGCTTTCAAATATTGTACTGGTCAAGAGAATGGACAAATACGATGCTGTGTTGACTTCAGAAATCTTAATAAAGCATGCCCTAAAGATGAGTTTCCACTTCCAAATATGGATATGCTCATTGATTCAGCTGCTGGGCATGCTATGTTTTCATTCATGGATGGTTTTAGTGGTTATAATCAGATTAGAATGTCATCCAAAGATGCAGCCAAAACAGCCTTCCGAACTCCTATGGGTAATTTTTACTATACTGTCATGCCCTTCGGTCTCAAAAATGCCAGAGCCATATATCAAAGGACTATGACCGCAATCTTTCATGACAAGCATAAAGAGATTGAGGATTATGTGGATGACATTGTTGTGAAGTCCAAAACAAGAGAGGATCATCTTGTTATCTTGCGAAAGGTTTTTGAAAGATGTCGACTCTACAAGCTTCACATGAATCCACTCAAATGTGCCTTTGGAGTTGCGACTGGGAAATTTCTAGGATTTCTTGTCCACCAAAGAGGCATAGATGTTGATCCTAGCAAAGTGCAAGCCATTGCTACTATGAAGCCACCTATTACACTCACTCAACTTAAAAGCTTCCTTGGTAAACTCTCATACATTCGGCGGTTTATTCCCAGTCTCGCTGCCCTCACAGCTATCTTTACACCATTGCTAAAAAAAGGAAGACCCTTCCGCTAGGATTCCAAATGCCAGCAGACATTTCTCTAGCTGCAGCAACTCATGACCAGACTGCCAATCGTATACGCACCCATACCAGGGAAACCACTTAAGTTATATTTGGCCACCAATGATGAGGCAATAGGAGCACTTATAGCCCAAGATGATCAAGAAAGGATCGAGCGACCGGTTTATTATGTTAGCAAAAAACTAAAAGATGTGAAAACCCGCTACCTAAGGGCTGAAAGAGCTTGTCTTGCTCTGATATATGCTGCCTAGCAGCTGCGTCATTATCTGCTAGCTCACATGGTACAACTCTTAACAAAATCTCATCCAATCCACTCACTCTTGAGGCGACCGGTCCTTTCCGGAAGGCTAGCACAATGGCTATTACAATTATCTGAGTTTGAGATCATAGCAATTACCCCAATGGCTGTGAGGGGTCAAGCCATCGCTGATTTACTATCAAACTTCCCTAGAGAAGACAGCTGGGACATTACTGATGAACTACCTGGAGATCTGTCAGCAGTTGTACTGATGGAAGCAGCTGGGGCTGCTTGGACCCTGCGATTTGATGGATCCTTTACCACCTCTGAAGGAGGGGCTGGGATAGTCCTATCCAAAAATACCGGAGAAGCAGTGGCTATGTCATTCAAATTTGATTTCCTGTGCACCAACAATATGGCTGAATATGAAGCATATCTTACAGGCCTAGCGGTAGCTCGTGAAATGGGTATCAAGCATCTTCAAGTAATCCGAGACTTGAATTTGGTTGTTTGTCAAGCTAGAGGAGACTTTGCACTCAAGGAACCATCTTTAGCTCCATATAGAGCTATGGCTCAAAGGTTGGAGGACTCTTTTGAAGAATTCAATATTGAACACTACTTAAGGTCCAACAATCGCTTTGCCGATGCTCTAGCCACATTGGGATCAAAAGTCAGATTTGAAGGTGCAACTACAGATGTAACTATTGTGAAAAGGCCTATCCCAGTCATACAAATGTTGAAGGAAGAATTCTTTGAGCAACTGCTGGGTTAGACAGATTGGCGGTCTCCCATTAAAGAAGCATTATTATCACCATATGAGAAAGATCATTTGAAGGTGCTCAAAGATTATGCTCTAATGGCTGGAGAGTTGTACAAGAAGCTGCCTGAAGGAGTTTAGCTAGATGCTTGAGCCTTGGTGAGTCCACTAAGCGATTAAAAGAAGTCCATGAAAAATCCTGTGGTGCTAGCGGTTCTGTCAGTCTCTACAGACACCTCCAATGGTTGGGTTATTACTAGCCATAAATGAGCAAATAAACTGCTACTTTCCAAGAACAGTGCATCGGTTGCCAATACACTTTTGATCAGAAGGATTTGTGTGCAGCCTTTACCACTAGTGATTGGCGGATACCCCTCCTTGAATATCTTATAGAGGGAGTCTTGCCCGATAATCATGAGGAGGCCTACCGCTTGAAAAAGTTGGCTACTCGCTATTTTGTGGAAGGGGGTATCCTTTTTCGAAAGGGGTTCAAGGGGGAGCCTTTGAGATGCCTAGGGACCCCCAAAGCACAATCGGCTATGCAAGAGGTACATGCGGGGGAGTGTGGTGACCATCAAGGCAAGAGGTGACTTCTCCAACAGTTGCTCAACCTGGGGTATTTCTGGCCCACCATGAAACAAGATGCAGCTGAATGTGTGAAGACTTGCCATACTTGCCAAGTCCATGGGAATCTCATACATACTCACCCCACCAATCTCCAAAACATGATGACTCCTTGGCCATTCCATACTTGGGGGCTTGACCTAATAGGCCCCATCAATCCACCATCCAAGGGTCATATTTGGATACTAGTGGCCACAGAATACTTCACAAAATGGGTTGAAGCCGTTTCCCTAAAGAAGGCTACAAGCCCAGCCATTGCGAATTTTATCCGAGAGCATATAATTTGTATATTTGGCATTCATCACAAGATTGTTACAAATAATGGCACTCCTTTTGTCAATAAAGATGTCTGAAAATTACTTGACCATCACCACATCAAGCACTGAAGGTCCACTCCTTATTATCCACAAGGTAATGGCCAAGCGAAAGCCACCAACCGAGTGCTATTAAGGATTCTTAGCAAGATGGTGCATGAATATGGGGTGGCTGGACTGAACACCTGCTAGAAATCCAATGGGCATCTTCGATTAAAATAGTCATGAATGCAATAAGTATTTTCAAAACTATGTATATGATTTCCATAACTATATTTCTGCCTGAATGTACTATTCTTTGATAAATAAATCATTTTTCACAAAATGAATTCATGTACATGAGCATAAACAAAGACATAGCTTGCACAGCTGGGGAAATATTGAGTTACCACATAAGGTTCATATGGCTGTGCACCTTTGCACAAAACACAGCCTGCATAGCTAAATAAACCCAAAATTCATAACATGTTTCATCACATCATATTTCAAAAACAACTGTCTAAAATACCAAGCTGCTAATTATAATAAAAGAAAAGAAAAGCTAGTCAAATAAGCCATCGCCAAAGGTTTTCGCTGAGGAAGAAGCACCTCCAGCTGACAAAGACTGCACCATGTCATCTCTCTTACTCAGTAAAAGTGAAAGCTCAGCTCTCTTTGCTGTAATTTCTTTCTCAAGATCAGCTATCTTCACTATAAGCTCATCTTCTCCAGCAATACAAGTCTCAACAGTAGCCTGAATCTTATCAAGAATGAATTGAACTCCAAACTTCATGAATAACAAGTCCTTAAGAGCATTCTTCCACTCAAGTGCTTTCTTCAAGTTTGAACTCTCAAGCTTGGTACATTGCATATCTAGCGATACAGCAATGAGCAATTGAAGTCCAGATTTCCTCAATGGAACACCTAGCTTGCATCCGATTAGGAAGTGTGGATGTATCCTTACAATTGCTGCTAGCAGTGGCTGACCTTTTAAAGGAATCTCTGACCGCTGGAACATGACAGTACAGCCTGAAAGGGGATGGAAGTCAGCTACCACTTTCTCATTCTCCTCATCCTCTGCAAATTTCTCCAAAAAGTCTTCAAGGCTCATTCCCTTGGTGGCAGCACCAAAAGATTCAACCTCCAACACTGCAAGAAGAAGAAGGATGGTTATGTCCCCAGCAGTAATAGAAAAGTATTCACACAGCCAAGTGTTATTGAACAAAAAGCTCACTTCACTATTCACATAAACAACTCAAATACATCATACCTGGAGGTTCTTTGCTTTGGTGAACGTCATGAACAGTCGAAGAAACTACTTTTCTTTGGCTGGGCACACCAGCAACAGCTTCCTCAGATCCTTGCTAGCATGATCTTTGTTGGACTCCCCAACAGCAGCTTCTCCAGCAATAACAGTGATCTCAGGAACCTTGTTAGCAGCTTTCTAGCAATCACAGACTCCTCATTAGATAGCTCTAGCTCTAGCAAATTCACATCTCCCATGAATAGGGGCTGGCAGGAGCTCTTTCCGTTGGAACTGCAGGTCTATTATACCAGAAGCAGCTGGGACCCATGCTGTCTCATGACTGGGGGCTTTACCCTTCAAAATTCACTTCTTTCACACCCTAGGTGGGCTGACATGAGGAGCTCCAACTGCTGAGAACAAAGGAGATGAACAATACCATGGGTCTTGCAGCGGTAACAAGGGCTCTCCCAACCTAACCTCTACATCAGAACCCCCAGTAGATGATTCAGTCGCACCCCCAGCCGTAGCCTCACTTTCTGGCATAGCCAACCCAGCAGTGCTATCATCACCAAAACCCAGCAGTTCTCCTCCTTCAGCCTTCAGCCATAACTCACTGAAGCAGAGATATTATTTTCTCAGAAACAAAAGAAAGGTAGAAACCCACTATTCACAACTGCCACCAAATTTCAAACTTGCACGTGTGACCAAACAGAAACTACTCACACGTGATTCGGCGGGCTAAATGTTGAGGTACAAATTTTTGGGCCCTAATTTCTTTAGCCCACTTACAAAATACCCATAGAAGCCCAAGAATTATTTTGAAAGCCCACATTAATATCTCCCACAAATATTTTCTACATATATAAGCCCTACAAATTACTTTGGGCCCTCTTACAATATTACCCATTATATTCCACATATTATCCAACTTGGGTTTTCACAAAAATTACCTATCACATTGCTACCAACATTGGGCCATAAAAATATACTTCCTCCACTACAAAAAACCCAAAATCATTTAACTTGTGGGCAAGACCCAAAAAGCCCAACAAAACCCTTTACTAAACCTGTTGCTACATAGCACCTTTCTAAGCCCGTTGCTACTTGGCACATCTAAGCCCGTTGCTACACGGCATTTTAAAGCCCATTGCTACACGGCACCTTTCTAATCCCGTTGCTACACGGCACCTCTAAGCCCGTTGCTACACGACACCTTTCTAAGCCCGTTGGTACACGACACGTATAAGCCCGTTGCTACAAGGTACCTTTCTAAGCCCGTTGCTACATGGCACCTCTAAGCCCATTGCTGCATGGCACCTTTCTAAGCCCGTTACTACACAGCACCTCTAAGCCTGTTGCTCCATGGCACCTTACAAGGCCCGTTGCTACACGGCACCCCTAAGTCCGTTGCTACACGGCAATCTCACAAAGTCCGTTGCTACACGACAGCATCTTTACAAAATCTCAAACTATTTTACAAAACCCAAATACTAATTTGGCAAACTATTTTACAAAGCCCAAATACTAATTTGGCAAACTATTTTAGCAAAGCCCAAATACTAATTTGGCAAACTATTTTGCAAAGCCCAAATACTAATTTGGCACTATTTTAGCAAAGCCCAAATATTATTTGGCAACTATTCCGATTATTTCCTAAAGCCCAAATATTATTTAGCAACTATTTCATGAAGCCCAAATATTATTTGGCAACTATTTCAACTATTTCCAAAAGCCCAAATAATATTTGGCCACTATTTCCACAAAGCCCAAATAATATTTGGCAATTATTTCCAAAAGCCGAAACAATATTGGGCAACTATTCCATAAATATTTTGGCAACTATTTCAACTATTTCCAAAAGCCCAAACAATATTTGGCAACTATTCCATAAAGCCCAATATTATTATGGCAAGTATTTCAACTATTTCCAAAAGCCCAAGTAATATTTGGCCACTATTTCCAAAAGCCCAAACAATATTTGGCAACTATTCCATAAAGATTTTGGCAACTATTTCAACTATTTCCAAAAGCCCAAACAATATTTGGCAACTATATCATATAGCCCAATATTATTATGGCAACTGTTTCAACTATTTCCAAAAGCCCAAATAATAATTGGCCACTATTTCCAAAAACTCAAACAATATTTGGCAACTATTTCCAAAAGCCCAAATAATATTTGGCCACTATTTCATAAAGCCCAATATTATTTGGCAACTATTTCCTAAAGCCCAAAATATTATTTGACAACTATTTCATGAAGCCCTATATTATTTTGGCAATTATTTCAACTATTTCATAAAGCCCAATGTCATCTTGGCAACTATTACTAAAAGCCTAAATGCTATTTTTTGGCACATATTTACAAAACTTAAATATTATCTTAACTGTTGGGAAATTTAGACCCCGGTTGATACAATTAACAAGTTTTAAACCCAAGTTGTTAATTAGATTTATTATGTATAAAACTTGTTAAAACAACAAACATCAATATCATGTAAAAACTAAGTGCAGCGGAAAAATAAATAAGACAAGATATGATGACTCAAGAAAACCAATGAAACCAACCAGTTTCACAGTAAAAAAACCTAGGGGAAACCTTCCCAAAAAGCAATCCACTATAGTAAAGAGAAGTTTCAGATCTAGTACAAAACCTTTGTCCCTAGACTCTACAATCCCCGTAGATGAACTCGCAGCAGAAACCTTCTACCGCTTCAAAACCTCTGAACTCTTCAATATATGAATGCCACCCTTTGATGCACGGATCCCAGTACATGACTAACTCCTTTGCACGAATCCGAGTACGTGACTCACTCACTAACTTGAGAAAGAAGAAAGTTGGTTGCAAAGTTCTTCACTTCATCAACAATGAAGATCAAGAAGCACTTGGTTACAAAACCCTAAGGCGCAAAGACGCAGTAGCTTCTTTTTGAGAGAATAAGGCTTCGGTTACCTTTTGCATATGTTCTCCTTGTATTCTCTTATGTGACGGCCTCTAAAATATGCCTTATATATGTCTAGGGTTGTGAGAAAAGAAACCCTACACAAATACAAAAGCTTGGCCCAAAACTCAAATCTGAAAATTCTGATTTCCGTAACCTCAATAGATAGACTCGATAGATAGCATCTGTTGAGCCTCATTAAACCTCGATAGATAGCTATCTGTCGAGCAACTGTCGAGTAGGTGTCCAGCAGCTATCCGCAGGTGTCCAGCTTTAGTAAACACCTTTTCTTCACTTATTTCTTGGTCCAATCTTCATAGCTTTAAGACTTGAGCAACATGTTCTTTGAAGTATTAAATACATCCTAGATCAATCCAAATACAAGTAAAGTGCGTTTTGTCAAAGGATTAACCAATTACATAAAATATGTCCTTAACATTAACAATTATTTCACTTATACTAAACCCCTTACTCATGAGAAAAATAAATACTCCTCTTACAAAACTTATAAAAGCCCATGTATATCATCCATGGCAAAGCTTTCATTTTGTAGGGATGATCAAGCCCAAACAAGCCCAAATATAAAGCCCAGTTGGGGCCAGCCCAGGCCATACTCAAGTCCCAGCAGCTAGAGCTCACGTGAGCCAACCAGCCAAAACTCAACACAAATTCAGCAGCTGGAGCCCACTTCCACCAGGTTCCAACTTGTCCAATTAAGTCAGCACAGTACACATGTCCATCAGAGGTTGAATCCTTCCTCTACAAGCTGAAATATCATTATTTATTGTGTAACATAAAGCTGAAACAGACTTGACATAAGGCTGAAAAGACTTAACCAAAAGCTGAAAGCACTTCAGCCAGCCATCTCCTCTTTCTCCTCCAACCCATTTGGTCAAGCATAAAAGGCAGCCATGACTAGGCCATTAAAGCTCCTAAAGCAAGCTGAAATCAACTCATTTTAATGTTAAAAAATATGTATTTTCTGGTTCATGGACCAAGCACATGAACCCCTCATGGGGAAACTTAGGGAAATACGGTTTGAAGGGCACCAAGGGGATCCTAGTAGAGTTCCCAGCAAATGCTCCTAGGTTGACACCTGGCTTGGGGTGATGCAACCTGCCTTTAGGAGCTCTGAATCTAGTAAGCAGCACAGCCAAGGTCATTAGCTTAATGTATGCTCTAACCCCATCAGCTAAGACCAATCAGCATTAATGCTAAGTCAGAATCCCAGTTGAAATTACCCAAAAAAAAACAGCAAGAGTCTTCCAAATAGTCAAGCTTACCATTCTTGGCTAACACTCTAAGAATGAATCCCTAAGGATTTTTTGAAGATTGGGAAAGATTTGGCAAAAGTTATTTGCCAATTGCCCCCTAAATCTCAACTATAAATAGAACCCTCCATTAATGCCTCAAGGGAGGGGGGAAGAACACACCAAGAAACACACTTACAGAGAAAAACTCTCACAAAAACCCTTCTGTTTCAGCTTCTCAAAATCCAAGCAAAGTTCTAAGTCACAAAACTTTCATTCTCAAGCATGGAAACTGAGTTCCCCCACTCCTAGGTCAAAAACACCTCTCATACCTCTACTTAAAAACATACAGCTCCTCCTCAACAGAAAGTCCAGCAGCCCTACTATACACTCTCACTCAAAACTCATGCCTCTCACAAATGACTCTCTCTACCCATTACATATACTACATCCAAGAGCATGCTTTGGCACCATAATGATCTTGTTGCACTAGCTAGGATCTCTCTCTCTCTCTCCCTTCATCTCACACTAAGCTTTCCTCATTATTTACTATCATGGAACCTGATGGTACTGACGAATACGTAACTGACGAGGATAATTATAGACGAAGTTGCCTTCATGGACGAACATGACCAATATCCGCGTCATCGAAAAATTAATGCCATTCAATGCTGCCAATAAAGCTCCAACCGTTACAAGACCAGCTGGACGAACCGACGGGAACGCATTAAAGTCCATAACTCCACCAGAGACGTTATCAAGGAGTCATTAACACTCCAACGGCTACAATCCCCAAGGGTATATAAAACCCTCGCAACACCAATACAAGGTACATAAAAAAAACATCACCACCTGAATCATTTTTTCTGGTATTTTGATCATTATCTTCCTTGATACTAACTTTATCATCGGAGGCGTTGTGGCAGGCACCACACCGGTGACCACTTGGGTAAATTCCTGCTCCCACAGGTTCATCAGAATACTTACAGGAGTCGTCTGGACGAATCCAAGCAAATCAACGAGATACTGCTTCATCAGTTTGGCGCCGTCTGTGGGAAGCGACTTTGTCATACAACGAGAACGCAGTTCCCACCAGCTCCAGATGGAATCCAACCCGGACTCAGCGGCCTTGGCACAGCAAGTCCGGAATCTCGCAGCCACCGTCGAAGAACTTACAAGACAGAATCATGAGATGAGACAGAGGTTACAGCAAGAAGAGAACCGGTCAAGAGCTGTTCAAGAAGACGAAGGGGGTAGCCATGGGAGGAGTGATCGACGGAGAACGGTAACCCCAGAAGAGCAGCATTCTGACATCCTCCAAGAGATGAGGAAGGAGATGGATGAATTAAGAAACGCCATCAAAGAGAAGACTGATCGAAGCCTGGATAAAATGGTCAGAGCGACGGACTCTCCTTTTACCATAGCAGTCCTAGAAAGACCGGTACTGGCAAAATTCCGGCTACCTCAGCTTGAGCCTTTTGACGGGCTCAAGGACCCCCAAGATCACCTTAACACCTTTAAGACGACCTTAGGCCTTCAACAGCCCCCTGACGAGATCATGTGTCGTTCATTCCCAACTACGCTGAAGGGAGCTGGACGAGAGTGGTTCACAAGATTGCCAACTTCGTCCATCGATAACTTTGAGCAGTTAAGTAGTGCTTTCCTGCGCCATTTCGTCGGGGGGCAACGACCCAAAAGACCAGTGGATCACCTACTCACTATTAAGCAAGGAGAGAGGGAGACCTTGCGATCGTATCTAAAACGCTTCACTCGGGAGACCCTAGAGGTGGACGATGCAGACGATAAGGTCTAGCTGACGACATTTAAGGCAGGGCTTAAGTCCAGAGAATTCGTCGTCTCGTTAGCAAAGAATCTGCCCTGGACGATGGCAGAGATGTTATTGAAAGCTCAAAAGTACATGAACGCTGAGGACGCACTGGCAGCCATCGTAGACAAAGGGAAGCTAAAGACGGAAGGAAGGAAGGAAGACGAACGCAGGGGACAAAAGAGGGAGCGTCCGAGCCGCCGGAGAGGTGACACCGACAGACGGAAAGACGAGAAAGCTCCACGACCGGTAAAATTCACACCCCTAATTATGCCTGTTGACAAAATTTTGACACAGATCCAGGATCAACACCACCTAAAGTGGCCAAAGCCCTTGCACTCGTCACCAAGTGTACGGGACAAGAGCAAATACTGCCGATTCCACAAGGACCACGGCCATTACACAGAAGATTGCCGAGATCTGAGGGGACAGATAGAAGAACTGATACAGAAAGGAAAACTTCAGAAGTTTGCCAAGAAGGGGGACTCCAGCAGGTTCAGAGAGGGCGACACGAGCCAACGAGAGCCCTCGTCCAAAAACGAGAGTCGCCGATCTCAACCACAAGAAGTGATCGGGGAGATAAGCACGATAGCAGGAGGACCTTTCATGGGGGGATCGTACAGGTCCCTCAAGAAAACGTACCAGAGACAAGTAAACAGTGTCCACATGGAACCCCCGTTGAAACACAGACGGACGAACCAAGATATATTCTTCAGCGAAGAGGACGCGAGGGGAGTCAGGCAGCCCCATAACGACCCGCTGGTGATAACACTCACAATTGAAGGGTTCAATACTAAAAGGATCCTCATCGACAACGGTAGCTCTGCAGACATTATGTACCTATTGGCCTTCCAACAATTGAAACTAAGCCCTGGTAAATTGCGTCCGTTTGAGTCCCCCCTCGTCAGCTTTAGCGGTGACCGGGTGTACCCCAAGGGCATTGTGACACTAAAAGTCACGATACGCACATACCCGAAGCAGCAGACTCGTCATCTGGACTTCCTGGTTGTAGACTGCCCCTCTTCGTACAATGTGATCATTGGAAGGCCCACGCTCAACCAATGGAAGGCAGCAATGTCCACCTACTGCCTAAAGATAAAATTCCCGATTGAAGAAGGGGTCGGTGAGGTAAAAGGAGATCAAGTCTTAGCCAGAGAGTGCAATCAAGCCGTGTTGGCTGCAGGAGAAAACCACACATGGACGATTGAAAGAGAAAAAGAAGATAACATGGAAGTCCTAGAAACGGTAGAACTCGTTGAGGGGGAAAGCTCGAAGGTGACGAGAATAGGTACAACTATAAGCCCCGAGATGAGGAATGAGCTCGTCCGTTTCCTTAAAGGAAATTTGGACGTATTTGCATGGAGTCACGAAGATATGCCGGGCATACCATGCCGGGTAATCCAGCACGAGTCAAGATGCATCCCGAGAAGAAACCCGTCCGGCGAAGAACGACGGGTCTTTGCCCCCGAACGAAACCAAGCAATCATGGAAGAAGTTAACAGTTGTTGCGGTGTGCTTCAACCGAGAAGTTTATTATCGCTAATGGCTGGCCAACGTCGTGTTAGTGAAGAAAGCAAATGGAAAATGGAGAATGTGTGTAGACTTCACGGACCTAAACAAAGCACATCGTCCGAAAGATAGTTTTCCCCTGCCGAGGATAGATCGGTTGGTAGACTCTACGGCTGGACATAAATTACTAACATTCATGGACGCATTTTCGGGTTACAACCGGATAAAGATGGGCCGAGGAAGATCGTGAAAAACCGCCTTCATCACAAGCCAAGGACTCTCTTGCTATAAGGTAATGCCCTTCGGATTTGAAGAACGCAGGGCAACGTACCAAAGATTGGTAAACAAGATGTTCAAGCAAGCAAATTGGGAGAAATATGGAAGTATATGTGGACGATATGCTCGTCAAGAGCAAAGAAGAGTTAACTCACTTTGGACGACACTGGGAGAGACATTTAATACCCTCCGAAGATACCGTATGAAGCTCAACCCTAGTAAGTGTGTTTTTGGGGTAGCTTCGGGAAAGTTCTTAGGGTTCATGGTATCCCAAAGGGAATAGAAGCAAATCCGGAGAAGGTGCAAGCGATACTCGACATGGCATCCCCCAGAACCATCAAAGATGTCCAAAAGCTCACGGGAAGAATAGCTGCACTAAATAGGTTCGTCTCTAAAGCGACGGACAAATGCCTCCCATTTTTCAAAACGTTGAAGCAAGCGTTCGCCTGGACTGACGAGTGTGAGGCGGCTTTTCAAGAACTCAAGCGCTACTTAAGCAGCCCGCCCGTCTCGAGTCCCTCAAAAGCGGGGAGAGAATCTTTATTTATACCTGGCGGCCTCATCCACGGCCGTCGCGTGCCGCCTTAATCCGAGAAGAAGACAAGAAGCAGCTCCCGGTTATTATGTCGGCCCAAGCCTTCCAAGGAGCAGGCCAAATACCCCGGGATTGAGAAGATTGTCTTCGTCCTAATAGTGGCTTCGGGAAAGCTACGACCATACTTCGAAGCACACCCTATCCTTGTAATGACGGATCAACCCATCGGAAATCCATGAGCAAGCCCGAAGTACCGTGGGAGAATGGTCCGGTGGGCAATCGAACTCGGCCGGTTCAACATCGAATACCATCCCGTAACGGCCATCAAGGCGCAAGCTCTAGCGGACTTCATAGCAGAATTCACCCTCCCCGGACGATAGTGACGGCATGGACGAGGCGGAACAAGTGGACACCCGCATCGACGGATCGTCAGCCCGAAAGAGGGGAGGAGTAGGGATCATTATAAACACCCCCAATGGAGAAAAACTCCAATATGGAGTCCAATTAAAATTCCCGGCAACCAACAACGAGGCTGAATAGGAAGGCATACTGACGGGACTAAGACTTGGCAATGCTCTCGGGATTAAGAACTTGCTCATTCAGAGTGACTCGAAACTAGCGATAGGGCAGATCAGGGAAGAGTATGAGGCGAAGGAAGAAAGGATGCAGAAGTACCTCAAGTTGGTCAGGCATCTAGCTCGTGGTTTCAACAAGTTGAATTTCGTCAGGATCCCGAGAAGCCAAAATGCAGAGGCAGACGAGGTCGCCAAAATGGCCTCGTCTATAGAAGAACCAACGGACAAGGAGATTCTCATGGAGATTCAGAAATACCCTAGCATCGAGGAAGTCCCGGTATTCCCCATCCAGAACATGGGTGGTTGGATGGAACCGATCGTCTCATATCTTCAAGACGGACATCTCCCTCATGACTCAATGGAGGCCAGGAAGATTAAAGCAAGGGCGGCCAGATTCACAATTTTGAATGATACCTTATACAAAAGAGGATTCTCCTTGCCTTATTTGAAGTGTCTCGACGAGGAAGAAGCTAAGTACGTCCTCCGCGAAATCCACGAAGGGATTTGCGGGGACCACGCCGAGCCCAGATCCTTGGTAAGTAAGGTTATTAGAGCAGGGTATTTCTGGCCAACTATGCAGGAAGACGCTATGGAGCTCGTCAAGAGGTGCGATAAGTGCCAGAGGTTCGGGAACGTCCGCAGGCCGGCGTAGAAGATGACAACGATTACCTCCCCCGGCCATTCGCACAATGGGGGATCGATATCGTCGGTCCGTTACCCACGGGAAAAGGACAAGTACGATTCTTGCTCGTCGCTATCGACTACTTCACTAAATGGGTTGAAGCGAAGCAATAGCAACGATCACGAGGCAAGAATCCGTAGCTTCGTGTGGAGAAACATAATTTGCGGGTTCGGGATCCCACAAACGATCATTTCGAACAATGGCCGACGATTCGACAAACAGGATTTAGAGACTTTTGCTCGGGACTCGGGTATCAAGAATAAGTTCTCGTCACACTCGGGCACCCAGCATCTGCAACGGACAGACGGAGGTAACTAATCGAACACTGCTCAAGATCATAAAAGCACGACTAGACGAAGCTAAGGGCGCGTGGCCAGAAGAGTTGCCCAATGTCTTGTGGGCCTACAGGACGACAACAAGAACCCCTATGGGAGAGACGCCTTTCAGGCTCACTTATGGCACTGAAGCAGTAATCCCAGTCGAGGTGGGTATGACCAGCACCCGGCGAGAAGCCTTCTGCGAGGAGAACAACGACGACCAGCTTCGAATCAATCTGGATTGCTTAGACGAGGTAAGGGATAAGGCCTCGAACATGACGATGAAGTACCAGCGTAAGATGACTGAATACTACAACAAAAGGGTCAGGCCCAGAAGACTAGAAATTGGCGATCTCGTCTTACGTAAGGTGACGACTGCAACTAGAGACCCCGCCCACGGGAAACTTGGCCCCACATGGGAAGGACCTTACAAGGTCGTGCACTACTCCCGACAAGGAAGCTATCACTTGGAGACCCTGGACGAACAAAAACTCCCGCGACCTTGGAACATAGAAAACCTGAAGAAGTACCACCAACAGACATAGATCAAGAATGTACTAATTACTGAAAATTAATGAAATGATTTTTCAAATGATGTGCTCATACAGGTACCAAGTCTCGGAGAGTTAAAAAAAAAAAAATGTCTAAGTAATAAGATTCCGCATAGACGGATGTACATTACTGACGAAGACAAAAGCAAAGAACTTTTGTCTAAGTAATAAGATTCCGCACAGACGGATGTACATTACTGACGAAGACAAAAGCAAAGAACTTTTGTCTAAGTAATAAGATTCCGCACAGACGGAAGTACATTACTGACGAAGACAAAAGCAAAGAACTTTTGTCTAAGTAATAAGATTCCGCATAGACGGATGTACATTACTGACGAAGACAAAAGCAAAGAACTTTTGTCTAAGTAATAAGATTCCGCATAGACGGATGTACATTACTGACGAAGACAAAAGCAAAGAACTTTTGTCTAAGTAATAAGATTCCGCATAGACGGATGTACATTACTGACGAAGACAAAAGCAAAGAACTTTTGTCTAAGTAATAAGATTCCACATAGACGGAAGTATATTACTGACGAATACTAAAGCCAAGAACTTTTGTCTAGGTAATGAGGTTCCGCATAGACGGAGACACATCACTGACGAAGACTAAAGCAAAAAAAAAAAAACGCCTAAGTACAGGAGAAGGCTTAAGTGATCACATTCCCATCCAGTGGGCAAACATTACTGACAAAAAAAAAAAATTTTATAGCAGAATATATCCAAGTAGATGTAATATTATAAAAGCCTAAAACCTGAGGCCATTGTTCCAAAAAAAAAAAAAACCCATAAACACTGGGATAAAAATACACATGAAAATTTCTAATTGTCCAGGAAATTGAGCCTGAAAAACATGTCAGGCACCTCAAAAAAAAAAATACATGTAATAAAAACTTTTTGATTACAGGTTCAAACATTAGGGTCGGCGTCGTCTCCAGCTGGGGCATCGAGGGCAGGGGCATCGATGACGGGAGCATCAGGAACGTCTTCAGGGGCTTCGGCGGCGGCGGCTAGGGCAGCCTCGTCAGCAGAGATCTCCTTGTCAACCTCCTCCATATCCAGCGCCTCCAGATCCACCCCGGAAGGATGCTTGATGCAATACCTCCTCAAGAGCTCAAACCCCTTAAAGTACCAGCTGAAGAGCACAGAGTTGTACTCTTCAGTCTGCTGGAAGCCCTCGATGGCCCTAGAGGCGACGACCTTGATTTTTTCCTTCGCGGCTGCGAGCTGCTCGTCCTTTTCCAAGACCAGCTGCTGTTCAACCTTAAGATCGTCGCCCAGCTTTTTGACCTCGTCCTTGTATTAGTGAACATCCTCCATCGCGGTTATCAATTCCCTCTTCAGCCTCGAGTTCTCCATCTCCAGGACTTTGATCCGAGAAAGCGAAGACTCGACCTTGGCCTCCTGAGCTTGATACTCCGCTGAAAAATGGACGGCTTCCCCCAACACCTAAAAAAAAAAAAAAGGGGCATGCAAAAGAATAAATAAGAAAGGGAGAGGCTTATGTGTAAAGGCGTCACGAGAAACAAACGATTTACCTGGACGAGTTTATGGATATGACGACCCATCAACTCAGCTGGAGTCGAACCTGAAAGCACCTTCAGGTCCTCGGCATTCACTACTCCACGAGCCCGATCCGTCGCCAACCTCTCGTCATCCCAAATAGTGGACGATCCGGCGGCATCCTTTTCTTTATCCGATGTGCGAGGCCTCTTGGAAGCAGGTGTCGGAATTTCTTCTACCGAAGTGGCCGGAGAAGCCGTCCTCGTCGTCTCGGCACCCGAAACCACGGGTGTGGTCGAGACCGTCGGAGTAACGGAAGCAACCTTGCCCTTCACTCGAACCACCTTCTTCCCAAGGCTCGACAAGGGTTCGTCTTTCTTGGACCTCATTTTTTCATACATGCCCTTGTTGAATTTCGTCGTCATCTCTGCAAAAGGGAAAAATTTGTAAGAGAAAGAGTAAATTGAACAAGTATAGCCTCAGGGTCAATACCGATGAACTTAGAAGCTTACTCTTCTTTCCTTCGATATCAAGGCTTCGTAAGACGTAGGGAGACGGATCGGGGCCGAGGTTGTAGAAAGCGAGTGTCCTCGGGTCTACCAAGTCGTCCCAATTGTCAATGGATTGGGAATAAGTGATGGCCACCTCAACGCGCTCCTTGTACCTGCTTTTCAACTTCGGTCTTCGTTTAGCTGCACGAGGACGAAGGAAATTAGCAACAATCACCCAAAAATATATATATATATATACATATAAAAAAAAAAAAAAAGAGGGCGAGAAAGAAGACTGACGCACCTAAGGTCGGGGTTCCCCACCGACGAAGCAACCTGGGGATCTCACCCCAGTCCTGGCTGGAGGGAGTCTCAAAATTGTCCCCAGACACAAACACAAATCTGGACTTCCAGTATCTGAAGGATGAAGGTAAGCCCTTGACGATCCTGGTTCTTCTCTCCCAAGGTACTAGCTCGTAATACCCGTACTCTTTGGACTCTTTTAGACGGTATAAATATACGAGCTCGTTTACCTTAATCATATCCCCGTTAGCGGCCAACCATATTTCCATACAGTTGACCACTATTCTCCACGAATTGGGCATAAGCTGCCCGGGGGCAATCCCCAGATATGCCAGGAGCTCCATCACAAACGGGTGGACGGGAAGCCTAAGTCCACAAGTGAAAGCGGCCTCATAGAAGCACACTTCACCGGGGAAAAACGAGCAAGCCCTGTCATCATCAGTGGGGCGACGAACACGGACCCGCTCTGGGAATTGAAATCTATCCCTAAACCGATTGACGGCGTCGGAATCTAATCCGCACGGCTCCACGAGGGCGTGGAAAGCCCTAACCTCTCTAAATGTCGAGACAACCGTATCTCCCTCCATAGGATCGTCGCTAGACGACAACCCAGTATCGAGGTCACTAGACCTAACCTCTGACATCAACTTAAGCTTCTTCACCAAATCTTCAAACCAATCGACGGACTCTCGGAGCAATGGGTATAAATCACCCAAAACAACACCTAAACTGCTACCCTCAGAAACAAAGCCCCTCAAATTGGGGAAAACACCTAATGACCCCCCTAAGCGAGCAAAAAGAAAAGAAACTGAAGGACAGTTTTCCCTAACCTCTAAATTACTGACCATGAACTTCCAATCTACAAAGAAGAATACTAAGATTCCCACAGAAAGAAGGGAGAAACAAACAGGGAGAACCACAAAGAAAAAAAAAACAAACAAAAATCAGATACTTGCAAAAAAAAAAAGAAGAAAAAAGAGAGAGAATGAAGAAGCTTACCTCGAAGAAAGCAAGGAGCCCAACAGCCAAGAACCAAAAAGGAGCAAAGAAACGTGCGAGGAGGATGCTTAGAGGAGAAAAACTGGAGTTTGGAAGGAAATGAAAAAGTAAAGTGCAGAGAAATGAGTTTAAAAGCCAAAATAGAAGTAAAAACCGAAAATCGGCGGGAAACCCAAGGGTCAGTCCCTTTCCAACCCCATCACGCCACGTGGCCACGACCCACGCAACGCCGCCATAACGCATTCAATGCGGCACGAAATCCTAAAGGACAAAAAAAAAAAAAAAACTGTTCGGCTTCCACGATCGTCACTGACGACCATAAAGCCCGGGGGCATCTGATGGTACTGACGAATACGTAACTGACGAGGATAATTATAGACGAAGTTGCCTTCATGGACGAACATGACCAATATCCGCGTCATCGAAAAATTAATGCCATTCAATGCTGCCAATAAAGCTCCAACCGTTACAAGACCAGCTGGACGAACCGACGGGAACGCATTAAAGTCCATAACTCCACCAGAGACGTTATCAAGGAGTCATTAACACTCCAACGGCTACAATCCCCAAGGGTATATAAAACCCTCGCAACACCAATACAAGGTACATAAAAAAAACAACATCACCACCTGAATCATTTTTTCTGGTATTTTGATCATTATCTTCCTTGATACTGACTTTATCATCGGAGGCGTTGTGGCAGGCACCACACCGGTGACCACTTGGGTAAATTCCTGCTCCCACAGGTTCATCAGAATACTTACAGGAGCCGTCTGGATGAATCTAAGCAAATCAACGAGATACTGCTTCATTAGAACCCATAATGTTTATCTATTCATTTACTATTCATGGTTATGATGTAACTATTACCATAGAATTTTTCCCTCATATTATTGTATTAGAAGACTCTTCCCTAGAGCTAATGGATGATGATTCTGATCTTTCCTCTTGACCTGTGAAACACTCAAAGTTTATTTTACTATACTGCTAGGTTATTTTGACTGGAGAAATATTTTTACGGCTGGGTTATCTTTCTGCAGAAATATTTTTATAGCTGGGTCACTCTTTTTTGCAGAAGTACTTTACAACTGGGTTATTTTCTGCAGAAGCACTCTACCGCTGGGTTATTTTTCTACAAAAATATTTTTACGGCTGGGTTACTCTTTTCTGCAAAAGTGCTTTACCTCTGGACTATTTTCTGCAAAAAACACTTCACTGCTGGGCTATTTCACATAGTATGCTTTTCGACTGCACTAACGCGTCTACTGTAGGGATTGTTTATTGGCCATTCTTGTAAGTCCGAATCTAGGCCCGAGGCATAAAAATACGGTGAATTATTTGGATCTTCGTCGATAGCCTTTGGGCCGTACATCGGGCCCATCGTTAAGTTTCGGTTTAGGCCCCCGACCCAACATAAATCTCATTTGTCAAAAAGAAAAACTTTTCGCCCCTCAACAACGGTCTTTGGCGATGTCATGTCAAGTATGGCTTTTACCTTTTTTGGGCTTGCCTTTATCTCCCTTTGGGACACCATGAATCCTAAAAACTTCCCCGAGGCTACTCTGAAAGCACATTTACTGGGATTCAACTTCATCTAGTACTGCCTGAGCATGGCGAATGTTTCATTGAGGTCGTCTAGGTGAACAAGCTCGTCTTTGCTCTTGATAAGCATGTCATCTACATACACCTCCATATTTCTCTCGATCTGTTTGCTGAACATTCTTTTTGCTAACCTCTAGTAGGTTACTCCTGCGTTCTTCAGACTGAAGGGCATTACCTTCTAGCAGTAGAGCCATTGACTCGTGATGAAAACGGTTTTCTCCTGGTTTTCTTCAGCCATCTTTATTTGATTATGTCCGGAGAATGCATCCATGAACGTCAGCAGTTTATGCCCTGTTGTGGAATCCACGAGCTGGTCTACTCTGGGTAGAGGGAAGCTATCTTTTGGGCAAGTTTATTTTACTGTACTGCTGAGTTATTTTTGCTGGAGAAATATTTTTACGACTGGGTTATCTTTCTGCAGAAATATTTTTACAGCTGGGTCACTCTTTTTTGCAGAAGTACTTTACAACTGGGTTATTTTTTGCAGAAGCACTCTACCGCTGGGTTATTTTTCTACAGAAATATTTTTACGGCTGGGTTACTCTTTTTTGCAGAAGTGCTTTACCTCTGGACTATTTTCTGCGAAAAACACTTCATTGCTGGGATATTTCACACAGTATGCTTTTCAACGGCATTAACGCGTCTACTGTAGGGATTGTTTATTGGCCATTCTTGTAAGTCCGAATCTAGGCCCGAGGCATAAAAATACTGTGAATTATTTGGATCTTCGCCGATAGCCTTTGGGCCGTACATCGAGCCCATCGTTGAGTTTCGGTTTAGGCCCCCGACCCAACATAAATCTCATTTGTCAGAAAGAAAAACTTTTCGCCCCTCAACAACGGTCTTTGGCGATGTCATGTCAAGTATGGCTTTTACCTTTTTTGGGCTTGCCTCTATCTCCCTTTGGGACACCATGAATCTTAAAAACTTCCCCGAGGCTACTCTGAAAGCACATTTACTAGAATTTAACTTCATCTAGTACTGCTTGAGCATGGCGAATGTTTCACTGAGGTCGTCTAGGTGAACAAGCTCGTCTTTGTTCTTGATGAGCATGTCATCTACATACACCTCCATATTTCTCCTGATCTGTTTGCTGAACATTCTTTTTGCTAACCTCTAGTAGGTTACTCCTGCGTTCTTCAGACTGAAGGGCATTACCTTCTAGCAGTAGAGCCATTGACTCGTGATGAAAACGGTTTTCTCCTGGTTTTCTTCAGCCATCTTTATTTGATTATGTCCGGAGAATGCATCCATGAACGTCAGCAGTTTATGCCCTGTTGTGGAATCCACGAGCTGGTCTACTCTGGGTAGAGGGAAGCTATCTTTTGGGCAAGTTTATTTTACTGTACTGCTGAGTTATTTTTGCTGGAGAAATATTTTTACGACTGGGTTATCTTTCTGCAGAAATATTTTTATAGCTGGGTCACTCTTTTTTGCAAAAGTACTTTACAACTGGGTTATTTTCTGCAGAAGCACTCTACCGCTGGGTTATTTTTCTATAGAAATATTTTTACGATTGGGTTACTCTTTTCTGCAGAAGTGCTTTACCTCTGGGCTATTTTCTGCAAAAAACACTTCATTGCTGGGCTATTTCACACAGTATGCTTTTCAACTGCACTAACGCGTCTACTGTAGGGATTGTTTATTGGCCATTCTTGTAAGTCCGAATCTAGGCCCGAGGCATAAAAATACTGTGAATTATTTGGATCTTCACCAATAGCCTTTGGGCAGTACATCGGGCCCATCGTTGAGTTTCGGTTTAGGCCCCCGACCCAACATAAATCTCATTTGTTAGAAAGGAAAACTTTTCGCCCCTCGACAACGGTCTTTGGCAATGTCATATCAAGTATGGCTTTTACCTTTTTTGGGCTTGCCTCTATCTCCCTTTAGGACACCATGAATCTCAAAAACTTCCCCGAGGCTACTCCGAAAGCACATTTACTAGAATTCAACTTCATCTAGTACTGCTTGAGCATGGCGAATGTTTCACTGAGGTCATCTAGGTGAACAAGCTCGTCTTTGTTCTTGACGAGCATGTCATCTACATACACCTCCATATTTCTCCTGATCTGTTTGCTGAACATTCTGTTTACTAACCTCTAGTAGGTTACTCTTGCGTTCTTCAGACCGAAGGGCATTACCTTATAGCAGTAGAGCCATTGACTCATGATGAAAACGGTTTTCTCCTAGTTTTCTTTAGCCATCTTTATTTGATTGTATCCAGAGAATGCATCCATGAACGTCAGCAGTTTATGCCCTGCTTGGAATTCATGAGCTGGTCTACTCTGGGTAGAGGGAAGCAATCTTTTGGGCAAGTTTATTTTACTATACTGCTGAGTTATTTTTGCTGGAGAAATATTTTTACAGCTGGGTTATCTTTTTGCAGAAATATTTTTACAGCTGGGTTATTCTTTTTTGCAGAAGTACTTTACAACTGGGTTATTTTCTGTAACCGTTGGGATATTTTGCTACAGAAATATTTTTACGGTTGGGTTACTCTTTTCTGCAGAAGTGTTTTACCTCTGGACTATTTTCTGCAAAAAACACTTCATTGCTGGGCTATTTCACACAGTATGCTTTTCAACTACACTAACGCGTCTACTGTAGGGATTGTTTATTGGCCATTCTTGTAAGTCCAAATCTAGGCCCGAGGCATAAAAATACTGTGAATTATTTGGATCTTCGCCGATAGCCTTTGGGCCGTACATCGGGCCCATCGTTGAGTTTCAGTTTAGGCCCCTGACCCAACATAAATCTCATTTGTCAGAAAGAAAAACTTTTCACCCCTCGACAACGGTCTTTGGTGATGTCATGTCAAGTATGGCTTTTACCTTTTTTGGGCTTGCCTTTATCTCCCTTTGGGACACCATGAATCCTAAAAACTTCCCCGAGGCTACTCCGAAAGCACATTTACTGGAATTCAACTTCATCTAGTACTGCCTAAGCATGGCGAATGTTTCACTGAGGTCGTCTAGGTGAACAAGCTCGTCTTTGCTCTTGACGCGCATATCATCTACATACACCTCCATATTTCTCCTGATCTGTTTACTAACCTCTAGTAGGTTACTCTTGCGTTCTTCAGACCGAAGGGCATTACCTTGTAGCAGTAGAGCCATTGACTCGTGATGAAAATGGTTTTCTCCTGGTTTTCTTTAGCCATCTTTATTTGATTGTATCCAGAGAATGCATCCATGAACGTCAGCAGTTTATGCCCTACTGTGGAATCCACGAGCTGGTCTACTCTGGGTAGAGGGAAGCTGTCTTTTGCCCTGCTGTGGAATCCATGAATGTCGTCCCTATTCTGGTCGTCTTAGCTGCATCTCCTTTGACTAGCTTTACTGTCTCCTGGGCTTCCACTTTATCTTCTTGCTACTCCTTGATCATCCATGTATGGTTTTATTTTGCAGCTAGCACAACCTGATAGCATTCCCTGGCCAGTACTTGATCTCCCTTCACTTCTCTGACACCATTTTCTGTTGGGAACTTCACATTCAAGCAATAGGTGGATGTGGCTGCTTTCTAACGGTTGAGTATAGGCCTTCCTATGATCATATTATACAACGAAGGGCAGTCAACCACCAGGAAGTCCAATTGATGAGTTAATTGCCTCGGGTGAGTCTCTACTGTGACCATCAAATGGGCGCAACCTTTCTGGGTTTAGCTTTAGCTGCTGAAAAGTGGAGGGGTAGATAATATCTACAAAGCTGCCATTGTCCACAAGGATTCTCTTGGTGTTGAATCCTTCTATCGTGAGTATTATGACCAAGGGGTCATCATGAGGCTATTTCACTCCCTTAGCGTCTTCCTCTGAGAAAAACATGTCTCAGTCCGTCCGTCTCTACTTAAACGGGGGTATTCGGTGGACATTGTTCACCTACCTTTGACACACCTTCTTAAGAGATCGGAATGAACCACCTGTGGATGGTCATCTTGTGATCGTCTTTATCTCTCCTATCACATTTGGCGGTCGTTGGGGTGTGTGATCCTTGTCCTTTGGTGTAGATTCTACTGGATTCTACTATATTCTCCCTTTTTCATAAACTTCTCCAGTTTCCCTTTTCATATAAGTTCCTCTATCTGCTCCTTTAGGTCTCTGCAATCCTCGGTGTAGTGGCCATAATCCTTGTGGAATTGACAATACTTCTTTTTGTCATGCACTTGGGGTGATGAATGTAATGGCCTTGGCCATTTGAGGTAGTGCTCATCCTTAATCAAGGCCAAAATTTTGTCAACAGGCATAACTAAAGGAGTGAATTTTACTGTTCTAGGAGTTTTTTCGTCCTTTCTTTTACTCCCTTCTCTGGACTGACGATCTTGTCGCTCTCTTTTTCATCCTTTGTGACCGTCTTCCTTTAGTCCTTTGTCCTTGGTTTTTTTCATGTCCTTTATCACGGCTAGAGCATCTTCAACATTCATGTACTTTTGCGCCTTCAGGAGCATTTTTGCCATCGTCTTAGGAGGATTCTTTGCAAGTGAAACCATGAACTCTCTAGACTTCAATCCAGCTTTAAAGGTTGTTAACTGCACCTTGTCATCAACTTCATCTACTTCCAAAGTCTCGTAGGTAAAGCTCTTCACGCATGATCTCAGGGTCTCTTTCTCTCCCTGCTTGATGGTGAGTAAATGGTCTGCTGGCCTCTTCAAGTGTTGCCCCCCCACGAAGTGGCGTAAGAAGGAACTACTTAGCTGGTTGAAGTTATCAATGGACGAGGCAGGTAGGTTCGTGAACCATTCCCTCGCAGCCCCTTTGAGAGTAGTAGGGAAAGAGTGGCACATTATCTCGTCGAGGGGTTGTTGGAGACCCAACATTGTCTTGAAAGTGTTGAGATGGTCCAAGGGATCCTTAAGCCCGTTGAACTGTTCGAGTTGAGGTAGGCGAAACTTCGATGGTACTGGGTACTCAAGAACGGCTGTCGTGAAGGGGGAATCTGTGGTTCTGACCATCCTATCCATACCCTGATCTATTTTTTCTTTAATAGCATTCCTTAACTCATCCATTTCCTTCCTCATTTTTCGAAGAATTTCTGAGCTAGGTTCATCTGGAATGGTGGGCCTTTGATAACTTCGCCTCTGGCTATCCCCTTCGTCTTCTTGATTTTCTCTAGATCGGTTGGTTTCCTGTTGAAGTCGCTGCCTCATCTCCTGGTTTTGTCTGGTGAGTTCTTCCACGATAGCTGTGAGTGCTTGGATTTACAGGGCCAGTGTCGCAAGGTCTGAGTTAGGCTCCATCTGGATTGTTTGAGAATGGTTGGAACTGTATTCTCGAACCTTAGTATGAAAATGTCGTCCCTACAGACGGCGCCAAACTGATGACGTCTATTCGTTAGTTGAGTACGTTCGTCCAGATGATGCCAAGACCTTGTCGCTGTTTCTGCAAAATGGGACAGACTTCTCTAAATGTGGACATCAGTGTGGCGCCAACCACAACGTCTTCGATGCTTAAGTTAGCGACTAGCAATTCTTTTAGAATAAAATGAGAAGTGTAAAAGTATGTCCTCTTGTTAGAGTTGTGTACCTTCTGTGCTTCTAATGACCGTATATATATATATATATATATATATATATATATATATATATATATATATATAGTCTTTGGGGTTTCTAGCCGTTGGGACCTTGATTATGGTTTTAATGCTCTTCTTGTAACGCCCCAAGGTTCATGATTATGGAATTCAATGAGATTCCAATGGTCTGCCATCTGATTGGTAACTGTCTGAGGTATTAAATGCTCTTTATTATTGATTTGCTTATGCTCGTCCAAACTTTGTTGAGGTGGACGAATGTGGTGTCGTCTATAGAACGTGAGTTTGCTAGTCCCGTCATCTATAGAAATACCTATTGCTTGTATTAAGTGTAGGAAATATGGACACTATGTTACATAATGCTGAAAAAGAGAAAAGGCTAAGAAAGAAAAGGATAAAAAAGAAAAGACAAAAATAAAACAAGATGGAATAAAAATAAAACTAGTAACTCTACAAGACTTAATGACAGAAGCAAAAATAATGAAGCAAGAAATTAAAGAAGATGATTCAACGGACATAGATGAACAAAATATTGCAGAAATAATAAATCTAAAAGAACTTTCTAAACCCATGATAGACCCCCCCCCCATCAGAAAAAGATGATAGCAATAGACAAAATTTCTTGAGTTTAATTGATAAAGTAATTTTTCAAAAATGGCATACAGAAATCACTTTAGTAATAAATAAAGAGTTCTCTTTGACAAAAATTGCTTTAATAGATTCAGGTGTTGACATAAATTGTATACAAGAAGGACTAATACCTTTAAAGTATTATGAAAAATCATCTGAAAGATTAACTCAGGCTAATGGAGAAAAGCTCTTAATTAATTGTAAAATTAATGTGCTAATTTTTAGATTCACCTCACCCCTAATCCTGACAGAAATTCGTTCCTTTAATAAAGTCACTATTTTAAAAGATATTAATATAAAAGGAATCTATAGAACAAATGATGACCAATTGACAAATAGTGACATAAAGAAGTTTAGATAGGATATAGAGATAGAAATAGGAATTTCTTCTCATCCTCCCACTACTTTGCATAGGCACCGATATATAGTCTAGACACCTAGTGTACAAGAATTTAGTGGAAAACATGCAAAAGATAGAATTATGATTACAATTTCTTTTAGTCAATATGTATGGACTGACAGTGTGAAAGAGGTACCAAACAAAATTATAACAAAGGACATATTTATACCCTTTATGCTACATCAAATGCTCATATAACAGATGTTTTAATAATAGAAGTCTTGACGGATTCTCCTTCACTAATCATTAAAGAAAATATTAATTATGGTAATTTCTTGAACAAAGACAGATTTAATTTCTTAACAGTTAATCCTGAGTCCTTGACAGATTTTCCCCAGACTATTATAGTGGTTAATGAAAGACTTTATGGAGAAGCTTTATTTCACATATTCTTGTAGAATGAGAGATATTGACAGACTTTATCATGACTACTCTTATACCGCTACTCAGTGAGAGCACAAAGTTGTAAAGCTTTGTCATTATTAATTGTATTACCTGCTAATGTACTCCAATTATTTGTATTGTTGTAGTTATAATTATAATTATCCATATCACTGTCAGAGTCAGAATCTGTTTCATGATCCATATTAGCATTTAACCAATTATTGTCTACATCTCTCAAGCTATAACCTTCATCATAATCTATATCACCATAGTCCATGTTTCTAATTAGTGTGTGCCTATCCTAAGTGTAAACAAGCAAACAGGTGATGATATTGTAATATAGTTAAGGAAAAAGAAAAAAGCTCTTATAATAGCTCTTTCTCTCTCCCTTAGAAAGAATCCTGTAAACCTTCCCCTCTTGTAATCTTGTAACCCTTCCCTTCAAACAGAACTTTGTAAACTTTCAGGCATATTTTATTTTGTAATCTTGTAACTCTTCAGACAGTGTTTTATTTTCAAGCTTGTGCTATATGTTGGTGCCTATGCCAAAAAGTAGTAGGAAGATTAGAGCAAATTTCTGCCTCAATCAGTTGTCTAAACAATTTTATTTTATGATTTAATATGGGGTCTGTCAATTGATCAGCAATTCTTTCATATATTATTTCTGACTTTGAAGATTCCAAATGTCTATTTTTCCTATCAATTCTTCCTCTATCAATTTCCTTTATTATAGAAGTATTAGCGAGTGAATAATTTTCTTTTGGGATAGGCGGTAAAATGAATTTAAAAAGTATGTCTTTTCCTAGCACATTAGTTTTAATCCCTTCTTCTGTTGTTAAAAAGGGGTAAAGTAAAGCCATAAAGGGATTGCCTAAAATGATTTTTTCTCTAATGTTCTCAATATCAAAGTCAAAAACACTTAAAATAGCTTGCCATCTAGCAAAACTTTGTTTAGAGACAAGATTTTGAACATCTTTTGGTAAAACTTCTTTAGCACTTTTACAATCAACTCTAATTAAAAACTTTTGATTAAAAAGATCATTTTGAAATTTTGAAACACATAATATAATAGATAAAATTTCTTTTTTAATAGTGTTGTAATTCTGTTGGGTAGCTGACCAAGAGCCAGAATGGAATCTAACAATTTGATCTTTAGCATCACCTTTTGCTAAAGAACAAATTGAGTACATTCTGTCTTGACACAAACAGGCAGATAGACATGCCAAGCAAGATAGAATACTCCCCTAGGCAGACAAATGTAACAAATCACTATTCATCTACGACAGACCACTATTTGCTAGCACGTGTGAATAGCTTCAAGACAAATCCAAGACAGTCCAGACAGATACAGACAGATGTTCATAAGTCACTATTATTTACAAGCATGCATGAAAAGAGATCTGATAGATCCCCAGATAGACTACTAATCGTCAGTAGCAATTTCTATAATATTCTACAAGTTTCCACCGACAGATTAACTTGACTTAGCTTTACTTACTCAGGTTACTTTGGAGACTTACCATCCATAAAAGAAACGAACTCCAAAGATAGAGAACAAGTTTTTGTAGAAAAGGATGCTATATCACTGTCAGATATGAGAGAGAGGGGAATATATAGAGATGTATGTCATGTCATGTCATGCTTGGGGTTGTTTTCGGGAAAGTTGGATTCTTTTATTAAAGCTGAACATGGATTGAAGTGAAAGTGTTCTGAATATGGAGTCATTTATATGGCTACAGAATACCCCATAGTCCACTGGTCAAGAAAAGATGATGCACCAAATATTGATTTCGTGACTATGGGTTATGTGTGTCATCTGTCAACTGAGGGAGTGGGGGGTATTTTTCGTCCTCTTTAAAAATGATTTTCACTTGTACAAATCATTGCCTGTCTATATATTTTTTAAAGTAAAATGGTTTAGTCCAGTTATATACCACATCGGCCTTTCGTTAAGCCAGATAGGACATAAACTAACATATATAAATGAAAAGATGAAAAATAGTACGTTTTACAAAGTTTATGAACCAAAAAAGAACTTTTGAAAGTTTAGAGACGACAAACAAACTTTTATGAAAGTTTAGAACCAAAAATATATTTTGAGAGAGAGAGAGAGAGAGAGATGTTGGGGATATTACACAAAGTAATAATGGAAGAACAAGGTTAACACAAAAGACAAACAAAAAATAGAAAACTTGGAAGCAGTATATCGTTTTCCTTAGACAATATTTGCCCCCCACACTATTGTTGCTAAAGGGTTATCGCAAATTTATCCTCAAGATACAGCTAAGATGTTGGGTTCTACAGATAGCAATTCTGGAGAATAAACATAGGATTTTTTGTGTTTCTCTCTAACTTACTATTTTTTTTCGAGTGAACATAAACCTCTATTTATACCCATAGGGTTATGTTTCATCAAAAGGCACGTATGGAGAGTTAAAATATTTCATAAAAACATTAACAAGGCTTGAAACCTCTTCAACCTTTCTAAACAGTCACCAGAAAGTTCTGTAGAAAATCTTGTTTCATAATTTTCGATTGGTCGAATAGGAATTGCACAATGATCGAGACATACAGAAACTCCATGATTTTTTCTTTACCATTTTCAATCAATTGAGCCAAAGCTTCGACTGATCGAAAATACTAATTTTCGAATTTTCACTTAGAAAATTCTAGAATTTGAATTTTCTCTTTATGAAACCATATTCTCCAAACTCAAACATTAATATTATAACTTATCCTTGTATATACCTATATACACAACAAGAGAGAGATATCAAGATTGAGAAAGAGGAAGTGTTTTTGGCAGCTTTAGGCCAATACTCAGCGGCTGGACCTCTCTCTCTCTCTCTCTCTCTCTCTCTCTCTCTCTCTCTCTCTCTCTCTCTCTCTCTCTCTCTCTCTCTCTCTCTCTCTCTCTCTGTGTGTGTGTGTGTGTGTGTGTGTGTGTGTGTGTAAAAATTGAATAAAGTAGAAAAGGAAACAAAAAATATTAAAGGTCCATGCAACTTGATTGAGGGCCTTACATTCACTCCTTTACCAATCTCACTTATAAACCATTTCTGTCATCCAGAAACTAATTTCTTCACCATATTCTACTTCGGGACACTATTCTCTCTCTCTCTCTCTCTCTCTCTCTCTCACACACACACACAAAATTCATAGCTTCTAGCAACAACCTTCCTGACCAGTAACATTTAATAAACTTGATTTCCTTTTTTCTTAAACAATCTTATGTTTTTTTTAGAGTGTAATAATATTGGTTATAATCTGATTTTTCTTTCACTTCAATAACCCATATGGTGAGTTTCACGAAATTTTAGTAATAAGTGCAAACCAAATATAGCCTTATTTTGAGACAAGGAAAAGATGGTAATCCAACTTTAAACATGTGTTCTTATTCATATAACTCAAGGAAATTACTTATTCTGCATTTTCAATTGTGAGAAAATGTATGTAATTTTCTATGTAACGCATGCTAAATTTTTAGTATGATTTTCATGAAAATTGAAACCATTTTGGATCTTTTTGATTAACCATAACATTAAGGATCACACATCAAAATTGATTAAGAAAATTAATTGATTTTCGTAAATTATGTATGCTATTTTTATATTCGGGTCTAATTGCTTTTAAAGTATTTGTCATATTCAGTCCCACTTCACAAGTAAATTATATTATAGCCTTAATCGGTCCTATTGCTAAAATATTCCAATGACTTTTATAAAAGCCCTCCCTCACTCTTTTTCCTGTGCTCGGCTTTATTCCTTAAGCACGTCCTCTACCTGGAGCTAGTCTCCCCCTTTATTCCTCCCATCAGGGCCATCACTCTAAGCTTATCACCCATTTCTCATAATAGAAGACCCTCTTGATAAAGCCCTAAAAGATGGGCCATTGGAAACAACTAAGGGTCTGTTTGTTTTAGCATAAAATGTGCGTGTGTCCCGACTGGCCTTTGTATTGCTTGGGCATTGAAATTAGCTTTGACATGCTCGGACAAGTCTATATATTCAAGCAGGCTGCTTAATGAGTCACCAAACCCATGTGATGGTATTTTTATTTGGAGGTTCTCGTGTGAGGAGTTGACTGTTGTACCCACTACCCATGTGCTTTTCTGGTGACTTTCAACTTTCAAGGTGATTTTGTTTTTTAAAATTTCTCAGGAATTTAGTAGAAAAGAAATGTTATTTTAGCTGGTTTTGACTTTTGTGGGTTCTTGACTTATACTGGTTCTTGTCGTAGGAAGTCTGTAGTTTTTGTGTGTAAATCCTTTTTGGGTTGTTTATTATAATTCATTCATGTTGAATGCTATCCTCTGAAAGTCATTGTTGGGCTAGATCTCTGTTTGCTCCTACTATCAAGTTTCCTCTGAAAATATCTAGGTTTTATTTTTATTATAGTTTTTATTTTTAAGTACCATTACTAAATATATATTTATCTACTTAAGCTATTTTGACTGTTTTAAGTAACTGAGGTTTAGTACTATGCAGGATCCTTCTCGTGCTTGCTATGGACCAAAGCATGGATAATAGAAAATTAATGAGGAAATTACTGGAATTAACAAAGATGAGTTGGAGCTTCAAGTTGTTAGTTGCATATGCTTTAATTTTTTCCTTTGTTTGGAGCTTCGAGCAGAATGACACGGATAAGGATATTCCCATTTTAGGATTGGATATCCTTATCCAATCCAAACGGAGCATAATGACAAGTTGCTACAGTAGATTCTTAAGGTAGAATACTACTGTAGCTTGATTGTATATTTTTTTACAATTGGCATGCTGGGTGTTGAGACGTTTTGTGCTTTGATGGTAAAATATATTTACATTTGGCGTATGACAGTCCGGATATGAATGCTTTTATGATGTGATACCATACCACCAAACTTTGCTTTTGAAGTGTGTGGTTTTTAACTTGTAAACATATACTCACTCACAAGGGTTAGAGGTAATAGCAGAGCTAATGACTTATGAAAATCATAAAGAGAGGAAGGAGATTCCATGCAAATCAAACTTGTCTACTGAGAGAAAGAACTCCAGTTAGAAAATATGGAATGGAGAGAGACACGTGTGACGGATAAGCTAGCATAACCTTATCCGTTCTAAGGTCAGGCTCTTAAACTTATTTGGTTAAACATTTTACTGACCTTTATCTAGAATGGGGATATCCTTATCCAATCCAAACCAAATGAACCTCAGCCCCATTTGGATCCAATCCATAGCAATCAACCCAAAATGTTAATAGGATTAGGTATCCTTAACCAATCCAAACCAAACGCCCTTCTCTCTTTCTCTCTCTCTCTCTCGATTTCTCAATCTCTCTCTCTTTCTCTCAGTTATCAGGATGGGGATTTAGGTGGGTGGTGTTTGTTTTTTGTTCTTCAGATGAGGGTAATGTGTTTGGGATTTTTTTTTAATTTCTAGATTTTCCTTTTTCTTTTGTTTTTAATTAACATTTTTTAATTTAATTAAGAAATATTTATTAAAATAAAAATTCAATATTAAAATCATGCCAAAATTTTTTGGGGGCCTACGGCTGCAACAAATGACACTCAAACATTTCTTCCCATCATTCTTCCAACCATTCTTCTCATTTTCTTGACTCTTCTTGTTCACAATAATTATTCATCTTACCTTTACATTATCTCTAACTCTTCATCTTCCTATTTTTTACTCTTTTTCTCTCCATCTTCTTTTTTTCATTTCCTTTTACTTCCTTTGCACCTTTCTACTCATTCTATGATCTTTTTACCAAAAAAAATTACATGATTTCTCTCTCTCTCTCTCTCTCCCTCATATTTTTTTGGTGAATTTATTTATTGCCACATTTGTGGTAAATTTCGTATTCTTTTTTGTAGCTTTGTTTTAGGTTAATACCTTTCAATGTTTTGATTCCCTGACAGAGACCCTCTCTCTTATCAATCTTGTTTGAATTTGGTTTGGTTAATCTAGTTATTTTGGAAGTGAGAATATGATTTTATATCATAACACACTCATCTTGGCTATATATTTTTGTTTACCAATTTTTTGAGTAATTGATTATTATAAATTCTACTATAACTGATGCTTTAATCTCATTTTAATTTCGGTTTGTTATAAATTTTTGAGACAACTTTTCTAGGTTTAGGAAATTAAGGATAAAAAGTTTGAATGTTGAAGTGATTGCTTTTTTTTTTTTCTTTTTCTTTTTGATTTTAAACGGTGATTTTATTGGGTCTGGGTTTCTAAAAATGTTTGTTTCTTAGTTTTTTACTTGATATATAAATTTTTAATATGCAATACTATGTTTTTTGAATATAGAGTGAGAATGTTTGTATTGGAGAAAATTTGTCAATTTCTAATGTATTTTATTATGCTCAAAATTATGTAAATAAATGTTGTTTAGGAATGAACATTTTCTCTACCTTACCTTTTTGAAAATTTATTGAGATGGTTTGTTTTCCTTTTGATCTTCATAATAGATTTATGTATTAAAAAAATGGTCATGCTAACGAGTGCCCTTAAGGCACTGATTAACAATCTATTTTAACACAATTTTTATGAGAAATGAAAAAAGCTATCAAAACATTAATTGATTTTTTTTTTTTCCCATAAAAATTTTCTTTAAATGGATTATTAACTAATACCCTAAAGGCATCGGTTAGCATTTCCCATAAAAAAATTATAGTATTTACATATGTATTAACTTTAAGAAAAAAAATTTCTGCCTCTCGCACAGGTTAAAGACTATACATAAAAGCAGAAACTGGGAGAATGCAAATCCTTAATCATCTTTCGTTATGACAAGGGGCATATCTAATGTTTCTTAGATCTGCCAATTGAAATCATTAACGCATACTTGACCCAATGTAATGTCTGGCTCTAATTAAACATAACCTAACTCTAATAAACATCTTAACAAAGTTAACTTATAAGGAAAAAAGAAAAATCTAGTCCGCGAGTTTGTCAGAATTATAGAAAAACTTCAATTCTTTTCCCTTAACGAAAATTTATTTAATCTGTTGAACCATTTTTAATCAATTTGGTTCATTGTGATATGCTCTTAATGTAATGCACATTACAATAATGTGATATTAAGGTTTTTGGTTTTTTATAATTTTTTCTAACATTATTATAATCTAAAATTGTAAAATATATCACATTACCTTAATCTCATTACTTTTTTAAATAATGAAATGTTGTATTCTTATATTGAGATTACATTAATGCAAGATTACAATAATGTAATAATTAATATTACGATGTAATTTAACATCATAGTGAACCAAACGTCTTCTAAAAGGTATTTTGTAAACATCATTACTCAACAATTACTTTAGAAGAGAGATTCCAGGTAATCCAAATTAAATACTGTAAATATTTTATTTTGCTATATAAATTAATTGTGCTAATATAATTAAGTTGATGTTTTGCTATTAGTTGTTTAGACCATAGTTGTCAGTATTGTACAATACGCGATACATATCGTATGATATGTATCGTATCGTGTGTAAAAAGTTTCGTATAGTATCGGCGTATCATAAGTGCTCATGAATTGTACGATATAGTGTATGTTTCGGATGAATTGTATCGTATCGAATTGTAAAATTGTAAGTATCGTACGATATATAGACAAATGTTGTAAAATGATTTTTTTTTTTTTGTTAAAATTTGTACTTTTATTTGAATCTAACAAGTTGTTAGACTTGTTTTTAATACAAAATGATTAGGTTACTTAATTTGGCCTAATAAAATAACATATTTATAAGTTTCCCTTTCTTTCTCCCATAAATTTTGGACTACACAGTACACACTTTCACTTCACTTTAATATTTGCAAATTTAATTTCTATACTATGAATAAGATATTAATTGACAATATAATTATTTTTTATTTTTGTCATTATTGTTATAAGTCCAAGAAACTAAAATGCCAAGAAGAAATATATATTTTTAATTATTAAAATAAAAAGATCAAGAAGGGATAGTAAATGTTAATGATGATGAATAAAATTTTAATGAAGAAATAAGTTTGCAAAATGATAAATATGATGATAGCATTGACTTAGATGGGGTTTATTAGGCAATATGATGAAAATAAATTATCATTTTTGGGTCATTTATAATATATTATCACTTTTGAATTTAAGTAATTTGAATATGTATGTTATAAACATATGCTAGTTTGATTTATTTAGTTAGCTTGTTAAATATTATTACATAAGTGATGAATAAATTAGTGATTAGTTGAATATATTTAAAAATTCTAATGAATATACCATTTATATATGTATATTTATAATTTTTTATAAATTTTATCAAGTGTTTGTGTATCTTACAATGTACAATATGATACAATTCACGATACAAAAAAATAAAAAATCGATTCATGATACAATTCACGTTTTGACAACTATGGTCTAGACTACTGATAATCAAAAGATAGGCTACCTCATGTGCAGATATTGCCTTTTCTACATCCTGATGACAAACATCAAACACCAGCAGAAATTAATATGATAATCTGCAAAATTTCCAAATTGGAATAAGGATCCTCAAGCTTATGATGTTGTCAAACAATACATGGTCCATGGTCATTGCAGCTCTATAAATTCGAACACAAGTTGTATGGTTGATAACAAATAAATGTCGTGTAAGAAAAAAGATCATACTTGAAATGTATCAACTATATTAATATTAGATCAATCTGAAAGTACAACAAATGAAACGAGAAAAAAAAGGGTTTGTATCTGCTTCAACGTGCGGTTTGCAACAACCGCCAGGAATGTTTTCAATTGACAAAGGAAGGTTGGTAACTTAACCTTCATCTTTCTGATTACACTTTAAAATGAGGAGAAGAAATGGGCTGGCAACCAAACAATGTAATCTATATATATCTAAAAAGGTAAATACTCTCTCTTTCTTCAATTTTGTCTCTCTTGGTGATTTTTTTTATATTATTTAAACCACTTTTTTTTTTCTGGTTCTTTTTGTTATTGTTAATTTAATGGTCTCATCATATTTGTTTATCTTTTTGGTAAATTTGTATCGACTTTTATGCATATTTAGGTAGTTTGGTATATTTCAATTTCTGATTACAATTTTTTTATCCCATTGGTTTAATTTGATTTGGGTTACTAATTAGTTTTTTTTGCAAGTTAGAGTTTGATTTTTTATAGTGATCAACTTTAATGTTAAACTATGAGACTTTACTAATTTTTGTTTTTTTAGGAGAAAGTATTGGAAATTTTATTAATGTAAGCCTATTAAATCGGCCTATAAAATAGAATGTATTTATGGTGGAACATCCTCCATTGACATTAAAAAATCTAGAATGCCTATTGCATATCTAACCACACTATATGCTACTTGATTACCCTCTCTCTTGGTGTAAGAGTATAGTAATTCATCAAAGTTATGAGACATCACCCTAACATCCTCTAACAACAGACCAGTAGGAGATAAAGGTTTAATATTCTCCCTTGAGATTTTATCACTGCCAACGAGTCACCCTCTAAGATAGCTCGTTTAATGCTGATTTCTGAAGCGAATGAAAGAGCAATAGCTGCTGCCATTGTTTTAACCTCACGTCCGCTGTAAGCAGCTGGGAATTTCCTTGCACAAGAGGCATTGACATGCCCTTCATCATTCCTTGTAACCATGCCAGTCCGACTTGTTTTCCTTTGCAAACACCGCGCCGTCAAAATTTCTTTTTACTAAACCCGAAGAAGGTCTCCAACGCTTTTCTTCTATTCTGCTACTACCCTGTCTCACGTACCCCTCAGACACTATCTGTTGTGCCCTAAATTCCTGCCACCATGCTCTAGAAACCGAAGCTACCTGATGAAGTGTCGTAGCTGTTTGGTTTAAACGAACCTTGTTGCATTAATTCCAAACTGTCCAAACTGTGTGATAGCAAACAAATCCAAATTCTTTGCTTCTGAAATCATCCATGACAAGAACTCCTTAAAATCAATAAACCCGACTGTATTTCTAAAACGCCACAACTCCAAATCATTCCAAACCACATCCAACTCCGAGCAAGCCCACAACGCATGAAACAGGTCTTCGTTTGTAGCATGGCAGCGATCACACCGAGGATTGACGATTATAGTTCTTCTTAGAAGAGCTGTTTTGGTGGGCAGCGCATTTCGACAAGCCCTCCACATGAGATTCTTCACTTTTTGTGGTACATTCATTGAGCACTGCCTCTTCCATAATTGCTTCTCTCGGTCTGGTTGGGCTTGTGATCGAGCTGAAAGTTCAGCCTCTTCTTTAAGAAATCTATATCTCGATTTGCAGGTATAAACTCCGTCGCTCGAGTGTGGCCAATATAACTTATCCTTTGATGCAGCAGGGCTCAAGGGAATTCTTTTTATAATTTTTGCATCCTCTAGAACAAACAGCCCGTCCACCAATTCTGGAATCCACTCCCTTTTAATGGGATCAATCAGAGAGTCCACACATGAATTTGCAAAATCCTCTAAGGGACATTCTGGAAGTTGAGATGGATGCTTCTTAGGTAGCCACAGACACTGCCAAATATTTATCCTCTGCCCATTGCTGACTCTCCACCTAGCTCCACTTAGAATTACATCCCTACCTCTAAGAATACTCCAAGCATATGAACCCAACCTTGAATCAGAAGCCTCCAAAATCAAAGTGTTTGGGAAATATCTAGCTTTAAAGACCTTGTAAAAGAGAGATGTTTCATTTTGCAATAGTCCATGCTTGCTTAGCCAATAGAGAGTCATTGTACAAAGCAAGATCTCTAAAGCCTATTCCACCCACTATTTTAGACTTTTTCATCTCTTCCCATCTAATCCAATGTATTTTCCTTCGGTCACCCCTTTATCCCCACCAAAATTTCTTCATTAGGCTTTCAATCTCGTTGCATAAACCAATTGAAATTTAAAACATCCCATGGTATACGTGGGAAAGGCTTCAATGATAGATTTAAGCAATGCTTCACTACCGGCTTGAGATAGTAATTTATCTTCTCACCCTTGTAGTTTCCTCCATACCCTCTCCTCAATATAGCTGAAGCTAGCTTTTTTCCCTCTTCCAACAAAGGAAGGTAGACTCAAATATCTTTCATACAACATGATTTTCGAAAGACCCAATGCTACTTTGATGTCATGCTTTACATCAGCTGATGTGTGCTTGCTAAAAAACAAAGTTGTTTTACTTCTATTCACTTTTTGTCCCGAAGCTCCTTCGTACATGTCTAAAATCTCCAACACCTTTCCACACCTCCATTGTAGCCCTGCAAAAGAGAAGACTATCATCTGTAAAGAGCAAATGTGTTAGTTTAGGGCCCCTCCTACAAAGAGAGTACCCATGTATTTCACCACTTCTTTCTGCTTGTTTGATCATTCCATTTAATCCCTCAACACAAAGAAGGAAAAACAAAGGGGGAAAGAGGGCCACTCTATCTAATCCCTCTTGTAGGGTGGATTATACCACACGACTCACCATTCACCAAGATAGAATATGTAATTGTCTTTACACACACCATGACAAGGTTTATTGATTTTTCATGAAAACTGATTTTCCTCATAATTTCTTCAAGGAAACACCATTCTACTCGATCATATGCTTTACTCATATCCAATTTTAAAGCCATGAACCTATAAGCACCTGATTTATATTTTTGTAAATTGTGTAAAGTTTCAAAAGTCAGAAGAATATTATCATAAATTAATCTGTCTTTGGTAAAGGCCGATTGGTGCTCAATTATGATGGCTAGGAGTAATTTTTTTAACCGGTTGGCTAATACCTTGGAAAAGATTTTATACAACACATTACATAGACTAATAGGGCAAAATTGGTGAGGGTGTTTAGGTGAATTTGTTTTAGGGATGAGAGATATAAATGTATGATTTAAGGGCGAAGGCACCTGAGTTCAGCCATTCTAAAATGGATGATGTGACATCTTGATTCACCGTACCCCAAAAGTGCTGGTAAAAAAGTGGGGGCATCCCATTTGGTCCAGATGCTTTGAGGGGCGCCATTTGTTGCAATGCAGCCATAACTTCACTCGTGTCAAAATCATGACTTAGGAACAAATTCATCTCTTTGGTGATGACACTTGGTACACATTCTAAGACAACTTGAGACACGGTCTGATTTGTTGAAGAAAAAAGGGAGTTATAATAATTTACCAGCACCGTTGTTATGTCCTCAGGTAGCTCTCTCCATACTCCATCCTCATCCCTAATTCCTTCAATCAAATTTTTCCTATATCTTTTCATAGCACAGTTATGAAAATATTTTGTGTTTCTGTCCCCTTGCCTTGCCCAAAGTAATCTTGATCTTTGCGCCCACATTGTTCCTTCTCTACCCAACAAAACCTCTATCTCCTTTTTTATATGTTTGACCTAATAGTTGTTCCCACTAGCCATTGCTGCATTCTCGTCTTTAGGGAGGATCTTTATCAAACATTCTAATTCCTTTTGAACACTCCCAAACAAATTTTTATTCCACCAATTTAGATCCTTCCCACACTTTTCGATTTTTGCTAAAACATTCCTTTCCACTTTAGCTTCACCGTATTTTGTCCAAGCTGCCTGAACAACTTCCTCACAACCCAGGTTTGACAACCACATCTCCTCAAAATGAAATATTCTCTTTTAAGGAGGTGGTTCCACACTTGAAAGCACAATATGTAATGGATAGTGATCCGATGAGTTGCACCTTAGATGATGAACTTTTGAACCTGGAAATTTTAAGAACCAACTATTGGTGGCCAAGCCTCTATCAAGTCTTTCCCAAATCAAACTCCCATTTTCGTAATGCCTACTCCAAGTAAATTTTGGACCCACAAATCCCAAATCCATAAATCCACATTCGTCTATAACATCCCTAAAAAGCTGCATTTGATTATGAGGCTGAATTGTTCCTTCCAACTTTTCTTCCTATTTGATTATCTCATTGAAATCACCATAACACAGCCACGGGGAATCAAAACATGAATTTAAATTCCTAAGTGCATCCCATGCTTCAGTCCTTCTAGCTATTTCAAGTTCACTATAGAAACCTATCAATCTCCATTTTGTTTCAGTATTTTTATCGATAATTGCATCAATATAATTTTTACTACTCCCCTCCACCTTCAGATTGATTGTAGCCTTCTAGTAGAGCACCAAACCATCACTTCTGCCCTCCCTTGGTCTCAACCACAAATGATCAAAATCAATACTTCTCTAAATAACCTCTAGCCTTGCTTCATTTGTTAGTGTCTTAGCCAAAAATATAATAGAGGGATCTTTTGCCCGAACTATTTCAACGAGCTCCCTCCCTGTACATAGGTTCCCAAGCCCACGACAATTTCAAGCTAAGCAACTCATTGTTGTTGGTAGGGCTGACTCTCAGCCTCTGCCAATCTACAGGGTATTGTATCATTATTATGAGAAGCCTGCTCACACTTTGAAGGCAACTCTGAATGATCCTTGTTTTCTGCTAAGTCTCTCCCTTTCCTTGTGATTTTTTCCTTTTGCACTGAACCTCTATCGTGGTTTGGCCTGTTGATACATGTCCATTTGGGGAGGATACGTCTAATCTCATTTGGTTTGGAAACCTTAGAAGAATTCTATTGCTCATGTTCCAAGTGGTTGTGCTGCGAATTCTCTTCATTAGAAATATCACGTGCCTTTAATTTATTAGTGTCTAAGTTAGGCAATCCAAACATACCAAACCTGATTAAATCCTCATCAATCTCCACTCGCACCATTTCAACCCCATTAGGAGTCTTTAAGCCCCTATCAATTTCAGAATTGATTGGAGATTTTATTCCCTTCTCAATTACGGATTCAGCTGTATTTGTATGGATAGGATCTGTTGCAGATAAAGTATTGTCTCCTATATTTACGTTATGCATTGATGGCGTATTAACCGACCTATTGTAACATTCGTCTTCCTCCTGACTCTGCACTGACTTAGTTGGTGCTCTTGGTTGCCGAGTTTTGTCCTTATCACCATCGGCCTTTGATTGAGTAGTCTTAATCGAATCAAAATTTGGTTTTTTTCTTGTGACGTAAAATCTAGGGACCTTGATAACAGTTTTCCTTTAGACTGCAAATGGAGGAGCTCGAAGGTTTGGTCCAAATTCTCTCTGATCAAACCTCAACATCCCCTCACTTTCTATCCATAGATCACAAGCCCTGTCATCATGTGTAAGGTAGCCACACTAGTAACAATTGTTTGGTAACCTTTCATATTTGAAAGACACCCACACATCTTTGTTCCCATTTAGAGAAATAAGGCGACCTCGGCACAAAGGTAGACCTAAATCAATGGAGACTTGAACCCTCATAAAATTACCACCATCATACACCTTAGTCTCCGAAGGCCGAACCACCTCTCCCACAACCCCACAAATTTTTTCAGCAGCTTCACGGCTCATAAATTGAGCTGGAAGTCCATGAACTTGCACCCAAAGAGTAGTCTTATTGAAGCTAATATCTTGTATCGGTGTATCGCTTTCATAGCGTTGGGACTACAAGATCTTTATCAAAACTCCAAGGCTCACTATTCAAAATTCTATTGACATCCTCCTTGTTATCAAATGTGAAGAGAATTTTGTTGTCATCAAAGGTTTGAATCTTGAAACCGTTCCGAGCTCTCCATAATGGTGTAAAAGTTCTAGCAATAACATCAATATTAAGAGCCCTTCTTGTCAGGAACTTTGCTGCTATAGAGAACTCTTTAACACTATCTTCATTAGAAAGACAACATCCTGGCCCTTCTCTCTCAGAGAATGTAAGTTTGTTCCAAGATTGTGTTAAATCATCCATAGCTGAAACAACTTTAGTGTTTCCCAAACCATTGGATGAGTGACATATTTTAGCTTTTACAATTGTATTTTAATTATTATTAATATTTTATAACAATGCATATAAAGAAATTTAATTATTAGATTTTGCTAATAATTGTTTATTAGCATAAATGCACTTTTTGTCCCTACATTTTGGGGTCATTTCTATTTTCGTCCCTACATTTTCATTTCACCACTTTTAGTCCCTAAATCAATTAGCGCATTCAATTTTGGTTCTTACCGTTACTCACTTAACAGAATTTGCTGACGTCGCTAACGGCACAGTAAAAAAATAATTAAAAAATCTATTTTGGCATTAAAAAATTGCCACGTCAGCATCTAAATAAAAAAAATTATTAATTTTAATTAAATAAACAAAATTAAAAACAAAAAATCATATTAATTGAGATCTAAAAGTGCTTGAACAAGAACAAAAAAAAAAAAAACCTAGATCTAAGAACACAAACCCAAAAATTAAAAAAAAAAAAAAAAAACAACAAACAACAAACAACCATTCAAGATCGTAAAAAACGCAGATCAAAAACCAGATCAAGCCCACCTGACACAGATCAAAAACCACATATCAAATCAAATCAAATAAAAAGTCTGTATGATAGTCAAGAAAATGAATAAATCTCTTTTATTCAGCTGAACCAACATTCATCATCTGCTTCCAATACCCAAGAATTCATTTTTCCATTTCTTTTCATTGTTCTTCGAAACCAAACAAAGCACAACTAGATCAACACAAAAAAAAAAATCATTCTTTCGAAAACTAAATAAACCCCAGCAATTAATTTTCTTTCTAGTCATTCTATTTCCCCAACAAACAAACAAAACAAAAGAAACTCAACAAAACCAAAACTTTAGCTAAAAAAGAAGAAACCCAGATCGGAAAGAAACCCAGAAGAAACTCAACAAAACGGATTTGCAGACGGAGACGCCTCTCTCCCCGTCGACCACCACCACGACCCAAACCCAAACCCAAACCCAGACCTGTAACAACCCGATCTCCCCACCTAAATCTTCTCAATCCTCTCACGCCCCGATTGGCGAAAACACCCATCTCTCAAAAACCTAGTCCCTTCCATGTCCCCATCCCATGTGTCCTCCGTCTTCTCTCTCAATCTCCATCAGCTCGATCCCCAAACTACTCTCTCTTTCTTCTATTGGATTACCCTTTGAGTCAGAATCCGATGTCGGTTCTTGCACTAGATGTCTGTCTTACGTGGCTTGACTCCGTTTTGACAGTTGTTAACGGCGTCGACGACTTCCTCCGTCGTCATTTTGACGGTTCTTGCACTGGATGTTCTTCCCACGCTTCGATTAGAGTCTCCGTCGCTCCTTCGCTCCAACAGTCCTTGCGTCACCCTCCTCCTCCTCTGCCGCCGGATCCGGATCCGGGGTTGGGTCGAGTGGCGTGGCGCGGACCTGGGCGATCCATTTAGGGAGATGGGTCGGAGGTTTTAGTGGGTTTAGGGAATGAGAGAGAGAGAGAGAGAGTCGGATCTGACTCAAAGGGAAATTGGTCGTGCATTGTGTTTTATATCTTTGGTCTATGTATTTTGTAGATCTGTGACTTTTTTATTTTGGGTGTTTCATGTTGGCATGTTCTTGATTTTGAGGAAGAACTACTGAGAAGAACATAATGTAATTTTTTTTTAATTTAATTAATTTAATTTCTTTTTTAAACAATCTGTTTTTAATTTTTTTTTTATGTAGTTAAAATATATAAATAATTTTTTTTAATTTATAAGCTTACGTGGCATTTTTAATATTATTTTATTGGCCACGTCAACATTTAATGTGCCAACAGTGGACGCTGTTTGCCACGTCAGCAATTTCTGTTAAGTGAGTAACGGTAAAGACCAAAATGAAACGCATTAATTGATTTATGGACTAAAAATGGTGAAATGAAAATGTAAGGACCAAAATAGAAATGACTCCAAAATGTAGGGACCAAAAGTGCATTTACGCCTTGTTTATTTGTTAATATGTTTTCGAAGGATGAAATTGCAATTTCTGCACCAAAAAAAAAACCTTAATAGATTATCAACAACAAATTGTTTTCCTAATTGGTCCAACTAATCATTGTTAAGTTCAATTAATTTTTTAGTTACGTTTTTTTGGTGTTTTGGATGGTAGGGTAGAAAAAATAGGATTTGGGAAAGTTTGTTTAAAATTATCAGAATAATATCTAAATTTCATATTCTTTTCAATGATTCACAAAATATTAGAAATAACTTCTATTAAAAATAAATATTTTCATTAACTTGCCTTTTGAATTTTTGAGAAAAAAAAGTATTGTTTTAATTTTGCCTTTACATATTCATCTACTTTAATCTAAGTAATTTAAAAGCTGAAGCATAGCAATTATTGTTGCTGAGCTCTTGTTACGCCACTTCATTGCCATGTCATTGGCCACAATAATTATTTTTATTTTTTATACAATATCTATATAAATAGATTATTGACTTTACATATCATCTTGAATGGTTTTAACATAACATATAATTTTGCCTTTACATATTCATCTACTTTAATTTAGAATTTATTTTTTATTTCTATTTTTTTACAAAAAAAAATATATAAATAGATTATTGATTTACATATTCATCTATTTTAATTTAGATGTTTATAACTAAATAATGAAATCAATGAAAAATCAAGAACCAAAAAAAAAATGTCTATACATATCTATATGCACCTACATCTTTATCATCTTTTTTTCTTTTTTTTTTTTGTGGCAATTCTTACTTTTCTCAACTTTTCATCTTCTACAATCATTGTCTTTTTAGTTCAATATTTAAACCCTCTAATAATTTTTTTAAAAATTTTCATTTGATTCCCTTTTATTTTTTCCTTTATATCTTCTTAAAATTCTACAGTTTCATTTTATTCAACCTTTCATCTACTTCCACCCTTCCTCTTCCATCTTAATTTTCATATAAATTTCTTGATAGTTCATTTCCATCTCTCCCTATTCCTTCCAAGTTGTCCACAACAAAAAGGTCAATTCTCTCTCTTTCTCCAATTTTGTGTTTCTTTTGGGTGATTTTTTTTAATTGTTTCAACCACTTTTTTTCTACTAATGGTTTTATTATTATTATTGTTGATTTAATTGTCACATCACATTTGTTTATCTGTTTGGTAAATTTGTATCGACTTTTATGCATATTTAGGTAGTTTGGTATATATTCCAATTTCTTATCACAATTTTTTTTTATCCCATTGGTTTAATTTGATTTGGGTTAATGATTAATTTTTTTGCAAGTTAGAGTTTGGTTTTTTATAGTGATCAATTTAGATGTTAAACTATGAGACTTTACTATTTTTTTCTTTTTTTTTTTGGGTGGACAAAGTACTCTTAATAATTGAATTAGAAGTTCGTTATAATGTCATTTATAATGTCTTTATAATGTCATTTAATAACTGAATTCGAAGTTCTTTATGATGACATATTTTAGCTTTTGCATTTGTATTTTAATTATTATTAATATTTTATATCAATGCATATAAAGAAATTTAACTATTAGATTTTTCCAATCATTGTTTATTTGATAATATGTTTTGGGAGAACGAAATTATGGTTTATGCGGAAAAAAAAAAAAAAAAAAACCTTAATAGATTATCAGCAACAAATTGTTCTCCTAATTGGTCCAATTAATCATTGTTAAGTTTAATTAAATTTTTGTTTACGTTTTTTAGTGTTTTGGATTGTAGGGTAGAAAAATATGGTTTGAGAAAGTTTGTTTAAAACTAAAAGAATAGTTTCCAAATTTTTATATTCTTTTTAGTGATTCACAAAATGTATTAAAAAATGAATATTTTTGTTAACTTGCCTTTTGAATTTTTGAGAAAAATTTTATTGTTTTCATTTTGATATGACAAAATTTATATTTATGATTTATAATTGTTCCTATATTAAATAAAAATATGATTGTTCAAATTTATATTAATGATTTATGATTGTTCTTATACTACATTTATGATTATTCCTATAATAAATAAAAATATGATTATGAAATACATTACTCTTTATTAAATTAGTCCAAATTTTAGAAAAATAAATTTAATTAGACCACCTTAAAAAAAATTATCACACGCAATGCGAGGGTTTGCGACTAGTTAATTATAAAACTCCAAACCATATCTCTATAGCCAGAAAAAAAAAATTAAAAAAAAAAAGAAGAAGGAAAAAGAAGGAAGAAGAAGAAGAAGAAAGACACAATATATCTTGCTTCAATTGTTTTCACCATTCTATGAAAGATTCTAAAGATCAGTGTGCAGAAGATGAGGAAAAAAATGAAAAAGTTGGGATTTTTTTGGGATGATTCTAGATTCTAGAGATTTCTTTTCACCCTTTGGAAAGTTAACGTTAGTGTTAACTATCTTTTTTTTTTCTTTTTTTTTGGTGGAGAAACAAAGACCTTAATTAAGAAAAATTGGCTAAAGTAGCCTGACAGAAATAAATTGTGGTGGAACATCCTCTATCCACACAATCAAATCAACAACAGTAATAGCATGCCTAACTAAAATATCAATAACCTTATTACCTTTTCTCCTAACATGAGAGTAAAGCAATTGAGAAAAACATCTAGAACTAAACTTGACATCTTCAATCAAAGGACCATACAAGTCGAGGGAGACTTTAGCAGAAGTTAACGCCTTCATAAGTACTATTGAATCACCTTCCAGAATAGCTTTAGAAACACCAACCTTGTTGATGCTTGACCTCGATCGATAGCGGAAAAACTGCCGCCGTTGTGCCTTCGTCTGACCACTCGCTGTTGTGACGCTCCTGCACGCACAGGGCCCTGTTGGAAGGCCCTTCTCGATAATGGTTTTGTGTGTTCATGCGGAGCTTCGAGTGCTCTCTCTATCTCAGTAGAGGAAGGTAGGTCTACCTTTGGTGTTATGGCAGGAATTTGGACCAAATTTTAAGGGATTACCAAAGGTGAGTGGAGTCGCCACCAATCATTGGGTTTTTCTAAGGTTGGTCATCTGTTTCTGGTTGATTTTATTATCAATCCTAGGCTAAGAAAAATGTCAATTTTCCTAATCTAAAGTGGATGGAAAAAAAATCTTGATTCTTGAGTCCAAAAGTTTGGTTACGTGTGGGGAAGGTGTTAAGCACCCCACAACGCCTGTCCAAGGATAGTCCTTTGTTTTGATAAAACCTTAATTTTTGGAGATTGGTAGTAAAAACATGATTTTGGCATTGGCTTTTGGGGCTTTGCATGCATGGGGCTTTGAGGTTTGGCTTTTGAATGGGTGTGGTCCCAATCTATGCTTTCCTAAGGCATTCAAGTGATATACCTGATTTCCACGTCAAAAACCCAGCGACAGGTCACCTTGCTTTCGTTGCGAAAATTAGGTATCACTTGCCTTAGGTGACATGGACTATGACATTCACACTAGAAAGGACGAGCAAATATATATATATATATATATATATATATATATATATATATATATACATACGTCATGCACAATGCAAGCACACAGAGTAGGAAAGTAAATGCCTATATCCCTAAAGCATGGCCCAAAATATAAGTACAGGAAAATAAACAGGGGTAGCCATACTCTAGAGATGAGAACGAATAGTACATGACATGATATACCTAATACAAACCGTCTACGAGAGAAAGGGAGGAGGAAGGAAAGGGGGTTTAAAAGAGTACATAACCAAAAGGAATAAACTATGCTCCTAAACCTATTGAACATAGCCGCTTGGCTCAAATCTATATGCTTGACTCTGCACCCTTTTTGCTTGCGCCTAAGAGGCCGTGCCCTAGCTCTAAGTGTCCTCGCTCTATTTACGTACATGCAAAGGTAAAGACAAGAAACCAACAGACAAGCAATGGAAGGGAAAAATGCAATGGACACAAGAGAGGCACATAGCAATAAGCATGATAGACATAGTAAGCATAGCATGTGACGGGAGACATGACAAGCAAAGATAAGTAGATAAACGAGAAAGCAAGCGAACAAGAAAGCAAACAAGCAAAAGGCAAAAAAAAGGTGGTGTCTGCAAGGGACAAATGTAGGTTTGGATAGAATGTCCATAGTTTCATTGTGTTGAAGTATGGACGACACACTAGCAAGCAAGACTCATGCATGGACATGTAAGCAAGTGTGTAAAGATGCATAGAAAGCCAATAGGTGATGCAAGCAAGCATCGCAAGAATATCATCGTACGGAGTAGAAAGGGGAAGGGTATGCACAAATCAACCGACATCATGGTGATACATCCCAAATGGTTACATCCAAACAAGGCCTCATGGGCATTGGATGTAACCACACAACCACAAACCAGCTTAGGGCGTCAAGCGTGGCTAAGCCTTGAACTAGAGAGGCTAACACAAGCAAGCAAACATAGACATGCAAATAGGATGATCCAAACCCTTTGATGTGGGCCAAGGTGTATGGACGATGACTAAGACCATGGGGTTGAGATTGGATTTAGACCAGTAGGCCAAAACGCAAGAAAGAAAGACAAAGTGACAAAAGGGCTACAATAGCACATGGCGTGACAAGCATAGCCTAGGTCTAGGCTAGGGGTGTCCACTGACCCGGAGCAACCGACCCGCCCGCCCGAACCCGCCCGAACCGAAGCTCCATGGGTGGATCCGCATCAGCCTATGGTCGGTCACGGGTTGCCAAAAGGAAAAAACCGAATATTTCTGCCGGATTCGGATTTCAAAAATTTTCACCCGTAAAATCCGAACCGACCGAAATATTTATATATAAAAAATATTTTATTAGATTTGAGATTTGACAACACCTTCAGAGACAAATTCTATACTCAAGAACCAAACTGTTTACACGCACGCAAAGAATGCCTGTACCCCGAGTCTCAAAGCAACTTTTTCTCACACACCATCCCAAGATCCATATCAACCGTCCATCTTAAATTAAAATTTAAAATCAATGGTCGTGATGAGAGAAGAACCGAGCTTGATAAGATTGATTAGGCATTACACAAAGGCAAGACAACAACCCATTTTAAATCAACGGTTAAAATCAAAGAGGAACAAGCCAATCTAACGGTGAGGGATAAATGGAAAAGATCCGATATCTAATCTCTCTAATCTCTATGCCTCTCGCTCTCAAGCCTCTCACAAGTCTCTTCATCAGCTTTTCACTTTTCACTTCGACTTCAAGCACAGACAAACGGTCATGGCTTTGGCTTCCCATTCACGCCTCCTCCCCTTTTCCCTCTTCCTCGTCTCTTCGATTCTCACTTCTTCAGCCTCTCGATTCTCGCTCTTTACATGGCTCTCTCAAGCTCTCTCAAACTCTCATAGTCTCACACTCTCTAAAGCCTAAACCGTTTCTCTAAGTCCAAAGTCTAAACCGTCTCACACTCTCTTCACCGAGTCAGTAAGGTAATTGTTCTCTCTCTGTTTCTTTTTTGTTAGTCTCGTTGGTTTGTTATGGAAATCATGTGTTAAAATCAAATAAACCCATAGATTCATACTATGAAACCGAAACTAAAAAAAACTTAGAAACCCTAACTATTTTACATTTGTTCTTTGTTCTTTTCTTTAATTAATTTTAATGGAAATCAAGTGTTAAAATCAAATAAACCCATAGATTAAACTAAAAAAAACTTAGAAACCCTAACTATTTTACATTTGTTCTTTGTTCTTTTCTTTAATTAATTTTAATGGAAATCAAGTGTTAAAATCAAATAAACCCATAGATTCATACTATGAAACCCAAACTAAAAAAAACTTAGAAACCCTAACTATTTTACATTTGTTCTTTGTTCTTTTCTTTAATTAATCTTAATCCTGTTTTAATTTATTCAGGATTGAAAGTTGACTCCAACTCTCCAAGTATCATTTTCTGCCCTCAAGTTTGAACCCACACACCCACGGCTTTAAGGAGCAGAGCTGTTTACACTTGAAGGAGCAGAGCTGGTATTCCCATCGCTGATTGAAGTAATTAGGATTAGAGAAATGGTATTTTTCTGTCCCGCTTAATCTATGTATGTTGGTTTTATTTGTGCAGTTTAGTAAAAGCTAGAACTTTCATAGATATTTGATAATGAGAATTGGTACAATACTGCACTCTATTCCAGTCTAGTTTATTGTCACGTTTTTTGTTTCCTATTTTTCTGCGTAATAAGTTATGTTAACTAGCATTGTTTTGCCATAGGAAGTAAAGTTTTCATACAATTATACATATCTAGGTTGATTACCGGTAAGAGGAATTATTTGTTGCTTCACTTTTTAAAAAGTGGTTTGATCAGCTCCGTCTTGATGTCCTAATATTATGCGCCGGTTTTGAATGTTGTTGCTATTGTTTTTTCTTGATAACTTAAAGGTGATTGTAGTCATGCTAAGATAATGAATGGAGAAGTAAAATAGGAAAAAGAAATTAGTGCTTAGATGGCTATGCTACAGATTGAATGGAAAGTGCATGTAGTAGAAAGGTTTTAGGAAAGACCCAGCCAAGGATTTCTATAAGATGCGGCCCTATACGAGGTTGCATTTGTAGAAAGTGGTCTTGATGACCTTGGTAGAATTGAAGGTATTGTTGAGTTCTACACTAGAGTGAGGAATTGAAACCCTAAACTATTTATATTTCCACTACTATAAAGAGGATACAAAATAAAACTAAAGATTTTAATGTTAAATTAGTAGCATTGGAAAAATAAAAGAAATTGTTATACTTCTTACTCTATAAATATCACATTCCATTAAGAATTTTAAATATTGAATGTATGAGCTAACTTCTATATGGGCAATACTCTCTTCTCTTTCGTTCAATGTTGGGTTTGTTACTTTGCCCATTACTCCCTTAATAAAAGAAGTAATACATGTCAGCTTACTCTTTTTGGGATGTCTTCGGATGTCAAACACTTTAAAATAAGGGTAAAAACCAGTTCCGGCTCCTTGTTTTGGAGGTGGAAATGTCAGCTTTTACCGGTTTTAAGTATTTCCAGCTTTTGAATGTGGACCTGCATCGCATAGATACCAATTGCACCCTGCATCGATTGGTCTGATCCCGTGTTTGAAAACAATGGTTGCAAGTTTAATATCCATTGAGTTCTTGTATGGCTTATTGATCAAAAAATACTTTGCTCTTGGTCCCAAGCTATCCCGAAGCTTCAGGATTATGAATGATTATATAGTTAATTGGAATCTTTTCCCCGTATCTTCCATAGTCTCCATCATAAACACAAGAAGCTTAAAGAAACAAATGCTAACAACAATGTTTGCTACTTTTATTGGTGTTCAGCTGAACTTTCTTGACGTTTTAAAAAATAATGAACCATTTATTCGCAATTCCTATCGATGATCAGATGAACCTCAGTCCACAAGTCAAGCATGTCCGACACATATCTAACATCATATGTATTCATTTGTAGCATGAAGCATGTCTAGTTCTCGGATGTATTTGTTTGGCAGCTTTGCATTGAAGGTCCGTATTTGTTCTTCCCATCACAAACTATTTATTTTCACCATCGAACTCTAGAAGGTTAATGCTCATGGACTTTAGGTCTGAAAATATGGTATTTGTCTCCTTCTAAATCATTTAAGTATGTTTGTTTTGTTTGTGTAGATTAAATTAGTAAAAGCTCTGAAGATCACCTCGACTAAGGAGTTAGTCTTGATTTATGCAAAGATGCTCCTCTCTCGGAGCCGGTGTTAATTAATTACGCAAATAATTAATAATGAGACTTGGTACAGCCTTTTTATGTTGTTGACACAAATCTCATGATGCATGTTTACAACTTCCCGAAATTTGAATCAAGATCGAAAGTTAACTCATTTGTTTAAGATGTGTCTACACAAGAATTGACATTAACAACCTTAGCATTTTTATTTTCCATAGGGAGTAAAGCATACTATTAGGCATATCTATTCAGCCAAAAATAAAAGAGGCTTATCTAGGTTGATTAGAAGATGTATGTTGCTTCACTTCTTTAAAGACCTGTTTCCGATTGTGACACAGATCTCGATTGTGAAGCAGACAAGCTAGAATGATGCAAAGAATGTAAATTAAGAATAGAAAAATAAAGATAAAACCTAGAAGTTAGTATCTAAGTTTGCTTTGCATAAGCACTGAGCCAAGAAAAATAACTAGGAGTCAGCAGCTAGGGTTGGCACCAGAGTTTGGCTATGCCAGTTAAAACCTAGAGTCTTGTTGATTGCATAACTACGCTTCATGCCAATTAATGCATGTAAAGGTACTCACTGCTCAGTTTTACAAGACATAAATGTTTCTTTTGCTCAATGATTTTTAAGGACTGTCTGTGTATGATTCTTCAAACCTTAAATAATTGTGATTATATGAGAAGATTGTTATAATGTGGCTGTTCCTAATTTTGGTTGTGTGGTTATCATTTATTATTATTAGTTTATTACTATTAAAGCTAGGAATTATACTTGTTACTCTAGTTTGCTTGTGTATCTTTATTTTTTTAGGTCATGGAAACCTTAGCGAATGAACCCTCTCTCCAAACTCCAGCTACTACAGAAGATGTTGGTGCTATTCCCACCCAAGCTGAAGATTCCGTCGCTACCCAAGCCGAAGCGCTGTACTGGCCGAGTTGCCCCGTTCCACCATGCCAAGTGAGTATGACAGCCTCGTTAGTGGTACTTCGTAGTGGTAGGAAAAAGTCACTTGCTTGGGATTATTTTGAAAAAGTAAAGATAGGCGAGGGTGATTCTAGTAAAATTAAGGCTGTTTGTAATTTTTGCCAAAAATCGTATAATGCTGATAGTAAGAGTTGTGGTACTAGTAATTTGTTAGCTCATGTGGTAATATGTCCTAAGAACCCTAATAGAGATGATCTAGTTAAAGGGCAGAAAACATTAGCTTTTGAACCCAAAAAGGATGGAGATGATGGATTCAACCTTGTGTCAACAACCTTTTCTGTTGAGGCTTCTAGAAAGGCATTGGCCGAAATGATTATAATTGATGAATTGCCTTTTAGGTATGTTGAGGGATATGGGTTTAAGAAGTATGTAACTACCTTACAACCTAAGCTTCGATTAAAGGATATCCCATCTCGCCAAACCGTGGCTAGAGATGTGATTGGCATTTATAATAAGAGAGAGATAAGCTAAGGAAATCTTTGAAGGGTTGTAGGGTGTGTCTTACTACGGACACATGGACTTCTCGTTCAAAATTTAAATTATATGTGTCTCACATGTCACTTCATTGATGATGCTTGGAAATTACATAAGAGAATTTTAAACTTTTGTCTAGTTGAAGACCACAAGGGGGAGACTATAGGTAGAAAAATTGAGATGTCATTGCGTGAGTGGGGTATTGATGGGCTATTTACCTTCGACAAAGAGATAATGCTAGCTCAAATTTAACAACAATTAAATTTTTGCAAAGGGTGACTAAAGATTGGAATGGAACAGTTTTAGGAAAGGAGTACATGCACATGAGGTGTTGTGCTCATATCCTAAATCTCATTGTGGGGGAGGGTTTGAAAGATATTGATGTATCTGTTGCTAAGGTGCGTGAAGCTATGAGGTATGTGAAGTCCTCACCCAATAGAAGTCAAACTTTTAAGAGTTTTATGGAGAGGTTAGGTATGGAGTCCAAGAGTCTTCTTAGTTTAGATGTACCTACTAGGTGGAACTCGACCTATATCATGTTAGAAACTGCTGAAAAGTTTGAGAAAGTGTTCCTTCGAATGAATTTTGAAGATGATGGTTATTCTTCGTACTTTAGGACCAAGGAAGATAGTGGTGGTTTGGGATCTCCGTGTATGGCTGATTTCCAAAATTGTAAGTCATTTGTGACCTTTTTAAGGCTTTTTTATAATGCAACGAAGAAATTCTCTGGTTCTTTGTATGTTACTTCAAATGCCTTTTATGATGAGATCTTTGTTATTCAGGAGAGTATTTCCAATTTAGTTAAATCCCAAAACACTCTCTTGAAAAATACAGCCACAAACATGCAAACTAAATTTGAGAAGTATTGGGAAGGGGAGAAAATTAATCCCTCTTTTGTATGTGGCCGTGGTTCTTGATCCACGAAAAAAAATTGAGGTTTTTGAAGTTTTCTTTTACCGAAATTTATGGGAATTTAGTTGCTTGTCAAGTGATGGTTGATAGGGTGAAAGATCTTTTGTACAAGTTGTATAATTTTTACTCTTCTATTCATTCACCAAATTTGCAAGAACAAAGTGAGAGTGAGAGGTCAGAATTGGAAAGTGATGGTAGTGATCCATATGTGATGGTTTACTCGCGATATGAACGATTTTTGGAAGTTGAACAATCTGTAGGTTGTAGTAATGAGCTTGAGAAGTATTTGGCTGAAAATTGTGATGGGAGAAAGGATGTGAATTTTGAGATATTGGAGTGGTGGAGGGACAATTGTAGTAGGTACCAAGTGTTGTCTAAAGTAGCTATGACGTGGCCGGCTATGCCAGCTTCTACCGTTGCATCCGAGTCCGCATTCAAGACTCGGTGGTCGAATTGTCGATCCATTTCGAAGTTCACTATCTCCTCTCATGGTTCAAAACCTTGTATGTTCACAAAATTGGCTTCAAGCCACGGTTCCAATTTCTCATCACGTCAAAGGATGATGTAGAGGCATTGGAGGAGGAGTTACTTGACTTAGGTAATATGTTTAAATTCTCGAAATTTAGTCTATTAATCTTATTGAATGTCTTGTGTATTCAAGCCAAATTTAATTTATTGTGTTTATTTCCTATTCTTTTCTAGTTTTAAATGAACAACCAACAAAGAAATGCAAATGAAATTCCAACTCAAGCAAGAGTTTCACTTCCTAAGCAAACGACCCTTAATTAGCATTGATGATTAATGGCCGACTTGGTATGATTCTCGCCTTTAGCTTGCTACCGTTATAAACTTGGTTTCCTTACAAGCTAGTCGTTTTGTATTTGGTACTAATTTATTGTTTGTTCGTCTATTGTAGGAGGATGGTAATTTATTTTGTAAAGAAGGCAGCTTTTTGGGAATATTTTGGAAGCTTTTTTGTACACGTCGCTTTTCTAACTTGTAACGATACTCGGACAGCCAATGCTTATAGAAAAGAAATCTTAGTTCATAGGTTTTCTCTTCTATTAGTTATATAGACTTATAAACTTTAGAGTAGTCATTCAATGCTTTGGAAAAACTATTTTTTGGAAATACCTATGGTATTTGATTGTTGTAAGTAATTATGGGTTACCAAGCTTTCTAAATGGGTTATCATTTCAAAAACTTGCAAGAATCGCTTCTATGGTAATATTGGAGTTTATTTGTTGCTAAAAATATTATTTGTTATGGTCGACAGTTTTATAGGCATCGAGCTACTAGCTTACCGCCTTGGTGCTTATATTAATTTTTGTGGTTAATGTGGGAAAGGTTATGTACGTGGATTGATAGACTAGCTTACCGCCTTGGTGCTTATATTAATTTTTGTGGTTAATGTGGGGAAAGGTTATGTATGTGGAATGGATTGATAGGTGCTACATGTTTCGCATCACAGGTGATTAAAAAAAAAAACATTTTGATGTGTTGTGTTGATCACAGATGAAAAGAATAGACATTTTTTGGGCCTTTTAGATATGTCCTAATTGAAGCCCTATTTTAAAATAAGTTTAATAAAAATAGGCCCAATTCGAAATATATGGCGGATTTCAGTTGCCAAACAAAGTAATTTGGGCTAAGAAGGCCCAAAAAAATGAAATAATTGAAATTTTAATAATGTAATATATTCCGGCCCAATCTGAGGCCCAGACCCGTCAATCCAACAACTCCGACCCGCCCAACCGATGACCCAAAATATCAAATCCGATCCGAATATTCGGTCGAATACGGGTCTAGAATTCAGTAACCCGAACCAGTCGGGTCGAGTTCGGTTTGGGCCCAAAACCGACCCGGCCCGACCCGTGGACAGCCTTAGTCTAGGCACACAAACATGACATGGAGCGTACAAGCACATGGATGATAGCATGAAGTGTGTAGAGACATCAATCTCAACACAAAAAGCACGTGAAAACATAGATCTAGACATATAGGCATAGAAACGTGCATGTAAACATGTAGATCCTAGCACATAAACATTGAAGAACGTGAATCCAAGCATATAAGCATGTGAAGGCATGGACCTAACCCTATAGCATGGCAAAAAGGCATAAACATATAGATCCAAGCAAGGCATAGCCAAAAACATCATACAAGCATATGAACATATAACCCTAACATCAACATAAAGCAAAAGATGAACAAGGCATGAGAAGACATGGCATAAAGCTTAAACACATAGATCGAGTCAAATAGGATGTGAACAAGCATAGGAACATGCGGATCTAGCCAAGCAACGCATGGAAAAGATAGATCTAGGCACAAACATATCGTACAAAGCATAAAGCACGTAGATCGGGACAAATAACATGTGAGCAAGCATAAAAACATGCGGATCTAGCCAAGCAACACATGGAAAAGATAAATCTAGGCACAACATATAGCACAAAACATAAAGCACGTAGATCGAGACAAATAACATGTGAGCAAGCATTAAAGGACATGGATCTAAGCTGCTAGAAACAAGACAAAGCAAGAAACATGTCAAAGAAAGCAATAAACCATATTAATCAAGCAAAAAAAAGCAAGAACATGCTAGGAAAAAGATTTAGAAGGTTAGGGGTATGGATGATAGCAAAAAAGCTACATCCACACCCCTAACCCCAAATCCAAGATGTAGAACCAAGGTGGAGAAGATTGGGTACAAGAACACTACATTGTATTGTTAGTGAAGATGCAAGAATCAAGAAGCTTTGATGTGCCTTTTGGGTGTTTTTTGTGTGTGTGTGTTTTTTTTGGTGTTTGGAAGAGAGAAAATATGTATAAAAGTACCAGGCAGAGAGCAAAAATCAGAAAAATGTGGCCTCCTCAAGTCTAAGGGGTGCCTGGGGCTATTTATAGCCCCGACACACGTTTTGAAGCGGTGGCCCTTCAAGGACCGCTAGCCTCAAAAGGCCTAAAAATGGGTTGATCTTGGCATCCTTGGAAAGATCTTGGCTTCCTATTTTTGAAAAGGTATGGAACTTGAAAATTCAACGGTTGGATCAAAAGTTATGGCTCTTGGAAGTTAGCGGTGCATCAATCGATGCATCATCCTAGTTTTCGTGATATCTTGGACGTTCTAATTCCGATTTCAACCCATGAACAGTCATTGGAATAAGAATTTGATAATCTTTGCAATGGAATTGGTTTCGACTTCTTCTGACAGCCAGATCAAAATTAGGGTTCTTGGGCCCACTTGGGATCGACTTCGGGTCAAACTTGTTAAAAATCTCCCAGAAGCTCAAGTTTGAGGTAAAACCATAAAAACAAAAAACAAAAAAACAAAATTGTGAGGATTTTGACCTTTAGTCAACCCAAGGTTAATCAGGGGCAATTTGGTTGAAAAATGCACTTTGAGCGCTCCAGTGTCCAAATGGGTTGCGCCACACCACTGTATATGTTCTCGTGACCCTATGGAGAGAAAATGATATTTTTGGATTTTTCGGGGTTCGGCATGAAAATCGAGAGCGGAAAAAATATGGTATCAACAAACCTCCTGGGAAAAAACAAGAGCTTGCGCAATAGCTAAGTCTTTAACTTCACTAGCATGGTAGGCCTAGGGCAGCAGCTTGGAACATGAAGCAATCACCATACCTGAGTTATCTCTGATCACAACACCAATCCTAAACTTGTTTTTAGCAGTGAAAATGGCTCCATCGAACTTTATCTTCATTGAATCTCTCAGGGAGATTGCCAAGTATCACAAATACGAGGCTGACTGCCTGGAGGGCTGGGAATAATGGCTAAGAACTCATTACACCGATCCGAAAAAAGTTGAGTCAACTAATGAAGCACACAAGCAGGTTAGAGAAGTTGGACCTAATTCCTCTGCATCCAGATCGACCAAACTATCATTGCGAAAAGCTCCACATTTTTTCCATGATCCAAAATCCATGATAAGAACTCTTTGAAGTCCACAAATTGGACCTAATTCCTCTACGTCCAGATTGACCAAACTGTCATTGTGAAAAGTTCCACATTTTTTCCATGATTCAAAATCCATGATAAGAACTCTTTGAAGTCCACAAATTGTTTTTGGCTTTGAAAACTCCATGAACCCATATCATACCAAACTATGTCTAGTTCTAAGCATGACCATAACGCATGGATAAGATTTTCCGAATCAACAATGAAACAATCACTCACAGGGACTTGTATAATGGTTCTTCTGACCAAATTAGTTTTTCTTGGCAAGGCATTTTGACAAGCACGCTAGAGAAAGTTCTTAACTTTGTTTGGAGATCGAATAGCCCAAAGTCTCCTTCAAAATTGGATGTCCGATGCAGGTGAGTGTAACCAAGAACCCAAATTAGCTTCCTCCTTCAAAAAATGATACCCAGATTTGCAACTATATTTCCCATCTTGTGACCACAACCAAAAAAAGAACATCATCCGATGCTACTTGAGCTAATGGAATTTTCTTTATTACTTCAGCTTCATCAGGAGCAAAAATATCATCAATCATTTCACCATTCCACTGTCTAGATTATGTGTCAATTAACAATGATACTTTTGTAGGAAAAACATAGTTTGTATCTCATACAAAACATACACATCGAAAAAATAACGGACCTACTTCATTCGCAATTGATGACATGTACTATGTAAATTTCAGAATTTAAGAACAAGAAAGTATACCTTGGTGCACTGAAATTCAAAACCAAAGATTAGAAGTACTTGGGAACACTTTTAATCTTCACTCCAATTCCACTTATGCCTATGAAGTGTGATCTCTCAATCAGTTTATAAGTATGTGTTCAAGGGAGAATAAGAGATTGACTTACACTCACATACATATCATTTTCATACATTACTAAATTTTGTATGTTTCTCTCCTTATATGTAACTAATTATCTAATTGAGCTAGCCTTTTGGGCCATTCTAATTGGGCTTTAGTATGTGGCTTGGAGTGAGACCAAAATGGACAAATAAGACACTAGCTCTAATAGGTTTTGGATCTTTCTATCAGCTCTTGACAAGTCCAAAATTAACATTAATTATATTTAATACCACTATATGTTAGAACATATGTGAATCATATTAAGAACATATGTCAATATTTTATATAATTGGCTAATCCTTTGACAAAATGCACTTTACTTATAATTGGGTAGATCTAGGATGTGTTTAATGTTTCAAGAAACAAGGTTTTAAGTTCAAGTGTTAAAGCCATGCAAGGCTTTCCAAGAAACAAGTGAATAAGTGATGTTCATTAAAACTCGACAACTAGTATCTATGGAGGCTTAAAAAGTTGTTTCAGCCTGAAGCTCGACAGTTACTCGATAGATAGGGTATCTGTCGAGATTTATGAAAAACGAATTTTAAGTTCTGATTTCATGCTAATCCGTGAATGTATGTTTGAGCTTTCTTTTCTCACGACCCTAAACATATATAAGGATTATTTTAAGGGCCTTCACAGAGAGTACAATTGCACAAGTGTGAAGCAAAGTGTTGTTTATGCAAATTGTGACCGAAAACTTACTTTGTCCTAGTTCTTCTTTCTCTTGAAGAAGCTGCTATGTTTGTACACCATAGGGTTTTATGACAAAACAACTTCATGATCTTCATCGTGTGATGAATTGAAGAACTTTGTAGCCAACATCTTTCTCAAGTTGGTGATCAAGTCACGTATTGGGATCCGTGCATCTATTAGTTAATTACGTACTGGGAACCGTGCATTGAAAGGAGAGATTGTCACTACATAACAACTCTAATTAGGTATTGAGGTAAGGGTTCAACTGTAGGTTGGTATAAGGTACTGGGATTCATTTACTTGTAACCGCTTGATGTGATAATAGTGAATTCTCGGGAGTGGTGACCTTAAAATCACCTGGTGGGGTTTTGCCTTGGTGGTTTTCTCCATTCGTAAACAAACCACCGTGTCAAATTTATACATCATATATTTAAAAAATCCAATTTCATAAATATATACTTTAGTCACTTCTTACTATAGTGGTTAGGTCTAAGACTCTAAATAACCAAACCCATTAAACTTATCTCAAGGGATTATTTTATCTTTCGGGAATATTTTATATCTCTGTTAAGAGATTATGGATTCCATCTTGAGAATATATGTTCCTTCAACATTAAATGTGACTGCCCAATATACTGAGATTTTGATCGTGACTTTAGATTTCACTCCTGATATATCAAAGCAACCTACACTTCATGATCAGGTTCATTATTCTCTCAGGATTAAGAGTTCATATAAATAGAAGTCATGAGATTTATTATTCATTTGACAGTCGTTAGTAGAATAATAAATCTCACAATGGTCCAATTCAATATTTTTTAACACTATCAACATATCAACTAGAAGTCTCCACTTCCATGATCAAGACAAATCATCTTAGTTGATATGTTATAGTCTTCACAGATGAAATGACCAATTTCATCACCGATTACAAACTAAAATTCTAAATTTACAAAGAACTTGTAATTTATATCTTTTGTGACTATATCACATAAATCACATACTATACATCTCATGGACTTTATGATAATTTTCAAATATTCATGTTACCTTTATTTTAGATAATAATAAAACAACTTTTATTAATCACAACATAATATCACACATAATGTCATACATAGCACCATACAATAGGATTTAAAGGGCACATTTCCTAACAACTTTAGCCTTTAGTAGGGATTCCACCATAGGCAAACTAACAAGGGGTGGATGTTTCCTTGACAACTAGTGGTTTTGCCAAATGGAAATAAAATCATCATTACCAATACGCCATCTTGAACCTCTTTGTATTACTTATCTTCCTACAAGAATACTTCTCCAAGCGTAAGAGGTAGACCTGGAATCCTTAGCCTTTAAAAAAGAGCCATTGGGAAAAAATCTAGCCTTAAAAACTTTGTAGAAAAAGGATGAATGATCGTGTAATAATCTCCACGCTTGCTTAGTTAAAAAAGAGTCATTAAACATAACCAAATCCCTAAAACCCATACCTCCCACCATTTTAGACTTTGTCATCTCATCCCAACGGAGCCAATGAATTTTTCAATGGTCACCCCGTTGCCACTACCAAAATTTCTTTATTAAAACTTCAATATCACGGTACAATCCTAGAGGGAGCTTGAAGCAACACATAATGTAAGTAGGGATAGCTTGAATAACAAATTTAATAAGGATTTCCCTACTAGCTTGAGAGAGCAGTTTTCCTTCTCAACCTTGTAACTATTAACTATGTGTTTTGTTTTGTTTAAACTTTATACTATTGTTTTAGCCTTTTCAAGGGGGTTTTGTTGCTAGAAATTTGACATGACTCTGGATTTAAAAAATAATAATAATACTACATCCACAATATTTCATAACAATTTCATTACAAATCTTAGGTGATTTAGTAGGTACAAAAGTGATGTCAGTTGTGGGCTCATATTAGAATTAGTAATAGTTTGCCATATAGGATTTGTTGTGAAAATGTTGTAAACGTTACATTGCTCTTTAAAATACTCTATGTAGTAGTGTTTTCTAGAAACTTTAGAGAATCTTCATCTATTTATAACATAATTAGTTGGTACATATCACTTATAAAGGAAGTCTATGGATGCAATCTTTGTGCCATATGAATAGTGAAGAAAAAGTGGTGACTTCTTATGAAAGTGATAGTTCACCAATCAAGCTGTGACAAAGTTTGGGACAAAGTGTTGTCTTAGAAGTACTACATTTATAAATACTTTGTCTTGTAAGTTAACAAGGTGAAAGAACACTACATACTCAAAGCTTAGAGCATTTACAATGGAAAATGTCATCCTATCCTATTTTACTATTCCAAAAAGCTACTTTATCAATTATACCATACAATTTTACAATACACCCAACATCCCAACTTTTATTTTCCTATTCTACTCATTAAAATAATATATATTACCCACTAAAATAATATAATATATATTTCAATACAACTCTCTCTTTCTTTTCTCCCCCATCTCTCATCCACTTTATCAATTAAAATATATTATAATTTTTACTAGAATGCTACAATGCCATCCTACATTTAGGATGGCACTGTAGCACAATTGTAAAAAAAATTTCAATTGTAAGATTTTACAAGTTCAGCTGCTGGGCTCTTTTTGTGTCTTTATGCTAAATTTTCTCTACATATACCATTTACGATTGCCAATGAGAATACTCTTCGAGCAGGGTCATGATAATGGAACCTATATGGGTGATTGTTTCTAGGGCTAGCTCAAATGCTCGATATAATTGGGGGCCTAAGGCAATAATTCTAAGTGGAGCCTATATATTTAAATGTCAACTAAATAAATTTATTTAATACTAGCGAAACCAATGTTAATATAATGACTTAGAAAAATAATTTTATGAATTAATACTAACCAAATTAAAGTTAATTTCATTAGAGAATCAAATATATGGTTCAAGAATAAACATTTAACAAAAGAATGAAATTTATTATTCTTTTCGAAAGGATAGGGTGATGCTTTGTAACAAATTTTGATTTTGGTCATAAGAAATAGATATCTTTTCACCAATAAAGTTTTATGGTTTTTGATTCTCAAAAAAAAAAAAAAAAGTTTTATGGTTTTCAATTAGGTTGGGTTATTATTAGTATTATATTTTGAGGGTGAGAAAAAATAGTACATAGCCTCTTTTTCTAAACCACTTATTATAAAAACAAAAAATTGAAAAATGCTAAAGGTACTATATATTTTTTTATATATACAAGATAGAATTCTACTCTAGCCTAATCTAAGTGTACATGTGTATGAAGCTCCAGCCTGGAGACTTGAACTCTGGCCCTTGCCCCTACACTCCACAAGTACTTATACTTGTGAAGTAACCATCGCACCAAGCGTGTGCGGTGGTAAACAATGCTAAAGGTACTATAAATCTTACTACATAAAGCACCAAAATTGATGCAACTATGAATGTAATAGATGGGTTCCAACTTCCAACCACCTAATAAATGATTGTTTGAATTTTTTTAGTAATTAATGACACATTAGTTTGAAAGATTCACTACAAAAAAGCTGTACGGCGGGCCAAAACCGCCACAAAAACTCAAAAAAATGCCCTTAAAGGTCCATTTGACCTTTAGCGGTGGGTGCTATTGCAACGGTTCTACCTGCCACTGTTGCGGTGCCGCTATAGATCTATTGCAGCGGTCACAAAAAGCGCCGCAATAGATCGGCCATTTAGCAGCGCTTTTGGTCTATTGTGGCTGGCTAAAAACTGCCGCCATATGAGGTTACCATTTAGGTCAAGTATCCTTTTAGTGGTGGGCAATAAGCGCCGCTATAGGGTTTATTAAACAACATACCCTACGCACCTTTTCGTAGCGGTTACACCCGCCGCTATATGCATGAAGCTTTAGCGGCAGGCTGTAAACGCCGCTATAGGACTTCAATTATAACATAATTTTAGACCCTTAGCAGCACTTTTTGCCCACCGCTATAGGTTAAAATTTTTTTTCCCTGAGTTTTAAAACCATAATCCTATTACAAACAACCTGTAATAATTTTAGTTCTACGGAAACAATACCACAAATGTAACTAATTAACAACACCACAAATGTTTCCAAACTAACATTATATTAACATAGAAATATATTATCATAACATCGTCTATAACCATCATCAAAGTTCCAAGCTAATACCACAATCAAAGTTTCAAAGTGTTTAAAAATATCCTTCAACACTTGCAAAAAATGCAGTTGTTCAAATGTAGTTCTTTGTACACAAAAAGTCATCTAACACCAACATAAAACGTATAAGCAGCTTGGTTGATGGGATGCAGCTGATGATTTTTGGAGAGTTGGAGATTGTTGGACCGCATGAACGTCCTACATACAAACCAAGATTACTCAATAAGTGCATATAAATGAATTGAATAGAATGACAAGAAAAGCTTAGAGATTTAGGACTTTTCATCTTGGTCATTCAGTAAGTGCATACAAATCAAGATTACTCAATAATGTGAGAATAGTTATTTATGAGAATCAGAGCAAATCTTCCATAGTAAAGTCATAACCTTAAAATGTAAATGATACATTTGAATAAAGTAAATACAATGACCAACGTCACAAACCTCTGCTAATTCTTTTGGGCACTCAAAGAGCTTCAAGCCAGTCAATTTAAATCCCTTCTTCTCAAATCTTGAAATAATTTCTCCAACCTATAACAACTCAACCCAAATATACAAATTCATGCCAAGAAAAAACAAATAAAAGAAAAGGAAGCTCTTTTATACAATATAATTGCTTAACCCCTACATGGCAACAAAGAAAGCCAAAAAAATCCCAAGAAACTATTAATTTCCCTCAACCAAGATAAGCAGTTGGGCTCAATGCCTCAATCTATTAGAGGTTTTTGTCTTCTAAGGTCACAAATAATGTAAAGTCTTAGACTTTTCCCCTATGCTTTCTCAGCATCCAAATTTGACATAGGTTTGTTAAGAATCGCAAGAAAATTAAAGTAAAGCTTACAAGTCCATGTTGCACAACATCAAGTTTCACCATTATATAAGTCTCTTCAACTTGCTCCTGCACACACAATGACACCAAGAAAGACAACAAAAAAAGGTACAAAATTTCAAATGGAGTTCTAATCAACTTTGAAAATACCGAATAAAATGGGAGAAAACTAAAATGGGTTTTCGATAATTGATATAAAAATTTGAAAATAAAGAGGGAGAGAAGCAAACCATGGAAGCCAATCATGTAATAGTTGACATGCACCAACAATACAAACAATTAGTCCAATCTTAACACAGCCAAATCTCAAATAATTGTATTAGAACATAATGAATTCTTTATGAAAAACACATAAACATTGAGATATAATTTTAAGGAGAAGAAACTAACCAGAGAGAGGTTTTGAAACTCTAATCATTAAGGAAAAATATAATGAGTGATAACAAAAGTATAAACAAAAGGCAGCAACGAGTGCAATAATATAGGTTGCATTAGAATTTGATCCTCCACATACTCTGGGCAACATTTAAGCAGTATACCAAGCACAAAATGGTAACTCATACTATTTAGTTATGCTTTCTAGTTAATTTTTATTAATGTTTGATAAGTTGTAATTCTTTAGGTTATCTAGTCTTTTTCTTCAAGAATTGTTTACTTGATAAGTACTTTGTAGCTAATGTTATCATGCTAGCTATGAACAATATTATTGACTTTTGACATTGGATGTTTTTTTTGGGGTGGGGTAGAGAAGGGGGGGGAGAGAGAGAGAGAGAGTGAGAGAGAGAGGTTAATACCATAAAAATAAAGGCAATAGTTACCAAAATCACTTGCATAGTTTCATCAATGATTCTAGCAAGGCCTTCATCCTCACCAAAACCATCCTCACTATTACCACCCCCACCACTTGATGGAGGCTTTTTGCCTTTGTCACCATCATCATAAAATTCTTTCTTCTCAATCTACTATTGTAACACATCTTCCACGGAATTTCCCTTAAACCTTCACAAAACATTCTGAAAAGCATTCCATGGAAAAGCATTCCATGGAAAACCCTACAGTAAGTAATATCAAGTAATTTTTTATAAGTAGAAACATAAAATATTAATAATTGAAGCTTCATCCTAAATGCGAGGAGAAGCCCTCTCAAAGAAATGTTAAGGGGACAAATATAATAGGGATTTTTTTTATTATTATTATTAACAAGATAAGGTTTGGACAAGTGACAACAGCTGAATGTTTTTATTTTATTTTTTTGGTAAGTGACAACAGCAAAAGTTATTGCACCAATAAAAATAAAAGTAATAAAATATGGTTTAATGTATACAATAAGTGAAAGTTCTGATTGATATTAATAATAATAAAATAAATTTCTTTATGCTTAAGCCAAGTTTACTAGTTTACTTGTAAAACTACATTTTGCATGAGACCTATTATAAACAGGACTTCCTTATGATATCCCAAGGGAGGACAACAGATTTGCCCAAAACAAAAATAACTGATTGACACAACATGAAATGCACCATAATGACATAACTAATTACTTTAGCACAACATTTTAAAGAGAATTCGCCAGCGATTTAGAGAAATGGATTGAAGCCATTTGAGTGCACATCAAAGTCTTTATTGGCAACTTGGATAGATTTTTCTAACAACTTGGAAATTTAACCTTAATAGACCAAAAATCCATAATAAACCAAAATTCCATTTATCATGTCCATATGAATAGTATAACAATCAAGTATCCTCCATCTAATCACTCTTCTAGTAGTTATATATAATTCCTAGCCAAAAAAAATTATCTGGGCTCTTAGATTGTAATATTCAAAGGTAAATAAAGGGGAATAGAAGAAAGAAATCTAATGAAAGCATGAAGAACATTTAAAGCAACTAATTATTTGTTGGGAAATTTAGACCTCGGATAATAGAATTAACAAGTTTTAGACCCAAGTTGTTAATTAGATTTATTAAGAATAAAACTTGTTAAAACAAACAAACATCAATATCATGTCAAAATCATATGCAACGGAAAAGTAAATAAGACAAGATATGATGACACAGGAAAACCAATGAAACAAACTAGTTTCATAGTAAAAAAACCTGGGGGGAAACCTTCCCGAAAAGTAATCTACTATAGTAAAGAGAAGTTTTAGATCTAGTACAAACTTTTGTCCCTCGATTCTACAATTCCCATAGATGAACTTATAACAGAGATCTTCTACCGCTTCAAAACCTTTGAACTCTTCAATATATGAATGTCACCCTTTGATGCACGGATCCCAATACGTGACTAACTTCTTTGCATGAATCCCGATATGTGACTCACTCACCAACTTAAGGAAGAAGAATGTTGGCTGCAAAGTTCTTCACTTCATCAACAATGAAGATCAAGAAGCACTTGGTTACAAAATCCTAAGGGTCAAAGATGCAGTAGCTTTTTTCAGAGAGAATAAGATATCGGTCACCTTTTGTATGTGTTCTCCTTGTATTCTCTTATGTGATGGCCTCTAAAATAAGCCTTATATATGTCTAGGGTTGTGAGAAAAGAAACTCTACACAAATATATAAGCATGTGCCGAAAATCAAATTTGAAAATTTCTAATTTCTGTAGCCTCAATAGATAGTATCTGTCGAGCCTCATTAAACCTCGATAAATAACTATCTGTCGAGCAGTTGTCAAGCTATCTGAGGGATTTTTCTTATTGCTTTGATAAGAAGTGTTGTCCAAGGGTTGAGTTTCCTGGAGGGCTTTAAGACTCTACTTTAAGGTCCTAATTTCACACCTGGTTTGCTTGGTTTCTCTTTAAAGGTCATTGATCTTAACTTCCTTCTTGCACTGGGTAAACCTATTGTAGATTTGTTCTAAATCTTCTTTGGGTTGGATCCTAGGTTCAGGTTTACTGGTTTCCTGGACCAAAGGCTGGGTTTGGCTAGGCTTTTGAGGCTTAACAATGGGGTCACCTATTTTTAGGTGAGAGGTTTTGGTGCTACAATCTTTCTTGAAATGGTCACACTTGCCGCAACTATGACATTTTCCAGGTTTGTTCTTAGATCTTTGGTAAGCTTTGGAAATAGGTCGATGAGCTCTGTTAGCACGTCTTTTCGGTCTTTTCATTCTCAGGCGTTTCCATTTGGCTTCTAGGGTTTCATCATCTGTGTCAGAAGAGGAACTGCTAGAGGTTGTACGGATTTTTAACACCTTAAGCTGATTTGAACACTTTGGTGAAGGAACGACTGGTTTCTTAGCTAATTCATCAAGTTTCTGGGCAACTATTTCTAAGGCCGTTTTGTCCTTAGGGTAATTGAGGTTGGTTGCAGGAGACTTAACTAGAGGCTGCTTAAAAGCTAGATTGCTAACCATATCCTTAGTTGGGTTGGGTTTATCTAAGGTCCAAGCTTTGGTGAGGACACAAAACTGCTTGTGTTGGCCAAAATACCTTTTGAAGTATATGAAAAATGGGACATTACGGGATATTTCCCTCATGAATGTCGTCCATGCTTGAAATACTTTTTCTTTTTGATCTCTGGTATAATTGGCTTTGTAGGCTTCTCTTTTAGTCCTGTTTTCCTCAGAACTAAACTCCTTACCTAATTCTTCTAGGTCAGGAACGAATTCTTTGTTTAACACTAAGATATTCAGAGATTCCTCTTGCTAATCTGGAGGCTATTCCATATCAGTTCCAGATGGGGATGGGGGGGATTGCTCACGATCATCTTTCACATTGACAATCGAATCTTGTTTGGCTGTGTAGCAAGGTGTGGTGAGTTGGGAATTGGTTCTAACTCCCTGAAGTTGAACACCTAAGTCTCTTCTAGACCTTGGGAATGGTGATCCTAAAGGCCTGGTTGAGCTACACTGGGATGCAGATCTATCTCTAAGGTAGATAGGTGACTGCCTATGGGGCTGATGTAGATCGGTTGGAGATCTAAACCGGGATATGTCTAGAGGTTGCCTATACTCATAATCTAGAGGAGTACTAAGCCTAGATCTGTCGAAACTTAACCTAACCGTGTTGTCGGCTAGTTGTTGGACAAATTCTAGATCTGGATTCTGGGTTGGGTTTTGGATCTGTAGAGCATGATTCTCATTCTCTAACATCCAATTGGCTGGGAAAGTGACTTCTAACCATTTGAGGGTTCTGGGAACCTTAATTTTTGCGCTAGGGTCAGTGGTCTAGATGAGGGTTGTCTCACCTTTCTGTCTTCTATCAAGTGCTCCAACATTCATGTTCGTTCTCATGCACTTGTAGTATACTCTGTATATCAAGGCGATCTGACTAGTTCCCTGTGTCATGAAGGTTCCATGGGTCTTGATATTGAGTGTGAGGGCTTTGATAACTGTGCTGTCATGGAGATAGATGCTAAAATCTGGGAAACAATTAAAATGGATGGGTCCGTTGCTAAGACTGGTTTCTATGGTTCCTAGAAGGCTATCGTCGAATCTGATGTGACGAGCATCTCTAAGGGCCATGAGGATTGAGCTGTTCAAACCTCTTCTGGTGAGTGGTTTCACTCCAACTTGGACTAATCCTATGTGTAGGAAGTTATGTCCTTTGTCTTTGTGCTTCTGGATAGCTGAAGGGGATAACAAGTAGCACGTTTCGTACTCCTTGTTTATTCCATAGACTTGTTCTATGGTCTTAACATGGTAGTCTGTTTGAAATGCTCTTCTCAAAGACCATGAAGACTTATAGAATTGGCTGGTGGCGACTTTTGGGATATTCCAATCTCCTATGTCTAGATCTAGATCGGAAAGCTCATAAGACTCTGAATTAAGTACTCCTACGTCTGCTGGGATATCTGGAATGGATGTAGGTTGGAAACATCTACTACTGATAGAAGAGTAACTTCTAAACAACCTATTCATGATTCTGGGGTTACAAGTTTAAATCAACGATTACAACCTAGTCACCTTTATCCTCAAACTTCTGGATCTAACCTTTAGATCTGAAGCAAAAGTATACAACTATGGGATAGACACCTGATCTGTGAACTCCTTTCCGCCGGACTCTCCTCCAATAATGGGGACCACCCTAACACGCCTTCTCTCGGCTTCAACGGGCTGACCAAACCAAACCTAGGAAGATTTTCGGCCTCTTTATAGAACAAAGCACACCACAGACTTTGGTAACAAACCTCACAGGTATATAAATCTGCAACAAACTTTAGGGCTAAACAAAAAATTAGGAAGTATAGGGATAACAGGGAAGCAAAGGTTAATCTGAACAAATAATCACAGAATAACAAATAGAATGGTTAAAAGGAGGCTCAGCCTACCATCGGAAGACATTAACAAAATCACTAAACCAGTATACGATAATGGAAAAGAGATAGCAGATGAAGAAATAAATAAATGGGAATGGAAGAGTTATTATGAAATAGATGTAAAACAAAATATGGGGTATGAGAGATATATCCATAAAATAATTCAAAATAATTATAATGCCAAAATAATCTGGATAACTATGGCGGCAATGCCGACCAACTTGATTAAATGATAAATAGTAACTTACAATCCGACAGGGCCAAACTTGGCTCTAATACCAAAAGGGGGGGAGGAATCTTTGAATATCATGAAGGTTCCTAGGATGACCCTATCTGTCATGTTCTTGACAAGGACAAATTTTGTCATAAAGAACATGCCGCCTTGGCAAACCTCAGCTTATGGGATATTGAAATCAATTTGCATTCTTCCGCCACTTGCAGATGTCAATCTCTCCTTGGACTTCTTAAAATACTTGGAGGGAATGATTCCTTCTTGGATGCAATTAAGATCGGCTCCTGAATCAATTAGGGCTATGACCTCAAATTCAAAATCTTTGCCGATGACAATCCTGACTTTGGAATGCCATTTATGGAAGTTAATCCTACTGATGGTATCTAGGAACAAATCTTTGCTAGGTTCCTAGATAAGGTCAGCTGTAGGGTTAACTGTTTGATCATCTTCATCATCTGAGGGTCCTTCCTCATTGCTTTGATGAGAAGTGTTTTCCAAAAGTTGGATTCTTCGATTGAGAAGATCATAATCGACCCCGAAAATGGTTAATTCTTGTTTTAGGGTTCTAACTTCCGATTTGGTTTCCTATATTTCTCTCTGGAGGTCGTTGACTGTAACTTCCTTCTTAGACTGGGTAAACCTGTTGTATATTTGTTCTAAATCTACCTTGGGTTGTTGGATCTTAAGGGCAGGCTTGCTGGTTTCCTTTACTAAGGTCTGATGGAAAAGGGTAAGCTTCTGAGCTTTGATGATAGGATCTTCTATAGCCTCTATGAGGTCTAAAAGAAGCTCTTCTTGCCTATTGAGAACACTGATGGTTTTGTTCCTGCAACAACCATCTTTGCATGGTGAGGGTTCATTCGGGCCACTAGAGGTGCTGGTTCTAGAGGAATCTGAGGATGACCTGTATATCTGCTTAAGCTCACTATCACTAGTACTGCTGAATGACTCGCTGTCTGAGCGGTCAAGTTCTAGTAACTTGAAGATCTCATTTTTGCTGGGTTGGTCACTAATGAGGGTATTGATAAAGGATTTGGCCTTAGCTCTACACTCACTCTTGAAATGACCTTTCTTTCCATAGTTGTAGCATTTACCTGGTGCTTGTGGGATAGGTTCTTTGGATTTTCCTTTCTTATAGAAATCATCAGCCTTGTACTTCTGTTTTCTATAATACTTGGTTGCCCTCTTCCTATAGGATTTCTCAAAGGATTCCTTTCCTTTGTGCTTGGATTTCCTTTTGGAAGGTTTGACAGAGGGTAAGCCATACTGTGTACAGAAATGTCCTATTTCGTACTTGGCTTTGTTCTTGTTGATATGGCTTTGGATTTTGAGATCCCTGCACATCTTCATTCCTTCACTTCGAATGGTGCTAGAGATGTCTCCATAGGTTAGGTTATCATAATCTATGACACCTAAAGGGCTGCAAAGGGTTTCCTTAACCTTCTGGCTGAAGAGGGTTGGTAAACCATTAATGAATTTCTCCTTCCAAAATGGAGAATTACAATCTCTTCTGTGCATGACCCTAGTGGTAAAGACGTCTTCATACCACTTGTAATCTTCTAGGGTTTTACACCTAAGGTTACTCAGCTGCTCATAAATCCTAGCTGTGATATTACTGGGTTTTCCTATGAAGTGTTTCATGATTGTATAAATCAGGGTATTGACTCCATCAGGAATTCCTTGTTCAATTTCATTGATGATGGGGTTTCCTTCCTCATCTTTCTGGATGGCGTACTTGATGTCTTCTTTAGACACTTCAGTAAGGCAATTGTTCCACCATTGCTGGAGTTTACCTGTGAATCCTAATGCCATCAAGCCATTTCTCCATTCTGAGGCAGGTCCAATTTTAGGAGCAACTTCAGCAACTCCAAAATTCCCTCCTCTTCCAGCCAAGAGTTTAATTTTCAGCTTTGCCTCCTCTTTACAGCCCTTAGCATTGTAATCAGATGGCACTATCATATTTTCAGTTAAGCAATATCATGGCCTCAGCCGGCCTTTATCTGTATTTTCCGCACATGGCCACAACCAGCCTTAGTTTGTAACTTACCCCCCCTTCTTACTTTGTTTCTTTGTTTCACTTTCTTTTGTGTTGGAGAAGGTATTAAATGTAGATAAAATGCATTAAGACACTTTATATATATATATATATATATATATATATATATATATATATATATATAAAGTAAAACTATTAACAAAGAATAAAGATTATAAGAGAAATAGAAATTTTTGGGAAATGAACATCTGACTAAGGCAAAAAGAAATCTACAAAGTTGAAACAAAAAGACATAGCAATGACATTTTAGTTTGGAAATGACTGACCTTAATAGTGTCATAGTGGAAAAAATCAATGATATTTTAACGTGTTTCCTTCTTACTTTGTTTCACTTTCTTTTGTGTTGGAGAAGGTATTATTGGTACAATGGCATAATAATCCTATATATAGTAGAAGCTATAGATGAACTTTACATGAACTTAGATATGACAAAGTTCAACTTGAAACTAATTTGGAAGCTTCCCTAGGTGTGTTTTGAAGCCAAATTGAGATTCTTCTTTATGTAAGTACAAATGGTTGCTCTTGCAAATTTGCTTGCTTAAAAATGTTCATATAGATGTTACTTGTAGTAAACTTTTGGGCATATTTAGTTGTTAATTTGTACTTGAATTTAACACTATATTTTTGTGAGATATATTCTTGAATCCACATTCTTATTAAATATCTATCATGGGTTTATCACAAGAAAAATTTCACAACACTTAGTTGTCAATGCCATCTACTGTTAAATGTATGAGGTTATTTGTTTTTTACATTTGTAAGAATACAAATAACTATAATTGCTCTTTAGATTTTTAAATGCCAAATTAATTTTACATTTGAATAGAATATTAGATCACCATACACCAATTTGACAAACCCTAACTTTTATTTTTAAATTGACCAAATTTTGTCCAACAAGCATAAGAGAAATGCAAGGCAAAAATCACCACATATAAGACCAGTAATATCATTTAGGTAAATGTTAAAAAAGTATGAAAAAAAAAATTAACAAAGAGCTGATAGACAATATTGGAAATCTCAACCTCAAACATTGATACGCAAATATTACTAAGCAAAACAGCAACAAACATCAAGCAACCATTTAATTAGAATTAAAATAAAAAAATAAAAAAAAAAGTCTAAAGCAACAAAATAGCAAATCAAACAGAGGTTGTAGAAATCTCTAGAAACAACAAACACCACACGATGGGCAAGAGAGTAGACGTAGGAGAATTAGATGTAACAAACAAAAGTTCACCTCCCTTTGCTTCAAGAAAACACATACCTCACTGGAAATAAGATGTAATCTGCCTTAAAGTTCCTAGTTAGTGTTGATGGAAGATGGTGGTAGTCAATGGCGGTGTCTGGTGAGGATGACCAGTGAGGATGGAGAGAAAGAGAGAAGAAGAGCGACGGCTTAGAGAGAGAGAGGGAAACAAATTTTGGGGGAAAAAAACCCAAGTAAAAAGTCAGATTTTGGCTTTGGGGGGAAAAAAGCTAAGTGAAACACGTTAGGAAAGAAACAAATTTTTGGGAAATTTTGGGTGGGAAAAATAAAAGAAGATAGATTTATTTTGAGGAAAAAATAAAAATAAAAGAAGACAATTTTATTAATTACCATTTTTTACTATCAATTACCATTTTGTCATGCACTTTGTAATTGTACATGAATCAAATACATCTATATATCTAAGTGAGTTAATGAGTGCAAAATATTAAGAATCTAATATTAATGAGCTATGAAATAAAATTTAAAAACAAAAAACAATCACATATACTCAATAAAAATCACCACACAACTTTCTCAAAAAAAAAAAAAAAACCACACACAAAAAATTATCACACGTTCTATCTTATTAAAAATTTTAAAAAAAATGATTGTAGCTATTCTTAAATTTATGTAAGAATTTAAATTTGTGACTAACTACGTTTACTTTAAAAAAAAATAATAATATGACTAATTGGATGGTCAAATTGAGAGAACATAACCATAGAAGTACACAACACAAGTCCATCGTGCACCATACTTAGATTTGAAATCTAACCTTTGGATTTAAAGAATGTAATAAAAGGTTAATTTGGTAAATTATGGTCACAATCAAACAGTTGAATTTAGAGAAAGGCGTAGTCAAAGTTGATCAAACTTAATAGATGGTCATGAGACCACTGGACTTGGTGAAATTCATATTCAAATCTTAATCAATAGGATTGAAGAGTATAGTGACATACTGGTATTGGTAAAATTTAAGACCAATTGGATAGCCAAATTGAGTAAACATAACCATACAAGTACATAGCACATGTCCATCATGGGCCACACTTAAATTTGAAATCTAACCGTTAGATTTGAAAAGTATAGTGAAAGGCAAATTCTAGTAAATTATGGTCACAATCAAATGGTTGAATTTAGAGAAATGCGTGGTCAAAGTTTAGTCAAAGTTGGTCAAACCCGATCAAACTTAATAGATGGTCCCGATACCACTAGACTTGGTGAAATTCATATTCAAATCATTAGGATTGAAGAGTTTGGTGACATTTTAGTGGTGATAAATTTTGAGACCAATTGGATGGTCAGATTGAGAATATATATATATATATATATATATATATATATATATATATATATATATATATATATATATATATATAGCCATATAGGTACACAACACATGTCCATCACGTCCCATTCTTAAATTTGAATCTAACCGTTGGATTTGAAGAGTGTAATGAAAGGTTAATTTTGGTAAATTATGGACAGAATCAGACGGTTGAATTTAGAGAAAGACGTGGTCAAAATTTAGTCAAAGTTGGTCAAACCCGATTAAACTTAATAGATGGTCCCGAGACCATAGGACTTGGTGAAATTCATATTCAAATCTTGATCAATAAGATTGAAAGTATGGTGACGTACTGGTGTTGGTGGAATTTGAGACCAATTGGATAGTCAGATTGAGTAAATATAACCATACAAGTACACAACACATTTCCATCATGCGCTATACTTAAATTTGAAATCTAACCATTAGATTTGAAGAGTATAATAAAAGGTTAATTCTAGTAAATTATGGTCACGATCAAACGATTGGATTTAAAGAAATGCGTGGTCAAAGTTTAGTCAAAGTTGGTCAAACCCAATCAAACTTAATAGATGGTCCCAATACCACTAAACTTGGTGAAATTCATATTCAAATCTTGATCATTAGGATTGAAGAGTATGGTGACATATTGATGTTGGTGAAGTTTGAGACTAATTGGATAGTCAGATTGAGAGAATATATATAGCTAGATAAGTACACAACACATGTCCATCACATGCCATTCTTAGAATTGAAATCTAACCATTGGATTTGAAGAGTGTAATGAAATGTTCATTCTGGTAAATTATGGTCACAATCAAACGATTGGATTTAGAGAAAGACAAGGTCAGAGTTTATTCAAAGTTGGTCAAATCCGATCAAACTTAATAGATGGTCCCAATACTACTGGACTTTATGAAATTCATATTCAAATCTTGATCATTAGGATTGAAGAGTATGGTAACATATTGGTGTTGGTAAAATTTGAAACCAATTGGATGATCAGATTGAGAGAACATAGTCATATAGTTACACAACACATGTCCATCACGCGCCATACTTAGATTTGAAATCTAACCATTGGATTTGAAGAGTGTAATGAAAGGTTAATTATGATAAATTATGGTTACAATTAAACGGTTAGATTTAGAGAAAGGCGCGGTCAAAATTTAGTTAAAGTTGGTAACCAATCCCTTTACCGGTTCTTTGACCATACCAGTTTTTAAAACCATAGTTTCCCCCCATTTTATTTCATTAAGATAATTATGATATAAAAAAAAATAGTGGTTTTAATAATGAATTAATTAAACAATCTTAAATTCACTTAATTTTTCTTTAAAATGAATGCATAATATATAGACCATTTTGAGGGAAAAAATAAACCTAAAAGAAGGGTGTCACTAAATGTTATGTTTTGAAAATAATTTTTGGATATTGTTTATTTACATTTGGTTATTAGTGTTTTCTACATGTAAGATGTAAAAACTCACATAATGTTTTTAAAATATATGTTATATATTTTTTTAACATAATATTATAACTAATAATCTTATTATTATTTTTTAACTGTTTTTATAATTTTAAAATTGTTAATTAAATATTTATGACATCACCAATTGATGTTGTCTGAAAAATGTGTCAAAAAATTAAAACAAAAAAACCACATTCTGATTAATGTTTCTCCAAATTTTCTACAAAACACATATGGGTTTCTTCATCGATTCTTGAAAATAAAGGCACGTGGACTAATAAATCCAAATAAAAAGTCATGAGATGTGCCACTAAAATGAAACAACAAAAGTTATATCTTTCTTTCTTTTTCTTTTTCTTTTTTCCCCCTTTTTCTTTCATTCCTTCACCTTTTTTTCCTTCAATTCATTACTTTTTTTTCTTGAATTCATTCTTGAATGGTTAGTATCTAACGCTATTTTTTTTTCTTCAAAATTTAAAACTAAATATTGTTTTTGAAAAAGTGGAAAGGGTGATGATTTTTCAGAAAGTAAATTTGAAATTATATATATACACACACACACACACACACAAACCAAATAAACTCGTTAAAAGTAAAACTTGAGTATTTTGAAAACCATTGATTTTCATTGACCTATTCTTATACTACCACACAAGTTTTTAAAACATTTCTTCTAAATTAAACCCAATTAACATTAATGTTTATTGGGTTCTAATTGGGTACCCAATCAGACCCAATTTTAATTTTAGAGGTTTCAAGTTGTTTGTGGCCATTTTAGAGGTTTTGGGTTTATTTTGGTCTTTTAAAAGGTTTAAGGGTATTTTCATCTCTCCCATATTCCCAATCAAGCCTCGATGGCTGTTTTTGGGGCTTCAATCGTCTAGTGGCGGTGGTGAGTTCTAATAGAGACAGACCTAATCTAGGGTTTGAGAGTGATAACGCGTGGCGGTGGTGGGAAGATCGATTGTTTGGTTTTGAGATCAATGATGTGAGATTTTAATTTGAGAGAGAGAGAGAGAGAGAGAGAGAGTGTGTGTGTGTGTGTGTGTGTGTGTGTGTTTTTAGAGGGAGACAAAAGGATGAGAAATGAAAAGGTTGGGAGTCTAAATTGATAGGTTTATGTGAGGGAAAGGGGGGGGGGGGAAATTGGCCTTTTGGGCAATTAACAAGTCTATTGCGGTGGTTTTATATACCACCGCTATAGCATGCTGCAAAAGGGTATATTTATTGTGACGGGTTTATAGAGCGCCGCTTATGTCTAACGTTGCTAAAACACATAAATTGCGGCAGTTCTATGTCCTGCCGCTATAGGGTGCCGTAAAAGATTAGAGCTACTGCGGCAGTCTAATAAGATGCCGCAATAGACCCTATGTACAACGGTGATCCCAAAAAATGCCGCAATATGCAATATATAGCGGCGGTTTTCGCACCCGCCGCAATAGTGCAGACTTCTTGTAGTGATTTATGTAGTAAAATATGCAATATCCCTAACATTACTCTACAATTTTGGGCCTAATATGGTACTTTTTGTAAAGGGCGAATTCATTAAAAAAATTAAGGGCCTTGGGCCTAGGGTTTAAGCCACCACTTACTATTTCTAATGTTGATATCTCTCTTCTCTAAACAAGAAGGTGCATAATTGCATATTATTAGCAATAAGAGCAGTTTCGCACATGCTATTTGCATGTTGTTTTGGGACAATGTTCCAATCATATCACTCAACTAAGAGAAAGAAATTTCTTACATTCTGTCTATTTTCATGGACACTGAAAGTTGTGTGACTTTTTTTGGGGAAAATGTTCCAATCATATCACTCAACTAGGAGAAAGGAATTTCTTACTTTCTGTCTATTTTCATGGACACTGTGAAAGTTGTTGCGAGATCGAGAGAGTATAAATAAAGGTTAATTCATTAATGGTTACATATTATATTAAACACTTTTGTTACAATGAATCCAATGTAGAGTAATAAGGGAAATGTGGGTTGATGTGATTATGGTTTTTTCATCAAAACGATGTTGATGTGGGAAATGTGGTTTTTTTTTATCAAAATGATGTTGATGTGATTATGAATCCAATTAAATTATTAAAAAAAAATTTGGAACAGAGTAACGAAGGAAATGTGTGTTGATGCGATAAGGTTTTTATCAAAATGATGTTGATGTGATAATGAATGAACTAAGGATAGCAGTAGGCTGTAGATAACGTGTAGTCTATATCGTAGGTAAGTTTGAATCTTTGAGAGAAAATTAAGAAACTTAAATAAATAAATAAAAAATCTAAAGAAAAGGAGAGAAAGTCAACAATAAAATGGAGAGAACCAACAAGGCAACAACAACAAAGTAAACTATAAGGAGCAAAACCAACAATCCTCCCATGAAGATGTCACTATAATATGTTGATGCAACAAAATCCATTGCTACAAGAGAAATTTTATGTTGGTCAACATTTTCACAACACTTTCGCAATAAATCTTAAGTGATAGATTGTGAACAAAAATATAATTTAAATGGTGGGTTTAAATTAGAACCAATAACAACTTACCATCTAGAATTCTTTGTGAAATTGTTAGAAAAAGTTATTAACATAACACTTTTCTTGTTAGAAAGCAAACTATTATGAGCTCCCAAACAAGGAATTAGGAGGGAGAAAATGGGGTTTTGCCCATTTCAGCAGAAACAAGTAGCAAAATGCCCACGTTCTGAAACTATTTAGCTATATGCTCCTGTTTTGAAACTCGATTTTCATTAAATCGAGTTTTTCAATGAAACTCGATTTAATGAAAATTGAGTTACTTGCAAAATGTTACATAGAACTCGAGTTCCATGTAATTTTATTTTTTAAAATTTTTTGCCTATAACTCGATTTTCTAAAAATCCTAAAAATTGAGTTTTTCATTGAAACTCAATTTTTAGAAAATCGAGTTTAAAACAGAGGCATATTGCTACTTATTTTTGCTGAAAGGGGCAAAACCCCATTTTGGCCGAATTAGGAGTAAGAAAGAAGGAAAATTATATTACAAGATTGATGAGGTGATTGTATAAGAAATCACCAATAGGAGGAAAATAGTGTGAGTAAAGAGATTAAGTAAGATCCAATCAACCTGCCTGACACCGTGTTAAAATCAAAATGAAATAGAGAATATTGTGGTGAAGGCAGAAGCAAAGAAAAAGAGAATGGAAACAAAGAAAATTACATTATTCAGCATGATGGCTTACATTCCTGGGACAATGGCCTAAAGAGGTACATTTTCTAATACACCTTTCTTGAAAGTACATTACATGAATTACATATTTATAAATGAATTACATAAAAAAAATTGATAATAATTTGAATTTGAATTGCATATTTATCACCTCGATCCTAAGATTTTCTCTAAAAATTAATCTTATAATTTTCTCTTGAAATCTATGTTTTGAATTGGTATTCAATGACAACGACAGTGAATTATTCTATCCAATAAAGATTACTTTTTTTGTTTAAACAATAAAAATTACATTAATATGTCATATCTGTTTGTAGGAAAATTGGAAGTAACTTTATTATTTTTCCCTATTTTATTAGGTTATATAGTTAAAAGACAAAGTTTGTTTTGTTGGAATGAAATCTATGTGGACGGAAAAGGAAGGAGAGAAAAATCATAGTTTTTTTTTTTTCCTTAGTTGGTTGAAATCTGAGAGGTTAGGTGGTCCCGGTGTTTTCCAGTCCAGCGACGCCAAAACCTAATCTGTCCTGTTTGGAGAGAATCTAGAGGAAAAAGGTGGCCTTAATTAATATGCTCCTTGTCTTATGTTTATTTATTATTTATTATTATTATTATTTTGTGCTAATATAAACTTCTTCTTATTATTTTAGTCATAGACGAGATAAAGAATAATAAAATAATATAACAAGTGTGATGTGTTCAATTTTATAGGATGTCATATTTACTAATTTTATTGATAATAAGTAATAGTTTTCCTATATAATGATTAAATGAATACTTCTCATATGCTAGGTAATTAGAGGTAAAGAAAGTTATATTAGTTTTCCATCATTTTACTTCCATTCTCGTAATTAAACACATGATGGAAAAATTAAAATAATTTCTCTCATATCACAATTTTCTATCATCCCAGCTAAAGTTACTTAACAAAGCCAAATGCTTTTATCTTTCAATTTCTTTCACGTTCCTTAAAAAGAAAATTTCTAAGGTAAAGACCAAGTTTTGATTATCATATTATGTATGACAAGAACATCTTTATTTAATTTTATAGTATATGTGTACGTTTGACATTAGCTTAAAAAGCCTCTTTTTTTTTTTTCTTATTTAGTTTATTTTTACTACTATTTATGGGTTTCACTACACAATTTTGTATTATTTATGAGTCTCATTGTACTATTTCAACTATTTTTTTAAACTTTTTTTACAATAATTTCAACAAATTTTTTTTCAATTTTAACTAAATAAACTATTTCTAAACAGACATGTATATTTTTACTTATACCAATTAATAATTTTGAAATTAACTTTGCGTTTAATCTTTCTTGGACTGTTACTAGTTTTATTATTTTTCTTGGTTTGGTTTACAGCAAACAAGGAAGAGGCATCATTCTTTATTAATATGAGAGAATTTCACAACACCTCTTAAGCACAAAGATGTAAAAGCATTGTCTCAAATAGTTGAGACAATAAGATTTGTGGCATTAATTTAGTATATGAAATTATCTGTTAAACACTAGGCCAAGGTGTGATAGCTTGTTTCTCAAAAAAACAAGGTATGAATCGTGTGATAGCTCCTTTCACACTGATAGTCTGTTACCGATTAGTTTCCATCACTTTAACCACAAATCGGGCTGTTTGATTTTTTTTTTTTTTTTACTCATTATTCGTCACTTAATTTTTATCATTTATCACTTAAAATATCTCAATTTTTTATACTCACCCATTTGGCACATTTTTTTAACTTCTCGTCATCCCATTTTTTGTACTTGTTGTAGGACCCATGCTTGACTCCTCACTCAGTGAGCCTACCCGTGAGGAGGTGATTCATGTGAGATCCCGTGGCCAATTTTGGTGAGGATTTTTTCCGCAAGGAATCCAGGTACAGTCTTAGGCCTGTAATGTAATCTTTGGTTGTCCAATGTCCATCCAAAACCCAGGTAAGAGCATAGCATAGAGCTTTTTCTCTACTGCAATCTTAGGAAACACCTCCTTTTTCAATTGAGGTGGGCCGCAATTCAATCCGATCAAGAACAGAGGGGTTCAACAGGTAAATTCTAGCATTGATCTTGTTGCCCACAAATATTTTTGGTTTCTCTACAAATATTCTTGTTCTTTTTCTTCATCTACCTCCCCCTTCTTCTCCATCAAACCCAAAACCCCATCTCCAAAACCCCATTTCATCAAAGCCTCCACAAACCCATCTCCTCCACTGCAACAACAGCCAAAACCCATCTCAGTCTCCAAACCCCGCCGCCTACTCGACGAAAACATCCGCGACAAGGCTCGCCAACCCAACATACTCTTACCTCTTCTTCGCCAAGTACGTCCCTTTCAACCCGGACCTATCTCACCAAACCTCCGACGATTGGTGCAGCGGCGCGAGAAGGGTTTTTCCGAGGTTGGGGCGGCGCGGGTTGGGTGAGCTCCGATCAGCGACTGCGCGCGTGAGGAGGTGATTATTTTTGAAACCCATTCATGTTTGTTATGTGATGAAGAACCAAAAAAAATAAAATAAAATAGGAACGAACTGACAAGATTCTGGCAAAAAGGAAGAAAAAAAAGTGAGGAAAGAACAAACTGAAGACCAGTGGAGAAAAAAAGAAAAATAAAAAAAAGAGTGAAGTCAAAAGTTGCGGCGGATAGTTTCTTCTATGTACGTATATTTATAAAAATGTCATTATAATTTTATTTTTATAATTTAAAAATATTTTTCAATTTTTATAATTTATCATTCAAAAATCAGAGAATTAAGTGATGGAATCAAAACTTAAAAACAAATTCAAACAGAGTTTTTTTCGTAGGATTCATATATTTTGAGTTATAGGTGATGAAAATAGAGTTATGAGTTATGAAAACAGAAAATCTAAACAACAATTAATGGCCGCTAAATCAAGGATATTATAGAGTATAAATCAACTAATATTTTTATATTTTATTTTTGACTTCTTATCTTATTTTATTTTATTTTTTGGTTTTCAAATGTGAGGATTTAAACCGATCATATTATATATACTATATATAAAAAAATTCTCCCATTTCAAATGGACTTTTTTATAGTTCTAAAATACCCTCATCCATGAAGGGTAACTTCATTTAAAAATAATATTATAAATGTCAAATAAAAAATTTCAATTTGAATTAAAAAAAAAAACTTCTAAAATTCAAGTTTTTTTTTTCCCTTTACGTTGAAAAAATAAATTACAGTTATCGCTTATTTTTAAAGTTTATCATTTTTATTTTTTTGAAAAAAAATTAAATTATAAAAAATACAATTTATTAGTCTTTATCTAAAAAAAAATTCGTTCTCAGAGGCTACTTATAATATAATGGGCTGCTCCAAATTGCTTCAAAATGCCTCACAAGTCTACATTCTTCAGCCACACGTTTTTCACCATTCAAGCATATAATTCACTCTAGGGCCCGCGTCATATATTTTGGAGCTTAAAGCCCTAAATTTAATTGAAATTTATATATTTAACTATCAATTAAATAAATAATTTAATAAATTAATATTAACCAAAATAATGTTAATTTTATACAGAGAATCAGAAATAATTTTAATTAACTAAAATAAATGAAATTTTTTATTTTTATTTTTATTTTAGAAATTAAAGTTTACTTTTTTTAATAATTAAATTGAAGTTTACTTTATCCTGGATAAGAAAATGCCTCTTTAAGTAAAGCTGTAATCTAGTTTTCAATTTTTAATTTTAGTGTTAACGAAGTGATAGAGATTGTTTTGTATGTATGTTTGTGTGGAAGATTAGGTAGATAATGTTGAGGATATATTTTATGGGGTATTGGAAAGTCTCAAAACTTTTTTTTTTTCCTTTGATAGTTTAGGTTTTGTTAGATTGAGTTTCTATTGGTCTAATAAGTTTTAAACCCTTTTGCTGGTGGAAAAAAAAAATAGTGCACAGCCTTTTTTATTATCTAAATTATTTATTATTGTACAATTTTTAAAAAATGCTAAAGGTGGTACAAATTTTACTAAATAAAACATAGAAACTAATGTGGCAATAATATTGTTGGGCTTCAACAATGTAATTATAAATGAATGTTTGATTTGATTTGATATTTTGATTGGTGAGACAAAGTAATATTAACTCAATATCCCTAATATTACTCTACAATTTTTGGCCTTCTATAACTAGGTGAGACATTTTTTTTTAAAGGGGTAGAACCTTTTGTAATGGGGGCCTTGAGCCGCCACTGATTCTTTCCTTTCACACACACTATAACCTATTTATTAAATGAATTAGAGAAAGAATATTTAAACTTTTCTTACTAAATTCATGTCTAAATTGTTTAATAATAATAATAATAATAATAATAATAATAATAATTATTATTATTATTATTATTATTATTATTATTATTATTATTATTATTATTATCAAATGCATGAGAGAAATGCATAAACTGTTCTATACATGTATGTTTTGGGTTTATTTATTGGGACTCCAATAAATGTCTCATTGCTCATGTAGAGTTCCTAGGGTACTCTACCAGTAGAGTTCCTAGGGTACTCTACCAGTAGAGTTCATTAAATCCTAACCACTCTTTAATGATTTAATGGTTTAGATTCTGCCATGTCAGCATTTTATTAATAATATTCTTGAAATAATAAAATAATGTTGTAAACAAAACAATTAAGATGATTGTTAATAAAATGCTGACATGACAAAATCTAGACCATTAAATCATTAAAGAGTGGTTAGGATTTAATAAACTCTACTTGGTAGAGTACCTTAGGAACTCTAGAGGATCTGAATCCATGTTTGGTCTACTAAATAGAGATTACGATAAGAATAATAATTTGTATTAATATGATTAAAAGATGTTTTTTTATGAGAAAGGATTAAAAGTTGTTATAATTGAATAACTATTACTATTCATTTGTTTGGTTGTAAAAATTAATTTTTTACATATGAAATGTTTGTAAAATGTGATGCACGTGGACATTTTGTATTTCTTTGAAAATACATTAATTTCAAAATTGTTAGACATACCTAGGAATAACTATTACAACTATTTTAAAGATAAATAACTATTCTCAATTTAATGAGTTATTCCTAAGTAAAAATCATTCCTGGTATGCACCAAATAACCAAATATTTATAACACATAAATAACTATTTCATTGCCAGATATATTACCGCGTACAAAACATGCCCTAAATATTTTAGTTCCTTTGACTTGCATAGCTGTATAGACCAGCCTCTTTTTTCTATATTTTGAGGTATTTGCATTTGAAATGGTTAATGCCATCGTACCATGTCATCAGTCTAATGATACATTCAATTGAATATGCCCTGTATATACCCAACCCTTGAATTGTTTTTGGTTGCTGCATTAATTGCTTATGGTATCCATAAAGTATCACAATTTTTTGCAAATTATGTGTCATCCAATATAAATCCAAGAAAGTGCATAATCTTTCTCATATATATTGTTTCAAGATAATCAAAAAAACAAAATATGTTGTTTTAATTGATTTATTTTTTCTTTCCATTTCCTTTTGACTCTATCTTTCTCAAACTGAGCAAAAATATTTTGGTAGTATTTTCTTTTACTTTTGTTTGTGACAGAAATAAACTCATTATACAAGGCAACCATATCAATTTCAAAATCGGGTATAAAGCCTTCATACACCTTACAAGAGTTATCGACTTTTGTAAGGGGTAAGTTGTGTGATATTATGTCATTGCCCCCATTCCCTGTGTGTGTGTGTGTTGCTCTGTTTACTTTTCTTCTCAAAAAAAAGAAACGTGGGTAGTCCTACATCGCCTAAGAGTGAGTTCAAAATCGGGTATAAAGCCTTCATACACCTTACAAGAATCACCAGTTTTTGTAAGGGATAAGTTATGTGATATTATGCTTTTGTCCTCGTTCGCTGTGTGTGTGTTGTTCTGTTTACTTTACTTCTCAAAAAAAAAAATATCAATTTCAAAATCTTGATCCATAAGATTGATTACTCTTAATTGATTTATATATATATATATAGCCTTAGATTAGCAAAATTGGGACAGTCTAGTTTACAGTTAATATTTTACTTTTTTTTAAATTTGACAGTTTATGATATAACACCATATATACCTTAAATTTTGTAAAATTCATTAAAACCATTAAATAGATCCATTTTAAATGGAGAAGATCCTAATATCATGAATTTTAGACAGAATCCAGACCTAATAATCCAATTATCACTTATCTAAAAACCAGGAACTGAAGAATAAATTAACTTATAGTAATAGGAATCTGATTAGGATGATTACAAGAATTATTTCCTTGATCATTAGGAAGTTGAACTTAACAAGCTAGCCCAAAAGCTACATATGCATAACATATATTCCCTGCATTATTATAGTAGCAAGAATAAACTTGCGTGAATGATCGCTTTCACATATCAGACATTTAGGTGGCTGTTTTTAGCTAGAGAAATATCCCAAGCATTATTTTAATATTTTACAATCAGTCACCACCGCATTTGTTATTTATAAAAATAGATCCTTGTAGTGCAGAAACTTGCATTAGTTTTTTGGCAATTCCTGCATCACTTGGTCAAACAAGTCTATGTCATCATGGTATAAAATATATGGAGATATTGGAAACTCATCTGGGATATTCGTGTTGTCTGCTACAAATGGTTCAGTCCAAAAGTCTCCAAAGGTGTCTTCAAATGTTTCGAATGAAGTAAGACAGTCTTCTTCAGCCCAATTTATGCCAGTTACAGGTGGATGATCATATCTCAAAGAGAAGTGTTCAGAGGAAGATAGTTCTGTGGACAAGGGAGAGCTTTCTAAGGTTTGGTGAGAGGAAGCACTGGCATGAAGGCTTTCCTTTTCTGATTCTCTATTTTTCTTGGCTTTGCATGGGGAAGTTTCATTAAATTGCTCCTTCACCTCAGATTTTTTTGGATTTTGCTTTACATGCTTCTTTAGGTGCGTGTGCCAATGGTTCTTTATCTCATTGTCTGTTCGTCTGGGTAAATGCTTGGCAATCATAGACCATCTGAAAGGAGAACATTTCGCGTCAATTCATTGAAGAAGAAGCTTTATGAAGGACATCAAGAAAAAATTACGATAAACAATACCTTCTTTTTTTTTTGGTTATTCAGGTAAGTGAAAATAGATTATAGTATTTTATATGTGTGTGTGTGTCACAAAGTTTTAAAAAGTGAAATTTTTTTATATATACTTGTTTCCAGCTTCTTCATGTAACTTGATGATTAAATCCTCTTCTCCATTGGTGAAGTTTCCACGTTTTACATCTGGATAGAGGTAGTTCAACCATCGCAGCCTGCAACTCTTGCCGCACCTTGATAAACCTGTCCAAAACATCATAGTATTATTAATGTTTTTTTTGGGTAAGAATAGTATTATTAATGTTACGTCATACTACTTAATTATTTTGATTTCTTATCTCTCACACACATACATGTATAATTGCCAGAAACAAATAAGTAAAAGTTGCATAAACGGAATTAAAGTAACAAAGCCATACACATATAATTAAGTTTCATGCACGATGCATGAAGAGAATTTTTGTTACATAAAAAGAGTGAGGAACAACGTGCAGGAAAAGATGTTCTTGCTATAAATAATGTTGTCTTCTAGATGAAAATCCTTTCACTTGTCTCTTGTAATCTTCTAATTTAGATGGAATGCTAAAATAGTATGTTCAAATTCATATTCACTGAAAAAATAAAAATTTCACCCAGACAAATGATAAGACCCTAGGTAATTTATAAATAAATAAAAAATTATAATCAACCTACATAAATTTTTTATTATATAAAAAAGAAAAAGAAAACCAAGATCCATTCTTTAAAATAATATTATATTGTTCATACCGGCAAGCTTGGGAAGTTTGTACCAATTTGAGTGGCCATATCTCTGAATAAAACTTCTTAGCTTATCATCTTCTTCTGGAGTCCATGCACCTTTCTTCAGTCCATTTTTGTCATAGAAGGAGGCTCTCACCATTTCTCTCTCTCCCCCGATGGTCTTGTAGCTCAAAACAATTAATAACTTTCACTAAACTATGTATGCTTATAACAATTGAACTATCATTAAACATTTTATGGGGACATTTGGGCCCTAATGAATTTGCAATCATGAGATAAGTACAAAATAATACTTCCTCCGACCCAAATTGTTTAGCTTGCAATCCCTTTAATGATGTCCCAAAATTAAGCCCTATTTTAAAAGTCAAACTCTATTATTTTATTAACATTTTCATTATAACATTGTAGAATTTACCAATAATTGTATTAAAATTTGAAGATAAGTTTGCAATCTACAGCTAATAGAGTTTGTAATGATAGATGTAGACTTGTAATACACCAATAGAGTTTTTATATGCACAATTGTTTAAATTTTTTATAAATTTGTTTAAGAGTAATTTAGGAAGCTTATAACTTATTTATAAAGAGATAAGACATTTAATGGTGCTTTTCTAAATAGTTGGAATTTCTAAGTAGCACTACAACAAAAGTGGGCTATGGTGACGAAATCTAGTGAGGATAAACAATTTCATCACCAAATGATAACATTTAGTGAGGAAAAGAAGAATTCGTCACCAAATATTATAAAAATATTAAAATTGGTGACGAAATCAATATTTCGTCACCAAAGATGTACCAATTGGTGACGAAATCAATATTTCGTCACAAAAGATGTACAAATTGGTGACGAAATATTTATTTTGTCACTATAGGTCATGAAAAAAAGGCAAACCTAGGGTGACGAAATATTTGCGTCACCAAAAACTTACTAGAGGTGACGAAATTTTAAATTCGTCACCCAATATTAGGATGTAGGTGTTCTTGGTGACGAAATAAATTTTTGTCACCTATTGTTTAACCAAAGACTAACCAGAGGTGATGAAATTCCAAATTCAACATCTAATATTAAGATGGAGGTGTTTTTGGTGACAAAATAAGTGTTTGTCACCTATTGTTTACAAATAATTAAGGATTGCCATGGGCAGGGTATACCCATATATACCCGGTTTGTTTATCCATAGATATCCATACCCTACCCAAAGCTAATTTTTATAAAATCAACAAATATGCTCAAAATCCACCAAAATGACCAATATATCCTCAAAATCTCTAAAATATGCAAAATACCCATGAAACCTTTAAAATGACCAAAATATTCCTACAATCTCTAAAATCACCAATTATGCTAAAAACCCACTAAAATGACCAAAATATCTCTGAATCTCTAAAATGAGCAAAATACCCATAAAATAACCTAAAAAATTACTAAAATACCCCCAAAATCACCTAATATGCTCAAAAATCACTAAAAATTACCAAAATATCCCCTAAACCTCATAAATGACCGAAATACTCTAATCCTAAAAAATGACCAAAGTACACACAAAACCTAAAAAATTACCCCTCGAAACCTAAAATTTGGCCAAAATACCCCCAAAACAACAAATTACCAAAATAGCACCCACATTCTCAAAAAATAACCTAAATAGCTTTGAAACCTAAAAACTGACCAAAATAGCCTTAATGCTTTAAAATTACCAAAATACTCCTAATCCTAAAAAAATGACCAAAATACCCCCAAAAACTTCAAAAATGACCAAAATACCCCTGAAACCTATAAAATGACAAAAATGGCCCTAAAACCTATACGATCATAAAAATACACCCTAAACCTAAAAGATGATCGAAATGCCCTCAAACCTAAAAATGACCAAAATACCCCTAAATGAAAAAAAAATACTCATTTTTATAATTTCTGGCTATTTTGGTTATTTTTTAGGTTTAGGGGGTATTTTGGTCATTTTATTGGGTTTTGAGGGTATCTTTGGTTATTTTTTAGGTTTAGGGGGGTATTTTGGTAATTTTCATATTTCAAGGGTATTTTGGCCATATTTAGGTTTCATGGGTATTTTGGTAATGTTTAAATTTTGGGAAGTATTTCAGTCATTTCTTAGATTTAGGACGTATTTTTGTCATTTTTAAGTTTCGAGGGGTATTTTGGTCATTTTGAAGGTTCCAAGGGTATTTCAATTATTTCTTAGCTTTAGGGTGAATTTTGGTATTTTTTTAGTTTCGGGGGATATTTTGGTAATGTTTTAAGTTTTAGGGGTATTTTGGTAATTTTATGATTTTAGAGTTATTTCTGTCATTTTTTAGGCTTAGGGTGCATTTTGGCAATTTTAGAGCATTTTAGGAGTACTTTGGTTATTTGCAAGTTTTAGAGGCAATTTGGTAATTTTGATAATTGGGTAATTGAGTGGGTTGGAGTTTACCCATAATAATTTGGTTGAGTTAGGTTTGGGTTAGATTTAATTAGTTAAATGGATAATAATGTGTAAATTACACCCGATTGGCAGGAAAATTGGCATGCATGTTAAGAACAAATAGAACATGTAATCCAACGGTTGGATTTTCAAAATATAAATTTAATAATAATTTATTGGGTGGTGTAACACTTTTTAGAGTTACACCAGGTGTAATCTGAACCTAGACCTATATTTCTTAATTCAATGTGAATTTTGACAAATCTACCGTTAGATTACATTATCTTCATATGTTTTTCATGCTTACAAAATTTCAAGGTGATCAAAGATTAATAGGTATGTCATTAATCAATTGTCTAAATTTAAGTTTTTGTAGTTTAAACTAATGCATAATAGATGAGTTTAAAGATTAAATGACAAATTACACCTAATTGACATGAAAATTGGCATGAATTTTAAGAACATATAGAAAATGTAATCCAACGGTTGGATTTCCAAAATATGAATTCAATAATAATTTATTGGGTGGTGTAACACTTTTTAGAGTTACACAAGGTGTAATTTGAACCCAGACCTATATTTCTTAATTCAATGTGAATTTTGACAAATCTACCGTTAGATTACATTATCTTCATATGTTTTTCATGCTTACAAAATTTTAAGGTGATCAAAGATTAATAGGCATGTCATCAATCAATTATCTAAATTTAAGTTTTTATAGTTTAAACTAACGCATAATAGATGAGGTTAAAGATTAAATGACAAATTACACCTAATTGACATGAAAATTGGCATGCATTTTAAGAACATATAGAAAATGTAATCCAACGGTTGAATTTTCAAAATATGAATTCAATAATAATTTATTGGGTGATGTAACACTTTTTAGAGTTACACCAGGTGTAATTTGAACCCAGACCTATATTTCTTAACTCAATGTGAATTTTGACAAATCTACCGTTAGATTACATTATCTTCATATGTTGTTCATGCTTACAAAATTTCAAGGTGATCAAAGATTAATAGGCATGTCATCGATCAATTGTGTAAATTTAAGTTTTTGTAGTTTAAACTAACACATAATAGATGAGTTTAAAGATTAAATGACAAATTACACCTAATTGACATGAAAGTTGGCATGCATTTTAAGAAAATATAGAAAATGTAATCCAACGGTTGGATTTTCAAAATATGAATTCAATAATAATTTATTGGGTGGTGTAACACTTTTTAGAGTTACACCAGGTGTAATTTGAACCCAGACCTATATTTCTTAATTCAATGTGAATTTTGACAAATCTACCGTTAGATTACATTATCTTCATATGTTGTAATGCCAAGGTTTTGATTTGATTCCTATCTTGTTGAAGTTCATTAGAATTTGTGAGTTTCCTCAAATCTCATGTTCTTCTCTTCTGATGTATCCCTCTTAACTAAGCATAACCTTCAGATTTCTCTATTTTGTGTGCTTGTTAGATCTCTTGAATTTATAAAAACTGTGATTACAATGCAATAGAACAAAATGACTCTGTTTGATTGTGAAGGTTATTGAACTTAATTGCAAAGAGAGTGAAACTGAAAATAGTGGGGTTAGTGTGGTTTGGTTTGAGGGTGAGAGATTGTTGGGAAGGAAAAGAAGAAGGGAAAGTAAAGAGTTTGGGAGAGAGTTTGAGGTGAGAGAGAGATTGGTTCAATGGTAGAGAATCCATAGTTTGTGAGCTTTTCTTGGTTATGGGGTTTTGGTGGGAAGAGATGGAAGAGTTAAGAGAAGGGGACTGAGTTGTCAATGGTGGGTGCAATGTAAATGTAATCTAATGAGGATAAGGAACCACATCCAATATAATGGTTTTTTTTGTTTTGCCTTGTCCACGTAATTTTGTGGGAGTGATTTCTAGCCACACGTGGTAATGAACTTTGGGGTCGAAGTGAGATAGTGACTTTGGTGAGTAAAATGTTGGTCCGGAAGCCTCACAAGGGAATGAAGATTATTATTGTAAATAGAGAATTTTTGTATTAATTAATTTTCAAGTCATATAAGCATTTTGACGACAAAGAATAATTACCATGGGTAGATGCAAATTTAAATTTTGTCTTATAAACAAGAGGAAGACAAATTGGAAAAAGTTTGACATTCGTTTTTTTTTAATTGATCTATGTGATTTAATTAGATCAATATTCCAAAATAATGTTTTTATTTATTTATTTATAATATAATTCAATAGTTGGTGAAGGAAGATTATTGAAGGAATATTTCATTATTCTTTGTTAGGTTCAAAATTTGTGGCAAATTGATGTCAGTCAGAGCTTGAGGACCCTACACATGTTATGATTGTCATTGAAGTTGGATTCTTGAAGGTTTTATTAATCTATCTTTTTCTATGCTGCTCATTTTTTTTTCTTATGTATCTTCTATGCATTGGAATGAAATCATGCATCTTGGAGATTTTCTCTTTTACACGTTTAAGACTATAGATGAGTTCAATGACTACCAACCCCTATCTTGGTAGGTAGATTCATAGTATTTAAAAGAGCATGCATCATTCATGGTGGTATTGTTAATCAAGGTAGATAAATAGTACTAGCTAGGAAACAAGCAAATACTAGTAGTTTAAAAAGTTAAAGAGATAAGACCCTATTAATTGCTAATTTGCTAGATATTTTATCATTCTGTACGTCATTGCAAATGAAGTAGCTATAAGAAGCTATTCAATGCTAGCTAGTTGTCAGTGCTTTACTGATATTGAGCCCAAAGTATGTCAAAGTTAGCTGCAAGTTGATTTTTGTAATCATTGCAACAGAAGGTGCATGCATGATACATGGTTTTTGAGAGAGAGAAGTGAGAGTTGTGAGGGTTGAGAGAGTTGAGAGAGAGGTGATAGATCTGAGAAGTGTTGGGTTGAGTAAAAAGTAATAGAAACAAAAAAAAATAAATACTAATTTAACAGGAGTAAGAATAAATAAATAAATAAAAATTAGCTTTCCGCTACGTACCATCATATATAGTTGTGCACTGTAGCAATGTAGATAAAAAATTTACCTATAGCACCATCATTATAGCCCCCTTTTGTATATGTAGGTACTAAAAATAGTTTTTTAGCATCACCATTGTGAATGCTCTAAAAAAGCCACTTTAATTATACATTTAACACATCAATTTATAATACATCTAACATCAACATTTCTATTTTTTTACCACCTCATTTAAGATTTCAGCTATTGTAGGATGTCAAAAATGATATTTTACTCTAACTAAGATGTTAAAACTTTTAAATATAATACCCTTAGTGTAGTGTGCTTTTTTAGAATCATATGTTAAAAAATAGCATATTTAGCTTTTGAAACCTTAAATGAGAATACTCTTAAGCACATGTTAGTAAAGAATTTTAAAAAAAATTATAAAAAAATAAAAAAAAAATAGTTATTTGTTTTGACATTTTTTCCAATTCTGCATCAAAATTTTATTTTTAAAAAAATCAGTCTTAATAAACAATTTATAATTTATTTTTCATCACTTTTGGGTTTTCTCATAATTGCATAACTGCTTTCAATAATTGCATAACTTTTTTTAAAGGTCTTAACACAGACATGTGGCTTGTGTTGTAATAAATAAGGAGTGTGATAAATAAACTTCTTTTATTATTGATTGTGTATTAATTACATCACTAACTTCATGTTAAGAAAATATTATTAAAGCTAACTAATTGAAACTAACTAATTCATTAATTACAAAACTAGCTCCTAAGGATCACGTAAATTTGCATGAAAGGTAAATAACCATAAAGTGGTCAAGATCCACTGTTTGATGGTGGGTTATTTGTTTATTGTGATGACTGGGTTTTTTTGTTTATGGTAGTAACTATGATTTTGTATTAATGGTGGTGACTGTGTTTTTTGTTTAATGGTGGTGGTGGGTTTTTTGTTTATGGTGGTGGCTGCGTTTTTTGTTTAATGTTGGTGATGAGTTTTTTGTATATAGTGATGGTTGGGTTTTTTGTTTATAGCAGTAGCTGAGTTTTTGTGTTAATGGTAGTGGCTGTGTTTTTTGTTTAACGGTGGTGGTGGGTTTTTTGTTTATGGTATTGGCTGGGTTTTTGTGTTAATGGTGGTGACTGTGCTTTTTGTTTAATGGTAGTGGTTGGGTTTTTTGATTATGGTAGTGGCTGAGTTTTTGTGTTAATGTTGGTAGCTGTGTTTTTTGTTTAATAGTGGTGGTAGGTTTTTTGTTTGTGGTGGTGGCTGAGTTTTTTGTTTATTGTGATGACTGAGTTTTTTGTTTATGGTAGTGGCTGGGTTTTTGTGTTAATGGGTGGTGGCTATGTTTTTTGTTTAATGGTGGTGGTGGGTTTTTTGTTTATGGTGGTGGCCGTGGTTTTTGTTTAATGGTGGTGGCTAGTTTTTTTTTTTAATAGTGTTGGCTAGATTTTTTATTTGTTGTGGTGGGTGGGTTTGTGTTTATGATGGTAGCTGAGTTTTTGTTTTGGATTTCACTTTATTTGTTTTGTTTTAAATTAGGATTTTTCTACATTCTTTATGATTTCTCTGTAATTTGTAATGTAGGTTTGGTTTTTATTTGATGAGAATGTTGTGGGTCTTTTTTATTTGATAGTTTGGCTTCATATGATTTTGCATTATGATTATTTTGTCTAGTTTGTTATTGGGTATTCTGTGGATATTTTTTGCATTGTCTTACTAATAATAATCTTTTTGTTGTTGATGTTGTAGTACATCTTATTAGGGATATGGGTTTGCAGTCTAGTTTGTTATTAATGTATTTTCCTTGATACTTGTGCAGATTTGGGATTGGTGGCAAAAAGATAGCTTTTGTGGGACTACTTGAACTTAATTAATTTTTTGTAAAGTTTGGAAGTTAAGACATTATTTGTATGTAAATGGTTGTAATTACTTTGTGAACATCTTTATTGCATTTTTAGATTGTATGGATTTTACTTATGGATTTGGTTAGAAATGAATGAATGTTTTTTTTTTTTTTTTTTTTTTTTTTTTTTATGGATTTGGTTAGAAATGAACAGGTTAATGTAATGACAAGTAAATGTAAAGAATATTAATAAAAAATTAAAATTGGTGACGATAATTTTCATTGCCATATTTGACTATAAGCAGAAATTGGTGACAAAATAATTTGTCACTTGATCTATTGAAATTAAAAAAAAAAAATGATTGGTGACGCAAAACTTTGTCACCTGATCTATTGAAATTGGGAAAAAAATACATTTGGTGACGAAATATTTCGTCACTAGAAATAAGGTTTAGTGACGAAAATATTAGGTGACGAAAAATTTTTGTCACCTGTCATTTTTTATTGGTGACGAAAAAATTTCGTCACCTATCATTTTTTAATTGGTGACGAAACATTTTCGTCACCAATACATTCTGTGACGGAGCTAAGGTGACGAATGCTGTTTCGTCACCATATGTATTCGGTGACGAAATAAAGACATATTGTGACGAAAGGTTTCGTCACCATAGTCTATTTTTGTTGTAGTGTAGGCCAAACAATTTGGGATGAAAGGAATACTAAAAATTTGGACAAAGAGTTAGACGTCGATAAAGTGACCAAAATTTGGAAAATCAAATAATATAAGATAATTACTAGGTGAATTTTTTATATGCATAAAAAATGAGAAAAAAAAATATCGCTTTATATATTAATTAGTTGGCCTACTAGAAAGTAAATTTACACTTTGTTATGTTCAAAAATCCTATGTGAATTTAATTTTTCCTTTTTTTTTTTTTTTGTTGGTGTTTGATAGCATGAAAAATATAAATAAAAGTAAAGCTATCTTTAATCAATAGAAAACTCTATTAAAAATATGATTTATTTCTAAGAGATTGTTTTTAACTTATTTTCAAAGTTTTTGTCAAACACACGTAAATGAGATAATTATTTAAACATTTCATTTTTTTAAAGAAATGACATATTTTAGGAAAAATTTAACGTTGAAACAAACATGGTGAAGCTGGGCTAAGTTTTGTAACTGGGTCCAAACCCTAGCTAGTGCTTGTCGTGTATATAAATCTTGTCTCAATTATTTAACAGGTGCACATTGAATAAATTGTAGAAGTATTCACGTCGCGTGTCATAACCATACATTGAATCAAACCGGTAATGTACTTTTGCATTGAAAAGAATGCACGCATGCATATCAGATGCTTGAATTGAGCTCAGAGGCGGTGCTAGGCCGGGGGCCATGGCCCCCTAGCTTTTGAAACTTTTCATCAATATTCCTTTACAATTAGTAACAAATCTAAAAATTACACAAAAATTTATTTGTCGGCCTACTCTGAGAATTTGCTCTCCCAAAATTTTAAGCTAATCTAGTAAGAGTTTAACAAAAATAATAATTAATTAATTTATTGGCAAAAAGAAAGACAAAAAAAACTCAAACAATTAAATTTGGTATAGAAATAATAAAACCCAAAAAAAAAAAAAAATCAAATCCACCATCTGGCCCAATAATCAGCCCATGTCCCTCACAAAACTCCTTATTCACCTTTAATAAATTCCAAATTAGCAAGATATATAAAGATGTGTTCACATAATTTCTTATTTTGTTCTAATTAATGGAAAGCCATATGGCAATATCATCTCTTCTAGGGGGTTGCACCAAGGAGACCCACCCTCTCCATATTTGTTCTTGTTGTGTACAGAAGGCTAATCATCTCTACTCTAGTCATTAATAGACTAGGGATTTCTTGTTAGGATGTGTGCCTTTAAATCCTATTGTATAATATTATGTATGACATTATGTATGACTTAATGTTGCGTTTAATAAAGTTAATTATTATTATCTAAAAATAATGGTAACATGAATATTGGGACATTATCATATAGTCCATGAAATGCATAGTATGTGATTTATGTGAAAAGTCACAGAAGATATAAATCACAAGTTCTTTGTAAACTCAAAATTGTAGTTCGTAGTCGGTGATGAAATTGGGCATTTCATCTGCGAAAACTATAACATATCAACTAAGATGATTTGTCTTGATCATGGAAATGTAGATTTCTAGTTGATATGTTGATATGTTTTAAGAGTTAAAATATATTGAACTGGACCGGTGTGAGATTTATTATTCTCCTAATGACTGTCAAATGAATAATAAACCCATGACTTGTATTTGCCTGAACTCTTAATCCTGAGATAATAATGGACTTAATTATGAGATGTAGATTGTTTTGATATATCAAGAGTGAGATCTAGAGTTACAGTCAAAATCTCAGTATGTTGGGCAACCACATTTAATGTTGATGGAACATATATTCTTAAAATGGAATTCATAGTCTCTTAACGGAGATATAAAATATTCCTTTGAGATAAATTTAATGAGTATGTTATTCAAAAAGTTAGACCTAACTACTTTAGTAAATTGTTGCTAGAATATATATTTATGAAATTTGATTTCATAAATATATGATGAATAACTTAAAGGATTAAACTGGGTACTCAAGGATAAGATGTAGTAATTTATAAAGTGACGGTCTACATTTATGACTTTGTGTTACTACGAATATTTTATGAAGGGATTGCATGTACAATAAAGTCTTGGGATATAATTTATAAATAAGGTCTAGAGTGCAACTATATTTATATAGTAGTATTAAATATAATTAATGGTAATTTTGGACTTGTCAAGAGTTGACAGAAAAGCCCAAGGCCCATTGGAACTAGTGTCTTGTTGGTCCCTTTTGGTCCCACTCCAAGCCACACATTTAAGCCCAATTGGAAATGCCCAAAAGGCCAGCCCAATTAGATAATCGGTTAGATACAAAGGGAGAAACATGCAGAATTTTCTGTAGAAAACAGTAAGAACACTATTGCGAAGTGGTGTAAGAAGTGTTAGACACTTTGACATTTTTACCTTTGGAACTAATTGAGAGACTACACATCTTAAGCGTTAGTGGAATTGGAATGAAGATTGAAAGTGTTCCCAAGTACTTCTGATTTTCGGTTTTGAAATTTACCGCTCTAAGATACACTCTCTTGTTCTTAAATTTTAAAACTTATATAGTGTATGTTAACATTTATGAATGAAGTAGATCCGTCATTTTTTCGCTGCGTATGTTTTGTATGCGATACAAATTTGCATACTTCCATCAAATTAGTATCAGAGCGGTCTTCACTTTCATATCTGTTTAACATGTTTTTGAGTTTTGGAATTATTGACAATAGTTTCATGTTGTTAGAAATTAGTTTTTGCATGGATGTTGAAATTATTGTTTTTTATAAAAACTGATATTGATATTATGATGTTATTTAAATTTTAGTTTAAGTATGTTAAACTAAACTTTAAGGCTATAGCATCAATGTAATTCAGTTTTGATATCAATTTATGTTCATTATGATTGTATGTTGGTTGATTTGTACATGAAAACGTTGAAAAAATGTCTTTGAAAAATTCTGAAAATTTTGAAATTCGCGACGCTCAATCGATCGAGAATCTGTCGAGTATCGATCGAGCTGACAGAAGATTTCTCGATCGATCGAGGATCTGTCGAGAATCAATCGAGCTTTGTAGAACTTTTTCTCGATTGATTGAGAATTTGTCGAGGATCGATCGAGCAACCAGAACTTTTCTCGATCGATCAAGGTACATCCTTGATCGATCGAGGACTAAAGGTTCAAAAAAATTTCTAAGTGTTTTTACATATATAAAGAGCAAGGCAATGTGTAATTAGTTCATGCATGTTTTAAATTTAAAAACCTTTATCTTAAAACATCTAGTGGGAGAGAGATACAAGGGTTGGATCTCACGGCCTCCATTGTTGGTTCATAGTAGTGTGAAATATATACTTTGTCTTTGCCTTGAGCTTAGCATTCCATGCAGAGAGTATTTATTTCATGGTCCAAGATTGGATTTCTTGGTTTATAGTGGTTTGATCAAACGCCTTATCTTAGCTTCGAGTTTTGCATTCCATGCAGAGGGTGTTTGTATCATGGTACTACAAAATAAACCTGTTAAAGGGATGAAATGTGGCTACACATGATTCTAGACAATAGTATACACTAGACTAAGTATTATAGTATCCTCTATGCTGAGTTCTTACTATTATTACTTAGAGGCTAAATTTAAAAACGGCATATTATTAGTGTTTGATAAAAGTTATCATGATAGCACTAATAATGAGAATAGTTATCAATCAATCATAGTATTTAATGTTCACTCTATGTTGAGGGATATTGAATATGGGATTGGGTTGTCATTGCATATATTATGTTATGGTTTTATTAAGGTTTCATACTATATGTTTATATGCTAAATTGATAATGTCTAGTTTACTTATTATATTCATGTTTATTGTTTTCATATTTTATCATGGCATCATTTAGCGCACTTGTTGCTATTCTTAATCAAAGAAAATTGACTGGATCCAACTATGTTGACTGGAAAAGAAATTTGGACATAGTTTTAACAGCTGAAGAGCACAAATATGTGCTTACTCAACCATGTCCTAGCTTTCCTTCATTAGATGCTCATTCTGAGAAAAAACAACGATATAATCATTGCCAGAAATCTAATGAAATGGCCAAGTGCTATATCCTAGCATCCATCTCAAACGTTCTACAACATCAAATACAGGATGTAGAACTAGCTTCGAACATTATGCATAGTCTGAAGGAGATGTTTGGTGAGCAAGGCCGTTCAGCAAGGCAAGAAACCATGAGGTAAATTTATAATACCAAAATGGCTTAAGGTACTTCAGTGAGAGAGCATTGTCTTACAATGATCTCTAATCTGAATATATTAGAGGTTTTAGGTGCTAACATTGATGGAAAATCCCAAGTGGATATGACACTCCAGTCACTACTGGAATCATTTAAGGAATTCAAACTCAATTACAATATGAACAAAAAGATTTATTCTTTGTCTGAATTAATGAATAAGTTAGTGGCGGCAGAAGGCATCCTTGGTACTTCTAGTGTTGAAGCCAATGTTGGTGAAGCTTTTACTTCTCAACCTAAGTTGAAAGGCAAGGGTAAGAAGAAGAAGAAGAAGAAGAAGGACTTCACTAAGCAAGAGGGTAAACAGATTGCCTTGAGAGTCGCCAATGAGGGAAAGAAGCCCAAAGGAAAGTGTTTCCATTGTGGTGAGAAAGGATATTGGAAGAGGAATTGTCCAAGTTTTAAAGCTACCAAGAATAACGGTGTGAAAAGTTCTTTTCTTCTTGAAATATGTTTGGTATAGAATCCCACGGATTCCTAGTGTGTGGATTTAGGTTGTACTAATCATATCTACAATTCTTTGCAGGGGTTCCAGGAGACCAGAAAGCTGAATGAAGGAGAATTGTTTCTGACCTTAGCGGATGGGAGTAGAGTTCCAGTTGTAGCTGTTGGTGTTGTTAATTTATACTTTGAGTCTAGGGTATTAATATTGAAAGACTATCTATTTGTACCTAATGTTCATAGGAATTTAATTTCTACAACTTATTTAGGTAAATATGGGTATTGTATTATCCTGAAAGACAATGTTGTAATAAAAAAGGATAAAATGTTTATCTATTCTAGCAATATTGTAGATGGTCTTTATATTTTAACCCCTGATAAGCATGAATTATAAAATTCTGAATTAGATAATAATTCACATGTGAAATCATTAAAGAGAAAGTTTCCTTCTACTAGTGAAACATATCTTTGGCACTTGCGTTTAGGTCATATTAATTCAAACAAAATTCAAAGACTTATCAAAGATGGACTCTTGGGGCTCATGGACTTTGATGAATTTTCAGTTTGTGAATCTTGTTTGAAAAGTAAAATGACCAAATGACCTTTTAATGCAAAAGGTAGAAGAGCTCAAGATTTGCTAGAACTAGTATATTCAGATGTATGTGGTCCTATGTCAATCCAAGCAAGAAAAAGTTATGAGTATTTCATTACTTTCACTGATAATTACTCTAGATTTAGTTATGTGTACCTAATGAAACGGAAGTCCGAAACTTTTGACTAGTTCAAAGAGTTTAGGGCTAAAGTTGAGAATCAATTAGGTAAACGCATAAAGGTCATTCGATCTGATTGAGGTGGTAAATACCTTCTTGGGGATTTTAAGGATTACTTGACTGAAAATGGGATCATATCCCAGTTGACTGCACCTAGAACTCCACAACAAAATGGTGTAGCAGAAAGAAGGAATATGACTCTTTTAGATATGGTTAGATCCACGATGTGTTATTCAACTCTACCAATTTCTTTTTGGGGATATTCCTTAAGTACTACAATGTATTTTCTGAATTTAGTACCTTCGAAGTCTGTTCCTAAAACACCTATAGAGTTGTGGAATGGGCGTAAGCCTAGTATGAGACATCTCCATATTTGGGGTTGTCCAGCACATGTGTTAAAAGGAAAGTCAGACAAGTTACAGTCTAAAACAAAAGTGGTTTTCTTTGTAGGGTATCCAAAAAAGAACAGTTGGAGGTTTATTCTATAGTCATAAGGATAATAAAGTGTTTGTTAGCACAAATGCCAAATTCTTGGAAAATGACTATATAAATAATTTTACACCTAGAAGTAGAGTTGTCTTAGTTGAAATGAATGAACCTGTAGCTAAACAACCAATGGATGAAACTAGGGATGATGTGGATGTATTGGATACTACTCATGATATGTCTAGTACACAAGTGCCTCGTCGTAATGGGAGAATTGTTCGGCCTCCTATGAGATTTATAGGTTTGGAAGAAACTTATGAAGCTATCTCAGAAAAGGCTGAATCGGATCCCTACACTTATGATGAAGCAATAAATCATATAGATGCACATCATTGGATCCAAGCTATGAAATCTGAATTAGATTCAATGTATTCCAATCAAGTTTGGGATCTTGTAGAGGCGCCTAACGGCATTAAACCTGTTGGTTGCAAATGGGTTTACAAGAGAAAGAGAAGAATAGATAGAAATGTTGAAACTTTTAAAGCAAGACTAGTGGTGAAAGGGTATACACAAAAAGAAGGCATTAACAATGATGAAACTTTTTCGCCAGTAGCCATGCTTAAATCTATCAAAATTCTCTTATCCATTGCTGCTCATTATGATTATGAGTTTTGGCATATGGATGTTAAGATTGCATTTCTTAATGGCAATCTTGAAGAAGAAATCTACATGTTGCAACCGGAAGGTTTCATAGCAAAGAACCAAGAGCATATGGTATGCAAGTTGAAAAGGTCCATATACGGACTTAAGCAAGCATCTAGGTCATCGAATATTAGATTTGATCAAGCAATCAAGTTATTTGGTTTTGAACAAAATCTTGATGAACCATGTGTGTATAAGAGACATCAAGACACAGTAGTAATGTTCCTAGTGCTTTATGTTGATGACATTCTACTCATTCGAAATGATGTAGGAGTAATGTCATCGGTTAAAGTTTGGTTGTCAAGCCAATTTGATATAAAGGACTTGGGCAAAGCTAACTATATTCTAGGGATCAAGCTTTGGCAAGATCGAAAGAATAGGATGTTAGGTTTGTCACAAGCTGGATATATAGATAAGGTTCTAGAACAGTTTAGCATGCAAAACTCCAAGAAAGGATTACTTCCTTTTAGACATGGAGTTCCTCTGTCTGATGACCAAAGGCCTAATGAGATAGGTTCCTTATGCTTCTGCGGTAGGAAGTCTCATGTATGCCATGCTTTGTACTAGGCTGGATATTTGTTATTCAGTTGGCATGGTCAGCCGATATCAATCAAATCCAAGACCAAACATTGACAAGCTGTAAAGCATATTCTCAAGTTTCTACAGAGAACGAGAGATTATGTGCTTGTTTACCGTTGTGAGGATTTGATTCCCATTGGCTATACAGATTCAGATTTTCAGTCGGATCTAGATTTCAGAAAATCCACGTCAGGATGTGTTTTCACCTTGGGAGGTGGAGCCATAAGTTGGAGGAGTGTTAAGCAATCTTGTATTGCGAACTCCACCATGGAAGCCAAATATGTTGCTGCTTGTGAAGTAGCAAAGGAGGCCGTTTGGCTCAAGAAATTCCTTTCTGATTTTGGTGTTGTGAGAATTGAGTAAGTTCCTATTACATTGTTCTGCGACAATAGTGAAGCAGTTACACGATCCAAAGATCCAAGAAATCACAAAAAAGGAAAGCACATTGAGAGAAAGTATCACATCATTCTAGACATTATTGCTCGTGGAGATGTGGTTGTAGCAAAGATTGATGGTGCAAAGAATCTAGCGGATCCCTTTACCAAAGCCTTGCCCCAAAGGACTTTCGAGTCACATTTGGAGGAGATGGGAGTTAGATTAGTGCACAATAGTCTTTAGGGCAAGTGAGAGATTGTTAGGATGCGTGCCTTTAAATCCTATTGTATGATGCTATGTATGTTATTATGTATGACATTATATATGACTTAATGTTGTGTTTAATAAAATTGTTTTATTATTATCTAAAAATAATGGTAACATGAATATTGGAACATTATCATATAGTCCATGAGATGCATAGTATGTGATTTATGTGAAAAGTCATAGAAAATATAAATCACAAGTTCTTTGTAAATTCAAAATTGTAGTTCGTAGTCGGTGATGAAATTGGGCATTTCATCTGCGAAGACTATAACATATCAACTAAGATGATTTGTCTTGATCATGGAAATGTAGATTTCTAGTTGATATGTTGATATGTTTTAAGAGTTAAAACATATTGAACTAGACCGGTGTGAGATTTATTATTCTCCTAATGATCGTCAAATGAATAATAAACTCATGACTTGTATTTGCATGAACTCTTAATCCTGAGAGAATAATGGACTTGATCATGAGATGTAGATTGTTTTGATATATCAGGAGTGAGATCTAGAGTTACAGTCAAAACCTCAGTATGTTGGGCAACCACATTTAATGTTGATGGAACATATTTTCTCAAGATGGAATTCATAGTCTCTTAACGGAGATATAAAATATTCCCTTGAGATAAGTTTAATGGGTTTGTTATTCAGAATGTTAGGCCTAACTACTTTAGTAAATTGTTGCTAGAGTATATATTTATGAAATTGAATTTCATAAATATATGATGAATAACTTAAAGGATTAAACTGGGTACTCAAGGATAAGGTATAGTAATTTACAAAGTGATAGTCTACATTTATGACTTTGTGTTATTATAAATATTTTATGAATGAGTTGCATGTACAATAAAGTCTTGGGATATAATTTGTAAATAAGGCCTAGAGTGCAACTATATTTATATAGTAGTATTAAATATAATTAATGGTAACTTTGGACTTGTCAAGAGTTGACAGAAAAACTCAAGGCCCATTAGAGCTAGTGTCTTATTAGTCCCTTTTGGTCTCATTTCAAGCCACACACTTAAGCCCAATTGGAAAGGCCCAAAAGATCAGCCCAATTAGATAATCGATCAGACACAATGGGAGAAATATGCAGAATTTTCTGTAGCGAATAGTAAGAACACTATTGCAAAGTGGTGTAAGAAGTGTTAGACACTTTGACATTTCTCCCTTTAGAACTGATTGAGAGACCACACATCTTGGGCGTTAGTGGAATTGGAGTGATTTTTGAAAGTGTTCCCAAGTGCTTCTGATCTTCGGTTTTGAAATTCACTACTCCAAGGTACACTTTCTTGTTCTTAAATTTTGAAACTTATATAGTGTATGTTAACATTTATGAATGAAGTAAATCCGTCATTTTTTCATTGCGTATGTTTTGTATACGATACAAACTTGCATACTTTCATCACTTCTTAGGGGAGTGGCGGCTTACTGAGCTGCTACAGAAATTTCTCATCTATTTTTTGCTAATTGTAACATCATTTTTAGTCAAGCTACTATAAAGGATTGTTTCAATTTAGAGAAGATTCTAGAAACTTATAAGAAAGCATTGGGGGAACAGCTAAATAGAGATAGAAATTCACTATTTTTTAGCAGAAATACATCTCCTGATAACCACCATGAAATCAAAACTCATTTTGGCATTGAGGTCATTCAGCAACATGAAAAATCACTACAAAAAAATGGGCCTATAGCAGCGTTTCCAAGGGCCTATAGTGGCATTTGTCTTGGTCTTACAAATGCTGCTATAGGTCTTTAAAAAAAATTAAACAAAAAAATTAAATTAAAAAAGGACCTATATGCACTTTTTTTATTTTTTTTTTCGTTTGGGTTTTTTTTTAGTAAGGGGCAGGGGAGAAAAAAGACCTATAGTGGCGTTTGTCAAACGCCACTATAGCCCCTTGTAAGAAAAGGACCTATAATAGCATTTGACAACCGCCACTATAGGCACTTTTTATTTCATTTTTTTTTTGTTGGTTTTTTTTTAGTAAGGGTAAGGAAAAAAAAAAAAAAGAGCTATAGTGGCGTTTGTCAAACGCCACTATACGCACTTTTGTTTTCAATCTTTTTGTTTTTAGTAAGGGCCAAAGGAAAAAAAGACCTATAGTGGCGTTTGAGAAAGACCACTACAAGCCCACCTATAGTGGCGTTTGTCGAACACCACTATAGGCCCTTGTAAGAGAAGGACCTATAGCCACTATAGGCACTTTTTTTTCAGTTTTTTTTTTTTTTTTTGGGTTGGGCTTTTTTTAGTAAGGGTCAGAGAAAAAAAAAGACCTATAGTGGTGTTTGACAAATGCTACTATAGGCCCTCCTATAGTGGCGTTTGATATATATATACCCAATCCGTAAAACAAAACTATGGCATATTCCAAAGTATTCCTAAAAAAAAAATACCAAATCCAAACTGATTTAGCGGTTCAGCAAAGAATGGCATATTTTAGGAATATGCCTAGTGATAGTGCAAGGAAAAATCAGTAAGCTGGATGCTCCGAATTTGAAAGGACCACTCGCTCTCTAATGGCCTGAAAAACAAAGGAAAACGATCAAAGGTGACCGGATCGCCGGCCAAGAACCCTCCAATGGTAAAGTCAGTTTTCCCCCTATATTTTTGGAATTCCAATTTCTTGGGAAAAATGTTCAACGTACCTTTCATTGGTCTGAACATGTGCTTATATAGTGCCTTAGGAGCAGTTATTGGGATTATAACTGATAGTGCAAGGAAAAATCAGTAGGCTGGATGCTCCAAATTTGAAAGGACCACTCGCTCTTTAATGGCCTGAAAAACAAAGGAAAACGATCAAAGGTGACCGGGATCGCCGGCCAAGAACCCTCCAATGGTAAAGTCAGTTTTCCCTCTATATCTTTGGAATTCCAATTTCTTGGGAAAAATGTTCAACATACCTTTCATTTTTCTGAACAGGTGCTTATATAGTGCCTTAGGAGGAGTTATTGGGATTATAACCTCTCCTAGATTTGAGGAACCCGGGGGTTCGTGGATAACTCCTACAACCGTTTAGGAGTTATATTCTCTCATATAACGGTCGCCTGAAGTTAGGCGTGAATTACGGAGTGGTAAAATGTACTTAATAATTCTGAAGTGTAAACGCCTCGTCCATGAGTCTTTACGTGGACGAGTCCTCTCAGGACAGGTTGTGCTCATCCTTTGGACGAGGGATGTAGCTTCGCTATCACCCAAGGACGGCCTTGTGCGTTATCCTCGTCTTGATGATAACTCCTGGACGGCTGCCGAGGTGATGACCGTCCAGGGACGGTTTGAATGTCTTCATCCCTCATCAATAACCTCTCCTGGATTTGAGGAAGCCGGGGGTTCGTGAATAACTCCTACAACCATTTAGGAGTTATATTCTCTCACATAACGGTCGCCTAAAGTTAGGCATGAATTACGGAGTGGTAAAATGTGCTTAATAATTCTGAAGTGTAAAAGCCTCGTCCATGAGTCTTTACATGGACGAGTCCACTCGGGACGGGTTGTGCGCATCCTTTGGACGAGGGATGTAGCTTCGCTATCACCCAAGGACAGCCTTGTGCGTTATCCTTGTCTTGATGATAACTCCTGGACGGCTGCTGAGGTGATGACCGTCCAGGGACGGTCTGAGTGTCTTCATCCCTCATCACTTGCCCCCTCGTCCAAGGGTTATGCAGCGTATCGTCAGACTTTAGGACGAGTCTCTTCTTTTCTCTTTTTTTTTTTTTTTTAGAAACGTTACACATGTCACACATCCATAGGGGGTTGGTCATGTAGGTTTACTTCTTCGAGGCATATGCCACATGTCGCCTTCTCATCGGTTCCGTCATTGCGATTACCGAGACTTTTCTACCTATAAATAGTGGTTTCCCTCTTATGCCCCTTTCACTTTTTCAAATTTTTTTCTTTGACACTCTCGTCCGTCGCTTTGTCTAAGAGTATCCTCAGCGTCCTTAGTGTCCCTCATCTAGAGCCAGGTAATCTCTCTACTCTAACTCAAGCTTTCCTTTTTAAGTGTTAGGACATTCTCAATGGCCTCCTATTTGTCTAGCGACAGTGTGGTCAAGGCCATAGACGAGTATCATGACTCCTCTAGTTATAGTACCTCTAGTGATGACAATAGTAGTAGTGGTCATACAACTGAGGAATACACATCTAGTGTTCCTGGAGTTCCTGTAGAAACCTTTCAAGAGAGTATTAGGATGAGGACAGCCTCGAGGGCTGATACCTCGACAAGCGTCCCATCGTCCTCTCCTTTAGACGAAGAAGAAACAGTAAATAGTTTTGCCATAGAAATTCCTTCAAAGACGGATGAGAAGAGGTTAGGCGCTCTTAGGAGTTGGTTCCAGATTCCAGATGATCTGAACCCTAGGTTAGCCGTCCGAGGGGAATGGTGTTGTCAACCCCATTTTGGGATAGGTGTGTACAAAGCCTACCTGTTAGGGGGGCTTAGATTTCCTTTAAATGTCTTTACGAGGGAGTTGCTTACCAGACTGGGCTTGGGGGTTTGTCAGTTTAACCCCAATGCGTGAAGACTTATTGTCTCTATGGAAGTCTTGTGGAGGGAGGTGTTTGATGGGAACCATCCTATCATCGTGGAGGAGTTCTTGTATTGTTATAAACCCTCTGAGATAAGTCAATCTGAAGGCTTTTATCAGTTTACAGCCAGGGGCAATGACTGTAGGCTGATTAAGTCCTTACCCTCGTTTGACAGAAGCTGGAAGACAGAATTTTTCTTTGTCTCTGGTTTTTGGGCTGGGCATCCTATCGAGGTTGGTAAAGATACATTCCCTCCTTATACCGGAGAGTTAGGGAACCTTCATCAAGAAGGTATGTCCTGTTTTTCCTTCACTCTTTTTTTTATTGATTTTGTTGTGTTTTATTTTTAAATAGTGGTCTAACCTTAATTTTCCTCTTCTTTTTGCAGCTGTTAGGCATCCTTCTTTGAGTAAGTTCCACCGTGATCGCGTCCACAGGGCTCGTCTACACCCCGAGAGAGATTTTCACTCATTGGTGACCCTTCAACGTCTACATAGGTAGGGACTTGGTCCTGACCCGTCCTTCAAAGCCCTCACGCACGAACTAACTGTCTGTAGACGTGAATGTTTTTATTCTTTAAGACGTGTGTATTTTTTTATTTATTTTGTTACTATAATTATTTATTTGTTTTTATTTTTAGGAATGGCGACCATGAAGGAAAATAAGGGGAAAGAGGTGGTCAAGGAAGTGGCCAGACCTGAAGCTCATCCTGCTGCTGGAGACAAGAGAAAGAGCTTGTCCAAAAATTTGGATTTGGGAAGCTTGCCCAGCCGTCGGGGGAAGAAGGCCAAGCATGGGTCGTCCAAGCCTAAGACGACCAGGTCTGAACCTCCCTCTTCCCTGCGGTCCATTACAATCGTCGACGTAGACTTGTCTACACCTGTTGCTGTTGCCCTGTCCAAGTCCTACACTCCTGCTTCATCCCAACCTTATCAAAGGGTTTCTACAAATTTATTGGAGACTGAGGATCTAGCTTGGGAGCGATTTCAATAGGCTGTGACAGGCAAGGACGTGGCTGCGTGCTACGACATGTCTTTGAAGGAGTTTGAGCATTCCGATGTTCACGACCTTTTTAAGGTGAGTGCCTTTGGTTCGTCCTCTTTAGCTATGTTATTTGATGTCATTTCTCTTAAACTTTCTCGTCTTCTATGTAGGCAATGTCGAAGTTCATAGCTGCGTCCAGGCAGGCCACAGAGATGGATAAGATGAGGATTCTTCTGGAAAAGAGGATAGAAGAGATCAAGAACGATTGTAGGACTTGGGCTGAGGTGGCAAACAAGGCCAAGGACGAGGCTAAAAGGTTGAGCGTTTTGGTGGACGAGCTGAAATCTGATGCTGCTAGGAAGGACGACCGTCTTGAATTTCTTCAAAAGAAGAATGATGAGCTAAGTCTCCTTCTCAAGAAAGCTAAGGATGAGGCAGTGGAGGAGTTCAAGGCGTCGAAAGAGTTTACTGACCTGCTGGACACTAACTATGCAGCAGGATTCGAGGGTTTTAGGATGGACGCTATAGACAACTTTCCTGGAGCTGACTTTAGCTCCATTAAACTTAATCTTGGTGCTACTACAAGTTCCCTTCTCCAAACAGGTTCAAACGACGTTAATATTGAGGATGACGCCTCTACCAAACCAGCTCAGGACGACCCCAACATCGATGCCCCCCCTCTTGAATTTTTTTTTTAACTAGTGTTATTGTTGTTTGGCTTTCTTTCTTTTTATTTAAAATGTATTCAAGTACAATTACCTCGTCCAGAGTGTTCTGGACGAGTTTATTAACAATTGCCTTTTAATGCTTATTTTATAAGGGTTTTTGGATGGTGGTCGTCTACCCTCTTTAGACTAAAGAATATCTTCTTTATCTGTTACCTATTGTATGGACGAATTTATACATTGTTATCATTTATGCAATTGTCTTTTAAACAATGTTCTAAGTGTTGAATGATCGTCTACACGATTTCTTTATGGACGACCCACTTAGGATGATAATGATGACTGCATTACTTTTGCTTGTCCTTTAGGCAATTATTACTCGTCTTCTCGCAAGGAGTCCATAACGTTTATGTTTTACTCGTCTTGACTAGCTGCTCGTCTTTGGAATGCTACACCTTAATGCCTACTTTCTTTCTTAAACGAGTGGGCCTTGGCCTTTTCTTTTTGCTTTATACTCATTTAAAGGAAATCTTGGACGAGCATGCCTTAGCTTTTTTCTCTGCTTTATCCTTATTTAAAGGAAATCTTGGACGAGCATGCCTTAGCTTTTTTCTCTACTTTATCCTTATTTAAAGGAAAGCCTTGGACGAGTATGCCTTAGCTTATTTCTCTTTGCTTTATCCTTATTTAAAGTATTTAAAGGAAAGCCTTGGACGAGTATGCCTTAGCTTATTTCTCTTTGCTTTGTCCTTATTTAAAGGAAAGCCTTGGACGAGTGTTTCTGCGTCCGAAGATTTCTATTCGTCTTAGGCTTTTGCCCCTTCTGTGGGTATTAATATGGAAACTAAATCTATGCATCAAATACATAAGAGATTCAAACTATATTATTACATGAACATTGTTCTCAAACGTGGCACATGTTCATAAGCTAGTGCCTTATTAAAATACTTAAGAAAAATACATAACCTCATCTTTTATAAGTTGGTCTGTAAGCGGTGCAAAAGTTTAAGAACTAGTTCACTTTTTATTCATAACACACCATAATAGTAGTAAGAACACAACAGTAAATATGAGCGAACACGCAAATCATAGCTGTAACTTTGCCACTGACTTCCCTCGTCCCTGCTTATCACTGATAGTACCTCCTCAGATGTTCCATGTTCCAGGGATGCTCTAACTTCCGCCCGTCCAAAGCTTCTAGGTAGTAAGACCCCTGCCTCTTACAGTTGATTACCCTATAGGGTCCTTTCCAATTGGGTCCCAATTTTCCATGAGCTGGGTTCCTGGTCGCCAAGGAGACTCTTTTGAGGACAAGGTCCCCCACACCGAACCGTCTGGGTTTCACCATGGCATCATGCTGTCTGGCCATAAGGTTTTTGTACCTTGCTGTCCTTTGCTCCACATCCATTCTTACGTCGTCAATAAAATCGAGGTCAAGACGAAGTTGTTTCCCATTCTCTTTCTCCTAGTACTCCATCACTCGGTGACTTGCCATATGAACTTTCGCTGGTATGATAGCTTCACTTCCATAGGCTAGTTTAAAAGAGGTCTCTCCTGTCGGAGTTCGTACAGTCGTCCTATAGGCCCAAAGAACACCTGGTAGCTCGTCTGGCCATACCCTTTTTACCCCTTCGAGCCGAGTCTTGATGATTTTTAGCAGGGATCGGTTTGCTACTTCTGCTTGTCCATTTGCCTGTGGATGGGAGGGTGAGGAATAGTGATTCTTGATCCCAAAATGATTGCAAAAGTCCCTAAAGGGTGCGTTGTCGAATTGACGTCCATTGTCCGATACTAATACCCTAGGTACCCCGAACCTACATAGAATATTCTTCCATACAAAATTTTTCACGTTTTGCAGAGTGATTGCTGCAAGAGGCTCGGCTTCTACCCACTTCGTAAAGTAATCGATTCCTACGACCAAAAACCTCATTTGCCGGGTTCCTATGGGAAAGGCCCTAGGATATCCAGTCCCCACTATGCAAAGGGCCATGGGGCCATCATTGGGGTCTGGTACTTTAACGGCTATCTAGGTACATTGCTATAGCACTGGCACTGGTCACATACCTTGACATAGGTTTTAGCATCTGCTTGCATTGTAGGCCAGTAGTAGCCGGCACGGACGATCTTATGGACTAGCGACCTTACTCCTGAATGATTTCCACATGCTCCTTCATGAACTTCCCTTAGAACATAGTTTGACTCGTCAAGAGCCAAGCACCTTAAGTAAGGTTGGGAAAAACCTCGCTTGTACAACACTTCATTTATGAGGACGTACTTGGTTGCCCTGACCCTTAACTTCCTTGCTTCGTCCTTGTCTTCTGGAAGCCTTCCATCTTTGAGATAAATCATTATTGGACTCATCCAATTTTCTCCTCCTCCTATCTGCTGTATGTCAAGGATGTCTATGCTCGGCATATATTGGATGTTTTCGCACTCGTCTGTAACCCCTGCTGAAGCTGCTTTTGCCAAGGCGTTTGTTTCCGTATTTTCCTCCCTAGGTAGTTGAACAAAACTTACAGCTGAAAATTTTCGTGCAAGTCGTTTCACTTTGTTGAGGTATTTCTTCATTCGATCTTCCTTAGTATCACATATTCCATTTACTTGGTTAATGACCAGCTGAGAATCTCCTCTGATTGTTACCAACTCCGCCCCTAAGGACTTAGCTAATTTCAATCCCTTGAGTAGAGCCCCGTACTCGGCCTCGTTGTTGGTAGTTTGATACTACAGACGGGCTGCATACTCCAGCCTGTCACCCTCAGGGGACTTCAGTATAACTCCAATCCCTCCTGCATACAGTGAGGACGATCCGTCTACATTAATTACCCACCTTTCAATTCCTTCATCCTTGTCCAGGTCGTCCTGGCTGGGGGTGAACTCCGCGATGAAATCTACTAATGCTTGTGCCTTTATCACACTCCTTGGGAGGTATTTGATGTCAAATTCGCTGAGCTCAACGGCCCACTGTACTAGCCGTCCAGCAGCTTCCAACTTGTTCATTGCCTTCTTTATAGGATGGTCTGTTAGGACGTTAATGATGTGTGCTTGGAAATAATGCCTCAGCTTCCTAGAAGCCGTGATCAATGCAAAGGCTAGTTTTTCCATCATCGGGTATCGTCATTCTGCTCCTCTCATTGCGTGGCTTGTGTAATAGACCGGTTTCTGGACTCTCCCTTCTTCTCTGACCAACGCTGAGCTTACTGCGTGTGGGGACACTGCCAAATACATATACAACTCTTCACTAGGTACAGATGGACTCAACAGCGGCGCTGTCATGAGATATGTCTTCAAATCTTGGAAGGCCCTTTGACACTCGTCTGTCCATTCAAATGCCTTCCTAAGAACTTTAAAGAAAGGCAAACACTTATCAGTAGCTTTCGAGACAAACCTGTTAAGGGCGGCAACCCGTCCGGTAAGAGACTGGACTTCCTTGATATTTTTTGGTGGTTCCATATTCAGTATCGCCTGGATTTTGTCCGGATTCGCCTCAATTCCCCTGTTCGACACCATGAACCCCAAAAATTTCCCCAATGAAACTCTGAAAGCACACTTGCTTGGATTTAATTTCATGTTGTACCGCCACAATGTATCAAAAGTCTCTTGAAGGTCGTCCAGATGTTTATCTTCGTCCTGGCTTTTTACCAGCATGTCGTCTACATAAACCTCCACATTTCGCCCGATTTGAGGACGGAACATATGGTTAACCAACCTTTGGTAAGTCGCCCTTACGTTCTTCAAACCAAAGGGCATTACCTTGTAGCAATACAACCTTTGGCTCGTAATGAATGAGGTCTTCTCTTGATCCGCTTCATCCATCTGTATCTGGTTCTAACCTGAGAAAGCGTCCATGAAGCTAAGCACTCTGTGACCTGCTGTCGAGTCCACCAACTGGTCAATGCGTGGCAATGGGTAACTATCCTTGGGGCAAGTTTTGTTTAAATCAGTGAAGTCCACGCACATTCGCCACTTGCCGTTAGCTTTCTTGACCATGACCACGTTCACCAACCAATCTGGATAATAAACTTCTCGGATGAACTCCGTGGCGACCAACTTCTGTACTTCTTCCTTAATGGCATTGTCTCGCTCAGGAGCGAAAACCCTTTTCTTCTGACGCACTGGTTTTGAATAGGGACACACGTTCAGGCTATGGGTAATGACACTCAAATCAATGCCAGGCATGTCCTCATGACTCCATGCAAAGACATCGAGGCTTTTCTTCAGAAACCGGACCAAAGCGTGCTTTGCCCCCTCTTTCATGCTCGCCCTAATTCTAGTAAACTTCTCAGGCTGGTTATCGTCCAAAGGGACGTCTTCTAATACTTCAGTGGGCTCCGCTGAGATCCTTCTTCCGTCTATACTCATTGCTTGCATGTGCTCATCCATTGCCAGCATAGCTAAATAGCATTCTCTGGTGGCCAACTGATCTCCTTGTACTTGGCCTACCCCGTGCTCAGTTGGAAATTTGATGGACAAGTGGTAAGTAGAGGTTACCGCTTTCTAGCTATTCAAAGTTGGTCTTCCAATAATTGCATTATATGACGATGCACAATCAACAACAAGAAAATTTACCTCTTGGTTATCTGCTGTGGATATGTTCGGACGACCACTGGTAATGTGATGGTGCCCACCGATTGCACCTTCATTCCACCGAATCCTATCAACGGCGAGTTTACTGGTCGAAGCTGATCTCGTCCTAGCCTTATTTGCTGGAAGGCGAGGTAGTAAAGAATGTCTGCAGAACTACCATTGTCTACCAACACCTTCCTGGTCATGTAGTCAGAAATTAGTAGGGTGATGACTATCGCGTCATTGTGGGGGTGATGAAGTCGTCCTGCTTCCTCGTCCGTGAACGTTACAGCCTGCTCGTCTACTTCCCTCATCTTACAAGGTCGTCTAGACAGCTGGACGTTCTGCACCACCTTCAGATATGTCTTTCTTGACTTGGATGACTATGCTGTCAAGTTTCCTCCTATAATTACCCTTATTTCTCCTAGTGGGGGACGTTCTTCCACCTTGGTTTTCAGTTTTTCATCTCTTTGGTCTCGTCCAAGGAAGTTCCCCAGCTTTCTTTGTCTAATAAGATTCTCTATTTTCTGTTTCAAATCAAAGCACTCGTCCGTGTCATGCCTATGATCCCTATGAAAGCGGCAATACTTGCTCCTATTGCGCTTGTTGGGATCGCCCTTCATCTTATCCGGCCACTTCAAGGACGGATCATCCTTGATCTACATGAGAACCTACTCTAGTGGCATGGTCAGGGGCGTATATTGCTGATTCCTTGCGGAGGAACTTGCCTTTTTCCCATCCTTGTCTTTCCTCTAGTCTACCCGAGCTTTCTTAAGACGAGGTCCCTGATTCGAGTAACGATGGTGGCCTGCTTCCGAGCGCTCTACCCTTTTTCTTTTCTTGGCTATGATAGCGTCCTCAGCATTCATGAAATTCTAAGCCGAATGGACGAGCTCGGCCATAGTCTGGGGTTCTTGCTCATAGAGCTTGTGAATGAACAAGTCAGAATTGACCCTGTTGTGGAAGGCAGCCAGTAACAACTTGTCATCCATTTCATCCACCGTCAAGGCTTCCCTATTAAATCAGGTAATAAAGGATCGTAGACTCTCATTTTCCCCTTGCTCTATAGTCAACAAGCTAGAAGATGAGCGCTTGTGGCGCTGTCCTCCAATGAAGTTATTGACAAACAACTTACTCAACTCTTCAAACGATCCCACCGAGTTTGGGGGTATCTTACTGAACCACACTCGTGCTGGTCCCTTGAGTGTGATGGGAAAAGCTCTGCACATGATCTCGTCTGGGACCCCCTAAAGGTGCATGGTCGTCTTGAAAGTTGCAATATGATCGCAAGGGTCACGATTTCCATCATATGAGTCCAGAGAAGGCATTTTGAATTTCAGGGGTAGAGGATGACTGTTGATAGAAGCTGTGAAAGGGGAGTTCATTCAGTGAACCATATTGTCCACTGAGTTTGCCCGTCTCATATTCTCCCTCATTTCATCCATGGCTCTCCTCATCTGGTCCATCTCTCTCTCCAAGTGTGGCATTCTTCTTGAAGTGGTACCCCTTGTCTGATTCTCGGACTCGACATTTTCCCCTCCTCCTTCTTGACTCGATGCCCGTCCCTCCGTGTGCCTATCTTGGCGCTGCTTCCCGAGGTTGATCTCCCTCGTCAACTCTTGATTCTGACGCGTCAGTTCCGCCATAGTGGCAGCCATGGATTGTATTTGTTGAATAGAAGGCGGTTGCATGACAAGCGCTGACCTGCGATCGCGAAGAGGATTACTAGATGCATCCCCACTCTCCTAGTGGCCGGGGTTGGTGGCCGGGGTTGGTAGCCCTTGATCTTGTTCGAACCATTCAGCCTTTTATCTAGGACAGAGTAATCCTTGACAACAAAAACACAGTCGAATAAAAAGAACAGTGAATTGTGTCTGTTTACTCTGTTCCCACAGACGGTGCCAACTGATAGTGCAAGGAAAAATCAGTAGGCTGGATGCTCCGGATTTGAAAGAACCACTCGCTCTCTAATGGCCTAAAAAACAAAGGAAAACGATCAAAGGTGACCGGGATCGCCGGCCAAGAACCCTCCGATGGTAAAGTCAATTTTCCCTCTATATCTTTGGAATTTCAATTTCTTGGGAAAAATGTTCAACGTACCTTTCATTGGTCTGAACAAGTGCTTATATAGTGCCTTAGGAGCAGTTATTGGGATTATAACCTCTCCTGGATTTGAGGAAGCCGGAGGTTTGTGGATAACTCCTACAACCGTTTAGGAGTTATATTCTCTCATATAACAGTCGCCTGAAGTTAGGCGTGAATTACGGAGTCGTAAAATGTGCTTAATAAGTCTGAAGTGTAAAAGCCTCGTCCATGAGTCTTTACGTGGACGAGTCCTCTCGGGATGGGCTGTGCGCATCCTTTGGACGAGGGATGTAGCTTCACTATCACCCAAGGACGGCCTTGTGCGTTATCCTCGTCTTGATGATAACTCCTGGACGGCTGCCGAGGTGATGACCGTCCAGGGACGGTCTGAGTGTCTTCATCCCTCATCACCTAGAATATTCTATGGCATATTCTAGAATATATTTAAATGTATATATGATTATATATTTATATTTAAATGAGATATTTCACATAAGTGGTTAATTATTATTAGTTCAAATTTGAACTTAACACTAAGATTATTTTTTTTCTCCAACAATAACAACCAGTAACAACCTGCCACTTAAGATTTGTTGTAAAAATGTTGTGAGCATATCGTTTCTCTATTTTTTTTTAAATATATATGTATATATATATGAAAGATGCTAAGTTCACAACATTTTCACAACAAATCATAAGTGGTGAAAGATGCTACGTCCACAATATTTTTACAATATTTTGATAACAAATCAAAAGTGGTGAGAGATGCTACGTCCACAACTTTTTTACAATATTTTCACAACAAATCATAAATGGTTAGTTGTTATTGGTTCAAATTTGAATTTAACATTAAGATTACTTTTTTGCCCCAACAATAACAACTAGTAACAACCTGTCACCTAAGATTTGTTGTAAAAATATTATGAAAATATTGTGAACATATTATATATATATATAAGAACTAAAAAAAAAAAATCAAAAATCAAAACCCACCTAACCCCACCCACCCCCACTCACCTTCAAAATCCCTTGTCTCCACGTAGCTTCTTCAGACTTCTTTTTCCTTTTCTTTTTTTTGTTCCTTTTTTTTTCTCCCTTATCTCCACTCCTCCGTATTTCTTCTTTTCTATTTCTTTTTTTTCCTTCTTTCACTCTTCTTTCACTACACGCCTGGATTTATTCTTTTCTCTTTCCCTCCTATTTGATTTTATTTCCCCTATTTTATTTGTGGTGGTGTTAACGTTAGTGGGTTTTGGATTTGAAGATGGCGTTGTAATTAGTTAATTTTGCTCAAATTTGTAAATTGTGCTACTGTTATGGGATTTGTGATTGAAGAAAGAGTGCTATTGTGTTTGATGCCATTGGTTGTATTGTTGCAAGTAAGTTTTTTTTTTTTTTTTAATTTTAATGATTCTTTTGGTCTATTCCTTTTTTTTATAATAGTTTTGGTCTATTCCTTGTCTGGTGTCAACTTTGCTTCGTGGGTCTCTAAGATTTTTGAGTACTTTTTGTGAATTCGTTGGCTTTTTATTATTGATAGGTTTAGGAATCTCAAGTGTGATAATATCTTTGTTAATAGAACCAAGAAAGTAGTGAAAAATTCAAAATCTATTTGATGATTTCTTTTTGCAGGTTGGTCTATGGTGACTGAATGTGTTGGGGTGGAGTTGCTATTTTTTTTTTTTGGATGTGAGCATGTTGTACATGTTTGATTTTGAATTTTTTTTTTAGGTGGGTTTGTGTTTCATTTTGAATTTGCTAGTCTAGCTATAGTGTTTGTATTTTGTATTTTTTTTTTTGAATCTTTAAATTTAATTAAAATTGTAGTTTTAATTTAATTACAATTTTAGTTCAATTAAAAAAAATTTGATTACCAAAAATTAATTTTTAATAATCAAATATTTTTTTTGTTTTGTTTTTGGCTATAGTGGTGTTTGTAGAACGCCACTATAGGATGAGTCTATAGTGGCTTTTGTGAAATGCCACTATAGGCCTGCCCTATAGTGGCGTTCTAAAACGTTGCTATAGCTTTTTAAAAAAATAAAAAAAATTGGTCTATAGTGGCATTTCTAAAAGCCACTATAGGTCTACCCTATAGTGGCGTTCTCAAACGCTACTATAACCTTTTTTTTTAAAAAAAATAAAAAAAGAAATTGGTCTATAGTGGTGTTTTAAAACGCCACTATAGGTCTATAGTCGCGGTACAATAGTGGCATTTTTTGGACCTGTAGTGGTGTTTCACAAACGCCACTATAGGTCCAATTTTTTGTAGTGAGTATCTTGGTCTCCCATCACTGGTTGGGAAAAATTAATGCAATAGTTTTCAGCAACTTATTGAAAGACTGGATAATAAGCTATTAGGGTGGAAGGAAAAATTGCTTTCTCACGTTGGAAAAGAAATATTAATCAAGACTGTGGCTCAGGTAATACCTACCTATACTTTGTTCAAGCTCCCAAACACGTTGTGTGATGAAATGACATCAATGTTTTGAAACTTCTAGTGAGGACAAATGCATGAAAGAACTAAAATGGTTTGGCTAAGTTGGGACAAATGTATCTTCCAAAAGATGAAGGAGGGTTGGGTTTCCATGATTTAAAGGCTTTCAATCTTGTGCTACTAGCCAAATAGGGTTGGAGATTACATCATCCTTCCTACGCTTGGAGGAGCATTATGTCAGCCTAATCAATTGTGCAAAAGGGTTGTAGATGGCAGGTGGGGATTGGAGTATATATTGGGCTATGGTTTGATAAGTGGTTGCCAACACCATCTAGATTCAGCTTGACCTCACCACCGATTGGATTACCTATTGTTGCCAAGGTCAGTTTAATCATCAATCCCTCATCTAATACTTGGCAAGCGGATGTGATCCAACAAGCTTTCTCCTTTGACGATGTTAATACAATATTTCCCTTGAGTTCTAAACGTCCCATGGATCGCTTAATATGGGCATACACATCTAAGGGTCACTTCATAGTGAATAATGTCTATAAGGTGGCTCTTTCAGCCATATCAAATCCTAGTCCTGAAGGTTCGAATGGGCAGAATTGTAGAAAATTTTGGAAATCTTTGTGGGGTCTCAATGTGCCAAATAAGGTTAAAAACTTTGCATGGCGGGATTGTCGTAATATACTACCCACTAAGGCTAACCTCTATTTCTTGATGATCCAATTTGTGAGGCTTATGGTCTAGAGATTGAAAGAAGTGGCAATTTATTCTGGTTTTGCCCTAAAGCTCAAGAGATAGCTTGTGTTGCTTTCCAAGATATGGGATTTTATAAGAGAAGTGGACAAATAGATGTTTAGAGGTATTGGCAGCAAGATAGATTTATTTTTTGAATATGGAGAGTGAGAGAATGGGCATAAGATGAGTAATGGTGTAATAGAGTATTTAGCAATGTTGCTGGAATTTTTTGCTAGGGGTGGATAAGGGCTTATGAGTAGTGATATGAGGGGCATTTTGTGAGCTAAGGGCTGAAGAGCTTAGTTTCTAATTGGGAAACTAAGAACTCAGAAGCTCAAAACCTTAGTAAGAGCTTAAGAAGATAATTAAAGGGAGAGAAAATAGAGAAGTTTATGAGAGAGTTGTTCTTCTCTATTGGTGTGCTTTGGTGTGTTGATGAGGGGTTCTAATTATAGCTAAGTTTACAGGAGTATTTAGCAAAGAATCTCAGCCAAAATCTATCCAAATGAACAATAAATCTTCAGAAAATCCATCCTAGGATTTGGCCAAAAATGGTATATACAGCTTTAAGGGGCTTTTACTATTTTGGGCAATATCTGTTGGAGGAAAGACCAGTAGAAAATTAAAGGATTTTAGCAAGAAAAAGATAGTTGCTTTGGTTGATTTTGGTTTTTATCCACATAGTAAACATCTGTAATGTTAAAGTAGTTGGGTCAGCTATCTCATCAATTCTGAAAAACTTGTCACAGCTATCATAAGACAGTTGTTGCTTAAGGTTGAAGTAGATGATGTCAGCTGGATGATGTTAGGTTGCTGGAGAGAATATTCAGCATTTATTTCATGGATTTGGTTGAAAATGGTAAGGTCACTTTTAAGCATATCTTGCTATTTTGGGTATAGCAACTAGCTGTTGGGATTTAAGCATTAAATGGTTAGTGATGTCACTTTCAGCTAGGTGTCAAGTGCTGAACACACTGCTAGTGTTCTACTGGAAAGGTTTCCTATTTTGGGTTTTATATTTTTGGTCTAAGATTCTATTACAATACATTTTTAGTAAGTAATAAAATGATTGATTGATAGTTAATGAAGCTTTTGAGATCTAGTCAAGGTCTCATTGTGTTGTGACTTAATCCTGGTGAGCAACAAGAGCACCTAATGTTCTACTCTAGTAGCTAGCAAGAGAGTATTTGGTCTAATTATGGCAGATATCAGTTTTTTATTTTTTGAGAAATAATTACAACATGCTACTAATCCCGCAGCTTGAACCCTTTCCCCCTTAGACCCTTAAACACTTTATACATGAGGAGGTGCCAATTCAACTACAAGACCTTTGGCATGGCAGATAGCAATTAGGTATTAAAAATATCATGAATATTTTATATTTGAAGATTAAAGATAGCCAATCAGGTTTATCCATGTATTTGAGTTGGGTTTTAGTTGAAAATACTAATATAATTTATGTAGAATAATATGATTAGGTTTCAAAATTCGTATAGGAACAGTTAGAGGTTGAATGAATAATTATTTTCTCAGCATTTAGATGGCTGAAGATATTGAGTATTTGTCCTATAATGAATATTAAGTTTTAAGAAAAGAATAATGGAGAGTTTTATCATTTTAAGTCTTATGTTATAAGAGAGGTTTACCATATGTTACCCGCTACACATTGACTCGTCAGAGTTCAAAGAGTTGGAAAAGACATACCAAGCAACATGTTTCTTTTATCAACTTTAAATTGTTGGAGCTTTACTAAACATATCTCGTGGCCCTCCAAACCATGACTCCTAAATTTTCCTGCAAGAGACTCATGAGCCAAAGATGAGATGTCATACCTTGGGCTTTGTTGTCAATTTGTGTAAATATGGGAATTTGTTGGAGAAGCTGCTTTCCATAAATATGAGAGAGGTAATATGGGCCGTGAGTTTTGATTCATTGATTGTGCTCGATCCATATATTGATGATATCATGGGTTATGATCCCAATTGATGAAGAGAAAATGTGGACCATGAATCCACCTCTTGAAGTAAGGATCTTGTGGGTCATGTAAGCCCAATTCATGTAGTTGGATAAGATATAAGCTTAAATTGGGCTTTAAATGAGATTTACCCAAAAATTAATAATATGTTAATGTGGCATGGGTTGCCAATGAAGTAATGTCATGTGGGGCAAAAAAAGAGTCCTCAACACCCTTTTGGACCACTGGAAGTTGAAGCTAAAGCTTTTGAAGAAGTTGTTGATTTCGCTTGGGATGTTGGTTTTCGAGATGTCCACTTTGAATGTGACTCACTTATGCTTTCCAATGCTATTGAAGGCTTGAGTTGCCCACCTATAGCCATCTCTAATATTGTCTCTAGGATTTGCCGTAGATTATACAATTTTAGATCTGTGTAAGTGTCACATGTGAGGACGGAAGGAAATAAGCCGGCGCATATTTTAGCTCAATATGCCAAAGATTTAGAGAGGAGAGAAAAAAGTTCAGTAAATTTTATAATGAGAATAAACTAGCTTAATTTTGTCTCTTATTAGAATATTGTTTATTATAATGGAAATTTTCTGAAGGTTTTTAAATGTGGCTTTTGCTCTTGACTTAAAACTTAGAAGAAGTCCACCAAAACCACATTACCAAATTAACTCATCAACAAGAAAGTACCTTTTTTTTTTTTATGTAGCTATCAATCGGCTAGAGAGAAGAAAAAGAAGGTGGGGCAGGTCAAACACAATGAATTCTAGTTCAAACCATACTAAACTTATGCATTGCATGTGCTAGACCCAGAAATGAAGAAAAAATCTTTCATGAATAGTACTATTTTCGTATAGTGATATTTGCAGCACATGTATGCATAAGTTTTATTTAGTTATCACTTAGCTACTAATGTAGAAATATGATTGGAATAGTAAGTAACTGATGGACTGAAATATGTAGAAATGTGACTGGAATAGTACATCGTTGCTATATGACTGAAATATGCAGAAATATGACTGAAATATGCAGAACATGACTGAAATATGCTACTATAATTTTTTTTTTTCCTGCTCATGTCCAATGTGACTGGAATAATAAGCTTATGAAAGTTTTACAAAACAGTGACTATCAAAGTTTGCCAAACCAAAGGTCCTAATAATAAAAGGTCCTAAGACTAACACAAAATAAGTTACTTTTGTCCAGTAACACCATCAAATAAAGCTTATGGGCAACTTTATAAAATAATAACCACAAAAGGTTCTAACAATCAAAGGTCCTACAAACTACCAACTCCTGATCCACTTCCAATTCCTTTTCCAGCTCCAGCTCCATCTCCTTTTCCATATCTGCCAACTACACTGCTTCTAGCAACACTTGTTTAGGTTGAAACCTATAATAATAGATACATTGGACCATATGGTAAGCACACAACAAACTCAATGACCAAATATTGACAATATGCAAATAACAAGCACAATGTGTAGTATATATATAATATGGCAATTACTATAGTGGATTGACTTCCAGCAACACTTGATAGGAGATGATCCTCTTCCACTCTTAAGCCCATAAGCACATGATTACCTCTGGTTCTTTTAACCTTGAACAAGTTCAAAAATTTTGTAGTTAGCAACTACAATAGGTAAGTAGCACAATAAAAAACTTATTTAGCAATAAGCAAGTATTAATACATGGTTTTGGCTCCTTGTATTTGTTGTTGCTCCTTGTCTTTGCTTAGTCTAGCCCTCATTAGCATCATTAGATTTGGGGGATAATTTGCATCCTTTTTTGTTGTGACCCAATTGTCCATAATTGCCACATTTTTGTGCTGCAAATGATTTCTTCAACTTATGTGAAATCCTTGGTGCCTCGTTAGTAGATTTCGTCCTCTTGTTCTTCTTTGGTCTTCCAAGTCATACTAGCATCTTTGGAGGAAAAATCTTATCACTTACTTCATTTGGCCAAAAATCCTCACCATTGGTAGGCTGGATGAGGTGTGAGTATGTTCTAGGGTAAGTCTCAACCTTGTAATAGCTAAGTACATAGTTTTCTGCCTTTTCTTTCTTATAAGAAATTGCTGAAACCACATGCATGCAAGGGATGCCGGTTATATCCCATCTATAGCAAGTACATGTATGCTTCTCCAAATCAACTACAAACTGCTTTCCCTTACAATGCACTTCAAACTTCGATCCACCAGACTATGTAGATGTGCAATCCCTAGTTACTTCCTTGTTAACTTCAAATTTATCTTGAATCTTAGGACAAATTGGGCCAAACTTCTTCAACATTGTATCTCTGTTTCTTGGGACTGTTTTCATAAGATACCTCCTAATCATCTCACACATAGTCAATATAGACTTATCCCTAGCATTAACAATCTTAGAGTTAAATGACTCACAAAGATTGCTCAATAGCATGTCACACTTAGGTCATGTACTAAAAGCTTGTCTACTCCAATGTGCACAATCAATACCTATCAAATGCCCATAAACATTAACATCTACCTTTCTCATCATCTCCATCTTTGCCTCAAACCTAAGTCTGGTGGTCTCTCTTGTTGCTGCCCACACTAAATCCTTCAGTAGTTTGCCCTTGTGCTCCTTCTTGAAGTTAGCATATACATGCCTAACACAGAACCTTGTATGTGCTTCAGGAGCAACTTTTGCAAGAGCAAGAAGTAAGTCCTATATTAAAAACAAAACAAATACATTGGGTAGTACGTAGATACTAAATAATATGTAAATTATTTTAAGTCTAATATTATACAACAAATGGTAAGATTAAACTTACATAAATAATTACTTACCTTCTGTTGATCAGAAATAAAGGTCCAGCCACATTCCCTCACAAGACCAATATCAGCTAACAACTCCAAAAACCATGACCAACTGTCCATGTTCTCACCCTCACAAACAGCAAATGCTATTAGGTACATCCCGTCATTCCCATTAATTCCAACAGCTGCTAGTTGTTGCCCCTTAAAAAACTCTCTTAAATGACAAGCATCAAGACTAATAATTAGCCTACATTCCTCCATAAATCCAGTTTTACAAGCAACTAGACACTCACACACATTCATTTGAAGTGCAATGTGGGTATGTGCAGATTAATTTTAGTTGTGGTGCTTGGATTAGAAGATCTCAGCTCTTTACAATAATCTCTAGCTCTTTCAAACTAGTAGGAGAACCTTCCTTTAAGCATCTCAATACGATCTACCTAGACCTAAAGGCTCTGTCCAAGGATATGTCTACTTGAAATTAACTCATTATACCTTCCTTTATCTCATCACTCTTGATTTTGGGTCTCCCATTAAACACCTCTAGCCATGTAACTGCAATCCACCTTGCAAACACCATCCTACTATGTAAAGCCCTAGAACAAGTATGTTTTCCACGATAGGTTTTCCCTAGAAACGAGTTTTCTTCACGGTCCCATGAGGTATAATTATACCACTCACAATTTTCACATTTGTAACTCACCTTGTGAGATTCGTTCTTACCAATTAACAATGGATATCAATGCTTGATTCTATAAGATTGTATTGCCCTCTTGAATTCCTTATGGTAACTAAACAACATCCCCTTGTCAAAAACAAGGCAAGGCATATCAACCTTAGCCCTAAATTTAGTGTACTTGGGGTGCTCTTCATCATTCTCAGAGTTGACAGGCGTATACAAGACATTAGAGTGCCCATAATCACTTTTCCCACTTCTTATATCATGTTCCTCATCACTAAAGCAAGCGGGTGCCCAATTTGATTTTTTTTCTCGTAAGGGTTTAGGTTGGATTGGTCATAGGGAGTGGATGGGACAATGTGAGTGGATGGGTCAATAGGGGAGGATGGTTTTTCATATTTATCAAATTCATTGTCACCCACCAAATCAACATAGTCCTCATCAAAAAAATTGCTATCTACTCCAACCCCTTCATCAACTTCTTTATAACACTCATGCTCATCATCACCTTCATTACCTTGAACCTCATCAACTTGTTCCTCAACAACTTGTTCAACATGCTTTACATATATGTGTATTAACTTTTCGGGTGCAAATTCTAACCAGTCATGTAGGGCCCCAACATCACCATCTTTATTCAATGGACATAAGCCATTATGAAGTTCCATCTAAGGAATCTGGTAAAGAAATTGTGCTACATTCGTAGGCATATAAAAAACAATAAGAATGTCAATATCAACATTAGAGACCCTTGATTCAGTCCCTTTAACAAATTCAACATGTGTATAACTATGCATAATGAATACCCCTCCATGATGTATAGACATATCAAATAGATGATCCATATTTAATGCCCTACACACACGTGTAAATGCATCACTAAAATATAACATTTAATTAATATATTACTAAAATATAATACACACATAAATGCAACAAAACATACATGTAGACATGAGGCACAAAGCACAACACATGTACTGCTCACTTAGACCACAATCATTGCACTCGGTCAATTTACCAATTAAAATACATTATTTTACACCAGAAAATACATATAGCTAATCATCATCCAACAGGCTAACCCACCAAAAATAAAGATCAATAAAGTAACCAAAACAAGACAAAATACAGCCAACTATATTATAATCCATTGACAACAAAATAATACAAAACTAATCCCAATAAAAAAATATTCAAAGTGATATGAAAACCAAAAAAAAAAATCAAAGGAAAAAAAAACTTCACCATAAACACACAGTTTCAATAAAGAAGCAAGTTGTACAATGAGTTTAAATCATACACATATAGACAGTTCCAGAAACAAATCAATCACCCAAACATTTATACAAAAACCCCCCACCAAACCTAATCAACAAATCAATCACACGAGAAGAGCAGCTCACGATCGGGTTTATCTGGTTTTGTCATTGATGTGGCCGCTAAGGCTGCCTAGAGCCGCCGCCACTGCCTGAGTTGACAATCTTCAAGTTGCTATGGCCGCTACCGCTGGAATGATGGGTTCACAATGAGCTGGCGCCTTTCAGGTGGATGGGTTCACAATGAGCTAGCGTCTTTCAGGTGGATGGGTTCACGATGAAGCTTGCTCAAATGAATGGGAATAGCTTATGATTCACTGATTTGGGATTTTAGAATTAAGCTGAAATAGTGTAGTTTTAGGATTGGATTTTTTGTGTTTTAGCTTAGGGAAAATGGTACCGTCTGTTTAGTGCCAGGTAACTTTTTATTTTTCATTGAAACGACGAAGTTTTGGGGCAAATTTGGAAAAAATAAAACACGTTAGCATGTGCATGTGTCACTTAACAACAAAAACTGACTGTAGGGTATGAATTGCTAACGGAACCAAATTTCAGGATGAAAAACCAAGTTTTCGAAACTTTGGGGTGTCAAATCCAGTCAACCCTAAATTTTAGGGTGTAATTTGCAATTTGCCCTATATTTAAATAGAAAGTGTGTGCTAATTTTTAGGAAAAAAAAAGTTTCCTTGGTGGAAAAAAAAAGTTTCCTTGGTAGCTTGTTGCTTTTGAATCTTGTTGAATTATAATTTTAACTCTATTTTTTTATTTTTAAGGAATAAAGATTATCTAATTAGATGAGGAATATTTTTGATATTTTCTAAAACCATAACTAACTTTCTGAATCCTCTTAATATATAAAGATAATATAATAGTATGATTTATATCAAGTTAACTATATTTGAAAATTGTAGGACTGTAAGAGGACGAATGATTGTTTTAATTGTTTGATATGATCTGATTGCACTTAAATACTAGTAAATTTACACTTAATAGTTCACACATTGTTTTTTAACAAAAATTTTTATAACAAATATATAAAATTCAATTTAAAAACCATCCATAATTGATGTATATTTTAAGAGATAAATATTCAAAATTTAGCACCTACTAATTAATCGTTTCTCCTAAATATTGAAACTTTAGATGTTGAACCCCTTAAAAAATCTATAAGATGTAAATAAATTAGTTTGAAATTAAGTATAAATCATTTTGAATAATGAAAGAATGTAGGCACAACTTTTTTGACTTCAAGTTAGTTTATGAAATAAGGATTTTATTTTGGATTATGATTTAGGCCAAATTAGCTTTGGATCTTTTGCATTTTGAGTTAATATATGCCCACCTAACGTACACATAACCTATCAACATAATGTAGGCATAACTAGCTTGGCCATCCAAAAAAATTTCTGACTCCACCACTAATTGAGCTAATCATGGGGATTGGGGAGAGATCCTAATTTGTACTTTTTTATCAAGTACGTTAGTTAGGCTATCATGATTTAGATAATAGTTGTACTGATTGAGTCCCTAAGGTAATAGCATCCATCAAATCAAAAAGAAAAAATTATCAATAAGAAGAATCCTATGCTATAATAGTAGGTGAGAGAGAGAGGGAAGGTTTCTAGTTCCACCTTGTAAATTGGGTATAATAATAATAAAAAGATATTAATCATACATGAGAAGTTTTTTTTTAGAAGGAAAAAAATAAATTTTATTAAGAAAGTCCAGTTAAATAAGCTTGGATGATCGGAAGATATTGTGGTGAAACATCCTTCATCCACACAACAAAGTCTGAGATATGCACAGCATACCTGGCAAGACTGTGAGAGACCCTATTACCTTCTCTCTTAACATGAGAGTAATGTAATTGATTAAAAAAACAAGAGCATTAACATACATCTTATAGCAATGTACCATAATAGGACAAAACCTCTATATTATTGGTTAGACGTTTCATTAGAGTTTTTGAGTCCCCCTCAAAAGCCACCTCTCTAACCACCCATTTTTTTTAATCAAAATCAATTTCCTGCAACACTCGATCTAGCCTTGCTTCATCTGTAAGTGTTTCGGCTAAGAACATTACAGAGGGATCTTTTGCTCTAATAATATCACTAAGCTCCTTCCCTATACGTAGGTTCCTAAGCCCATGATAGTTCCAAACTATGAGACTCATGATTCTTGGTAGGGCTAATTACCAACCTCCACCAATATAGAATGTAAGACTCCATCCTCCCATAAAAATTGCTTCTTCCTGCAAGGTAATTTAGAAAGTCCTTCAACATGTGAAAAAATTCTATTTTCTCCAACTACGTTTACTCTATCACTCCCTATGTTTCTTGCGTTTAATTGAGCATAGCCTTCAGTGTTTTTCCTTGCCAATCGGGTCCACATACGTTGAATATTTTGTTACTTTGCTATCCCATGCTTCTCACATGACTGACTAGAGGTATATTTGGAAATAGCATCTAATTGGGTCATGAGATTAATGTGGTCGAATTTGGTTAGCTTTGAAACAATCTCATTTATGGTGACTTCAAACAAATCAAGGGAAACAGCTATCCCTTGCTTTTTGGAGTTAAGACTTTCTGAAAATTGTGGGCTTTCAATGGAGTTGTTGATTACAGAATCATTTGGTTCCCGTACGTTTTGCATTACAATCAGAAAGTAACAAGGAGATTTTTCTTTAGCTGTAACATATGCATAAGAGATATTGTAATTGATTTGAGAATGGTGAAATTGATTCGGAGTTTGTCCAGTGGTTTTTCCCTTAAATGAGAAAGGGTTTTCTAAGTAAATATTTGTGCTTTTGTGTGTGACTGATATTTGGGATTGAAAATATTTCCGTTCAATCCATCTACCATGTCGTCAACAAAAGGTGAAAGTTCTTCCCGTCATAAAAGGAAGGAGGTTGCACCGATGATCCACCTACCGAGACCGTGGGTGGAGAGGCTCCCCATTCCAAATCAAACCATTCTAAGAAGGACGAAGGGGGTCACGACCTGGGTAATAAGTGCCCTCCTCTCATTAACCCATGGTATGCTACCCATATTCACTTCCCCGTAGTTCTCGGTGACTACTCACATCCTCCATCGGGTCATGTGTGGCTTTCCCTTTGCTACCATGATTCCAAAGTCTCTTGGGCTCCTTTGACTTCTTCTACCCCCGATCTCGACATCCGCCAAAGGACCTCACTACTTGTGCCCATTCTCTTTGATTTTGGGTCGGGTACATCATTGGGTTGGAAAGAATGGGTGGACACGGAGTTGTCTAATGTGGGTTTTATGGCGGCGTTACAGCAAACCAGTGTGTTGAAGGCCATCATTTCTTCCCGGTGTTTGTCTAACTATCAGGATTTGTTCAGCCTCCGCCACTTGATCTGTTAGTGGTGTAACACCACCTAAACCTTCTTCCTTTCTTGCGGCGAGATCACCATGACCTTAGAGGATGTGGCTAATCAACTGTTGCTACCCATTCTTGGTGACAAATACCCAAACAATATTGAGCTTTCCATCGAGAAGGAAGCCGTGGAAGCCAAGTTGAACTCACCCGTTTTGAGCAGGCTGAGGCCAATGACCTTGACCCTGTAGACTTTTGGGGTGCCAGATCTCCTTATGTTGATTTTCATGGCTTCTAGGTACCTGAGGAGTGCATTACACATCTGGGGGCATCTATAGTAGCCGCATAGATTTCATGTAGGGAGCACTTCCTCAAGTTGCTGGGGTGTGTAATGAACGACATTAAGTATACTTCATCGACGAGGTTTCTACTGAGAGCATCTTGTTGTGGAGGGCTGTAGTTCAGGAGTTAATCCGAGTTTGAATTGTTGTGGAGTTTCTTCTGAACCATTTGTGAGAGATTGCCCGAGCCCTCTTCATGAGCAAGGTCCAGCCTGTTGTAGACTCCATTGACACTCGCACTAAGAGTTTGAAGAAAGGGGTGGCAAACTTAGAGGCACGTCGTGAGCATCTTCTTTTCGGTGTTCCTGGCTCTTGCCACTTCGAGGACCAGACCTTTATTTCAGGCCTTTGATTCCTTAGACGTTTATCCCTTATGATGATGTAGCTTTATTTCCTTCTCCTATGTTTATTTCTTTCCTCCCATCTCTCCACAGTACACTTTATTTCTTCAGCACTTATGACTTATTTTGATCAGTCTAGTATGACTTATAAATTTTGGGTTTGTAATCTATTATGCTACATCTACTACAACTATTATTATGCTTTATGATACAGTATATTCTTGCTAATACTTCATGCATGATCTTCATTACGTTCTGCCTTTTGCTTTTAAACATGAGTTACAAGTAAAACACACTACAATGCCTTCTTGTGACACCATATCTCTTGCAAGGGTGGTCACTAGAAGGAAAGAAAAAAAAAGAGAAAAAAAAAAAGGAATGATTACATAATATTTCCTTACGCATAATAGCATTTCAACCATTTGCCATTAATGTGGTCATTCAAATCTTTTCCATCCACCTAGGCTAGGTGATATTACCCACTTGCATGTGCTTCCCTCACCACAAAGGGTCCTTCCCGCTTTAGTGAGAATTTAGATAGTCCTACCATACCTCGCCTGACATGGTCTGCTATCCTCAATGTTGACATTGTATTTTATCCACCCTCGATTTATGTCCCGTAGCCTGAAAAATCCAAAAATATTATTCTCTCCATGGGTCCGTAAGGACAGCCAGAATGACGTGGCATAACTTGTTCGAACACCAGAGCACACAAAGTGCCTTTTTAGCTAAAATGACCAAAATACCCCTGGTCAACCCTGGGTTGACTAAAAGTCAAAATCCCCTCAAAATATCACTTTTCACAGTTTTACATCAAACCCGAGCTTTTCGGAGACTTTTGACAACTTTGACCCGGAGTTAACCCTCGGCAGGCCAAAAAACCCTAATTTTGATTAAGCTGTCAGAACGGGTTGAAACCAACACCATTACAAAGATTATCAAATTCTTAGTCCAATGACCATTCATGGGTCAAAATTAGAGTTATAACAGCCAAGATATTAGGAAAACCAAGCTAATACACTGATCGATGCACCACTAACTTCCGAGAGCCATAACTTTTGATCCGACCGTTGAATTTTCAAGTTCCATACCTTTTTAGAAATAGCAAGTCAAAATCTTTTCAGGGGTGTCAAGATCAACCCAATCTAAGGCCTTTTGAAGATGGCAACCCTACAAAGGTCGCTGCCTCAAAAAGCGCGTTGGGGCTATAAAAGGCTCCAAGCACCCCCCCCAAAAAAAAAAAGATTTTGCTTGGTTTTGCTCTCTACCTGGACGCTTTTTGCACATTTTTCCTCTCTTCCAAACACAAAAAACACATCAAAGCCTCTTGATTCTTCCTTCACCAAAAATATAAGGTATTGTTATTATAGCCAATCTTCTTCTCCTTAGTTCTACACTTTGGATTTGGGATTTATGGGTGTGGATGTAGCTTTTTAGCTACTATCCACACCCCTAACCCTCTAAATCTTTTTCTAGCATTTATCTTGCTCTTTTTGGCTTAATAATGTGATTTGTTGCTTTATCTAGCATGTTTCTTGCTTTTAGTATGCTTTTTAGCTTATTTCCATATGCTTCCATGTTTATTCATGTCCTAGTTGCCTTTCCTACATGCTTTATGCTTTACACCATTCTTTAGATGCTTAGATATTTTCATGCTTAGATCTTTTCTTTCCCAAGTTCTATTGTTTGGGTCTATATGCTCATATGCTTGATATGATGTCTTTGGCTATGCCTTGCTTAGATCTACATGTTTACATGCATGTTTCTATGCTGATATGTCTAGATCTATGTTTTCAAATGCTTGTATTCTTGGATTTTTGTTCTTCCATTCTTTTATGCCTACATTAACATGCTTAGATGTATGTTCATGTGCATTCATGTACCCTTCCATGCTTATATGTGTAGATTGGTTTGTTTACATACTTAGATCGATGTTCTCTACATGCTATACGTCATCATCTATGTGCTTGTGTGCTTCACGCCATGTTTACGTGCTTAGGCCTAGACCTTGTCTACCATCCCATGTGCTATTGTAGCCATTCTGTTCCTTTTATCACATCTTCTTGTGTTTTGGCCTAATGGTTAGGACCCAATCTAGACTCTATGGTCTTTGTCATCGTCCATACACCGAGGCCCACATCAAAGGGTTTGGATCATTCTATTTGCATGTCTATGCTTGTTTACTTCTATGCTTAATGCTTGTGCTAGCCTCTCTTGTTTTGGGCTTTGCCATGTTTGACGCCCTCCGAGGGCTTGATCTTGTTTGGTTACATCTGACGCCCATGAGACCTTGTTCAGATGTAACCGTTTGGGAGGCATCTCCGGATGCCGGGTTTCCCTATGCGTACCCTTCCCTTTCTTGCTCCGTGCAATGCTATGCTCACCATGTTTCTTCGCACCACCCATTGGCTTTCTAAGCATCTTTATACAATTGCTCACATATCCCTGCATGAGTCTTGCTTGCTAATGTGTCATTCATGCTTCAACACAAAGAGGTTATGGCATTCGATCTAAACCTACATGTTGTCCCTCGCGGACACCACCTTTTGTTTGTTTGTTTGCTTGCTTGTTTGCCTTCTTTCTTGTTTGCATGTTTTGCTCGCTTTCTTGTTTGTTTGCCTTTTAGTTCACTTGCTTATCTTGTTGCTTGTCACATCTCCTACCACATGCTATGCTTGCTTCGCTTGTATGCTTATTTGCTTTACTCCCATTGCGCATTATCTCCTCATCTTTTCCTTCCATTGCTCGTCTGCTAGTTTCTTGTCTTTGCCTTTGCATGTACACACATAGAGCGAGGATGCATGGAGCTAGGGCACAGTCTCCCAGGCGCAAGAAAAAAGTGTGACGATGCAAGCATGTAAATATGAGCCAAGCGGCTATGTTTAGTAGGTTTAGGGGTCTAGCCTCTCCCATTTGGATATATGCTCTATTGAACCCCCTTCCTTCCCCCCTTCCCCCTCCTTTCTCTCTTAGATGGGTTTGTATTAGGTATATCATGCCATGTACCATTCGTCCTCATCTCTAGAGTATGGTGACCCTTATTTACTTTCCTGCACCTATATTTTGGGCTATGCTCTAGGGATGTAGGCATTTACTTCCCTGCTCTATGTGCTTGCATCGTGCATGATGTATGTATATATATACCTGCTCGCCCCTTTTATGTGATTGTCACAGTCCATGTCACCTAAGGCAAGCAATGCCTAATTTCCGCCATGAAAGTGACATGTAGCCGAATTTTCACAATGGAAATCTGGTACTTTGCCCCAATGGCTTAGGAAAGTATAGATTGGGACCACACCCATTCAAAAGCCAAACCTCAAAGCCCCCATGCATGTAAAGCCCCAAAATCCAATGCCAAAATCATGTTTTTCACTACCAATCTCTGAAAATTAAGGTTTTATCAAAACAAAAGACTGTCCTTAGACAAGCGTTGTGGGGTGCCTAACTGCTTCCCCACACGTAACCAAACTTCCAGACTTAAGAATCAAGATTTTTTGCCATCTACATTAGATTAGGAAAAATGCAATTTTTTTTAGCCTAGGATTGGTAATAAAATCAACTAGAAATAGGTGACCAATCACACCTTAGATAAACCCAATGATTGGTGGCGACTTCACTTACCTTTGGTAATCACTTAAAATTTGGCCAAGATTCTTGCCACACCTCCAAAGGTAGACAAATACCTTCCTTCACCGAGAGAGAGAGAGAGAGAGAAAGTGAGAGCACCCGAAGGTCCGTGCGAAACCACGCCAATCATTCAAGAGGGGCCTCCAATGGGCCCTGCGCGCTCGAGAGCGTTGCCACGACGAGTGATCGAACGAAGGCTCGATAGCAGGTTTTTCTAATCGTTCGAGGCCCGGGAATCGACAGACTGGCAACTCCACTGAGGATACATAAGAGTTTAGCCTTTAGAGCTTTTGATAAAACCATAATCTTTGGACATTGGCTTTCAAAAACACCGAAATTGGCATTGGCCTTTGGGGCTTCCTTTTGAAAAAGGCTTTTACTACACCCTAATAGACTATTTTCAAAAGAGAAAAAACGTTTTCGAAAAAAAGGGGTGTGATTTATTTTCATGGGGATTTACTGCTTTCCTCACATGCTTTTTCACTTTCTTCACATGCTTTACTACTTTCCTCACATGCTTTACAGCTTTCCTTCACATGCAAACATAGGGTAGCAAAATTTAATTTCTACTACACCTTTATCTACTTTCATATATATATATCTACTGTGTTGGGAAAAAATCTTTCCCCTTCATTAAGGATTGCATGACATATACACCCTTTTTTAGTCGAACCCAAGCTTCGCACTACTGGCGTAGTCACATCTCTTTAGGGATTTCATCACCCATCTGCAGATGCCCAAACACAAACATTAGCAGTGTTACCCATAGTTAGATTAGGGGCTAACTTTGTACGCACTTCTGGGTCCATGGGTGGATAGGATTAGCTGAAAAGGCCCTCTCGATCCATCCTACACCACAACTTCCATAAAGGGAGGGGTATGGCAATTGAGTCCCCCTAGGCTAGGAACAACCTACCAGTTAAGATTTTGCATACATTTGGCCTAGTTATTTCAAACCTGTGAGGACTAGATCAAGCCTGAGCCCATGAGGACTAGGAAAAGCCCAAAGAGTGAATATCCAAGCCTAGGAAAGGCCACCCTTGTAGGACTAGAGGTCAGGGGAAAGTGTTTTGTAACAGGTTTGCCCTTTTTGCTTGCGCCAAAGAAATTGTACTCTACTCCAGGTCCTTTCTATCCTACTTGCACAATATCCATGATTAAATCCCTAGGTAAAGCAACCCCATTGCTTGTACATGCTAGATCATACCCCATCCTAAGGGTTTACAACCTTACAAGGGCACTCATGCATACACTAAATGGTTCCATCACCTAATTGTGCAAAGATAAAATCTGTGGCAAGTAACCAAAACTCCCTAGGAGGAAATGTTGCCAACAAACTGTCAAGAATCCCAAGACATCATCAGTTCAAGAGAGATCCAAATCATCAAAGAGATCTAAACTACCAAGATGTCAAGAGTCCTAAGACTCCCTCAAGAGATCCAAAGGTCCAAGAGATCCATGCTGTCCAAGTTACCAAGAGATCTAAATGTCCAAGAGCTTCCCCGAGAAGTCCACATTATCAAAAGCTGAGCTTTTCCTCGCAATCGTGTTTACCTGTATTATAAAAGGCTCGCTGTCGGAGACGATGAACCCAGCGTTGCAAAAGAAAATATTGTACAAGCATATAATCAAAAGAGGGTCCATCCCGCATTGCCAAGCATATCATGAAAGTTTGGGTTACTTGCCAATCTTGTGCATTAATCTTGCATCATTGTAAAAACTCACCATGATAAATACCTGATTAAGGGTGCAAAACCAAATTTTTCTAAAAATAATAGGTGCATGTTAAATAACAAGGATGTAAACTAACTTGATTTTGGTGTTGTGTTTCCACATTGTCAAATGCACCCTGTTTCTGTCACATCCCATTCTTTCTTAGGATCAAAAGATTGCTAAAAAGAAATAGTCTAAGTTACCACCACATCGTGATCCCATCGTCACTAGGTCGCATGTGAGAGAGATGTCTACTAGTGGTACTTCTCCCCATGAGGAAACCGCTCAGGAAATTACTCTTCTGAAAGAGCAAATGTTAGAATTGACGCATATGGCACAACAGCTGGTTGTAGAAGGAGGAAAAAATTCCTCTGGTCATAGTCAAGAAGGTCCCTAAACCGAGAATGAAAATCAGCCCCTACAAGGATAGGATCAGGGCCACAATATACCGCCCCAGGGCAATGACCAAGAAACAAAGCCTTCTAAGGACAAGAACCCCGAATCTAGGATTGGTCAAGTCAAGAGCCAAGTAGAAACTCTAGCTGAGAAGCTTTGTATCATAGAGGGCTCCAGCGCCCATGGAAGTGTTGATTTAGACAGTCTGACCAACTTCCCTCAGGTCATTATGCCTCCTAAGTTCAAGACACCAGAGTTCATCAAGTATGATGGTACTGGAGACCCTTGTGCGCACTTGCGCATGTTCTGTAGGAAGATGGCTCCTTATAGGGATAATCACCCTCTACTTTGCCAGATTTTCCCTGATAATTTGACCGGCCCCGAGGCCACATGGTACGTGAGACTGGAAAAGACCTCTAGCTGGAGGGAAATGGCCAACTCTTTCCTGGAATACTACAGAGGTGGGGAAACTTTCTGAGAATATGCCTAGAGGTGGCGAGAGCTAGTGGCATAAATGCAACCCCCCATGATGAAAAATGAGATGATAAAATGGTTCATTGACAACCTCAAGACTCCTTACTATGAGAAGATGATCAACACCCAAGTCCCTCATTTTACTAGCCTCAATTTATTGGGAAGCATATTGACGAAGGTATTAGGAGCAAGAAGATTGTGGAGCCTGAATCCTTGAGTTTCATGGTTGAACAACAAGTCAAGAAAATGACCGACCACAAGACTAAGGAAGCCAATGTGCACATGGTCGACAATGCATCAGAAAGGCCTAGGGGTATTACTTCTGCTTTTACAACCCCACCTACTAGACTGTATCAGCAACAGGCTCAGTCTACTCAAGCACTTAATTGAGCCTTTAATCAGAGAAGGAGGCCAGACCCACCTCGTCCCCACAGGAGGGAAAACCAGAATTACACTCCGTTACTCATGCCCATGGCAAATCTCTATGCTTACCTGCTGAAAAGAAAGCTAGTAACCCCGATGTTTGCAAGGCCCAAAGAAGGTCCTTTCCCACCCACCTTTGATCCATCCAAGAAATGTGAACACCATTTTGGGGCTGAGAGGCATACCCTGGAAGAATGCTACTAGTTGAGAGAATGTGTCCAGGATCCCATTAACAACAAGTTGATACAGTTCGATAATACAGCCACTCCAAACATCATCATCAACCCTTTGCCTCCCCATGAGGAAGGGAATGTAAATGCCATCATCATAGTGGAAGAAAAGGTCCCATATTTCTCCTCATCATTATTCCCATGGAAGGTCATCCTCTGAGCCTTGGTCCAAAAGAGCCACCTTTATCTTGAAGGTACAAGAACCCCGAGATTTGATTGGGGAACCTGCTCATTTTGTGACAATGGAGACAGGCATGCCCTATTTTATTTAAAATGCTCCAAGCATAGGTTCAGAGTCTAGCCGACCGTGGTATTGTCTGGATTGAAAGAGAGGTTGTACGAAGAGATGATTGTATGGAAACCAGCCTATGTCCTCTAGCTACCCAGTCACGAACTAGCTACAATGCTATATCAGTTGGGTCAAGGAAAGATTGGGATGAATATCTATAGAAATGCCTTAGTAAGGCTACTTCAGTACCTCCCTCTTCAGTAGTCATTGAGGAGATCATAGAATCACCTATGGATTCAGGGTCATCAGATTTAGGAAAATGGCAAGCCCCGCCAACGATCGAGGGATTCATTCCTCTAGCTCTTGCATTACCTGTAGTTGCAGGGCCAGCTTCATCATCAATACAGGAGGAAACCGCCATTGTCCCTACCATCCAAGGTTTTGATCCTCTTATTCTACCGAGGCCTACCTCAGGAATCTCTAGGGTATCCAACTCAAAGGCCCTTGAAGCCATTCTGCCAAATCTGGTGGTCATTAATCTGAAGATGTTAGCCTCCAACCAGATTTCCTTTACAGATGATGAGCTACCACCAGAAGGTAGAGAACATACTTTGTACATGCACATTATGGTAAAGTGCGACGATATGATCGTCTCCAGAGTACTAACTAACAATGGATCAGCCCTGAATGTTTGCTCAATGTCCACCATAGAGCGTTTGAATATGGATACTTCTCTTATCCACCCTACCTCCATGATCATTAGAGCCTTTAATGGCACTCTTCGAGAGGTGCAAGGCAAGATCGAGTTAGCGATTGGAATTGGCCCCAAGTTTTTTATGGCCAACTTCCAAGTCATCAAGGTGGATTTCCCAAGGCCTCAGTGCCATAGGACATGGGAAGGCTTCTTTGATTGAACTCCCAAACAACAAAGGAGGATTCAGTCTAGGCTACGACCCCTCCGATGAAGAACTTTTTCATAGTTCCAGAGGAAAGAAAAGGAAGTGCACTGGCCAAGGGATGTCCATTCCCCACATTAGGGTCACTTTTCTAGCTCCAGCCGAGGTTATTAGATCAAAAATGGCACAGGAATCATGTGATGATGAATCAAATCTAGCTTGTCTCATCCTCTTGTGTCTTGAAGAATTCTTAGTGAATGCCATCATATCCCCTAGGGATGATCAGACTCCTACTATCCAGCCTGTGTGCCAGGCGAGACAATAGGCCATTGGACCATCAAGCCTTGCTTTATGGTTGCACCGACTGAGTAAGGAGTATTCCATCATCTTGTGGTTGGGTCCTCCAATTGCCTCAAAGAGTTGGAATAGTATATCTAATTTGCTTTGCATGTTTATTTCCTATTTTCTGCATTCCTTGTTTGCATTTTCCCAATTTATTTCCCAAAAAAATAAGAAAAAAATTTCCCTTTTTATCATTATCAGGCATGAACTTTGTTGTCCCCCTGTCTATAACCCATTAATGAAATTATCCAGCGTATTATTCAAGAAATCCTTGCATTTATCTCTTTATTTGCTTTCCTATGAATATGTGTGTGCAAATTATCTTATGTTTCCTTGTATATGTTCCATTCTATAGGATCTATTCTAACTCCTAAGCGGGTACATCGTCGTGTTGCCATAATGAGGCTATTGATGACGTGAATGAGATAATAGAGTTGGATCATGATATTGAAGGATTAGAGGATATTGCAAGTTTGCCTCATGATATTTTGGAAGCTCTAAACAGAGAAAATGAGAGGTCCAAGTCCAACATAGAAGAAACTGAAGTGATTAACCTTGCCGACAAAGGCGGGAATGAAAAACCCGTCAAGATTGGGGTAAACTTTCCTAAAGATTTGAAACATGAGCTTATAGTGCTACTCAAGGAATTTAGAGAGATCTTTGCTTGGTCCTACCAAGATATGCCAAGGTTAGATACTGAGATTGTTGTGCACAGAATTCTAGTTAAGCCAGAATGCCCTCCAATGCGGCAAGCCCTTCGAAGGATGAAATCTGAGATCATTTTGAAGATCAAGGAGGAAGTAGAAAAACAGTTGAAAGCCGGTTTCCTTACTGTAGTAGCCTACTCAAATTGGGTCGCCAACATTGTTCTTGTGCCTAAGAAAGACAGGAAAGTGCGAATGTGCATTGATTATAGAGATTTGAACCGGGCCAACCCTAAGGACAATTTCCCATTACCGCATATCGATACATTGATCGATAATACTACTACCAACATGTTCTTCTCCTTTATGGATGGATTCTCAGATTATAATCAGATCAAGATGGCCAAGGAAGACAAAGCTAAGATAACATTCACCACTCATTGGGGAACCTATGCATATGATGTCATGCCGTTCAGCTTAAAGAACGCCGGTGCTACTCGATAGGCCAAGAATGTATTGACCCCTTGTGATAAATTAACCAATTAATTTAGCCAAAGTGAATTAATTAATTCAATTAACATGCAAAACATGTGGTAGCGTAAAAAAAATCACCAATTAAGTGTAGCGAAAAATAAAGTTGACACAGTGATTTGTTTACGAATGGGGAAAACCTATAAGGAAAAAACCCCACTAGGTGATTTTAAGGTCATCACTCTCGAATATCCACTATTATCACAACAAGCGGTTACAAGTAAAGGAATCTCAGTACCTTATACCAACTTACAGGTGAACCCTTACCCCAATACACAATTGGACTTGTTCTATAATGATAATCTCTCATTTTCAATGCATGGCTCCCAGTACATGACTAACCAATCGATGCGCAGATTCCAGTACTTGGCTAACTTCTTTGCACAAATCCAAGTACATGACTAACTAATCAATGCGCGAATCCCAGCACGTATCTTACTCCTTTGCACGAATCCAAGTATATGACTAACCCATCAACTTGAAAAGGATGTTGGCTGCAAAGTTCTTCAATTCATCAACACGATGAAGATCACGAAGCTCCTTGGTTACAATACCTTATAGCGTACAAAAGCAGCAGCTTCTTCAAGAGAAGGGCAAATTCTGTCTCTGGTCACAATTTTGCATGAACAAAACCTTTGCCTCACACTTATGCTACCTTTGACAGCTCTTAAAATAATTCTTATATATGTTTAGGGTTATGAGCAAAGAAAGCCTAAGCACATACACATGGATATGCATGAAATCAAATCTGAAAACTGATTTTTATAAATCTCAATAAATAGGCTATCTATCAAGCAGTTATCGAGCATCGGGCTGAAGATCCCTTTTAAACCTTGATAGATGCTATCTGTCGAGCTAGCTGTCGAGTTTTAAAATTCAGCACTTTTTCACTTGTTTCTTAGACAAATTTGCATGGCTTCAATACTTGGACTTGAACTCTTGTTCCTTGAAGTATTAAACACATCCTAGATCTACCCAATTACAAGTGTATTTTGTCATAGGATTAGCCATTCTAAATGACATATGTTCCTAACATGATTCACATATGTCCTAACACTACTTACCAGCAAGCCATGGTAACCATGTTCCACGATACTGTTAGGATGTATGCCCTTAAATCCTATTGTATGATGTTGTGTATGACATTATGTATCACTTAATGTTGTAATTAATAAAGTTGTTTTATTATAATCTAAAATAATGGTAACATGAATATTGGACATTATCATATAGTCCATTAGATGCATAGTATGTGATTTATGTGAAAAGTCACAGAAGATATAAATCGCAAGTTCTTTGTAAACTCAGAATTATAGTTCGTAGTCGGTGATGAAATTAGGCATTTCCTCTGCAAAGACTATAACATATCAACTAAGAAAATTTGTCTTGATCATGAAAGTGGAGACTTCTAGTTGGTATGTTGATATCTTTTAAAAGTTAAGACATATTAAACTGGACCGTTGTGAGATTTATTATTCTCCTAACGGCTGTTAAATGAATAACATATCTCACGACTTGTATTTACATGAACTCTTAATCCTGAGAGGATAATAGACCTGATCATGAAATGTAGGTTATTTTGATATATCAAGAGTGAGATATAAAGATACAATCAAAATCTCAGTATGTTGAGCAGCCACATTTAGTGTTGATAGAACATATATTCTCAATATGGAATTCATAGTCTCTAAATGGAGATACAAAATGTTCATTTGAGATTAGTTTAATGGGTTTGGTTATTTAGAGTGTTAGGCCTAACCACTTTAGTAAGGAGTTACTAAAGTATATATTTATGAAATTGGATTTCATAAATATATGGTGAATAACATAAAGGATTAAATCGGGTACTCAATGATTAAGATGTAGTAATTTACAAAGTGGCAATCTATATTCAAGACTTGGTATTACTACGAATATTTTATGAAGCGATTGCATGTATAATAAAGTCTTGGGATATAATTTATAAATAAGGCCTAGAGTGCAATTATATTTATATAGTGATATTAAATATAGTTAATGGTAACTTTGGACTTATCAAGAGTTGACAGAAAAGCCCAATGCCCATTAGAGCTAGTGTCTTATTGGTCTCTTTTGGTCCCACTCCAAACCACACACTAAATCCCAATTGGAAATGCTAAAAAAGCTAGCCCAATTAGATAATTAGTTAGATACAAAGGGAGAAACTTACAAAATTTTAAAAATGGTGTGTATGTGAGTGTGAAACACTCTCTTATTCTCCCTTTGAAAATTGATTGAAAGACCACACTTCTTGGGCGTAAAGTGTGTTAGGACATATGTGATTGATTGTTAGAAACATATGTCAACATTTTATGTAATTGGCTAATCATTTGACAAAACGCACTTTACTTGTAATTGGGTAGATTTAGGATGTGTTTAATACTTCAAGGAACAAGAGTTCAAGTCCAAGTATTGAAGCCATGCAAGTCTGTCCAAGAGTCAAGCTGAGAAAGTGTTGTTCATTAAAGCTCGACAGCTAGCATCTATTGAGACATGTAGAGTTGTTGAAGCCTGTTGCTCGACAGATAGGCATCTATCAAGGTTTATGAAAAATAGAATTTCAAATCTGTTTTGACTCCAATTTGTGATTAAGCGTTTAGGTCTTCTTTTCTCACAACCCTAAATATATATAAGGATTATTTTAAGGGTCGTATTTGGTTACACAGTTGAGAGCAAAATTGCACAAGAGCATAATTCCACAAGTGTGATTGAAAACCTAGTTTTGCCCTAGTTCTTGAAGAAGTTGATGTGTTTGTATACCGTAGGGTTTTGTGACCAAGCAACTTCACGATCTTCATCTATTGAAGAGAAATAGAACTTTGAAGCCAACATCTTCCTCAAGTTGGTGATTGAAGTTGCGTACTGGGATCCACGAATTGGTTAGTCACGTACTAGAAGCCATGCATCAAAAGGAGAGATTGTCACTACAAAACAAGTCCAATTGGGTATTGCGGTAAGATTTCAACTGTAGGTTGGTATAAGGTACTGGGATTCCTTTACTTGTAACCGCTTGTTTTGATAATAGTGGATTCTCGGGAGTGGTGACCTTAAAATCACCCGATGGGGTTTTTGCCTTGGAGGTTTTCCCCATTCGTAAACAAATCACTGTGTCAAATTTATTTTTCACTGCATTTAGTTTGTTGGTGATTTTTTTGTGCTACCACGCGTTTGCATGTTAAATTGGTTAATTAATTAAACTTGGCTAATTAATTAAACTCGGTTAATTAATTAAACTTGTCACTACAGAACAAGTCCAATTGGGTATTGGGGTAAGGATTCAACTGTAGGTTGGTATAAGGTACTGGAATTCCTTTACTTATAACCGCTTATTTTGATAATAGTGGATTCTCGGGAGTGGTGACCTTAAAATCACTCGATGGGGTTTTTGCCTTGGAGGCTTTCCCCATTCGTAACCAAATCACTGTGTCAAATTTATTTTTCGCTGCATTTAGTTTATTGGTGATTTGTTTGTGCTACCACGCGTTTGCATGTTAACTTGGTTAATTAATTAAACTTGGCTAATTAATTAAACTTGTCACTACAAAACAAGTCCAATTGGGTATTGGGGTAAGGGTTCAACTGTAGGTTGGTATAAGGTACTGGGATTCCTTTACTTGTAACCCCTTGTTTTGATAATAGTGGATTCTTGGGAGTGGCGACCTTAAAATCACCCGATGGAGTTTTTGCCTTGGAAGTTTTCCCCATTCGTAAACGAATCACTGTGTCAAATTTATTTGTTGCTGCATTTAGTTTATTGGTGATTTGTTTGTGCTACCACGCGTTTGCATGTTAAATTGGTTAATTAATTAAACTTGGCTAATTAATCAATCAATCCACCACAAGTGGTCAATACATTTTTGGCCTATCAAAGTGGAATTGGAATGAAGATTAAAAGTGTTCCCAAGTACTACGGATCTTTTATTTTGAATTTCACTGCATCAAGGTACACTCTCTTGTTCTTGAATTCTGAAATTTGCACAATACATGTTAACAATTGCGAATGAAATAGATCCGTTAATTTTCCACTGCGTATGTTTTGTACGCAATACAAACATGTTTTTAACCAACAAATATGATGCATAAAGAGATTGAAGTCTACATAGACGATATGATTTCCAAATCTTGCACACCCAAGGATCATTTGATAGATTTCAAAAAGCTGTTCAAGCACCTTATCAAGTACAGATTGAGACTAAACCCTAACAAGTGCGTCTTCGGAGCTAGTTCAGGGAAATTGCTTGGCTTCATAGCCAACCAAAGAGGAATCGAAGTGGACCCAGCAAAAGTCCAAGCCATCCAGGACATGTCGACACCACAAAGCAAGAAATAAATTTGCAGCTTCTTAGGAGAATTCAATTACATAGTTCATTTCATAGAGCAGTTGACCACCACATGTGATCCACTGTTCAAGCTCTTGAATAAGGACACAAAGATAGAATGGACAGATGAGTGCCAAGCGGCCTTTGACAAGATCAAGCAGTATTTGTTAAACCCTTCTATTTTGGTTCCCCTGATGCAGGGATATCCATTGATCCTCTACCTAGAGGTACAAGAAACCTCCATGGGATGCATGTTAGGCCAATTGGCTGAGCCCAACTAGAAAGAAATGGCGATTTACTACTTAAGCAAGAAGTTCACTAGCTATGAGATCAACTACATCACCATTGAAAAGACATGTTGCGCCTTAATGTAGGCCTCACACAAATTGTGGTAGTACATGCTCTACTACACCACGCAACTCATTTCCCATATGGCAAATGTTTGAAAAGCCAGCTCTTACAGGGAAGATATCCTGTTGGCAAATGTTGCTCTCTAAATTTGACATTGTGTTTGTGATGAGAAAGGCCATCAAGGGCCAAGCCATAGCCAATCACCTAGCGGACCAGCCACTAAATGATCCAAAACTTTCAGAAATCCCTCTTCCCTTATGAGGATGTCATGGCAATAGAGCCAGACCCAGATAGTGTGAAACCGTGGCATTGGAAACTTTATTTTGACGAAGCCGCCAATTCTACCGAAAATGGAGTGAGAGCAATCTTAGTTTCCCCCAAGGGCCAGCAAATCCCTGTTTCAGTCAAGCTAAATTTTGATTGCACCAATAACATCACAGAATATGAAGAGTGCACAGTCAACCTGCAAGTGGCCCTAGAGTTCGGCGCCTATGACTTTAGTGTCTTTGGAGATTCCCTATTGATCATCTCCTAAATCAAAGGAAAATGGCAAGCCTGAGACACCAAGTTGATCCTATATCAGAAATGTGTCAACCGCTTCATTCTGAAATTTTGAGACATCACATTTGCCTATTTGCCCCAAGTACACAACCAATTTGTAGACACCTTGGCTACTCTGGCTAGCATGCTCAAGTATTAAGAAGGAGATGATATGCGGCAATTGCGCATAGAAGTCCGTGGCGTTCCAGCCTATTGCATGAACATCGAAGAATGCATGAGTGTCAAAGTCGAAGCCAACGGAAAGCCATGGTACCATGATATTAACGCTTATATCAAGAACAGTGAATACTCGTTCGGTGCAACGGACAGTGAAAAGAAGTTTATCCAGTGCATGGCCTGCCAATTTTTCTTAAGTGGAGAAGTCTAGTACAAAAGGCACTACAATTCTACCTTGCTTCAATGTGTAGATTCCCCCAAGGCTAATTATCTGACGGAAAAGATGCATGAAGGCTTACTCGGAGCTCATGCCAGTGGACCCCTGTTGGCTCAAAGATTATGAAAGCTGGATACTATTGGCTCACCATGGAAAGTGATTGCATTAAACATGTAAGGACATGCCACCGTTGCCAAAACTATCAAGACACGAAGAATGCTCCTCCTCAGCCTTTGCACTCTTTAGCAGCACCATGGCCCTTCTCAGCTTGGGGTATGGATGTCATCGGACCCGTGATTCCGAAAGCTTCAAATGGTCATGAGTACATCTTAGTGGCCATTGATTATTTTACAAAGTGGGTGGAAGCCGTTTCGTACAAAAGCGTCACTCGAGCAGTGATAGCCTGGGTCTAGAAACATAACATTATTTTCTGCTACGGCGTGCCGAGAGAGCTCATTACAGATAATGGGGTGAACCTAAATGGAAAAATGATCCATAAACTCTGCCAACAGTTCAAGATCGAGCAAAGAAATTCGGTTCCCTATCGCCCTCGGAGGAATGGTGCAGTGGAAGCCGCTAACAAGAACATAAAGAAAATATTGGCGAAGATGACAGATACATATAAAGATTGGCACAAGTACTTGTTGTTTACCTTGTGTGCATATCACACTTCTATTCATATTTCCATGGGTGCGACCCCGTATTCATTAGTATATGGCCTGGAAGTCATCCTTCCCACAGAGGCAAAGATCCCTTCTCTCAAAATTTTATCTCAGATAGAGCTATCAAAAGCTAAATGGGCCCATTCCTGATATGAACAACTGAACATGATAGATGGAAAGCACATGACCACAATGTGCCATGGACAGTTGTACCAGCACTGCATCGAGTGAGCATTCGACAAGAAAGTTAGACCCCGGGCCTTTAAAGAAGGCGATCTAGTCTTGAAGAAGCGTAACTAGGCCATGCCTAATCACAGAGGAAAGTTTACCCCAACTTAAGAGGGCCCATATGTGGTAAAGAAGGCCTTTTTCGAAGAAGCCTTGATTCTGGCCGACATGGATGGGCATGACTTCAATATGCCCACCAATTCTGACGCCGTCATACGATGCTTTGCATGAAGGAGCCACTCAATGCACCTCATTTCAATATTTTATGTCAACAAAAAAAAAACAAAAAATATATATGTAAAAAGGTAGATCGAAAACCCAAAAGGGCAGTCTACACAAAAGGAGGCCAAAAGAAAGAGAGCATGAGAAAATACAAAAGGTAGATTGAAAACCCGAAAGGGCAGCCTAGGCAAAAATTAAGGCAATCAAAAGTTAGTTGAACTACGTGATGACTTGATCCTTCCTAGTGGAGGTACATAGGCAACCATCTTGGTTCGATCACATCTTAAAAGAAAAATTAGTTAGCTGTGCCTGCTTAAATTCATACCCAAGATCAGAAGATTAGATGGATCCATCGTCCAAGACAAGATATGAAGACACCTCCGAGATCACTCTTTGTCTATAATACTGCCATGACCCGGTGGTTTGCTCAAGATGTCCTATCTCATACCAATGGGAAATATACCTCAATGGGAAAAGGATCCATCTAGAATAGGATGTATCCTTGGAAAAATAAGATATTGATATGCATGTATTTTACATCTATCACTTATGTGTATGATCTTGTATTTTCAAAGAATTTGTCTGCATATTCATTAACATGCCTGTTTTGTGCCATTCAGTTTCTTTCGTGCATTCTGATACCAAAACATGAAACCTCAACTCATAAATATATCCTAAATATCATCATAAGCATCTCTCTCCACCATCTCTTAGTTTCTAAGCATGCCTAACAGACTAGACTATGCTTTAAGAACTCGAACAAAAGAGGAAGGCCTTACGCAATTGCCTAGCAATTTACGAAGGACCTTTCCATATATGGTAGGATACTAACTACATAGCTCATGTATAGAAACAAAATAAATAGAAAAGAACACCAGCAATCTCCCAAACCCAATACGAAAAATCGGGTCATCGCGAGCATGAGTGCGAAGTAACCCTACTACATCAAACCCCAGGTCTCTAGTAACCCCTCTAAGTGTCATGTGAATGTTGAAGATGGACAAGCTACCTTTACATCATGGAATTAGAAGTAGAGCCCTACCTCTCAGTCTCCAACAAAGCCTGCAAGGTACCCACCTCTACAGTAAAAACTCTCAAAGCCTCCTCCCTCTCAGCCAGCTCAATCTAAAGATGATGGAAGGCCAACTGCGGCTCACTAGGTTCATCACCCTCTCACCCATACTCCATGCTCAAAGTGGAATGAATATAGGCCTTCATCTATACTAGCTCTAATGCTAAGCCATCGGCCCTGCTACTAGCCTCGACCCTGCCAACCTCCATTGCAGCCCTCTCCTCAACCCAAGTATGATTTAAATCAGCAAACCTCTTAGTAAGATCTATAAACTCATCCTCCAAACCCACAACCCGAGATCTCAGCTAAACACACTCTACCTCTATACCGGGAGGGGTCGACTCTCTCCGATCAAGCTCTGCCCTAAGAGTAGCTAGCTTACTCTCATGTGCATTGATCATCTCCTCAATATCCTTCACAAAGCTATCGGCCAGCTCCCTACAGTAGTCTCTATCCCTAACGGCCTCCTTCAGGCACTCCTTTAGATCCATAAAGGCCCTCTAAACCCTGATCTAAAACTCTATAGTATAGTCTCTCAAAACATCAGCCGAAAATGGCAACTTGGCTGAGACTGGTAATGATAAGTCAAACAAAAAGCTAGGATTTCTGGTATCTCACCACACTCTAAACTCAACAGGAAACCATTCATGGTCATCCCTAGAACAAATAGGGAAGTCAATGCTCAACTTACGCACCTCCTAGAAATCTAAGGCACGCCATATCACTACTACATCAATATCCATAAGCCCGTACTCGTAAGTGACAACCGAGAGATCACTAAGTCGAGGGATATGCTAGATACCCCCGAACTATCACATGGCCATGCTCGGGAAGTACCCCGTGCACCCCAGATACCCACTAAGGGAATACCAAGTAAATTGACACAATGGGTCCGCCCTCGCCATCTAGTGATGCCCCACTTGACCCTCCAGGTCTAATCCGTAGGACTCAGGTTGTACAAGTATCTCAACCAACACTTAATATCCCCAAAAAAAGAAAGATCAAGAACTACAGTAGCCCGAATTGTACTCTTAATGGCAAAGCCCTCAAGCTAATCCCTAGCAATAACACTCAAGTGGCTACAAAACTACAGCTATAGCAGATGAACACAACAACCTAGCCTACCCCTACCGATCTTTAGACACAAAGACAAGGACCTAATGGTCTCAGAAAGTAAAGCAGGAATGAAAGAGGTACCATGAGGTAAGGCACTTACCAGAGGGAGAATGGTAAAGCTAACAACTCTTGACGATGAAGGAAACAGCACCACACCAAAGGCCACCCGGAAGGCCTGACGTGGTCTAAATCCACAAAGTCATCTCCGTAGCCAACAAGACACTCCAATAACGAGCCTCTTTAAGCCCAACAAATCAGTGAGTCTCTTGCGATAGCATGACCGCACCGGTGGAACAAGCATAGTGCTCAGAGGGGTAGAAAGAGAAAGAAAACAATCATACTCCTCCAAGGTGGGCACCAGATCAACATCCCCAATGGTGACACATCTCAAGACAGGATTCCAACAAGAAGTAATGACCTCCAACAAATGTCAATATAGTTTGGTGTGGAGAAGAGTAGTAGCATCTCCAAGAAGTTACCAAATAAATGCCCAGTCACCTCAATAAAAGGAGCTCAACCACCTCCTAAGCTTCTTCTCATAGTAAGACTCCCTCTCAAGCTTGACCAGTGTCATAGGAGTGAGCACCAAGAGCATCCATGAACGGATTTTGCTAAATCTAATGATTTGATGTGAATCTACACGAAAAATGATGAAAAATCGTGTTTTCTACACGCTTTGCGTGAAGAAAAGGGTTGAAGAAGACCCCAAAAAATCACAGACCAGAATGAGCTGAAACTAGGTTGAACTTAGCTTTTGATGCACGAAATCTTAGGTAGCACACCTTGTAAGGCCGCCGGCACACCTACAAGGGCCACCAACCCTCGGGAAGCATGCTAGGGTTTTTCAACCCCCCAGGCACAAATCCCCATGAATTTCGATCACTACCCCCTATTTGGGATGTTTTAACCACCTTGGAGCAAAGATTCCTCTTTTTTAGCACCTACTGTAGTGCGCGGTCAATCCGACAATGAATAGGATTGTCAGAAATTCTTTCTTAAGCAACCGTGACTGTACAAATCCTACACTGGGGTAATTTATCTTTGTGTGTCTCGATCAGCACTTCCAGACATCTTGAACCTCATTTTTCTACGCCCGATTCAGGGGTCGGTTCAGCCCTAATAATCAGAGCTCACAACAAAAAGACACTAGAACCCATTCTCGGCCTTTCGGCAACTTCTTTAGCTTATTTGGAGGATAGAGGGAATCATTTCCCATAAGGTTGCCCCAAGAAGCTTGTCTTTAAATTATTGGCCCGCTCAGGCAATGACAGTAGCAATCAATGCATACCGCCTCATAGCATGTTTAAGGAGATCTCATTCAGAATGTCCGCATTCATTACGAGCATTCGGTATGGCCTATGAAGTCAAGGCCATTTAGCCAGTCTGCAGGCTTGGAACCTGACAAAACCCTAAATTGGGGCAGTTTATTTTACGTGGTCCCCTCAACCTTGTCTAATATACAAGAATGGGTCTGTCCCATTGAGGATGTGTCCCTCATGTCAAGAATCACATGAAACCCTAAACTAGGGCAGTTTATTTCATGCAGTCTCTCCATTCTCTCTCCCCCCAGCGGGACAATCATTGTCGAAATCCACTGATAAATCCATGAAACTGCGGTGCAATACAAACAAGTGTGACACAAGCTAGTTCAAAACCACCATCTATGATGAAAATGCAAAAGTGCATACATACATCAGCAGCCCTTTTAAAGGTGACATCTAAAATCATACATCAGCCTTCTTTAAGGCGATTTATCTGGAGTTATACATATAAGTCCTAACTAGAGGCATTGTCTTTCACATACATCAGTAACCCTCTCAAGGGCAATTTCCTAAAGTCATACATTAGCAACCCTTCCAAAGGCAATTTATCTAGAGCTATGCATGTAAGTCCTAACCAAGCATTATCTTTCACATACAGCAGCAGCCCTTTTAAAGGCAACACCCAGAATTGTACATATAAGCCCTACCTAGAGGCATTGTTTCTTGCATATGTCTACAACCCTCTCAAAGGCGTATTTATCTATAGCTATGCATGTAAGTTCTAACCAGAGGCATTGTCTTTCACATACATTAGCAGCCCTTTTGAAGGTGACTTCCAAAATTATGCATGCAAGTCCTAATCAAAGGCATTTTTTTTTGTATACATTAGCAACCCTCTTAAAGGCGATTTCCTAAAAGTCATACAGCAGCCCTCTTAAAGGTGATTTATCCAAAGTTATACATATAAGTCCTAACCAGAGGCATTGTCTTTCACATACATCAGCGGCCCTCTCAAAGGCGATTTCCTAGAACTATGCTTGTAAGTCCTAATCAAAGGCTTTTTTTTTTTGCATATATCAACAGCCCTCTCAAAGGCTATTTCCTAAAAGTCACACAGCAGCCCTCTCAAAGGCAATTTATCTAGAGTTATACATATAAGTACTAACCTAAGGCATTGTCTTTCACATATATCAGTGGCCCTCTCAAAGGCAATTTCCTAAAGTCATATAGCAGCCCTCATAAAGGCGACTTATCTAAAGTTATACATATAAGTCCTAACCAGAGGCATTGTCTTTCACATACATCTGCGGCCCTCTCAAAGGCAATTTCCTAGAAGTATGCATGTAAGTCCTATTCAGAGGCATTGTTTTTCACCTATATCAGCAACCCTCTCAAAGGCACTTTCCAGAATCATGCATGTAAATCCTATCAAGAGGCATTGTTTTATACATACATCATGGAGCAAAAAGATAATATCATACATCAAGGCCCACTATAGGGCAATAAAATACACACATGTTCAAGCTTGCCAAGAGGCAATACATAATAGGTATACACAATTGGCCCACCATAGGGCAATGGCTACAAGATACATGAAGAATATATACATGCCCACACAAGGACTACATCATGCTACAACAAAAGGCTAACCTTATTGGGAATCATCGTCCCTAAGAAACTGGTCGACATCATCATCGTCATCATCATCATCAGCACCATCGCCTACGAAAGGACTGGTGGAAGGACTTGCTTTGCTTGAAGTGTTAGGATTTGTGCCCTTAAATCCTATTATATGATGCTATGTATGTTACTATTTATGACACTATGTATGACTTAATGTTGTGTATAATAAAGTTGTTTTATTATTATCTAAAAATAATGGTAACATGAATATTGGGACATTATCATGTAATCCATGAGGTGCATTGTATGTGATTTATGTGATTTAGTCACAGAAGATGTAAATCACAAGTTCCTTGTAAACTCAAAATGTAGTTCGTAGTCGGTGATGAAAATTAGGCATTTCATCTGTGAAGACTATAACATATCAACTAAGAAAATTTGTCTTGATCATGGAAATGGAGATTTCTAGTTGGTATGTTGATATGTTTTAAGAGTTAAAACATATTGAACTGGACCGTGTGAGATTTATTATTCTTCCAACGACAATCAAATGAATAATAAACTCATGACTTATATTTACATGAACTCTTAATCCTGAGAGAATAATGGACTTGATCATGAGGTGTAGGTTGCTTTGATATATCAGGAGTGAGATTTAGAGTAACGATCAAAACCTCAGTATGTTGGTCAACCACATTTAGTGTTAATGGAACATATATTCTCAAGATGGAATTCATAATCTCTTAACGGAGATACAAAATATTCCCTTGAGATAAGTTTAATGGGATTATTATTTAGAAAGTTAGGCCTAACCACTTTAGTAAGGAGTTACTAAAGTATATATATTTATGGAATTGGATTTCATAAATATATATATATAATGAATAATTTTAAAGGTTAAACTGGGTACTCTACAAAGTGGCAATCTTCTTTCATGACTTTGTATAACTACGAATATTTTATGAAGGGGTTGCATGTACAATAAAATCTTGAGATATAATTTATAAATAAGGCCTAGAATGCAACTATATTTATATAGTGGTATTAAATATAGTTAATGGTAACTTTGGACTTGTCAAGAGTTGACAGAAAAGCCCAAGGCCCATTAGAGCTAGTGTCTTATTGGTCCCTTTTGGTCCCACTCCAAGCCACACACTTAAGCCCAATTGGAAAGGCCCAAAAGGCCAGCCCAATTAGATAATCAGTTAGATACAAAGGGAGAAATATACAGAATTTTCTGTAGAGAATCAAGTTAGAACACTATTGCGAAGTGGTGCATGTTAGTGTTAGACACTTTGACATTTCTCCCTTTGGAACTGATTGAAAGACCACACATCTTGGGCGTTAGTGGAATTGGAAGTGTTCCAAGCGATTTTGATCTTCAATTTTTTTGAAATTCACCGCTCCAAGGTACACTCTCTTGTTCTTAAATTCTGAAACTTATATAGTACATGTTAACTTTTATGAATGAAGTAGATTCGTTATTTTTCCGTTGCGCACTTGCATATTTCCATCATGAAGTACCTGGAGTGTACCCTGGGTCCTGAGGAGGGAACGAAGCCTGAGCAAAAGAACCCCAACTGCCCTGGTAGACCTGGTGGAGCTGGCATGTACTCTATCTCGCTTGGTGGAATAATAGGCCCCCGGCCTAGCATGTGAGCAGAAGGTGGAATATAGGCTCGAAGTGCCCGCAGCTCCCCTATCAAGATCCTAGCATAACCATGAAGCATGGCTAGCTCGCTCTAAAGTTGGCTCCACTCTATCTCTGTGGCAATAGCATGGGCGTCTTTAACCCTCTGCCAAAGCTCCCTTTCCTGAGCTAATGCCCGAGAAGTCTCCTCCTACATATGCGCCTCCCTAGTGGTAGTAACAGTCTTAAGCTCCTTCATCCTAGCTTGCAAAGCCTCTACATGCAATCTCCACTCAACCCCGGAGGCTACCTGAGCACGAACAACGCCTCCTAGTACTCTACCTCCACTCACAGGAACATCTCCAATGATAGGCCCCATGGAGGACTCTGCGAACCAAATGGCATAATCCCTGCTAGTGTCCCTGTATGCATTTCCCGTCACATAAGCCGGGTTGTCCATGACAATGGACTCAAATGATAGACCAAGAGGAGGCAAATCTCTAAGTAATCCAGACACCAACATGACCTAATGAAAGGTCCTCTCTACCAAAAAGAATTCCCAACTCAACAGGGCCTAAAAGCAGCGTCATATCCTCAACTGGCCCATGGCAATAGTGAGCTCTGGTCGCCCCAGCACTGAGCCATCATAAGGACGAACCACTATCTTGCCCTAGGTAACACAATCCAATGCTGTAGAGATAATGAGTAGCTACACCATGACAACCCTGGTAATCATGCAAAGAGACCAAGCTTATGCTCGAAAATACACTATCATAAATAAACCCACAAACCATGGCCGCAAAGCCGGGATATACTCATATGCCCACCATGTCAAAATCTGCCAACACCCATCTAGGCTCCTAAAATCCTGCTGTGAAGCTCGCCTCAAGAAAGCAATGAAAAAGCTGTAAGTGACGGACCCCCAGTCATATCTCCCAACATCGAAGACTGCTCTCATGGCCCACAGCAGCTAGTAGGACAGTACTGATCAATTGTTGCCAAAAAAGCAACTACCGAGAAAATACATGAAGAACCGCCGAAAATGAATGTCAGTTGGCACTACATCCCAAGGGATGCTACCCTGCAGCCACTCAGTACGGATCTTGGGTGATGCGGTGGGCCCAAAGTATGCTCTCGTGTCCTCAATCAGTGGGAGAGGGATGCCCAAAAGCTCACAGGCTATCTCAAAGCTCACATCATCAGTCAGGATCAGGTACCCATCGAATCTAATGCCCAGGATGGCCATCCAATCAAGAGGGAGAATAGCATACTCCCTGTAGCTCAGATGAAAGGTGCTTGTATCGGCATGAAACCGTCGCACCAAAACCTCCCCAATTCTGTAACTCATGGCATATGAAGGGATCTTCAGAAAATTCTCGAATCCCTGCTCTCTCAAGAAATTCGCATAATGCCGGTGGGTCCTAGGATCAGACAGCAGTCGAAGAAAAGTGGACAAGGCACCCTGACTACGGATCTTGTTGGGCCCCTACATTTAGAATCAAAAGCTATCCGTTAGCACACACATATAATAGGAATCTAAATGACAAAAGAATGAAGACAACATACATGTCCCTTCCACACCTGAGCGGAAGGATGCCCCTTTAGCCCCCGCTGAAGGTAAGTGTCCCAGATACTATTGTCCGTTACTCTAGTATAAGCATCAGCCTCAAACCACGCCTCTAGGCACCCAGATAAATCTCCTCCTCCTCAGAAAATCAGCCTTTATATCAAAAAGGAGATCCACAGCTAGCGTCTCTCCTCCAAAGGTCCCTCTCCTTGTAGCCAGCACACATCATGAGGTAGCCCCACTAAAAATAGGGCGGGACTTAGAGGAGACACTAACTGTCTCAACTAAGCACCGTCTCCTGGATCGGGTCTCCATAGGGATCCCATCAGTGGGCCTGATGTCATCACCCCCGCGGTCAAAAAGGCTCTGCAAAACTCGAGCCGACTACTCACCCGCAGAAATGGTCTCATCATCAGAAGAAGAGTCCCCATGGGATGTAGCATGAATGGGGGCCTTTCCCCGGTCTCTTCTGGAACTCGTCCTCCGTGACATAATCTGCAAAACAACCAGAAATTTAGACACAAGTGGTAAGCCCGTGAAACAAATGGAATACAGATGAACTAACATTATTTCCTAAACATGTTATGCAGGTTCATGTCAAGCATATGTTCTCACAAGAAAACAAATTCTTACAAGAGTCCTACAGTGGGTTATAGCGGTCATGCCATATGCTCTCATCTTATTTGGAGGTTATAGCGATCGTGCCATACATTTCTACAGTGGGCTATAGCGGTCGTGCCGTATGTTCGCATCTTATTTGGAGGTTATAGGGGTCGTGCCGTACGTCAATACAGTGGGTTATAGCAGCCATGCCGTATGCTCACATCCTATCTTGGGGTTAATTACCGACCATGTCGTACGCCTCGCCATCACAGAGTTATCAAGTTCCTGATCTACAGTGGGTTATAGCAGCCATGCCATATGCTCACATCCTATCTCGAGGTTAATTAGCGACCATGTGGTATGCCTCGCCATCATAGTTATCAAGTTCCTAAAAAAGGGTTTTCAAGTTCCCGATCTACAATGGGTTATAGCGGTCTTGCCGTATGCTCACATCCTATCTCAAGGTTAATTAGCGACCAAGTCGTATGCCTCGCCATCACACAGTTATCAAATTCCTGAAGAAGTTCCAAGTTCCTGATCTGCAGTGGGTTATAATGGTCGTGCCGTATGCTCACATCCTATCTCAAGGTTACTTAGCGACCGTGTTGTACACCTCACCATCACAATTATCAAGTTCCTAAAGAAGTTCCAAGTTCCTGATCTACAGTGGATTATAGCGGCCATGTCGTATGCTCACATCTTATCTCGAGGTTAATTAGCGACCGTGTTGTACACCTCGCCATCACACAGTTCTCAAATTCCTAAAGAAGTTTCGAGTTCCTGATCTACAGTGGGTTATAGCGGTCTTGTCATATGCTTACATCCTATCTCGAGGTTAATTAGCAACCTTGTCTTACACCTCGCCATCACAGTTATCAAGTTCCTAAAGAAGTTCTAAGTTCCTGATCTACAGTGGGTTATAGCAGTCGTGCCATATGCTCACATCCTATCTCGAGGTTAATTAGCGACCGTGTCATATGCCTCGCCAGAATACAATTATCAAGTTCCTAAAAAGGTTTTCAAGTTCCTAATCTACAATGGGTTATAGTGGCCGTGCCGTATGCTCACATCCTATCTTGGGGTTAATTAGGAACTGTGTCATACGCCTCACCATTACACAGTTTTCAAGTTCCTAAAAACGTTTCAGAGTTCCTTATCTAGAGTGGGTTCTAGTGGCCGTGCCATATGCTCACATTCTATCTCGAGGTTAATTAGCGACCGAGTCATACACCTCACCATCATAATTATCAAGTTCCTAAAAAAGGGTTTTCAAGTTCCTGATCTACAGTGGGTTATAGCAGCCATGCCGTATGCTCACATCCTATCTCAAGGTTAATTAGCGACCGTGTCGTACACCTCGCCATCACATAGTAATCAAATTCCTGAAGAAGTTCCAAGTTCCTGATCTACAGTGGGTTATAACGGTCGTGCCATATGCTCACATCCTCTCTCAAGGTTACTTAGCAACTATGTCATACGCCTCACCATCACAGTTATCAAGTTCCTAAAGAAGTTCTGAGTTCCTGATCTACAATGGGTTATAGCAGTCGTGCCGTATGCTCACATCCTATCTCGAGATTAATAAGCAACCATTTCATACACCTCACCATCACACAGTTATCAAATTCCTGAAAAAGTTCCGAGTTCCTAATCTACAGTGGGTTATAACGGCCATGTCGTATGCTCACATCCCATCTCGAGGTTCATTAGCGACCGTGTCGTACGCCTCGCCATCACAGTTATCAAGTTCCTAAAGAAGTTCTAAGTTCCTGATCTATAGTGGGTTATAACGGTCGTGCCATATGCTCACATCCTATCTCGAGGTGAATTAGCAACCGTGTCGTATGCCTCGCCAGAATACAGTTATCAAGTTCCTAAAAAGGTTTTCGAGTTCCTGATCTATAGTGGGTTATAGCGGCCTTTTCATATGCTCACATCCTATCTAGCGACCGTGTCATACACCTTGCCATCACATAGTTATCAAGTTCATGAAGAAGTTCCGAGTTCCTAATCTACAGTGGGTTATAACAGCCTTGCCATATGCTCATATCCCATCTCGAGGTTAATTAGCGACCATGTCGTACGCCTCGCCATCACATAGTTATCAATTTCCTGATCTAGAATGGGTTATAGAGGTCGTGCCGTATGCTCATATCCTATCTCGAGGTTAATTAGCGACCGTGTCGTATGCCTTGCCACCATAATTATGAAGTTCCTAAAAAGATTTTCAAGTTCCTGATCTACAGTAGGTTATAGCGACCGTGTCATATGCTCACATCCTATTCCGAGGCTAACTAGCAACCTTGTCGTATGCCTCGCCATCACAGTTATCAAGTTCCTAAAAAGGTTTTCGAGTTCCTAATCTACAATGGGTTATAACGGTCGTGCCGTATGCTCACATCCTATTCCGAGGCTAACTAGCGGTCGTGCCGTACGTCTCTCCATTTCCACTATTCCTGACTACCAGGTAAGTCCCCCTACTTATATCCCGCATTTTATTTTCAACATTTAAGTTCCCCCATATTTACACACCCATATAACACAGACAAAAAGCAAAAAATAAAAATAAAAATAATAATAATGATGATGATGATGATGATGCAAGGAAAATCAATGGGCTGGATGCTTCGGGCTTTAAAGGACTAGCAATTGATTAGGATGCCTGAAAAAAGGACACACAATCAAAGGTGACCAGGGTGACCGGCCAAGAGTCCTCTGATGCCAAAGTTAATTTCTTTCTAAAATTCTATGGAGTTCCAACTTTTCAGGAGTTATGTATGTATAAAAAATACCTGCCTTTGTTTGATGAGGATTAGCCCTTATATACCAAGTCTCGGGGCAGTTACTCGGTTTGTAACTTCCCCAGTGTTTGTGGAAGCTTTAACTTCCGTTAACTGCCATAGGAGTTTAAAATATTTAATCTTATCTTCTGTACCACCACGGGAAGTTAAGTAGGAGGTTAGCGAGGAAATCTTGCTAATGCCGCCAGATAATACCACGTGGTCCAATTCATAAGATTTGGTAAAGAAATCAGGATCTGGGAATTTCCTAAGAATCGGTGAGTTGTGTTGGGATTTTCCAGATGGACGGTTCCTACAACCATGGACGACCATCCTAAGAGGGGCGTCCATCCAATTTTGGGGATAGTCATTCTGCTTTGGATGACCCCTATGGACAAGTTGGAGTTTATCTATTTTTTGCTCACCATCAAATAATAATAATAATAATACAAAAATATACGCATTTTCCTAAGATAGCATGGCGTAAATCGTGGCAAAAAATATATATATGCTTGTGAAAATTTCAAAAATAAAATAAGCACTAGCATGCATCCCTAGCAGTATTGCTACTAACATCTTGCTGAAAAGAAGAAGAGAAGAAGAAAGATAGACACTAACCTCATGTGTAGAATAGACTAAAGCAGCAGACTGAACCTAAAAAGCTAGACCTGCTAGCTCATAAGTTACTCCGGAGAACTTTTTTAGAAGTGAGAAGTTAAGGAAGGATTGAAATGAGGTAAAAATGGGCTAAAGGGAAGCTTTTATAGGCCTTTGGGAAACCTAGGCTACCCGGCACACCCTGAAGGGCCGCCGATCAACGTTGACCAAGTCAACGTTGACCTGTTCAAACCTCAAAAGGGGGGGGGGGGCTTTTTCCTCTCCCAAAGCTCAAAGACAGGTCCAGAAAATGTTTCAAAAGCAGCTGCAGCAGATCAGTCCAATCAAATAAAATTCGATCTTGATCCATGAGTAGTCTCCAAACGCAATTTGGGGGCGACAAAATTCGAAATCCCGTTCTTTATCTATCACCTCTCATTGCACTCAAGATGTCAGATAAAGAAGGGGCAACTGTTAATACTGTATTTTTTCCAGCCTCGATTTGCGTGCCAGACCTTGAAAAATCCAAAAATATTATTTTCTCTCCATGGGGCCGCGAGGACAGCCAAAATGACATGGCATAACCCGTTCAGACACTAGAGAAACCAAAATGCTTTTTTCAACTAAAATGATCAAAATGCTCCTAGTCAACCCTAGGTTGACCGAAAGTCAAACAAAGTCAAAATCCCCTCAAAATATCACTTTTCATAGTTTTACATCAAATTCAAGCTTTTCAAAGACTTTTGGCAATTTTGACCAAGTTTGACCAGGTTTGACCCAGAGTTGACCCCCAATGAGCCCAAAAATCCTAATTTTGGTCTGGTCGTCAAAACGGGTTAAAACTAATGTCATTGTGAAGATTATCAAATTCTCAGTCCAAAGACTATTCATGGGTCAAAATCAGAGTTAGAACGGCCGAGATATCAGGAAAACCGGACTAACGCACCGATCGATGCACTACTAACTTCCGAGAGCCATAACTTTTGATCTGACCGTTGGATTTTCAAGTTCCATACCTTTCTAGAAACAGGAAGTTAAGATATTTTTAGGGATGTTAAGATCAACCCAATCCAATGCCTTTTGAAGATGGCGGCCCTTGAAGGCCTATCACCTCGAAAAGAGCGTCAGGGCTATAAAAGGCCCCAGGCACCCCCTAGACCCAAAAAAAAAAAAAAATTCAGGGTTTTTTTCTCTACCTAGACACTTTCTACACATTTTCCCTCTCTTCCAAACACAAAAAACACATCAAAGCCTCTTGATTCTTCCTTCTTCACCAAAAATACAAGGTATTGTTCTTATACCCAATCTTCTTCTCCTTGGTTCTACACTTTGGATTTGGGGTTTAAGGGTGTGGATGTAGCTTTTTAGCTACTATCCACACCCCTAACCCTCTAATTCCTTTTCTAGCATTTATCTTGCTCTTTTTGCCTTAATAATGTGATTTGTTGCTTTATCTAGCATGTTTCTTGCTTTATCTTGCTTTTAGTATGCTTTTTAGCTTATTTCCATATGCTTCCATGTTTGTTCATGTCCTAGTTGCCTTTCCTACATGCTTTATGCCATGCTTTAGATGCTTAGATCTTTTCTTTCCCATGTTTTTTTGTTTGGGTCTACATGCTCACATGCTTGATATGATGTCTTTGGCTATGCCTTGCTTAGATCTACATGTTTACATGCATGTATCTAAGCCTATATGTCTAGATCTATGTTTTCACATACTTGTATGCTTGGATTTGTGTTCTTCCATGCTTTTATGCCTACATCCACATGCTTAGATGTATTTTCACGTGCCTTCATGCACCCTTACATGCTTATATGTGTAGATCAGTTTGCTTACGTTCTTAGATTGATGTTCTCTACATGCTTTATGCCATCATCTATGTGTTTGCGTGCTTCACGCCATGTTTACGTGCTTAGGCCTAGACCTTGTCTGTCATGCCATGCGCTATTGTAGCCCTTTTGTTCCTTTTATCGCATCTTCTTGTATTTTGGCCTAATGGTTAGGACCCGATCTAGACTCTATGGTCTTTGTCATCCTCCATACATCGAGGCCCACATCAAAGGGTTCGGATCATTCTATTTGCATGCCTATGCTTGTTTGCTTCTATGCTTAATGCTTGTGCTAGCCTCTCTTGTTCTAGGCTTTACCATGTTTGACGCCCTCCGCGGGCTTGATCTTGTTTGGTTACATCCGACACCCATGAGGCCTCGTTTGAATGTAACCGTTTGGGAGGCATCTCCAAATGCCGGGTTGCCTCATGTGTACCCTTCCCTTTTTCACTCCGTGCGATGCTATGCTTACCATGTTTGTTCGCGCCACCTGTTGGCTTTCTATGCATCTTTACACGATTGCTCACATGTCCATGCATGAGTCTTGCTTGCTAGTGTGTCATCCATGCTTCAACACAATGAAGTTATGGCATTCGATCCAAACCTACATTTGTCCCTCGCAGACACCACCTTTTGTTTGTTTGCTTGCTTTTTTGCCTTCTTTCTTGTTTGCTTGTTTGCTCGCTTCCTTGTTTGTTTGCCTTTTAGTTCGCTTGCTTATCTTGTTACTTGTCACATCTCCTGCCATATGCTATGCTTGCCTCGCTTGTATGCTTGTTTGCTTTATTCCCATTATGCATTATCTCTGCATCTTTTCCTTCCATTGCTCATTTGCTAGTTTCTTGTCTTTGCCTTTGCATGTACACATATGAAGCGAGGACGCATGGAGCTAGGGCACGGTCTCCCAGGCGCAAGCAAAAAGGGCGGGGACAAGAGCATGTAAATATGAGCCAAGCAGTTATGTTCAGTAAGTTTAGGGGTCTAGCCTCTCCCATTTGGTTATGTACTCTATTAAACCCCCTTCCTTCCCCCCTCATTTCTCTCTTAGATAGATTTGTACTAGGTATATCATGCCATGTATCATTCGTCCTCATCTCTAGAGTATGGTAACCCCTGTTTACTTTTCTACACCTATAATTTGGGTCATGCTCTAAGGATGTAGGCATTTACTTCCCTACTTTGTGTGCTTGCATTGTGCATGATGTATGTATATATATACATGCTCGCCCCTTTGGTGTGATTATCACAGTCCATGTCACCTAAGGCAAAGCGATGCCTAATTTCCACCACGAAAGCAAGGTGACATGTCATCGAATTTTCACCTTGAAAATCTGGTACTTTGCCCCAATGCCTTAGGAAAGCATAGATTGGGACCACACCCATTCAAAAGCCAAACCTCAAAGCCCCCGTGCATGTAAAGCCCTGAAAGCCAATGCCAAAATCATGTTTTTCACTGTCAATCTCCAAAAATTAAGGTTTTATCAAAATAAAGGACTGTTCTTGGACAAGCGTTGTGGGGTGGCTAACACCTTCCCCACACGTAACCAAACTTTCGGACTCAAGAATCAAGATTTTTTGCCATCCACATTAAATTAGGAAAAATGCCCTTTTTCTTAGCCTAGGATTGGTAATAAAATCAACCAGAAACAGGTGACCAATCACACCTTAGAAAAACCCAATGATTGTTGACGACTTCTCTTACCTTTGGTAATCACTTAAAACTTGGCCAAGATTCCTACCACACCTCCAAAGGTAGACAAATACCTTCTTCCACCAAGAGAGAGAGAGAGAGCACTCAAAGCTTTGTGCGAAACGACGCCGATCATTCAAGAGAGGCCTCCAATGAGCCCCTCGCGGGCGAGAGTGTCGCCACAGCGGGTGGTCGAACGAAGGCTCGACAGCAGGTTTTTCCAGCCGTTCAAGGCCTGGGCGTTGACACTCAACATGAGTTGTCATTTTGTAAACATTCTTTAATTGTCTTGCCTAAGCTTCAGTCATTCTTTGCCTATATCTGTGGCTGCGCTCTTGGGTTTCCTCTCTCTTCTCATCCAACCCTTCCAGGTCCTCACACCTTTCTGTCGTAAAGACTTCCTTCTCCTTTTCCTTCTTTCACTTCTGCATAACCCTCAGAGATGGTATCATTACTTCTATTGGGCTCACCACTTCTGTCCCATATACTAAGGAGAAGGGGGGGAATCTTGTGGCAAACTTGGGTGCATAATTTCAAAAGCAACTAAAACATTATCAGTAATTAATCTTCCATGACCAAAGGCACTTTGGGTATCACTGATAAGAGGTGGTAAGATTTTCCGAGGTCTATTAGCAAGGGTTTTTTATGCTAATTTATACACCACATTACAGAGACTAATAGGGTGATATTTAGTAACCTTGGTGGGATTTTTTGTTTTTAGAATAAGAAAAATATGATTCTCATTAAATTTTGATGGCACTTTCCCATGATTAAGAAAATACAAAACAGTTTTTTATGCTAATTTATACACCACATTACAAAGACTTATAGGGCGGTATTCAGTAACCTTGGTGGGATTTTTTGTTTTTGGAATAAGAACAATAGGAGTCTCATTAAGTTTTGGTGGCACTTTCCCATGATTAAGAAAATCCAAAATAGTTTTTATCACACAATTACCAATAGAAGGCCAAAAGTGTTGATAAAATAGAGGCATACTGTCAAGACCCAGAGCTGTAGTTGCATACATCTGCTTCAAAGCTTGGGAAACTTCAAATCCTTGGAATTCTGATTTAAGCGTATTGTTCATCTCCATAGAAACTTTTGGCTGAACAGCATCTAAGATCTCACCAAAATCTGTAGGTTGTGCAAATGTAAAAAGATCAGTGTAATACCTGTTAAAAACCTCCTCAATTTTAGATTCATCTTCCTACCAAATTTGGTTGTCATCAAAGATTCCATCAATATGGTTCCGTTAAAACCTGCTTGAAGCTTTTGCATGAAGAAAGCTGAATTGCTATCACCCAATTGCAACCAAGTTAGATGAGATCTCTGATTCCACATAGCTTCCTCCCTGTCTAACTACTCATTTAATTCGTTTTACACGTCTCCTATACAAACTCTAAAGTGGATTGTTGCTTCTCAAGCCATTGAAGATGTTTTTGTAAACTAGAGATTTTTCTTTGCACATGTCCAAATTCATTCTTGTTCCAATTCACCAATCTACCTCTGCACAAATCAATACATTTTAAAAATGGAAATTCCTCTCCTGAAAGCAATCCTTCCTCCCAAACTTCTGACACAACTTTCTCACAACTCTCATCCTTCAACCACATAGCTTCAAATCGGAATGATTTACACCTTTTCCTACGCTGCATCAATCTCATATCCAAGCGAATAGATAATTGAGAATGATCTGAAGTTGAATTAGATAAGTGGAAAACTTTTGCACTTGGATATAAATTAGACCAGCTTGTAGAAGCTAAAGCCCGGTCTAATCTCTCTCTAATTTGAGTGCCTTCTCTTTTAATATAGCTCCATGTAAATCAGGTTAGTTAATGCTTGAATTTTAAATTTTGAATCCAATCAATTTGGAAAATGCAAAGATTTTAATAAGATGACTAAAGATAAGATATTTCCATTGGAATTAAGCTCGTAAATTCAAATTTAAGTTGACATTTCTATTGGAAAAATTTTTAAAAAATACTCCCTCCGTCCCACTTAGTTCATCCTCTATTCTATTTTGGGATGTCCCAAAATATTGTCCTGTTTCTAATAATAAAAATCATTAATTTACTAATGTTCCTATTATACCCCTATTTAATTTTCAAAACTACTCTATTTGAAAAGAAATTCAATTTTTTTATAAATTTATTTAAGGGTAGTTTTGGAAACTAAACATTTTTAAAAGTTAGACAAGACAATAACTGATATTCCATTAAAAAGTTTGACTTTTCAAACATGACAAACTAAGTGGGTCAAAGGGAGTAATTGAATATTTTCTCAAAATACGTTAGATCATCAAATGCCAAGGGATTACCTTTGAAGGTTTAATTCAAATCTGAATGTGAAATAAAACAAGGAAAGTATTAAATAGGTTTGTGTCTTAAATGAGGAGATTCAGTCAAGGTTTTTAATTAGAAAAGAAACTAAAAAGGAAATTTATAATAGGATTTTTTTTTTAATATTTTTAATTAGAATTAACAAATTTCATTTTTTTTAATAATTTTAATCAGAATTAACAAACTCCATTTTGAATTCAAAAAGATGACTCCTAAAATTTAAGATTTTTTTCCTTTCACGTTCAAAAAAGAAATTACTTTATCTCTAAAGTTTATCCATTTTATTTGTTTGAATAAAAAAATATATATTTCTAAATTATAATAGATGCAAATTACATGGTTTTAAAAACCGAACCGGGCATTGAACCTTTTTTTCAAAATTTTCGGTTCAACCCTAGTATTTTCCCAGTTTTTTACTAGTTTTTCGGTTTTTGACCGGTTGTTGACCAATTTTAGGGCTTTTAACCAGACCGAACTGCACCGATTTTCCCTATTGAACCGGTCGGACCGGCAGGTCCGATCCGGTTTTTAAAACAGTGGCAAATTATTAACCTTTACCCAAAAAAATAAAAGAGTCACACACATACTCAAAAGCTAGTGTGTGTGTGTGTATAAGAGGTTTCTCCTTTTTCAACTAAACTTTTATGTGGTTCAAAAATACCTTCATTAATGAAGCGTAACTTCATTTAAAAATAGGGTCATAAAAGTCAAATAACAAATTTCATTTTAAATTCAAAAAGATAATTCCTAAATTTAGGATTTTTTTTCCCTTCACATTCAAAAAAGAAATTACAGCTACTGTTTATCTCTAAAGTTTATCCTTTTTATTTGTTTAAAAAATAAAAAATATATTCCCAAATTATAATAGATGTAAATTATTAACCTTTACCCAAAAAAATAGAAGAGCCTCTAAGCACACGCTCAAGTATGTATATAATTTTCAAAAGATGATATTTTTTGGGCTTGAGAACAATATATTAATATATTATCCAAACCACCCAAGGTGTATAAAAAAATTAATAAAAAGAAAAGGATTGGGCAGGTCGAGTTAAACCGAAACCCTAAGTCCAAGACCTGAACTTGACCCAAAAGTCCTCCTAACCCACCCAAAGCCCTTCAGCTCGGGTCAAGTCGGGAGAGTTCCATGCTTAACCCTAATTTGAATGGTCTCTTCATGATTGGTAACACATTAGCTGGTAAGCTTAATATCATAAAATTTGTAGTATCTATATTGTTGGAGCATTTTAATATTATATAATTAAAATTGATTTATATTACAACATAAATGTTAAGATGTATGAGTTAATATGGAAGATGAGGAGTTAGTGAAAATATTTAATCCTACATTGAAAATGAGATAGACTACTTTATTTTATTTTTTTAATTGTGATGATTAATGGGCTTCTATGAATTGATTCAAATATTAGACTAGATAAGTATGCAAGAGAGAGGTAAAGGGAGGAGGTGTCAAAAATGCCTATCAGATTAATATCTAGCAATCTTTCTGGTAGAGCTTTGGTCTTGAACAACAAAACATTGGAAGTGGATTCAATTTAACAAAAACACAAAATCTTGAATTCGTCTGACACCCCTTGTAGCAAGTGCATTAGCACGCTTGTTTGCCTAGGCCTATGAAGGTCCCTACAATCATCAACAAGAGAAGCAAATTCACCAAGCGATTCAGATGCTTTATAAGGCAGACCGCAACCTTTGCAGCTTGTTCAATATCTATGGCATCTAGTTGAAGTTGGGAACAAAGAATCAACCTATCTCTTAGACCCCGTAGCTCTGTAATTATACTGGTAGCAATACCTTTGGCTCTAGAATAGCGTTTAATCCAATTTTCGTAGCTGTACTTGTCACCAATAATGCCCCCACAGCCAGCCATTCTCAGGTTACCACAGGAGGAGTCATCCGAGTTTAGTTTAGCATAAGGTGAATTCCAGCACAGGCTTTGAAAGAGAATTTACTCCTTTCAATCTTGTCTTGACTCTTGACATTGCTTTCCAGTCCTGTCATCGTTATAAATATATTTTTAATTTGATTTGTTTGCAAATTAAAACTAGTTAAAACTCATTGTTTTATTAAAATAAAGTAACCGTTACCAAACTCTATTTCATTGATTGCGAACCACGGTATATCAAATTGACAAATACATAAATCCCAAATTGAGATGAATGAAAAATTTTGATATTAAACTCCCAATAATAAAAAAATGCTAGAAGTGCTACAAGTTCAACTACATAAAGTTTACCACCTAATATGGCAATAAATGTGATTAGTGAGTTTTAACCACCTTATAAATAAATATTTAAACTCTCCAGTGATCTTGTTCTATTCGATCTCAGTGTCTGCTACTTCAAGGTAATGTTTCCCTTGCTTATGTACTATGATTTAGAGAATGGGGATGACTAGAATCCAACTCCAGTCACTTAGGGGGTATTTGGCTTGTGTTTTCAAACAACCATTTTCAATTTTTAAACAACATTGCATGTATTTTTACACACTTTTTTACCCACACATATTTCCACAAATGTTTTCAAACAACAATTTTCAGTTTTTAAACACATGTACCAAACGGGCCCTAAAATTTGCTAAGTTAATACTAGTTTGGTCCAACTAGATGCATAATCTACAAAATATTAACTTGATTTATGAAATACGTGAGTACTGTGATTTATAAATGAATATTTGAATTTTCCAGTGATCTTGTTCTATTCAATCTCGGTGGCTACTACTTCAAGGTAATGCTTCCCTTGCTTATGTACTATGATTTAGAGAATGCGAAAGACTATAATCCAATTCCAGTCTCTTAAATTTGCTAAGCTAATAGTGGTCTGGTCCAACTAGATGCATGATCTAAAATATTAACTTGATTTATGAAATACATATGGTACTCATCCACAAGCCATGACCATATTCACCACCTAAGAAGGTGGCCTAGTGATAGGAAACCCTCATGAAATGTCATACCTATGAGTCCAAAAGTTGTGGATACAAGTAATGACAGGCAAACACTAATCTGTCATATCTATGAATCCAGAAGTTGTGAAAACGACTAATGGCAGGCAAGCCCCATTAGTGCCTAGGTATTTCTATGTCATAATGCAGAAACAGTAACCACACTTGTGAGCATTCTTTTTATTGTAAAAGAAAATATATACACATGTCACGTCTATATTCTTCTAGCAAGAGTTTTTCCAGAAACACCGAGTCTGAGTCAGAAGAAAAACCCCAGAATTTTTTAAAATTGCATATGGTGAGGTAAGGAAAACCATCCAATAAGCCAAGTGATCATAACCCCATCGCTGTCATTTGATATTATTATAAGATGCAATTTTCAGTTCATTGCTGCAGTGCACAAAAACTCGTATAGCATACTACTAAAAAAGTTTATCAACATTTGATTATTTAAAACTTCAGATTTTACCAAAGGATTGAAGTTCGGTAATACATTTTAATTTTTACAAATCAGGAAATGCAGTAACAGTTCAAGAATTTTGTAAACGTACATTGTGCGATCTGCAATTGAACACAAAAACCAAGATGAAGCAAAGCTGAACTATCTGCCACCCTCAAAAACCAGGGAGATTCTTGTTTTTTTCTTCTTTTTTTTCAAGGCAGAAGGTAGCAATACCACATTCAGAGTAAATTGAACATTTCATACATTATACACCAAAACATTTCTTAGGTGCAATTGAACGAGTAACGCCAAGCGTCCAAGCACCTTATAGAAGTTACCACAAAACAGAAGTCATGAAATTCACAAGCATGGCAGCCACAATATCCAAGACTGACCAAATTCCATGACAAAAAGGTTGAACTATTAACAATAGTTACAACAGTAAATACTCGTCATTCCATTCCTCCAAAACGCACCTGGGATTGACTGCCTTCTAAACATCTCAATAGCTACCTACTTTGCTTTGTTTGGCTTCTTACGATTTTGACTGCTTTGCACCTTTTTCTTGGATGCCTTCTCTGCCTTAGCCTGTTTAGTAGTGATTTTTTTCGTTGTCTTCTTTTGAACTTCATCATCATCACTATTATCATCACCAGCATCGTCATCATCACTGTCATCAGATTTTCTTTTCATTGGAGGCTTTTTTCCTCGACCTCTAGGCTTCGGTCCTTTCTTCAGTTGATCAGTTTCAACAATTTTCTCTTCCTCATTTGATAGTTCATCAGTGTCATCATTCCCACCACTTTTCCTCTTTGAAGTTTTCTTTCTTGGTTCAGCTGCTACTTTTGCAGCTTGGTTTCCACTTAGCTTTTGCAACCCTGGTACATAGGCTGTTGTCTAAAAGACCAAAAACCACACTCAGCACGTCAACCACAAAATAAAACAATAAAACTTAAACAGGTCTTGTTTGAGAGTGACATACCCTGCCACCAGCATTGATAAAATCAATTTTCTTCCCTGTCAAACATTACATGGAATTTCATAAATATCTGTCTAATATTCTAAAAGCAAAGGTTAATATGTGCTCCAAAAACAAAATAAGAAACTGACCTATTCTTTCTTGATTACAAATAAACCTGGTTTATTTGATCTAACACACCCACCCACCAATATATATATAAGGTCTCTTATTTATATGACATAAGAGACCTTATCAAGCTTTACGTAGACACCCTCACAACAGCATTGTGCTTGAAGGAATTTTGATTAGAAATAAAGCCTATCAAATGAATGGATATTCAACACTAACATGTGGAAGGGCCAATATATCATTCTTTGCAATGAGAATTCAAATTTTAAATGAAATCCTACTTATCAAATATATAGCTAGGTTTTCTGAATTTGAAATACCATCCAAGCTGACCAATTCAAATTAATTAATTTACTTTATTACAATTGTCTACAGAAACCAAGGCAGATATTTTAAAAAAATTATTATATATCATACCATAACATTATCCAATATAAATTAAGAAAATGTTTTGTCTTAATTAGTACTAATTCAACCATGTATATGTGGACCTGAAATGAGCACATTAGGCTAGTATTTGTGGGCTTAGAATGCATCTTCCATTCATATGCTTAGAAGCATAAACAAGTAGATGTAGTGGGAAGTGATAATCATTGATAATAATTCCTCTCGTATCTCCTATAGCATATTAAATAGTGAGAAACACTCAACAAAATCATTTTCTTGTAATTTGTACAAGGAAACAGGTTTCCCATGTAAGAGAAGAATTTCTATTTCTAATCCCTTCCTTTCTTTTGGCTACAAGACTACTCTTCAAGATTCTTATATTAGCATGATTCTTTACAACCCCTATTAAGATTTTGAGACATCAATATAGGAACAAAATGGAACTTTCTACTGCCATGCATCCAAAAATCTCTTACAGTTTTGACAGCTGAAGTTTTCAATTTCAAATCCTACAATTTGAGCTATACTTGCCCACAGTTGAATATTCATTACCTAATCGTAAAATATTTGATTAATAGTTTAATACAACCACATGTAACTACACACCAATAGTACTTAATACACAATTTAGGGGGGGAACTGAAAGTAGAAAAGAAAGTTGTTGAATTGATAATAATCTGGATCTTTCAAGTTTGACATTGGTCTCAGGACATCATCAAACTAACTAGAAATTCAAAAGACAGCAGATGATATATAATAGTAATAAAAACCTAGTGCGTCAATTGCTTAAAATGGAGAGCACAAAACATTCTGAAGTAGAGACGTTGCCATGTGTTTTGAAGGAGAATTGACCATTTTTTTTTTTTGATAAATAACGGAATTGTATTAATCAAAAGTCCAGGTACACCGGCGGTGTACATGGATAACAGTACATCAAACACATAAATTACAAAGATCAAGCATTTCTAAAAAATTAGAACAAGGAAAAAGATTAAAGGAAGAACTCCACTCCAGCAAGGTGTGAAGAAGAAGAGATTTAAATTCTGAAATAAACCGTTCCTTCCCTTCGAAACATCTTGAGTTTCGTTCTCGCCAAATACACCATAGGACACAATGGAGAATTGACCATGTAGTAGCAAATAATAATAACAATAACAATAACTATTCTTATTATAATTATAATATTGCAGCAGTAACGAGAAAACAGTAACATTCATGAAAAACTACCGTGATGCTGTGAAAGATCTAAGTGAATAACTACAATGTGCTAGTACTATTTTTATGATTTAATTATATTATTTTATCAAGTTGGTTATGATTTGAATAGTTCTAGTGATAAAAGTAGTCTTTTCTCTATTTTGAAGATCACCAGATACGATATATTGCACAAGTATGCATACAATCCACAACAAATTTACTATAGTTTTATATGAGATATCATAAAAGATCAGGGGCCAAACCATCAACAAAAGCCCCAGACTTCTTTTCACGGGAATGAAATATCCAGTTTTTAGGAAACTGACTACTATCCGCCCCAACTTCAATTGCTTTCTCAATGACCTGTAAAATCAATTCTTCAGTCAAAATGATCACATATAATAGAAGTATCTTACCATTAACTTTTCCAGGCTTTTTGTCCCATCGAAAATGAAAAATCCACTCAAGAGGAAAGCGACTGCTGTCAGCATCAACTCTAACCGCATATTGAATAACCTACATGTATTGTCCTCTATATTTTTTATGAAGAATGCATGATCAACAAAAAAATGTTTCTAAATTGCTAGGAAATGGTCCAGAACAAAAGACTATAACCCACCTCTTTTATGCACTTGTGCAAAGTTGCACTGTTTTCTTTGGACATGCTGGCAGAGCTTTGCAGTGGATGAATTCTTGCCTGTGAGGAAAAATAAAATTTTGTCACTTAAGTCCATAATTCAAATTTCAGAAATATATATATATATATATATATATATATTAATTATTGGTAAGTTACACATGCACCCAGTGGGTCACTATTAAAGGAGGGACTACCATTTGAGCTGGAGCTCACTGGCAGCTCTACAAAAATAAAAGTTACAGCGTGAGGAAGCCACCAAACATTTAATACTCTTGAATTATATAAATCCAGCTGAAGAAATATGAAAGTATGAAACTCAAAAGGCATAACCAAATATCCCAGAATGAGTTCCAAACTAAAGACACAAATCTGAACCATAAGTCATAGTTGAAAATAAAATTTAATTGATGTCAGATATAAAGAACAGACTTACTTGGTAAAGCACTTCATCTGCAATCCAATTGCCTATGCCGGCAATATAACTCTGCAAACATTTATAAATGAGAAAAATTAAAAAGGCTATTCTAATGCTTTCACCTTCAAAGCACAGATTGTACTCCAAGGAAATCTAAAAATCATAAAGTTAGATGGAATCTGACAAAATGGAAAAGTAAAATAAGAACGGTTCCCCTGCTTGAGTCACTCACATGGAGTGATCAATTTAGAATCTTTGGCTTATGTGTTTTCTTTTTTCATGGTTAGTATTCATTGGTATTGAACTCCTCTCAATTATTAATTGTGTCAATGTAAGCCCCCCATCAACTATTAATTGCGTCAATTTAGTCCCTCAACTTTCAAAATCAAGTCAATTTCATTCTTAAATTGAATCTCCCTCTATATCTTAACAAAATTAACTAGTGTGGCAAATGGGAGATATATTAAAAGGTTTTTATTTGAATTGTTTCAGCGGTCCAAGTGAAGTCATCTTTTACTTGGAATTTGATTGAATGGTCTTGTGCAGTAGGGACTATTAATATTGAAAATGTTGTAGATTTCATTGGTTCCCTTTTTTTCCATATGTCACTCTTATTCATTTGTAATTCTTTTGGCTATATTACATATGTCTTCTGAGCATAAGGTAGCTTCATTTTTCACCAGAATCATATCACTTATTAAAAAAGGTTATTATAAAAAGTGTAAAATTTTAAAAATCAAGCCCACTTCAACTATTAATTTTTGTATAATTTAAACAGAGAACAGACCCAAGGATAAAATTAACCAGGTTTTGAAAGGCGACGGACTAAATTGACATAATTAAGAGATGAGAAACCAGCCCAATAGTTGGACCAAATTAGTAAATCTAACCAAAGAAAAATACATGTTTCCTAGAAAGTTATACATGTTTTCTGAAAAAAAAAAATGTGTATTTTCTTTTGAAGGATAATAGAAGTTGATTAGGTCTATACCTGTCAACAGTTTTGCAAGACTTGAGAAAATTTAATTAGCTTATCAAGTAAAGTGGTAATGTAGAGCAAAAATCTATTCTTCTAGAATTGAGAAAACCTTGTTAGCTTGCAAAACCTGAGAAAGGCTATAAAGATCTATTATAATTTTACAGAAAAGACTATTGAAAGCCCTAAAAAACTACGACAAAAACCTAATTAACATTTATCACACTATTAGGGAAGCAACTATAAAACCAATAATTACAATATATAGCAAATGCTATGAAATCAATATTTATAATATACAGCAAAGATTATTGCAACCAATAATTACACCAAAGAGAGAGAGAAGCAAAACTTTTCAGGTAATAGAGATAACAAAAGTTTTCTTTGTTTTTGGGTGGGGAGGGGGGCGAATCCTTATAGGGAATAACTATTCCTAAGAAACTCCTTGTAATGAAAATATAACCAAAAATTAAATAGCTATTCCAAGGGAATAACTATTCAATTCCAATTCTTGCAAACCAAACGAGACCCTAATAAAGTTACACATATCTGGATATAGAAAGTGGCAACAAAGAGTCTAATTAGCATATGGAGTCCAAAATCATTACGATCAACTCAACCAAAGAGACAATCTTGCAACTGGTTAGTTTAAATGCTTGAAAAAGACATTACAAGCGGTCATATACGAGAAAAATAAAAAACGGACGTGAATCCATAATACTAAATTACTAATCTACTTTGTCGCAATCCATATGTTAGCTCTAAATTACATCTCAGAAGTCATAACACTCAATGCAAGAATGAAGTCTCATCCAGATTGTCGTTAAGCTAATCCTTCAAAATACATAATTAAGCATAACACATTGATCACATCACTTCACAGTTTATGGGGTAAAAAATTGCACACATCTAACCATATTGGGGAAAAATAGAAGAGACTACATGGTTAAATGCGTAAAACTGATGTTCCCAAGAAAACATTCACAGATTGCATAATTTGACTTCTACAGAAATCATCTAGAGATTTCTAGGCATGATAGTCTTGGGAACAGCAAGGAAAGTGAGCAAAGCAGCTTTAACCTGGTCAAGTAATAAAGCCTTAATTGCGATTTTCTTCTTGCTCAACGATTCAGTAAATTCATCAACAGTCATAGGCTCCAATAATGCATCAGGGCCAAGCTCAGATATGGGGGACACTGCAGCTGGCTGTATCAACAAAGCCATTGGGAAAGCTTAATAAAATGCCTATACAGTTTCGTAAAATAAATACAAGAAAGACCATGGAAATCTTCAAGCTGATTAGCAAATGATATAATAATACATCTTTGAGTAAGCGGACTTTAGCAAAGCGCCTCTTGTCTGTGAAAGACAGCTCCAAACCATCATCTAGCTGCACAAGGACATTCAATGAGTTATAATACTAATCAAGTGTTCAAATATATGCAAAAGATCTTAAAGTGATAAAAGTGCAATCTCATCACTTTAGAGAGAGAGAGAGAGCAATCCATATATTAGCATACAAAATGGTGTGAATGACGTGTGAGGACGAAACAACATAAAATGCCCACCCACTCAAATACTAAAAACAAGAAGAATACAACTAGATGGACCAAACTTAGTTATATGCTTTGTGAGACCTTGTGCATCTTTTTAAACAATTAAATTTAGTACAAAGAGATAAATTTACAACAAGCTAATTAATTACTCGAGATGCTTGATCTTTGAAATTTTTGTTCTTAACTATTGGTCAATCTCTTGTATACTTCTAGTGTACTTGGGTTGCACCAATTTTTTGCTTTTCTAATGATTTCTTTACTTATTACCCAAAAAATATATATACATTTTAAAATTATACTAAATAAATAATGTAATGAGATAAGTAAAAAACTTGAGAACAGACAAATATACATTACAGACGTGTATTATAATAAAAACAACATTCATCTAGTTTTTTTTCTTGGTAAGTTATATACACCTAGTGGATTTTGAACCCACCTTGCCCTCCATCCATTATTGTGGGAGGAAAAAGTGACATTTGAGCCAAAGCTCACTCGTAACAGTGACATTCAAACTATGGATTTGTAAATAAATGATGTGAACCACAGTATAACTTACATTAAAGTACATCAATTCCCACAATTGGGGTGAGGCATGACCCCATGTCAATGATGTCATTAATAAAGGGGAAAAAATGGGTACATAGGCTCAAAGATTGACATCAATGGAAGGGGCAAAATTCTTACTTCTATAAAAAACTTTGAATACTTGGAAGGCCATTCATCGGTGTCATTTACAGCAGACCTGTGTACAACATTCTGTTATTACATTTAACAATTTGAAATTATTGTGCAAATTGTGATCACTATAAAAAAAAAACAGACATTTATTGAAAACAGTTTAATCATCTGAGATAATTATCATAATAAACGCACGAAATTTTGTCAATATTACATGCAATTTGTATTTGTGGAAAAGTTTCAGATTTGGCAGAACCAACAAATATGAAAAGCTCCTGAGAAACTCTTTAAACTGATTAGATCACATAATTATCTATTTCCCTTTTAAACTTCCGAAATCAGCAGAACTTCTCTTTATCAAACTCTTTTTCTATTTCTTTTTCCTTTTCAGGCTTACTTTGTTAATATGCAGAAATACCATTGATTTAGTATTCACATAAAAGCAACTTCTTCATCAAATACCAGGAGCATTACAAACCCACACCAAGAAAATATTTAAAAGAAAGGCTTTCACCTCAGCCCTGAAAACAGAAATATCAAGACTAAAGTTCTGTAACAATTTAGAATTTATTTGAACATGAAGCTTTATATACTCCCAAATTTATAGCATGGAGCATCTATAAGACATACACGTCATGCTCTATGCATATAGCAAGATATAGTTTGTACTTGCAATTATATAAATATGTGGCAGTATACATAAAATTACAAAATTTCCCCACTATAGTCCAAGATTGGAAAAGCTCATAACTGTAGGAATACGATTTGTTTTTTACAAGTAAAAGCAAAAAGGGTAAAGACCAAGTACATGGATAGTATACAAGAGCCACACAACAAATTAACACCTACAATTACAAAGATCAAGGAAATCAAAAAAAGAAGAATAAGAATACAGTTTTGTCTAGATTAAGCTTGTCATTTTGGTTTCTTATTTTTTTACAGCAATGCATGGGTTTGTCATTTGTGTTTGTATCATACAAGGGCTTTATATCCAACCATGCCTCACCTCTTATATTTTGTAACTGCAACACCCTTAATATATATGGCACCTGACATCCCTGTAAGACATAACACCAAACAAAGTTAAGTAAGTAAGCAAGCCTAAAAAATGTAATTATAAAGATCATAAAATTCTAAAATCACGAGAAACAAGCCAAAAAAATGTGCTTTTTTTTTTTTTTTGTGTTCGCTTGTTATAGCTTAAAATTCAACCTATCTTAATTGCCAGAATATAATGTTTTACATCTGGGATTTAGCCCTACTCAAGCAAAATTAATTCTTTTGCTAAATAATGGAAATTTAAGGTTATTTGATAGTTCTTCACGCTATTTAATATGAGATATTATATTATTGTTTCACACTCCGTAATGTTCACTTCGTACACACAATGTCCACATTAACAATTTGTTCATTTTTGTTTTTAAAAGGCATGTTAGTGAAGTGAACAACGAATTCTGACAAAGAAAAAGCACAAGCCAAACACGGCCTTAGTAAATTCAAATTTACTAGGGTTTTTTGAGAGGAGAGAAAAGAAGAGTACCGAATTGGAAGGAAGGGAAGGGAGGTGAATCGAGGCGGAGCCAGAGATTCTTGCCCTTGCGGTGGGCCGAAATTAGGGTTTTGCCCAAGAGAGCGGCCTCGAAGTCGGAGGCGGAGACGGAGTCGATGACCTTGGTGTCGTTGGCAATTATGGCCTTCTTTATCTTCTTGCCGAGGCAGTGCTCCTCCACCGCCCGCCTCGCCGCCTCCACTTCCGGCAGCTCTGGCATTTTTTTCCCTTTCACTTTACAGTAGCTTTTCGCGCGCTTTTTTTGGGGCTCTAGAATGAGAGCGACGAGTGGACTAATGGAAAATGGGAGCGTGCGTTGGTCTTGTTGCTTTTTGTTTTTTCTTTTTCTTTCTTTTTCTTTTTCTTTTTGGGCAAATAACGACTTACTACCACTTGCTTAAGCCCAAATTTACATTTCCTATTTGATGTTTGATATTGAAACTTTATTCATCTGAGGCTGGTTTAATTAGATTTCTTTATCTCACGACTGTTAAATATGTAGTTTTGTTTTACTTTTATGTTTCTCTTTTAAAAACTAAAAATAATTTTTTTTTTAAATATAAAAATACAAGATCAAAAAAAATTAAACAGAATATTTGCATCATGAGATTTCAAACTACAAATACACAACTTAAATTTTGATCAAACCTTAGGGGGTAAAATGTCAAATTTTAAACCACAAGTAGATAACTTAAATTTTAATCAAATCACACGTTGGTTATTTGTAATTTGCCCTTTATTTTTTTAATTGGCCATTAACCATTAGAAAACGTTTTATGTGAATTTGGATAAATGTTCCTAAATTACATATTTGGTCTCACGCTTTACATATTATCAATTTGATTCTTAACAATCTTAAATTTGTTAATTTAATCCCTACGTTTTTAGTATTGTATCAAAATCAAAACAATCTCTGTCGTTAGTGGAAAAAGAATGCTAATTTGGACAAAATAAAATATTCTAAAACCTCAATAGCACTAAACCCCAATAATTAATGATATTAAGGTTTTAGATTTTTATTTTCTTTTCTTTTATTCATGTTCTTGGCAATTAAAGGGACATTACATGTGTTTTAGAAAAGGCAAGTGAAACTACACTACTAGTCCTTGAAGTTTATCTCATGAGACCAATTGATCCCTTAAATTTTAGGTGAGAACTATTTGTTCCTCAAATTTCAAAAAAGTGCATTGTTAGCCCTTTTATTAACTACCATTAGCTTTATTGTCTATGTGGGTAATGGAAAAATAACGTGACATCTTTTTAAATACTTGGACCAACCAAAATATGCCACATCAATTAAAATTCCAAGTCAAGTCCACGTAAGCAAAAAAAACATAAAAATTAACAATCTCTTCACTTTGTCAGGACCATCACTCATCCTTCATCACTTTCCCTCCTCTATCCCAACTCAATCACAACCTTCTTTCCACCGTCAACCTCTGACCCTCTACCTAAACTCATGAGTTCAACTAGGACGAAGGGTGAAAGAGGTGGATGACCATCACGAGCTTTGATGGCCATGATCAAAGAATATTAGGATGTGTGGGTTTGGGTGCATAATTTTTTGTGTAGTAGAGGACAGTAGAGGAGATGATCAGAACTCTAAAATTTATTGGGGGAAAAAACAAAGCTTCTGTTAGTTTTGGTGAGTTGGAGCTTACATAATTTTCTAATTGAAGTGGTCTTTTTTGGTTGCTCCAAGTATGTAAAAAGACATCTCATCATTATTTCATTAGCCACATAAGCTATCATAAAAAGGGCAATTAACAAAATGATTAACAGTGCTAATTTTCTAAACTTGGGAGACCAATAGTGTTCACTTCAAATTTTAGGGACCAATTGTACTCATAGAGTAAACTTAAAGGACCAATAATGTATTTTCGTCTTTAAGAAATGAAGGGCTCAAAGAAAGAGTCCAATTTCAATCCCAGTTGTTGTTCTTGGTCTAGATGAAGAAGAAACTACAAGAAGTGTCACATGTCTTCTAGTACTTTTTTTTTTTTAAATTCCATGTGGCAGTACACGTGTTATCTAACATAACATAAAAATAATTTTTTATTTTGGTCATTAGCCACGTCAAAATTTTTCATCCATTACTTAACAGCAAAAACTATTTTAACAAAATATCAAAAAGGTAGGGACTAAACTGACACATTTGAAATATTAGAGACCAAATTGACACATAGTGTAATGGTCAGGGACCAAAATATGCAATTTACCTTTATCTATATAAATTTTATATTTTCTAAATTTTTAAAATTTTAACAAGATTGTCAACATCCTTCTAGCTTAATTGGCACTTTCGATTTTAAATTTTCCCATTTTCCTAATTATTGAATTATAAAAAATATATATTAAAAATTTTCCTCAAAAACAAAGAATAAAATAAATTGTAATAAAAATTCATTTAAACATTATAATGTTAAATGGCACCGTACTTAGGTATTGAATTATTAAATAAAAAGAAAAACAAAATCTGATAAAGATTCTTTATTTTATTTTTTTTATTAATATGATAGTATTTCAAAAATATGGCATACGTAATACGTTCTATGATGATTGATTTTTATAATCAGGTGAAGACACCAAAGATTCATTTAGATCTTATAGTTTTTAATAATTATAATCAAACCAAGTAGGTTTAATTTAAACCTCAATATTTGAAATAAATTCCAATTAAACCAACTAGTGATATGATGTATCAAGCCAAAAAAAAAAAAACTAGTGATGTGATGAGTATCGGGTTAATAAAAAAATATAATTTTTTTAGAAGAAATATTAGGAAAAAAAAACCTTTTAAAAAATATATAATTGAAATAATACTCAAAACTCTAAAGTTTAAAAAGTAACTTACTTTTTTATAAATAGAAAAATTAATTTACTAAAAAACATCTATTCTTGTTATCTAGGGTTTAATAATGGCAAAAATCTCGTTTGCAAAAGAGTACTTAACCTGACCCGAACAAGACACCGTCAAGGAATCCGTGAGGAGGGGCAAGTTTTTTCTAGTCAGATTTGATAAAGGTATTACCTGAAACCAACCTGCATAATGATTTCTTTTTTCCTGGAAAACATTCTTCAAAAATCCAATATGGGCTCGTTTGGTAAAAGATTTCTAGTAACGTTGTTTAAGTTTTGTGAAAATATGTGTAAGTGAAAAAATATGTGAAAATACGTGTTATGATATTTAAACAACAATTTTCGTTATTTAAACACCATTACCAAATGGGCACTATCGAAATATTAGAAATCACAAGCAATCAGAATATTAGTGTCACATAATCAAATGAAATGTGAAATGTGAGTTGAAACCATTTGGCTCAGCTTTAGTGGCTCACCACTGTATGCGTTATCAAAGCACATATTTTAAAGTACAAAATTTCACTCTTTTATAGGTACAACCATATGAAACAACTACATTTTCAAAAATAAAAATAAGCGGTATCACACAGGCACCACTTGTCAAGCAAGTCATTTAAAAAAAAGAAAAAAAAAAGAAGAGAAAATAAATAACGGAGAAGGGAGAAGATGTATACGAGCTATAATTTGACTGAACTTACAGATTATGGATAACTAGTTGGTTGAGAACGCTCGAAGCTTTGAGAAGGGTGGGATGTCCTATAATTTAAAAAAAAAAAAAAAAGGAATTGTATGGAAAATAGACCACTAGAATGAGTGATTTACTCCAATCTTAAAATTAAGTACTATTGATCTAATATACTATTTTTATTTAATAAATAAAAAAGTTTAAAATATAAATTACACCCTCTAAATTTGATTAAAATTCATTTTAATTCTTTAATTTTACTCACTTTCAATTGAGCCATCTGAATTTTAAATTTATTTAATTCAGGTTTTTAGTCTAATTTTGTTTTAAAAAAAATTGCCACTAAGCATACAATTAACCAATGAAAAGAGATTTTTTTGAAAAAACAAATTCTCACGTAAAAAATCTATGATATTTTTATTAATTTTATAATTTTTTTTCACATGAGAAAAAAAATTAATAGAAATTTTTAATGAAATTGTACGAAAGACTTGAATTAAATAAATTTGAAACTTAGATGACTCAATTGAATGAAAGTAAAATTAAATAACTGAAATAAATTTCATTCTAACTTCTTGGTGCAATTTGGATTTAGCAAAAAAAATTGCTATTCTTGTTCTTCTTGCATGAACAACTTTGAAGCTCACAACCAATACCTTGAAGCTCCACTATCATATATACAAAAGATATTATCAACTCTGAAGAAAAATAAACATTTTCTTACAATATTGAATTAATGAACCTCACAAAAACCTAGAAATAACAAACATAGAAAACCTAATAAAAATTACAAAACTTAACTTAAATTTCATCAAATTAGCGTTCATATAAATAGATAAAACCCTAGAATCAAACCCACAACAAGCTAGAGGCAAAATTTGAGATAAATCATAGAAACCGTGAAAACAAAGATCTGGATGCTAGGTGTTTGCTTTTGTAAAGGACGAACAATTACAAAGAAAAGGAGTATCATTTGAGATGGGCTTGTCGATAAAATATTGTTTAAGCTCTTCTTTACCAACCCAACAACCCCACTAGTAATGAGATCCTCTATGATTATGCATGTTTGATCTTTAAAGAAAATGTTTCGATGGATTTGGAAGTGTTGTAGTCTTTGATTTCTATGTGGAACATAAGCATTGGGATTTGGCGGGATATTAAAATGCAAGTTGCAATTAGGGGGGTAGTGTACAGGGATGCCACAAATGACATCGTATGGTGGTTGAACGGAGGGAGGAGATTAGGGTTTGGGAGATGTGGGAAAGGAGAGAAGGGAGTGAAGCAATGAGACAAAGGTTGATGTAGATTGGGGAAGTGATTCTAGATTTTAGCTTGAAGTTGCTAAATTTGACAACATAGATTTCATGGAATTGGGGAATTAGCAACTCCATTGATGCCAAGGACATCGTTTTGGATTTGAGGGTACTCCCAACACAATGGATTTTAAATAGGAAGTAAAGTTAAGGAGACAACTAGACGAGGATCGAACTTAGTATCTCATACTCTAATACTATATTAAAATATTGATTCTCCAAAAAGTTTAAGTTATTGAGTTATAGTTCCCAAAAGTTTATGCTTTGATACCATATCTTAACATTTTGTTGTTATGTTAAAATGGTGTTAGAGACGTTTTGTGACAAGGGCAAAAAATGTGAGAATGACCCAAATCTCCACTTGGGTTCTTTAGAAGTGTTTATTGTAGAGAATCAAGCCTAAAATTCCAAATGTATAATGAATAAAGGCTAATGGTGCTTTGACAAGAGAGAATCAAAATGCTAATAACAAAAGTGCAGAAAAATCATATAAACATAACAGGTCTGAAACTTCGACCTACAGTCACTGAGAACAGGAAATTGAGAAAGGTTGCGAGGAAGAGAAGGAACGTTCCCCTATACCCATATTTCCACCCCTAAGGTTCAAAATCGTGAGAATGTTTTTTAGCTCAGTGGGTTTTGGCTCTCAAGTTTCAGCTCTAGGGGGACAACGTGGTTCAACGGGTTTGCAACTTTGACCCATAGACACCGAGAAGAGGAAATTGAGAAAGGTTGTGAGGAAGAGAAGAAACGTTCCCCTGTACCCATATTTCCACCCCTAAGGTTCGGAATCGTGAGAATGTTTTCTAGCTCAGTGGGTTTTGGCTCTCAAGTTTCAGCTCTATGGGAAAAACGTGGTTCAACAAATTTGCAACTTTGACCCACAGTCACCGAGAAGAAGAAATTGAGAAAGGTTGTGAGGAAGAGAGAGAAGGTTCCCTTATACCCATATTTCCACCCCTAAGGTTCTGAATTGTGAGAATGTTAACTAGCTAAATGGGTTTTGGCTTTGAAGTTTCAGATATGTGGGTAGAAAATGGTTCATTCTTTTTTAAGCTGAAAAGAGAGTTTTATATAAAGTTTGGGGTGTTGCTAATGATTGGTTTTTGAGTAGTGGAAGAGATTTTTATCCTCCATGGTACTAATTTGGTGTTTTGGCTTGGGTTGCTTTTGTTTAGGGAATAGTTTAGCATGCTTTTAGCATAATTTTGGAAATAAAGTGGCTAACTCCATTAGCTATTGTTTCTTTGTCATTGTAGGCTTTTGATAACTGCATTTGGTGGCTACAATAGGCTAGCTAATTAGTTTAGGTTCAGTTGTGTTTTGGTGTGGAAAATGGAGCTGGGCTGAAAATTAGGGACACAGTCACCCAGAGCATAAAAACTCTTTTGAGGTGGAAATTTTGGGTACAAGACCTCCTCTATGAGCCTGAGGTGCTACTAGTGTCCCTTACCCACTTGGTAGCATGCATGGATTGGGCTCATGCAAAAGGTCCGAAAGAAATTGACCCTTATCCTCCAAACCACACTCCCTTAATTTCCCAAATATGTTGCATGGGCTTGGGCCATGCTTAAAAGAATAAAAAATAATATAATACATGAATGGGGCCCATAAGGAAGTCAGGCTTGGTTGAATCGGGCTTGTAGAAAATGTGTCACGAAAATAGGTATCAACATTAGCCCCCGATCACGCGTGGCGCTTGCGGCATGCGTGTGAGTAGTTGATATTTCTAATTGCTTGTAGACCTTGCGGGTTTGGGAATTAGCTTACTCAAATGCTCCACTTTTTGTTGAGAAGATGTGGGTTAAGGAGGCCTATATGTGTAGAAATATCATGGTGATGAAGGCCGAGAGAGTCAAGTCGCAACTAATGAAATTGTTTCAGAACAACTTTGACCTTTAAGTCCAACTATTTGATCAATAGGCTCCATGTCCACGCGTATAAGAATAATAATATTCTTATATAATATTATTATCCCTTTTTCGTTCTTCTTGTAGCTTGAACGTGGCATAAACCATAGATGATTGATGAATACTAAACTCCAAAGTAGGGATGGCAATGGGGCGGGGCCGAAAGATGAAATCTTCGCCCCCGCCCTGTATAGATTTTTCTTACCCCATCCCCGCCCTGCCCGGCATGACGGGGAAAATTTCTTGCCCCATCCCCGCCCCTTAAGGCCCCGCGAAGACTCGCAAAGCCCCGCCCTACACCATAGAACTTTATTTCTTATTAATTTTCCCTATAACTATTACCATTTTTTCAAATAAAATAACATGTTTCAATATTAAAAATATACTTGAAATTATAAATAAATTTATCCTATCAAATCAAACTAATTTTTAGCAAAAACTAAATAATATTATCTAAATGTTTAATAAGACAATGTCATAACAAAAATCTTATAGTATGACACAAAAATCTCATACTATGTTAATGATGAAAAGTAAGTTAAGAAAGACATATGAATCATGAATGACAAGACAAAAAAAAGAGTTAAAATTGGTACCTTATTTCTGACTTTGCTTGAGAGAAAAGAGAGGTAGAACCACGTTAGGTAGAATAAAATAAGCTGATGATATTTTTGTTTAAATAGTAGGATTTTAGAGTATGAAAAAATTACAACTTAATCCTTATTAACGCGGGGTGGGGCGGGGTGGGTCTAAAAAGTGTAAACCCATCCCCGCCCCGCCCCGTCCCGTGGTATGGGTCTAAAATCTCGCCCCATCACCTTTGCAGGGCAGGAAATACCCACACGAGGCGAAGCGGGGAGGGGGCGGGTTGAGCGGAACGGGGAAAAATTGTCATCCCTACTCCAAAGAAACGATCTTGGCAATGTTTTTGCATAGGCGTGTGGGCTGATTTAGTTTTAAAGCCCATGGGTCATGACAAATAATCAAGGCCTTAGGCTTCAGGCTTAACCCATATTGAAGAATATATAAGTCCTTTTGGTAATTGCATGAGTGCTTTGCCAAAGAGACATTATATAGAGAAAGTGGAAGGTGAGATGCAGCCACTTTTTTTCTTTCTTTCTATCTTTTCTGTGACTCTGGCTTTCACGCCACTTCATTTTGTTCTCTTAAAGGGTCTGTTTAGATAGAACTTATTGCTAAAAATTAAAAACATTGTAGCAAAATAATTTTTAAATATATAAAAAATTATTGTTCACTCTTTTTTACTGTTCATATGCCTTGGTATACTGTTCATGTCCCATAAACAGTGCACCAAGTGCTGGTCTTAAAAAAAAAAAAAAATGAAAACGCGGAAACCTTACAGACGTAGACGTAGACGTAGACGTGGACGTGCTATCCAAACCAGCACAAAATCAACACTCCACTTGCTTCAAGCTTCAAAAGTATTTTGCTCCAAGCATATCACGCCACTCTTTTCTCAACTTTGGCCCTTTTCATTTTATTTATTTTTTTTGCTTCGGTGGCTTCTCACACCGCTTTGGTCTCTTCTTTCTTAATTTCTTTTCTTTTCTTCTAACGCCACATTGGTCTTTTGGAAATGGAAGGGAGAATTCTTCATGGATGTAGAGACTACATAAACCTCTTCTATGTGGAGGTAGGGGAAGCAAAGACTTTTTTTTTTTTTTTTTCCAAATCAAACCCTTAAAGCATCTTCAAATCTTGCGACACCCACTGAATCCTCCAACCACTACTTGCTCAAACCCAAGGGAGGTGAGATGATGGTGGCGAAATAGAGGAGATCTTTGTTGGTGGAGAGCATAAATTTGAAGAGCTCAACACCATCCACTGTTCAAAATGACAGGATTTAGGTGGGACAAAGTGCTGCTACCGAAGAAGAAAGGAAACCCATCAACAAAGAGTAGAGTTGTCCTGTACTTCCATTGATGATGTTGGTGGAAGTTTGCGATAGATTTCCGCCCAAGGTCGCTGGACCATCTGTACCAATTTTGGCTAATAAATGTTATTGGCAAAGAGGAAGGAACCTTCGTCTTTAAGAAGTGAGGTTTTTGTTGTAAGAGATTGATGCCGAATGCGGCGACAAGATATTGAATCTATTCTTTATGCAAGCTCGATAAAGTTGGATGCGACGCTCACCTTGGTGAGCTAATATATATATATATATATATATATATATATATATATATATATATTTATTGCCAATCTCTTGAATGTATCAGACGACACGTTGAATGTATAGGGTCATTGATTGTGTAGGTTGGCTCTTCCTTAAGAGATCATAAAAATTCCGCAAGGTTTCGACCATAAGGTTGAGTCATTGTAATTGAGGCTGAATTTCATATAGAAGTTGACACTCCATTGATTTCGATGGTCGCAAAGCATGAAGAGCAATTTGTGGTGCGGTCGTGCTTGACCTTGAGTTGGTCATTGCTTTGGAAGTGAACTGTCCCCATTGTTTGCTGTAAATTTGAATAAGCAAATTGGGTCCATATGAGGAGATGATTATGAATGAGACATTAGGGGTGCTTCAATTTTTTAGTTGCTTTATCGTTGGCCAAATTGGCGAGATCATGATTGCCAAGATTAATTTTGATGAAGCTGTAACAATGAGTAATGAGCAATACTGCTAGCTGCCTTGGGATAGCGTATTTGAGATGGAATGGAGTGAAGATATCACTTGGCGATGTAGTATAGGGGTGTGACATAGCTACTACATTGGTTGGCAGCCCCTATATTGTATTATTGTGATGAACGCAAGTGAGAGTGATAGTCACCGAGTGGTAGTCGCTTCTTGATTCAGCAAGCTTGAAATGAAAGTGTAGGAATGAAACTTGAATATCTAGTGCAGGGGCACAAGGTGGTTGAGTAAGCCTTTAGCCCACAGCAATGCCGATGAATGAGTTATTGGGTTGTTCGCATAACCACTTAATCATTGTGAAATACTAAGCGTTGATGTCATTGAGAGTAAGGCATACATTCCATGGCTTTATAACTGGAAATTGTTGGCGAAGTCGAGATTGATGATTCCATAGAGTGTTTGTTCTTTGATCATAGTGCTGCCCATCCATAATAGCCCTCGCATCTTGGGCCTTGATAGGGAAAAATAGACCATGTTGGCATGAGATGATGCCTTGTAAAATAGCCTTTGCGTACGCTAAAAGTGAACAATGGTGCAACTTGTAAGCGAGTGGGACGTTCTTCCTTGTTGTGTGGCTATAAAAGATATTGTTCAGTGAAACATAGTTGTGCCAAGATGCTTTCTCTTGTGGTGATGTTGCAGCCACTATTCCTTTTATATAATTGTCAACGGACTAAAGATAGCGCATAGACATTAGCTCCATTTGTTTGAGGACAAAGCCACAATTTCTTTGGCAGCATAAAATCTGTCATGGGAAGCCAATAATTACTGCAACCCCTTCTTGTCATGCTGATAGGAGTTGCCGAGTGTAATGCTTATTCGTTTTACATAGAATAAACGTACTTTGGGAGATTACACCATTGTTAAGCGAGAACTTGTAACTCACTTGGTAAGTCACATATCTTCTTTGTTTTCTTTTCTTGGTTGCATATAATGGTATATTGAGCACATCATACTACGGTTTTTTGAAGGATGACTTTGGCTTAGGCAATTGCGGTGCCATCGTTAGGACCTTCATTCGCGAGGTCAATCTCATTGCCAATACATTATTTTCTGAGGTTGAAGTTGTCGCGGACAGCAAAATAGAGCTACAATAGATGGTACCATGATCACTATTAGTAACTTTGAACCCTTTTTGGTCTGTCTCTTGCTGGCATCGGACATTTGATGAATTTGTTGTCTTGCTGTCTATGCGCAGGGCCTAGTTGCTTTAAGTTCCGATATTAAGAGACAACATCAGAGGTTGGTGCAAAGTTGAAATTGAGTCTCTTTTGTCTTGTCTCATCACTTCTAGCTTGCCTCAAGAGGATTGCAAGGCTTCTTTGGTTGAGCTTGTTGAGGAAAATAACAACACACATGGAGCTTGCCTAGAGAGTGGCTGTGGTAATGAAAATTCATAATACTTGGTTTGTTCCTTTGGCCGAAGAGCAATTGTTTGAATGAAAGAGTGTCGCCAAATACTTGATTGAGGATAGGTTGATTGTTTTGTATTGAGCTTCTGGCTTTGGAAGTTTGGATTGGTTGTAATGTGTAATAGAGGTTGCTGCCTTGGAGACACTTTCTCTTATATTTTGCCTTTGTGGACAGCCCACTTATGTATGAAGCAGCTTCCTTTTACTTGTATTTATGGAAACTTTGAACTTATGCTGTCATGGTTAGTTGATACAATTTCTGTTTTGTACAAAGAAACACATATATGATGTTTCAACATGTACTTTTGAATTTTGCAATGAAAATAATGATTTGTACCTCAAGGATGTGAATAGTTTGTATTTTTGTACCTTGAGAATGAGCTTGTACCTTTCTTCGATAGGCTATGAGCATGTTTTTGCTGCGAAAACAGCCCTTCTATGACTATGAGCATCTATGTATTTTGTGAAAATCTTGCTTGGAAAGCTCATGTGCACCTTGTGATTGAATAGCAAAATTTTGATAGATTATGCGCACTTAGTCTCTTAAAGATTACTTGTGCTTGATTAGATAGCTTGTGGATATGGCTTTGCTTTTGCAAGGACAAGTTAGTAAACATGTTGCTTAGTTGTCATGCCTTTGCGAAAAGGTTTTGGCTAATCACGCGTCTCTCTTTCTTTGCACCTTTTTTAGCGCTTTATTGATGGGCAAATTAGGTTTCACAAATAGCACCTCATATATAAGCTTGGCTCGCTGATTGGTAGTCAACTTATTCTCAACACATATTAGGTTGCTATTTCGTTAGTTTGAAGAAGCCCCCACATATGGGCTACGTTTTTCGCGCATTGCGGCTCATGGTGCATTTATTTGTCACTATTTCATAAGGCAATCGCGTTCTCACATACAACGCATAGGCTTGCTAATTTCTTGAGGAAGAATTTTACCCTCGCGTATAGCAAATTACCATGTGGCAATGAGGTAGTGATTCATTGCATCGACTTTCCCATATTTTCAAGGGATGGTCATGTCCTCACATGTAGTGGATCATCGCACTTGAATTATAAGATATCATGTTGGCTTCCCTACCGCTTTGTAAGGCTTTCCGTTAAGAAAATGTTGGCTTTCCCTACTTTGTCGAGAGCATTGCATCCTCACAAGTAGGGGTCTTATCTCATATGAATAATATGACATCTCGTTGGCTTCCTAATCATTTGGTAAGGCTTACCTTTTAAGAATAGATTGACTTTCCTGCTTTGTTAAGGACTAGTTATGCCTTCACAAGTAAGGGTATCGCCATAATGAAACGTCTCATCGGCTTCCCAACCATTTGGTAGGGCTTACCATTGAGAGAGTATGTATTTGGCTTTCCCTACCTTATTGAGAGTATTTTCTCCCTAGCATGTAAAGGCTTCATCGTAAGAGTAATTCATAGGCTTTCTCGTTGCTTCGCAAGGTTTGCCATTAGGAGAAAGTGTTGGCTTTCCCTACCTTATTGAAGGCATTGCACCTTCGTATGTAGGGATCTCACCATGCTTGGATAATATGATAGTTCATAGGTTTCCTAATGTTTCATAGGGCTTGCCTCCGAAAATTGGTATGAGTGAGATGTATTGTTGTCACTTATGAGTGAGACGTCAAAGCGACGAATAAGATGCTTCTTGATGAGTTTGGCTACAACCATTGCCATTGCTTTTATTAAGTCAAATTGCTTCCGCCCACTTAGTGAACTATTTAGTGGCGGCAAAAACCCAAATGTACTCATTCAAGAGTGCATGGATAGATATGATGAGATCAAGCCCCCAAGTGTGGAACGCTTTGGAATACTCATTTCTTAAAGGCTTATAAGATAATGTGAGTATGAGGTTGGAGTACGCTTGGAGGTGCGGTGACTTAGCGAATTTGGTTGCGTTAAACTAAGGGTATCCCATCGCCAAGAGTTGTTGGTGGGATTTATTCCTCCCTTAGTACTCTCCATATTCCTCCAAGATGAATTCCAAAAATGGGGTCCCTAAATATGTTGTATGGAAGGTAGAATATGATTCTCCTTTGACAAAAAAAAAAATGTTGTGCCGCAAACAACAACTCCATACTTTACTTGCTTGGCTTCTAACTTTGAGATAATGATGGGCTAAGCATTAGAGACGTCGGTGTAGGATTGTTGCACCTCTAGCACAATAATTTCTCTTGTTAGCCTTTATGCCGCTTATTCCAAGTTTCCACATTGTACCGAGATTCCACTCCAAAGTCTTTGGAATGGATTTACAGCAACTAGCATGTGATTTTTGAGCTTGTTGACTCCAATATCTAAAGCGAGGTCTAGCAAAGAATTCTTCAAAGGCGTGCGCGCACAAACCCCTCTTATTAGTTGGCTTAGTTGCGGATTTCATTTGCAAGAGTTGAGTGACAATAATAATTTTCTTAAGGATGACAACATTGGCACTTCCCTCTTCAAGCATTATCTTGAATTCAAGAATGATTAAGGCGTTGACATGGCTTGGAATGCATGCGCTTGTCGTGACTTGAGATACATGAACATGCCATGGCTTGACGTGCACAGATCAACCATGACTTTGGATGCGTGAGCTTGTCATGGCTTAGAGTGCATGAGCGTGTCATGGCTTTGGCGAGAGGGAATCGAGTCCGGCTTTCCCTCTTTTTCGGATGGTCCGAGAAGGTTTCCATCTTGTCCCCTAGAGTAATTATGATTTCTATTAGTAAACGATAGTCATGGCTAAGCTTTAGCACAAACGACTTATAGAAAATATTTTGATTACAAGTCTAGAGTATTGAAATGGTTTAAACAATATATATATATATATATATATATATATATATATATATATATAATGAATTTGCAAAGATAATGCTTGAAATTCTTAGCTTAAGCATGCTTTGACGGTAGTTTATCGCTCGTATGACTTCAAGACTTGACAATTGAAACGTCGCTACCTCATGGCTTGGTATATGAAATATCTTGCAACTTGCAATGGGCCATTTAGCTATAGCCTTTAGCTATTTGGTGAAGACTTCATTTTGTGGTAACACCAAAAAATATTCAGCTACGAAGGGATGCACATAGCAGCATTTATATTGGCCCTAAAACGAGTCAATCACCAATGACGGCTCCCATATGCTCAGTGCATGAGGGGTTCTTGGGTTGAAATGGAAGTTTAGAACTTCGCTTTGTTGATTATTAGACGGAGCTTTCCTTCCCTTCACGGTCGAACTTACGGCTCACCATTTTTGCATTTTCAACCATTAGGCTTACTTAGGAATTCTCCTTGCAAGAGTTGAGTGACAAGAAAATTTTTCTTGAGGATAGCAACATTGACGCTTCCCTCTTCAAGCATAATCTTGAATTTAATAATGATTATAGCGTTGGCATGGCTTGGAATGCATGCGTTTGGCACGACTTGAGATATATGAATGTGTTATGGCTTAGTGTGCGCAGATTGACCATGATTTTGGATGTGTGAGCTTGTCATGGCTTAGAGTACATGAACATGTCATGGCTTCGATGAGAGGAAATCGATTTCGGCTTTCCTTCTTCGTTGGATGCACCGAGAAGGTTTTCAATTTGTCTCCTAGTGTAGTTATGATTTATATTAGTAAACGATAGTCATGGCTAAGCATCAACACAAACAACTTATAGAGAATATTTTGATAAAAAAACTTGAAGGATTGAAATGGTTTAAGCGATATATAAAAAAGATGAATTCGTAAAGAGAAAGCTAAAGAGTCTTAGCTTAAGCGTGCTTTGACAATAACATATTGCTCATATGACTTCAAGACTTGGTTTATGAAATGTCGCTACATGAAGACTTGGTGTGTCAAATATCTAGCGACTTGCGGTGGGCTTAGCTATGACCTTGAGAAATTTGACAAAGGTTTTATTTAGCGGTGACGCAAAAAATATTCAGCTTCGAAAGGTTGCACACAACATCAACTATACTTGTCCTAAAACAAGTCAATCACCCGCAACAGCCCCCATATGCTTGACGCTGATTCAGCAACAATACAACTCAACAATAAAGGACACATGTGTTAAGAAGATGTTGAGGATGTGCTTTTAGCCGTTGTCTTTGGGGTTCTTGGTTTTTTAGCTCCACTTCACCATGCTCTTCTTGCGCGGCAAAGCATCATACGGTTTCTCATGGAACGATAAGTTAGTGTGAGAAACACCATCTTTTTACTAGTTTGGCATCTTTGTATACACGACTTCTCTTGTTTCAGCTGCTTGACTCCCTAGTGGAGTCGCCTAAATGCTAGGGACGTTTTGCGACAAGCGCTAAAAATGTGAGAATGGCCCAAATCTCCCATTGGGTTCTTTAGAAGTGTTTATTGTGGAGAATCAAGCCCAAATTCCAAATGTATAATGAACAAAAGGCTAATGATGCTTTGACAAGAGAGAATTGAAATGTTAATAACAAAAGTGCAGAAAAATCATATAAATATAACAGATTTGAAACTTCGACCTACAGTCACTGAGGAGAGGAAATTGAGAAAGGTTGCGAGGAAGAGAAGGAACGTTCTCCTGTACCCATATTTCCACCCCTAAGGTTTGGAATCGTGAGAATGTTTCCTGGCTCAGTGGGTTTTGGCTCACAAGTTTCAACTCTATGGGGAAAACGTGGTTCAACAAGTTTGCAACTTTAACCCACAGTCACCGAGAAGAGGAAATTGAGAAAGGCTGTGAGGAAGAGAGAGAAGGTTCCCTTGTACCCATATTTCCACTCCTAAGGTTCAGAATTGTGAGAATGTTAACTGGTTAAATGAGTTTTGGCTCTGAAGTTTTAGGTATGTGGGTAGAACGTGGTTCGTTCTTTTTTAAGCTGAAGAGAGAGTTTTATATGGAGTTTGGGGTGTTGCTAATGACTAGTTTTTGAGTAGTGTAAAAGGCTTTTATCCTCCATGATACTAATTTGGTGTTTTGGCTTAGTTTGCTTTTGTTTAGGGAAGAGTTTAGCATGCTTTTAGCATGATTTTGGAAATAAAGTGGCTGACTCCATTAGCTATTGTTTTTTTGTCATTATAGGCTTTTGATAGCTGCATTTGGTGGCTACAATAGGCTAGCTAATTACTTTAGGGTCAGTTGTGTTTTGATGTGAAAAATAGAGTTGAGCTGAAAATTAGGGGCACAATCACCTAGAGCATAAAAATTCTTTTGAGGTGAAAATTTTGGATACAAGACCTCCCCCATGAGCCTAAGGTGCTACCAATGTCCTTTGCCCACTTGGTAGCATGCATGGGTTGGGCTCATGCAAAAGGTTCGAAAGGAACCGACCCATACCTTCCAAACTACACTCCCTCAATTTCACCAATATGTTACATGAGCTTGGGTCATGTTTAAAAGAATAAAAAATAATATAATACATGAATGGGGCCCATAAGGAAGTCAAGCTTGGTTGAATCGGGCTTGTAGAAAATGTGTCGCGAAAATGGGTATTAACAAATGGCTCTTGCCATTAAGAGATATATGGAAAATGTTGACATGACTAATAGCAAAAATAAAATATTAATTTAATGCTACATAGACTACCATGTCAACATCACTTAAAATAAATATAAATATATTAAGATGAAATGTAAAATGAAAATTAAACAATTAAAACCTAAGAACAAGCATATTCATAAAATTATGGGTTTGGTTTACCTCTAGTACTTTATTAATTGGACATGTCCTATTGTTTTAAATATACAATGATAAATGGTTGTGGATTTTAATTTTCACATTTTATTTAGTTAGTGCGTGACGTAACAGTCTCTCATTAAAATAAAATGAAATCCCAATTTAAAAAGTACTGGAAATAAATCACACCCTAAAATTATAAACCCTGTCATGGCCTCATGGGTTTGTTTTCTATGGGAAATTCTGAGCTTCCAAACATTGTAAACAACTCAAAGAAGCAAAAAGATAAATCTAATCTGCTTAACCCAAAAAAGTTGGATATTCTAGTAATTACCGGCTTTTCTTACAATGCACTCTACACTCAACACTCCACACTCCAATCTAACCTGAGCAAAATTAATAAACTTTAACCTTCACCGTCCAGCGTCACTACCAGCGTCACGACCTTTATCAAAAAAAAAAAAACTCTCTATTAGGGGTTTTAATTGCGAAGGCTGAAGATTAAAAAAAAAAAAAAAAGATTGTGAAGGCTGAAAGATGAAATCTTGTACTACTATAGTCTATTGTTAAGGATTTTGATCCCAAATGAGCCTCACGTGCACTCACTTATAAGTTTTTTTTTTTTTTGGGAATTTAGGTGATGCTGACATGGCAGTCCAGACAGCCATCTATGTGTCATTAAATTAATACTTTATTTGTGTTGTTAGCCACATCAGTATTTTTCATCCATCATTTAACTAGTAAGGACCATTTTGATACAATACCAAAATGTTAAATACCAAGTTGACACATTTAAAAGGGGTAGAGAGAGGCAGAAAGAATAGAAAAAAAAAAAATCCTTTTAGCACACATTAGTATTTTGTTTGTTTGTTTGTTTTTTTTTTTGTTTATAACTCACACACTGCATGCACACATATATTAATTATGAATCTTAATCACTCATAAAAATATAATCTACTTTGGATACTCTCTTTTTTTTTTTCTTCTTTTTTTTGTGATCAAAGCATATAAAATACAGTATTGTAGATCAACCAAATCTGGGTTCACATTCTTCCACCTTTAATTATTGAAGTTTTTTTTTTCAATACTGATCTATTTTCTATATAAATTTTCATATGAAATATTGGAGGAAATTAAAAATCTACAAAATTTCAGTGTTTAAAAGCTGAAATTACACTAAGTCTTTAGTATCACTAGATATTAATCTTTTTCCCCATTTTTCTTCTTCTTCTTTGATGTTATTTTCTATACAGACTAAAAAATAAAAAGGTTTTCCTGACTTCAAATAAACTCTCGGAATGATCCAACTTTATTATCAGGACAAACACGAACACCAGAGAAATCTCCAAAATTTGCTCCCTAAAAGAACATTCAAATGAAGTAAATAAGCAAACAATTCACACTTGGAAAATACGCCAACCGACATTTACAAATTGAAATATATGGGCAGTATTTATCATGTCATTGTATTTTATAAAGCTAATGTAATCATCCTCTATATATATATATATATATTATTGAAAATTTTAAGTTCGCTATTTGGTTCATAGATGGCTTTTGGTTATGTTCTGCCTATAGACAACCCATAGATTCTTTCTCTTCTACAAAACTTTCGGATTAGATGTGTATTATTACTTCTTATTATCTAAATTTTAATTGAACTACATTAATAGAAAAATGGAAATACAATAAAAAAGAAGAAGATAGCTCTTCTCGCATAAATCTCCAAATTTAATTGATGGTGATAGAATTTTTTGCATATATGACAAAAAGAAATCCATAAATTGTAAGTATTTAGACCCATCAACGGCCACAATCAAGATAATTTCAAAAATTGTATTGCAATATAAGTTTACAAATAAATTACTTGCTATAGCCATTTTAATGTTGCCATAAGTAAGGAAAAAATCTGCACAATCAATTAAGAACACTTCAATAAATAATATTAACAATTAAGATGAATTGCATTATCTAAAATATTTTAAAGAATTATAGAATTTATGCAATAATTGAACTGCGTTAATTTAAAAATAGAAACACAATAATTTTTTTTTTAAAGCAAAAGCAACTTCTTCTCACTTAAAGGTAATTCTTCTCATTGAAAAAGGCAAATCATTTTCTTCACAAAATATCAGTGTGTGTGTGTATGTTGATATTTTGTGGATCTAAGTATATGAAATTTATGAATCTTGAAATTTTAGATTGAAGATGGAGTAGAAAAATGTGCTATGTAGACGAAGAAGTGTAGATTCAAGGCTACAAGTGGCTGTGATTTAAAAATTTTGGTTCATTAACAAATACATATTAAGTGTATGTAAAAATGTTAATGGGGTGGAGTATGGTGGAAGCGGCAGCAATGAATGCTAATCCATTGGAGATTGAGGTGTCGTTGGGTCAATTTGTTAAAATGAATGTGTTACTCTGGAATTGCAGAGGGCCTTTGAACCCGGATTTCAAAAAAGGATTTTTGATATGGCAATCAATCATCGACCTGCCATTTTAGTAGTGACTGAAACAAGAATGGGCGGAGACAAAGCAGCAAAAATTATTGAAGGGCTGCCTTTTGATGGGTTTATTACAACGGAGACTATTGGCTATGCTGGAGGTCTGTGGATTCTTTGGAAGTCAGAGGAAGTGGAGGTCATCCCTCTATCTCATACAGAACAGGAAATACATGCTACGGTTAAGGTGCGTTCTTCCAATCTCACTTGGCTTATGACTGCTATTTATGCTAGTCCTAGGTTAGCTGAAAGAAGAATTTTATGGGAAAATTTAAAAACTGTAGCACATCTCCATAATTTACCCTGGCTTATGTTGGGAGATTTTAACGAGGTGCTGTGTGGTGAGGACAAATTGGGTGGTAATCATGTTAACCTGAACAGAGCCTTAGATTTTAAGGATTGTTTAGATGAATGTAATATGTTGGATTTGGGTTTTACGAGTCCGAAGTACACGTGGATAAACTGTAGGCCCATTTCAAGTCTAATATTAGAGAGAATTGATCGGTGTTTTGCTAATCCGATGTGGCGTATTCTTTTCCCAGAAGCCTTAGTAACCCATCTCCCAAGGACTTTTTCGGACCACTGTCCAGTCCTAATTGAGTTATGTAGAGCTAGTGCCAACCAGCAAAATAAACCCTTCCATTGCCAAACTATGTGGCTTTTGCATCATGATTTTCCAAGGGTTGTCCAGCAAGCTTGGTCTAAAGATAGAGCCTTGCAGGAAGCAACTTCAGATTTTGTGGTTAGAGCTAGAAAATGGAATTGTGAGGTTTTTGGAAACTTGTTCACTAGGAAGAGGAGGATATTAGCTATAATTCATGGTGTCCAGAAAGCGCTAGCTAATAATCCTAATGAGTTTCTTTTGAAGTTGGAACAGCAGCTAATTTCAGATTACTCTCTAATTCTCATGCAAGAAGAAGAGTACTGGGCACTCAAATCTAGATTAAATACGGCCACTTTTGGATACCGGAATACGACCTTCTTCCATGTCTCTACATTGGTCAGGAGGCATAGGAATAAAATCAGATGTATTAAGGATGTAGAGGGTAATTGGCTAATGGATGAGGTGGGAATTAAGAACTACATCAGAAATGGTTTTAAAAATCTGTATATGACTGAATTTAATATGGCCTCTGTGAATTTGAATGTCTCAGAATTCTCTTGTTGTTTTCTGGAAGAGGAGGATAGAATGAGAATTGATGGAGATGTGACAGAACAGGAGATTAGAGCTGGTCTATGGGCCCTTAAGCCTTTTAAAGCTCCAGGGCCAGATAGTCTACATGTAGGATTTTATCAACATTTTTGGATGGAGGTCAAAAATTCGGTTTGCAAGGAGGTTAAGGGTGTTTTTGAGAGAGGTTGTGTGCCAAGCTACCTTAATGAGACGTTGATTTCCTTGATTCCTAAATGCCAAAACCCAAAATCCTTGAGCAATTATAGGCCCATTAGCTAATGCAACTCTGTCTATAAAATTATTTCGAAGATTTTGGTGGCTCAAATTAGACCGCTGCTTTGTAGTTTAATTTCGCCGGTCCAAACTACCTTTGTTCCAAACAGAAGAGGTACTGATAATGTCCTGATTGCACAAGAATTGTTCCATACCTTGGATAAAAAGAAAGGAAAAGCAGGCTTTATGGCTGTGAAGTTGGATTTGGAAAAGGCCTACGACAGATTAGAGTGGAGTTTCATTTATAGAGTGCTCCAAGCTTTCCATTTCCCCCCAAAATTTTCCAAGATTATCATGAGCTGTGTCACGTCCACGAGTATCTCTATTTTGGTTAATGGGGGTGCCTTAGAAAAATTTGAGCCAACTAGGGGCATTAGGCAAGGGGATCCTTTGTCTCCGTATATTTTTATTCTGTGTATGGAATATTTGGGACATCTCATTGAGCAAAAGTGTGTAAGTGGAGGGTGGACACCTTTAAAGGCTTCAAGGAACAATGTAGGTTTTTCTCACCTCCTCTTAGCGGATGACATCATCCTTTTTAGCAAGGCTGATGCCAATGGATGTGAGGCAATTTCTGATGTACTTGACAAGTTTTGCAATGAGTCTAGCCAAAAGATTAGCCATGACAAGTCTAGAATTTATTTTTCTCCTAATGTTAGTGATGAGTTGAAGGAGGAAATAAGTGAAAGATTGGGTGTGAAAGAGACTAATAACGTAGGAAAATACCTCAGATTTCCTCTTAAACACCGAGGGGCCCCTAGAAATCCATACAAGTTTGTTGCAGAGAGGGTTATGAGTAAACTAGCTGGATGGAAAGCGAAATTTCTCTCCTTTGCTGGCCGGGCTGTATTAATAAAATCAGTCATGTCAGCTATCCCAAATTATATAATGCAAGGGGTTGTTCTTCCAGTTCATGTTTGTGAGAAGTTGGATAAGATTAACCGGGATTTTTATGGGGTCAACAGATGAGAAAAGAAGAATGCACATGGTGGGGTGGAACAAGATTGTAAAATCTAAAGAAGAAGGAGGATTGGGAATACAAGAGGCAAGAGCTAAGAACATAGCCTTGTTATCCAAGCTGAATTGGAGGATGTATCATGAAAAAGAGGCATCGTGGGCGAGGGTAATTCTGAATAAATATTGTTCCCACTCAAGAATTAGTTCTAGAGATCCTGAAAAACTTCCATCGTCTCCTAATTGGAAAGCCATTAGCTTGGGTTTTCCTATCTTCCAAAAAGGAATTTCTTGGGGGATTGGAAATGGATCTGGGGTAAAAGTGTGGCTGGACAACTCGATAAATGGTGCGTCTCTTAGGGGTATGGTTGAAGGACCTCTTAGGCAAGGAGAACAAAATCTGACAGTTGCTGAGCTATATTGTGGCCAAAATTGGAATTGGGAGCTGATGTCCTTTGATCTCCCTCAGCCCATTAAAGAGAAGATTAAAGCAGTCCCAATTTAACTTCATGGAAGTGGGAGAGATATTCTGATGTGGTAATTCTCAAATAATGGAGATTTCACTACCAGGTCTGCTTACCGATTGGCTAAGCAAGGGGAGGAACTTGTCATGCAATTCCATGGACAATGGATTTGGAAATTAGATATTTTACCGAGAATTTCAAATTTTCTCTGGCTGTGTTTGCATGGGAGTGCTCCAGTGAAGGATGTTCTTGCGACAAGAGGCATCAATTGTGACAACGTATGTCCTTTGTGTAGAGATCAGGATGAAACCATTGTCCATATCCTCCGTGATTGTGTATATGCTCGTGATGTTTGGAGGAAAGTGGAGGTTCCTCCATCCCTTGTCAATTCCTTTTCTGCTAACTTTGATGAGTGGCTGAAACATAACTGTTTGAGTGTTGTCAGACACAAAGGGTCCACTCCTTGGTGCTTTATTTTTCTTTTCACTGTTTGGAATTTGTGGAAAAATAGGAATAAAGTTTTTTTTTGAAAACTCTATTCCAAATACTAGGCTGGATAAGGTGTGTTTTGGCCAAGCTGTGGAGTATTTTTACTGTGCAAGTAAAGGTAAACATGTTACTAGCAGGGCTGTTATCCCTATTAAATGGCATAAGCCCAGTCCGGGTTGGCACAAGCTCAACATAGATGGAGCATCACTTGGTAACCCAGGTAAAGCTGATGGTGGAGGATTAATTAGAAATAGTGATGGGATGTGGCTTAGAAGGTTCTCAAGATCAATTGGGTACACTACAAGTGTTATGGCTGAGTTGTGGGCCTTGAGGGATGGGCTATCTCTTGCCATTCAGTTGGGAATTAGAAACTTGGAAGTGGAGCTTTATGCCAAGGTAATTGTGGAGATGTTAAAGAATGCTAACGGCTCTAATAAAACCTTTTCTTCATTGCTTCTTGACTGCAGATCACTCATGGCAAGTCTCACATAGGTTCGGGTAGCTCATGTGTTTAGAGAGGCGAACAGGTGTGCAGACTATTTGGCAAAGAATGGGTGCTACATGAGGGAGGATTTTTTTGTTTTTGATGTTTCCCCCTCTAATGAACTACATAATCTACTTGTATTTGATAGAAATGGGTTGTACTGTTATAGGCAAGTAGCCTCAACTTTGGCCTCTATGGTCAGATTGTAATTTCTTTTGTTGTTGTTAATATCATGCCAATTAACCAAAAATAAATAAATGTTCTGTAAAAAAATTTTGTATGTCGTTATTTGTATGTGTTTTCTCATGGTCAACTGCAACCAATTTCTTGCATATGCTTGGTGCTTTTCTAGTTGGTACAAGATGACTAGTCTTGGTTCACCTTCTGGTAAAATTACCCGTCCAATTTCACTTTCTCACTCTAATTTATTATAATTCCCCTTCTCCCCCCCCCCCCCCAAAGGTTTGTACGCATGAAGGATTATTCATACATTGAAGAGAAGCATATCGTGATCATATAAATGATCAACACCACTCCATCATCAATTATAGCATCTTTCAGTTCAATTAAGCTTAGAGGTCTTGTAAGACCTATCATAGGAACTGTAGATTTCTGGTTATGTTTGTAACATTGATCATTCATGCACACTATGCTGCCATTGTATATAAGTTATTAGAGCTCATTCTAAATGATATAGAGATATTAGTTTTTAATTAAAAAATTATGCGAGAAAACCATAATATTATTTAATAGAAATTTTCTTGTGCCTTTCACGTGCTTCAAAACTAGTTTTCCAAAACAACAAAGATCATGGTCAATCAAAACAATGAGCAAAACTTATTCGACCTATCAAAATAAGTGGGCCAAGATGTGGATCAATTTTAAGATAGTAGGACTCAATGTGGATTAACTATAATATATTAGGACTTTAGGTGCATTTGATTTGTCATAATGTGATACACATTACTGTAACATTAGGGTATTTAATTGATTTGGTTTTTTTCCAAAATTATAGTAATATAAGATTATAAAATATATCATATTACCCTAATCTCATCACTTTCTTAAATAGGAGTAATCTTACATTACCTATTTATGGAAAATGAAATGTTTATCAATGGACATAATTATCCATTCTATTAAATTTTAATTACAAAATTGCCCTCATATATTTTCCAGAGGCGAATGAAGACACAGTGGTTGGTGATCTCATCCCATCTCTAACGATGCCCAAGGCTATATGTAGCCACCACCACAGCCCCCTCTCACTCTCTTTCTCTCCCCCATTTCCTTTCTTCGTTTCTCTATCTCTTCATTTCACACGAATTCTCTATGTCTATGAAGTTCAATGTGATTCTTCTTGTTCATTGATATTTGAGTTCCCAAGAGCTTTGCACCGCTAGAAATTGCATAAATGGCCAGTCAATCTATGAATTGAAGCTCACTGATGAGATTTTTTTTTTCTTCTTGAACATCTTGATGTGTTGTTTGGTTATTGTTAAGTTATGGTTTTTCACAGAACATTTATGTTGGCTTTATTCCATGACAAAAAGTGTTGTAATTTCATTAATTTATTTCCTTGTATTTGTGGGATTTAATTGTAATAGGTTTAGTATTAAGTTGGTGAAGATTGCTTAAGATAGTTGATCTCGCGACTTGGCTTGGGACTTAGCACCCGTGAAAGGACATGTGAGAAGCACATGTGGAAGTTCAAGAGTCAGTGCATCTTGCGAATATCTCGATTCTTGGCCAACTTGCGAGATATCCTGCGAGATGGCTTGACAATTGGGAATTTAAGTGTGACTCTTCTACTCTTCACCCATACTATATATACCCTTATTACCCACAGACTTGTAAGGAGGCTATTCAGAAGAAAAACCTAAAGAGAGGTTTTTACAACACCCACCCTGTTAGAGAGAGCTACTCATCCTCATGAGAGAAATCCTTGTAGTCTCTTCCCCTCCTCTCTCTCATTGTTATACCTTGAGAGGTGATTTGTGCCCAAACACAACCTACACCTATTCAGAGTATGGAGAGTGTATTGGAGCTTAGGAAGTATTGGGTATTTGCCAAAATAAGCCAGTGAGGCTAGACGGTGCAATTTGACGGTATTGCAGGATCCAGATAACTAGTAAAGACAAGACTCCGAGAAGTCCGTTGGTAGCTAGAGTTTGAAGGGCTCAAGTACTTTGAGTAGATTAGACTTGGAGGATTTTTTTAGTATCCTTGTACTCCAACTTATTCATTAGTGGATCATTAGCCGCAAAGAGGTTTTAATACCGAGTTCTTTGGTTTTCTTCTTCGATAACACATCAACATGTTATCTTGGGTTTATTACTCTTTTACCCACTACCCTTTCCATTTTAGCATTGCACTTATTTGCTCATTTATGCAATTGTTGAATGCTTTGATTAATTGATTTGCTAATCACATATATTCCACATTAAATGTGTTTAGGTTAAAATTAATCAAGTCATAATTAAGAATTGGGGGTCTAAACAAGCTATAGTGTTTTGCACTATTTGAACTTTCAGTTATGTTATTTGGTTGTGTTATGGTTGAGTGTAATTGTTTGGATGGTGAGAAATTGCAAGAAAATAATAGAAATTTGATTTATTTATTTTTTGATGTTAGTTGTTTGGTCAATGAGAAAGTAAACCGAAAGAAATTTATTTTATTCTTTTAAATATTTGTTGCTTGGTTGATGAGAAAGGGGAAGAAAGTAAAATGAAATATTTTCAATTATTCTATAATTTTCAATTAAAAAATAAAATTTTATGTAGTTACTTTTAGATGGACTTTTTGGAAATTTATTGTAGAATTTGTGATGACTAAGAAATGGTATATTAGAAATGAAATTAATGAACCAAACATGTTAATGTTTTATATATATATATATATATATATATATATATATATATATATATATATATATATTTTTTTTTTTTTTTTTTGGATAGGAAATATTAATATTATATTGATATAATGTAACAATATAATATCACATCATGCGAACCAAATGGCCCTAAGATATTAGCACTTAGGACTTAATCAATGTGCATCAAACTTTAATGTGGCGTTTGGTACCGGGTAATATTTTAGGATTCCCAAGAATATTTAAAGATTTACATGTTTGATAGCAAATCACACTAGAGAATCAGGTGCTAGGGAAATCTAGATTCCCCCTTTAAACCCCTCTCAGTAGGAATGTGGATTCCTTTTTAAAAAGGTGAGTATCCAGATTCCCAAACCTAAAGGAAATTATATTTTTTATAAATTGACAATTTTAACTCATTTTCCTTATCATTTAAGCAATTAAGATAAAATATAAAACAAATCATCAATATTTTTTTCCCTTGTCTTTATCTTTTCGCGCCAAAATAACATAAACATGATAGACAACTTTGTTGATATATTTTTTAACAAAGTTCTATTTAGGTTTCATGTGTAGAAAAAAAAGTTTGAATGGGACCTCCACTATTGCCAAGTATTAACTTTTGCTATTGTGTGTGTGTTGCTTAAAAAATTATTAATAGTTTATATTTTGTTTTTATTATTTATTTAGATGAAGATTTTTTAAAAAAAGAATTTGGTAGTTCACATTCAAATATAAGAATAGAATGAGAAAAATAAATAATTCATTTAAGATTCTTGGGAATAAACCAAATATTATCATCTCAAATTCTTAAGAATCTTAAGAGATTCCTAATGAAACTAAACATAAGAATAATTACATTCTTAGGCATCCAGATTGTACGAAATCACATTTCTAGGAATCTGGATGCCGGGAGTAATGTGGCTTACCCAGTACCAAACGCCATATAAGAGGACTTCAATCAAAGTGAACTAGTTTGTAATCTTATGCATATGCATGAATACACTTAAAGATATACAATAATATAATTCCTATATATATAATTTAAATACTATTGATAGTCATTTTTATATTTTGTAAACTTTTAAAAAAAATTTGTAAGGATATTATTAGGTATAAAATATAAATTGTCCATTTAAAAAAAAAATTATTGTGAAGCACTTTTTTTTTACGATTTATTTATTCTAAACTCTTTAATTTTTGTACTTAATAACTGCTTGGATGAATATTTATGACGTAGTCCCTAATTTGATTTTTAAATTAAGAAATAAAACTCTTTAAGAATAAATAATTTAAGACACATGGTACAAAATTAAAACTCTAATTTATAATTTTAATTTGAATTTTTCTCAGTTTCATCTATTATATATATATATATATATATATGATGTTTATCCGTAACACAGTAGTACACTCATATTGTATCATGTGAAGTATGATCCAATGGGAAACAAACCATACTATTACGTTGTACCAACCGGCAACCAACCACCAAGTAGTTTGTATTGTTCTTTTATCGTGGATCTCCAAATTTCACTAACGCTCTGTTTGTTTCAATAATGATGTTTTCTAGAAAATGAGTAAATTTCTAAAAAGCATTTTTCATAAAACTATCTCATTTTTCAATGTTTGGTAGCAACTTTAAATAAGTTGAAAAACAACCTCTTAACTTCCCTTATTTAGCTTGCTGTGAGATAAAGTTGTTTTCCAAAAAAATTTAATGGAAAACAATCTCTAAAAATAAGCTATACTTTTTAAATTGACCAAAGATAATTTTCCTTTGACTCATATTTTTTTATGCTACCAAACATTGGAAAATAAGGAAAACTATCTTTACACAAGGTTTTCCATTGAAACAAACAGAGCGTAAAATAAAATGAAACTGTTGACCTATTATTTCAAATTTTACCCAATGTTTCATATAATTTAAAGCCTAATCGTTCAAGGAAAATTTTGATTTTCGTTTCAATTTTAAAAATTTTAAATTGATGAGAATTTTAAACCCATGAATTTAAATTTTTATATTTAAATTTCTATTGTTTAGATGAACATATTTATCGATTAAGAAATTAGATACGTATAGAAAATACAATAATGACGGCATTGATAGTAAGAATGATTTTTTTTTTTTTTTTAGAAATAGTGAGAATGATTTGGAGGTGATGACAACAACAACGGTAGTGATAATTTAAAGTATTATTGATTAAGGGTCTGTTTGAGATTTGCTTATTTTGCTGAAACTGAAAATTTTTTACTGAAAATACTGTAGATAAAGGTAAAAGTTAACTGAAATAGTACAGTGAAACTCATGAATAGTATCAAAAAGTGCAATGTGACCCATGAATAATAGTAAAAATAAGTTGAATAATAAAATAAGTTGGTAAAATTAATCATGCCAAATGGACACTAAGTGTTTATTTGGAACAACTTTTTTAGCTGAAATTGAAAATTTTTTGTTGAAAATATAGAAAAATGTTAAAAAATAAGCTAAATAATACAGTGGGACTCATGAATAGTATCAAAAAGTGTCGTAGGACCTATGAATAGTAGTACAATTGAGTTGGAAGTAGAGCTAAGCTGAAAAATTCAGCTCATCCCAAGCGCACACGCACACTATAAATATACAATTCTTATTCTTATTCTTATTGTATGTATATGGTATATAAAAACCCCTCACATTTAGGGTTTGTTTGGGATTCATTTATTTTGCTGAAATTGAAAACTTTTTGCTAAAAGTGCTGTAGATAAATGTAAATGTTAGTTGAAATAGTACAGTGAGACCTATGAATAGTATCAAAAAGTGCCGTGAGACCCATAAATAGTAGTAAAAATGAGCTAAAATAGTAAAATAAGTTGGCAAAAATTAAGCTAGCCAAACATCAGCTTAACTTGACTTTTTATATATATATAAAATTAAAAAAAAAAAATTGTTTACCGGGTTTGGGCTAAACACCTTGAGTCGCCTTACAATAGGGCCCCTTTGTAATCGGACTTTTTTTTTTTTTTTTTCTTTTTTAAAGATACGACTTTGTAATCAGACTGGAAAAGTCAAGTTATTTTAACCCCGTAAAAATAAAAAAAGGAAAACCTTCAAGTTACAAACGTGCTTGAAGCCCGAGTATGAAGCCCACTAGGAAGTGCAGACATTTGTAGACAACGTTTCCGAGGATCATGGTCAATCAAGTCAATGAGCAAAATTTTGTCGGCCTATCAAATTTAGTGGCCGAAACTTCAATCAATTTTAAGAAATTAGGACTTCAATCAGAGTCATTTGTCAGTATCATAATAGAGTATCACACATATTGTATTTTATGTAAAGTAGGGTCTAATGGGAGACATACTATAGCATTACACTGTACCAACAACCAAGTTTTCTTTCTCTATTATTGTGGGTTTCCAAATTTCACTAAAATTAAAAATGAAACTGTTCACCTCTCATTCCAAACTTCTACCTAATGTTTCATAAGTAAAACATAATGCCTAATTGTTCAAGTTGCATTTAGAGGAAGAATTTGATTTTCTTTTCAATTTTCAAAATGTTACATTGATGAGAATCTTAACCCATCAATTTAAATTTCTATTGCTCAGATGACCGTACTCATAAATTAAAAAATTAGTCTATTTGAAAATTACAATAAAGATGTTCTTGAAAAAATTTGAAAATGTAAAAAAAGAAGAAGGAAAAAAGTAAGGTTTTACAAAGCTGTACATAAAAGCTAATGCTAAAATTTGATACCAAACACACTCTTAATGTGACTAACAAAGAATCCTTACTCAAATATGATTAAGATTTAAGAATAAGAGGAGATTGGCTTGTTTATAAAAGCAATGACCGGGTGTCGCACAAAAGAGAAGCCAGAAAGAACAGCCACATAGAGAAAAGAAGACAGACAGAGAGACCTGTATGTGGAGAAGAAATAAATAGTGTATGTGAGAGCAAAGAAAGGACAATTTTTTTAGCCATGAGGCATACACTAGTGGATTTATTATTGTATTTGGAAAATTTCAAGTTTGGCATAAAATTTAAGTAAAATTTTATGTCTAAAATTTCTCATCCAAATACACGTAAAGAAATCAAGACTTCAAAGTGTTATATACAATTCTACATAAGGTTGGCATTAAACATATGCATCTAGCTATTGTTTTTCTTAGAGAATGAAATTTTTTGGTGATTTGAAAATTTTATAGGACGGCCGTCCATGTCTTGTATGTTTTTAAATTACGTTTTAAGGTTTCTCATCATATGGATGGAGGATGTTCCAACATCAATTTTTCATTTTGTTCAAACTGATTTAGCCGTTTCATCGGAATAATATAAATCTACTTCATTCTCAAAATTAAGACTTCCCATGCCTTAAATCTGCTCTCTTCTTTTATTCTTGATTTGAAGTTTTTAAAAATTGCAAAAAAAAAAAAAAAAAAAAAACTCAAAAAAAATCTTTTAAGACCCTAAGATCATCTATAAATTCAGAGAATGAATCTAAAAATTTGAATTCTTATTGGGAGAAATTAAGATTGAAAAAGAAATATATTGGCATGTTGCAATTATACATATCAATAATGTCAGGGTAAAGAGCCCAAAAGTATATATTGGGTTGTGGGCCTTGTCCGAGGACGCTTACTAGTCCGATGATAGATAGACGATAGGGAAGACATAAGAGTCAGAGTGCCACGAACAAACTATGACTGCGAAGGTTTGGGAAGGTAGTCCGAGGAGGAATGCCTCATTGGCTGAGCGCAGAGATTAGAAGGTTTGGTCTGCCTTTAAGAGCAACACTTCGAAAGGTTTTACTGATAAAGATAAACATCAAAGAAATATAGGACAAAGGGAAGTTAAGAAATATCTCAGGAAAAGCTGCTACCATCGCATTGAATGCTCTGCAGACTATAGCTAACCCTCTGGCCGCATTAATGTGAAGGTGATACCTAAACAGTGACAAGCAGCCTTACAGCTACTCCCAAAGATTTTAAGAAGGTGCTGATGGGATAAGGATCAAAGATAATAACTTGACCTACACGTGGAAGGTGGGGATGAAGAAGAGACGAGTATATAATAGAGAAAGAATCCCCTTAAAGGGGGATGGATTGGAGAAAGGAGGGAAAAAACACAGTAGCCATAAGAACTAGACTTGTAACCAAATTCAAAAGAAATATATACAAGAGCTAATCTCCTCGGGTTGTGCCGAAGATGATTTTCTTTGGGTAAAACCAATTTATTTTTGTTTTCTTGTCATTCGGACCCATTGTAATTGTTATCCGACTCATTAGAGCCTTGTTTTCTAGCCCACTCTCTACAAATTCATTGTTTTGGGCTCTTTGGGCTTAAATCATTTTACCTTTTGGGCTTAGGAACCAAATTATGTCCTTACAATGGTTCCGTCTGTGGGGATTACTTGAGCTTTGGTGAGATTAACGTTCAATTATGATAGGCTCGAGGGCAAACCGGGAAGAGTCTGTTGGGTCCTAACGTCAAGATCATTTTGTTAATCTTGTGCGGAGAAGGGACCGGGAGGTTAGTGTGCACACCATACACACTAGTAGGAGCCAATCTCGTAGTGGGAGTCACATTTCTCATAAGGAAAATACTAGAAGCATGCAACTGGAGATTGACCGATTGCAAAGGAGATTATGCCGCGAGCGATGTAGAGGAATTCCCTCGAGTTTTGACCTTTCTTCTAGTGGTGATAGTGACTACAACTACCGGCCTAGGTCAAGGACTCCCCCCAATGAGTCTTTTTCGTGTGACGAGGATCGCCGTTATAGATGGAGAGGGAAGAGCCCGTCTCACAGGGGCTTGGGCAACGATGCTATGAGCAGGGCTCTGAATCAAATTTCTAAGTCACCTTTTACCCAAAGGATTGAGAAAGGAAAGCTCCCTCAGCGGTTTACTCAGCCAACGTTTACCATTTATAATGGCAGAACAGACCCTGTGGAGCATGTGAGCCACTTCAACCAGAGAATGGTTGTACACTTGAAGAATGAAATCTTGATGTGCAAGGTGTTCCCATCTAGTTTGGGGCCCGTGGCGATGAGATGGTTCAATGGTCTGGAGGAAGGCTCTATTACCTCCTTTAAAGAGCTTACAAGAGCCTTTGGTTCTCGTTTTGTAACATCTACCTCTAGACTCCCTGTTGTCTATGACTATGCTAAAGGAGGAAACCCAGAAGACGTACTCTGACAGATACTGAGAAATATTCAATGAAATAGATGGGAACTTTGATGACGTGGCTATAGGACATTTAAGGTCGGCCTACCTACTGAGCACAGTTTAAGGAAATCTTTGACTGGGAAACTTGTCAAAAATGTGCATAAACTCATGGACCACATTGACAAGTATAAACTGGTTAAAGAGGACCAACAACTGGGTAAAGGCAAGGCTAAGGTGGTCCCTCAGAATAGAAGGGATTTCAGGTCAGACAAGTACAATAATAATCGTCCTCAGCGGGATTTTGTTGGACAATCTGGAACTGCTGCTACTCAAGTGGTAAGCACGGTATTCCGAGAACTAGTGTATCAAATCCTAGAAAAAATTAAGAATGAGTCATACTTTTAATGGCCAAATAAGATGGGAGGGGATCCCACGAAGCGCAACCAAAGCCTTCATTGCCACTAGGAGTGAGGGCACACTACATAGGCTTGCAGGACTTTTTGGAATTACCTGGAGCAATTGGTCTGAGGTGGAAAACTAAAACAGTTTCTATCAAGGAAGTCAATACCGTACCGGAGGCTGTACCGATTTAACCAGTGGTACGATATATTTCGGATACCGGTCAATACCGGTGTACCGTTTCGGATTTATCGCTATTATTTTATATATATAGACATACTTGATTATTTATTTAGAATTATTTATAAATCTATATAAGAATCCTTAAATTTATAATAGCATATTTCTCTAAATTAATTGCTTATTTTTAATATGATTATTTATTGCTCAAATATCAACCAATTAATATATCCTTACATACTATATTGTAATAATAATAAAGAACTAAAAAGGTAATATTAATTATTAAAAAAAAACATAAAATGGCTTATCAATTTGAGTGGCAGCCAGCTATAAGTCAAAGCATGTTTGAAATTGCTCATTTCTAGTTCACGTGGGGTGTCAGAAGACTCAGACCTCACACAAAATATATTAAACAAAAGCCACACACAATCAAAACAAAAGGCACATAAAAAAAGAGGACACACACACAACTAAAGTAAAAGCTGGTGCAGTCTCGGTGAAAACTGAAGAAGAAGAAGAAGAAGAAGAAGAAGAAGAAGAAGGAGGAAGAGGAGGAGGAGGAAGGCTGGCAATGGCTGACAACATTGGAAAACAACCGGTGAGGACAAGATTGTGAGCTTTTTGCTTTTAACTTCTTCCATTTTCTTCAAGTTTTCAGTACCGCCGGAACTCAATTTTTCGGCCGAGATGTCCGATATTCGGCGGTACGTCCGGTATAGTCCGGTAAGGACCGGTATTTTAAGCGGTACGAATCATGGGTGTTTTTGTACCGGTTCACCTGCCGGTACGATAAATTCCGGCTGTACCGTCCGGTACGGTACGGAATTCACTCCACTGGTTTCAATATCACCCAATGGGCAAGGAGGCCAGGCAGGGCTAAGATCCTTGGAAGATGCTTCTTCAAGGTCACCTCTGGGCACAATCAACGTTATTCTTACCGCTCCAGGGAGGATTGGTTCTCACCCCTCTAGGGTGATGTCTATAGCTTGGCCACTCACAGAGGACTCATCCCCTGAGCCGAAGAGAAGTAAGATAAAGGTCCAACCTGTATTGAGTTTTTCTAATGAAGATAAGGTTGGAACCGTGCAGTCACATGACGATGCCCTGGTGGTCACCTTTAGGATAGGGGGCTATGATGTGAAGAGGGTGTTTGTGGATCAAGGTAGTGGTGCAGAAATCATGTACCTAATTTGTATTAGGGGCTAAAGTTGAAACTTGAGGATTCGGCATGTTATGATTCATCTTTGGTAGGTTTTGATGGGATAAATGTTATTCCAATGGGCCAGATTAGATTACCGGTACAGTCAGGTTCAGAGGTAGTTAAGGTGGACTTCATTGTTGTGGATGCTTGCTCCCTCTATACCGCCATTGTCACGAGACCCTGGCTTCATGCCAAGGGGGCCGTTTCTTCCACTTTGCATTTGAAAGTGAAGTACCTGTCTAAGGACTAGGTTAAGGAATTGGTTGGTGTGAGAGACCTCGAAAGTGCCCCTAAAAATAGAGAGAGATTTTTAGTAGTGTGCTTCTTAGGGCACCTCTCTTTTTGGGTAAGTGGTGTGGAGTCGCCACTTATTTTTTATACAAAATATATATATATATATACACACACACAAATACATGACTGAATTGTTCCATTCATTGATTGAATAAAAAATTATATATTTGAAAAATTGAAAAATTGAAAAATTACATGGCTTTGGGTCCTAGTTACAAACTACCAAATAAATACATGACTTTTTGTCCTAGTTACATTCTACCCAAAATAAAAATAAAGAAAAGACTTAGATCTGCTTATCCAAAGACCTAAATTTGGAGGCTAGGTTACAGAATGGGAAGGTGTTAGGCACCCATTCCGCCCAGATAGAGTCTGGTCTTCTAGACTCTTGTGACCAATGTACCATTTTATGCATGTCATGAAAGATATGTTGAACATGTGAAAAACATAATTACATGAGTCTATTTTATGAATGAAATCTCTCATTTTGAAAAGAATCAAATCTGTTTTAGTCGGTAAAAATAGTTTGTAAAAAAAAAGTGGTTTTTGGATATGAAAATTCATATCTGTTTTGTGATGATAAAAAAAATGGTTTTTAATATCAAAAAAATCAGATCCGTTTTTATATTTGAAAAAGATATTTTTTAATGGAGAGGATCTTATTCATACAATAATTTCATGCTACATGAACCAAACAAAGCAAACAAAAATACATGATCTCTTTCTTTATTTCAAAAATCTCCATGCATTAAAAAATCAGATCTCTATCTAAAGAAGATACAAATTCCTTTTTGTTTTAAGAAAAATTTAGATCTACATCTAATGAAGATGTAGATCTATTTTGTTTTGAGAAAAATTTAGATCTACATCTAAGGAAGATGTAGATCCAGTTTATTTCAAAGAAAAAAGAGTTAAGTACATGCAGATCTTTAAAACTAAGAAATAGATTATAATAACAATAAAAGACTCAAGAGCATATTTTGATAATCTAAATTAACAAATCAGAATATGAATATTTGAAACGATAAAGCATGCATCATCATGATAAGAGAAGTATAAAAACAAAAGTGTTAGAAAGCAACCTCTTGCATGAGCACTCTTTTACTTGAGAGGATGTTTTAGGGTTCAAAGAAACTTATTCAGATATCTTTGAAAGCTAAAAACCCTAGCTTCAACAAAAAATCAGAGAGGGTATCTAAAAATATGAGCAATTTGAAAAGCCTAAAACCCATGCCTCTCAGAGTGTAAAAAAGGGTCTCTCCCTGGGGGGTCAAAAGTGTGCTGAATTATGAGATGCATCCTCTATTTATAGAGGTTGGAATGCTGAAAAAATAAGCAAAAAACATATGAGGAAAAATCCTAAAAAAAAAAACGAGATTTGGATAAGAGTAAGTTGATTTTTCATATCAAAACTAGCTTCATATTTTGATCATATCTATTTACTCAAAATTCAGATTATGCTGAAATTTTTATAATTGAAGGGAAATTCGATTCTCTACAACTTTTCTAGAAATATCCTAGTTCGAATTTTGAGTTCTACTATGCCAAAAGTGCCTCCAATTGTGAATTTGAAACTTGATTAGTACGTTTTTTTGGTGTTTTCCAACTCTAAGACTATATTTGGACGAATTTTAGAGTTATTTTCATGATAAACCTCATTCCAAAGAGATAATTATGACTTTTAAAATAATTATTTTGAATATAATTATCCCAAAAGCCTAATTATCCACAGTCTTTAAATATTATCAGCTTATTTGTTTTAATCCCATGCAACAAAGTTCACTTTAAGAAAAATACTCCACCAATCACATAAATTCATTTAATTAATTTTAATCATCAACCAATCAAAATTAATTTCAACTAATCACACGTAATCGGCTTTACCCCATACAATGTATGCTGACCGTGCAAACTTGATCATGCGATATCTTTTGATCCGATGACCCAATTTGAAAATCGGGCATACTGTCGTGACCATTAGAATCTCAAGATCATTTTCATGTTATATAATGAATGATTTAATTCATGTCATGCAAGAACAAATTGATGCATGTAATGCAATCATGGTTTTTAGGGTACATGAATGGTCATTCAAGTCATTCTCCTTGATTAAATCATGGGTACAAAATCGAGTGTCTACAGTTGGCAACCAATCTATGGCTAGGCAATGCTTGGTAGCTGCAATTAGGCATCAAACTGAGATGGAGTCCTTGGCCCCTGTTGAGCAGGGCTTATAGCAATCAAGGATGCCAGTGTTATCAACGAGTGCGATGTTAGAAAGGCCAAAGTATGAGGAATTGGAGAAGGGGGTTATAAGTGATGATAAGGAGAAGTTTTTCTAGGTCGAAACACAATTGCCCCTCTCAGGAGAAGGAAGAGCTGATAGTGTTCCTTAGGAAAAATATTAATGTATTTGCGTGGAGTGCTTATGAATCTCCTAGGGTGGATCTAAATTTCATTTGCCATCATTTAAATGTCAACCTAGCTGTCATCCCCAGAAAGCAACCACCTCTGCTCTCATCTAAAAAGCATTCTAATGCTGTCAATGAGAAGGTGATCAAGCTTAAGCAGATTAGGGCTATTAAGGAGGTGTTTTAGCCTGAGTGGTTTACAGTGGTGGTGAAGAAGAAAAATGGGAAGTGGCGAGTATGTGTAGATTTCACAAATTTGAATAAAGCTTGTCCTAAGGACCCCTTCCCCATGCCTCGAATAGATCAACTAGTGGGTGCAATTGTAGGCCATCCTCGAATGAGTATTTTAGATGCCTTCTAAGGGTACCATCAGATACCTTTAGCTTTGGATGATTAAGAGAAGACAGTTTTTGTTACTCCTACTGAAAATTACCACTACAAGGTGATGCTCTTGGTTTAAAGAATGCAGGGTTCACCTATTAGAGGATGATGACTAGGATGTGTGAGCCACAACTAGGAAAAAATATTGAGGTTTACATAGATTATATGGTGGTGAAGAGTAAGGTAGAATTCGAGCACATTGGCTACCTCAAGAATATCTTTGAAATATTGAGGAAACACAAGCTACGCCTTAATGATTCTAAGTGCTCTTTTGGTGTTGGTTCAGGAAAGTTTTTGGGATACATGGTCACTCATCGTGGAATTGTGGTCAACCCTAATCAGATTAAGGCAATTAACAGTTTGCAGTCTCCTCAGAATCCTAAGGAAGTTTAGAGGTTAAATGGGATGACTGTGAATCGATTCATCTCTCGGTCAACAGATAGGTGCAGACCTTTCTTCCAGTTGTTGAATAGGTGGAAGGAATTTGAATGGACAGGGGAATGTGTCCTAGCCTTCCAGCAACTAAAGGAATACCTTTCTCGGCCACCCACCATGTCTAGACCCGAGGAAGATGAGGTCATGTTCGCTTACATTGCTGTAGCTCTCCATGCAGTAAGCTTGGTACTGATACGAGTTGATGATGGGGTGCAGATGCCAGTCTATTATGTAAGCAAGTCCTTACATGAAGCAGAGGTTTGGTATCTACCATTGGAGAACGCCATATTGGCAATGGTGCATGCTACACGTAAACTTCCACGTTACTTCCAACCTTACATAGTGGTGGTGTTGACTCAACTTCCTCTTTAAGCCCTACTTCAGAAAGCTAATTACACAGGAAAGATTGCCAAATGGAGTATGATTTTGGGAGCTTTTGATATCAAGTATATGCCTCGCACCTCTATTAAGGGCCAAGTCCCTGTGGATCTGGTGGTCGAGTTTGCTGAACCTCCTTTGGACAAAGAAGGAGAAAAGCAGAACATGGATGGAAAATCAATTGGAATGGTCTCCTTACAAGAACCTCCATCCTGGAGAGTGTATGTTGATAGTGCTGCTAATCAAAGAGGATTCGGGGTGAGGCTAGTTACGGTATCTCCTGAAGGGATTGTTATTGAGAAATCCTTGAGGTTGGGCTTCTTGGCCACGAACAACGAGGCTGAGTATGAAGCTTTGTTGGTAGAGATGACTATGGTTCAGAAAATGGGAGGAAAGGTGGTGGAAGTGTTTTCAGATTCCAGGCTGGTTGTTGGACAGGTGGAGGGAGAATTGGAAGCCAGGGATCTGAGAATGTAAGAGTATTTAAGTCAGGTTAGACATTTGTAATCAGGGTTCGAGTCTTTCACCTTACAACAAATCCCTAGAAGTAGAAATACTCATGCTGAATCTCTTGCCATGCTTGCAACCTCCTCGACACAAAGTTACCTCAAGTCATCTTGGTTGGGGATTTGTGCAAGCTTGCCGAGATAAAAAGGGAGGGGACGCAGATTCATCAGATTAAAGTGGGATCTAGTTGGATGGATCCCATTGTTATGTTCCTTAAGGATGACATCTTGTTCAAGGAGAAAGGATAGGCTGATAAAGTGCAAAGGAAAGCTCCTTGTTTTTGGTTTTCCGAGGACCAAAAATTATACAAGCACTCTTTTTCTAGGCCATATCTGTTGTGTGTCCATCCCGAGGCAATAGAGCCCTTCCTAGAAGAATTACATGAAGAGATTTATAGAAGTCATACAGGGGGCAGATCATTGTCTCACAGGGCTCTAAATTAAGGATATTGGTGGCCAGGTATGCAAAAGGGAGCACAAGAATATGTGAAGAAGTGTGACCAATGCCAGAGGTTTGTCCCAAACTTTCATCAGCCTGGGGGCGTTCTTAATCCTCTATCTAGTCCCTGGCCTTTTACTCAATGGGGCTTGGACATTGTGGGACCTTTCCCTAGAGCAGCAGGAAACAAGAAATGGCTTATGTTTGACACTTATTACTTCACCAAGTGGACTGAAGTTGAGCCACTGGCAAATATCAGAGATGTGGATGCTAAGAGATTTGTGTGGAAGAGTATTGTCACTCGATTTGGGATTTCTCATACCCTCATTTTAGACAACAAACTTCAGTTTGACAGCAAGGTTTTCAGAAGATACTGTTGTGAATTGGGTATCAAGAATAGGTACTCAACTCCAGCTTACCCGCAAGGGAATGGACAGGCCGAAGTTGTTAATAAAGTCATAGTAAATGGACTCAAAAAGAGGTTGGACGATGATAAGGGCAAATAGGTAGAAGAGTTGCTACATGTTCTTTGGACATATCAGAATACCCCTCGTAGGTCAACAGGAGAAACCCTTTGTAGGCCGTGGACCTTGTCCGAGTACACTTAGTGGTTCGAGGACAGATAGGCGATAGGGAAGACATAAGAGTGAGAGTAACACGAACAAACTATGATTGCGAAGGTTTGGGAAGGTAGTCCGAGGAGGAATGCCTCCTAGGATGAGCAAATCTGAGGTCAGAAGGTTTGGTCTGCCTTTAAGAGCAACACTTCGAAAGGTTCTATTGGTAAGGATAAACATCAGGGAAACATAAGACAAAGTGAAGCTAAGAAATATCTCAGGAGAAGTTGCTACCACCGCATTGAATACTTTGCAGCTAACCCTTTGGCTACATTAATGTGGATGTGATACCTTAACAGTGACAAGCAGTCTTACAACTACTTCCAAAGACTTCAAGAAGGTGCTGATGGGATAAGGATCAAAGCCAAAAACTTGACTTACATGTGGAAGGTGGAGATGAAGAAGAGAGGGGTATACAATAGAGAAAGAAGCCCCTTACAAGGGGATGGATCGGAGAAAGGAGGGAAAAAACACAGTAGCCATAAGAACTGGACTTGTAACCAAATTCAAAAGAAATATATACAAGAACTAATCTCTTTGGATTGTGTCGAGGACGATTTTCTTTGGATAAAACCAATTTATTTTTATTTTCTTATCATCTAGACCCACTGTAATTGTTATCCGACTCATTAGAGCTTAGTTTTCTAGCCCACTCTCTACAAATTCATTATATTGGGCTCTTTATGCCTAGATCATTTTAACTTTTGGGCTTAGGAACCAAATTGTGTCCTTACAAATAATATTATGTATTAATTATTGATCCATAGCATAGTATTTGTGCATCATATTAACATATTTTCTATATAACCACTTTATGTTTGATTATTTTTTTTTTCTTTTATTACCATTGTTATTGGTAAATTACCAAGCCAATGGTCCAAAAAAAAACAAAAAAAAAATGAATTTAATCATTTCATTTAACTATAGTCCTAGGTCCTAGCTAAAGTGAAGACAAAGTTGAAAATCTCGATCCAACAGACTTTGATACCATGATAATAAACCATTCTTGATTGTTCCAATAATTGTATTTGTCCATAATTATAATTGTTACTCTGGCCCCTCAATCATAAACTTCTGAGTCTGACTCCGCAAGCTTTCATATAAATAAAATGCATGCACCTAACTAGTTTTCTATTCCATTATATTACTATTATTCTAGTTTTTTTTTTTATTTAAAAAAGCTGCAGCTTGCAAGGAGACAGTAGTGCCTAGCACAGTATATTTCAAGACTGTGCCAGCCAGTTTCCATGCAGATACCTTACTGACCAACACAGCAAGTAAATCCAAATCAAACTTGCTGTTTTTTGTTATTGCTTTCATCACTAATTAACCAGCCCATTTAAAGAGACTTGAGCTCATTATTATCGATCGTTACCGTCATTATTTTCGGAGTAGCATATTCTGTGTGGTAAGGGTTGAAGTAATCCCAGTGTCTTTATCGATAATCAAAATCCTTAATATTCTTACAAATTGTAAAAATTGCTCCACAAATGCTATAAACTATAGGTGGTTGTTGAATGTTCGTTCAATAATGTTCGCGTACTGTATATATTGTCTTTGTCGTAGATGGACAGGTACTCTTTCGTTTTTTCGTTGAATCAGGTACTCATTCAATTACTCTTGGGACATTGACAGTGATAAAACTTCATTAGTTGGGAGCCAACGAGGTTTCCCACCTTGCCATTGTTGTGGTGGGAACTAGGAAGTATGAACCACGTTATGATACCTCACGTTTATTTGATGCAATTATTATTAAATCTTTTTATATATAAAATTCGATAATTGTGAGAGGGATTTAAACCTGAATATTTCTTCTAAAAATACTATGAAGTGTCAATCAGTTAAGTTACAAGACTCTTGGTAATTCAAAAAATGGTCTGGTTAATAGGTGTTATTATAGTCTTACTCATTTTGTTCATGAATCATTTTAAGAAAATTTTAATACCATTTTATGATTTTTTTATTATTTAAAATCAGTTAAAATTAGTTGCATTTTTTTTTCTTTTTCTATAAAAAGTTTCTAAAATCATTTTTTTAACCAATATTCAGTGGTTTGAATGACATGATTTGGGCATTTGAATTTGGATTTGAGTGATTTAAATTCAAATAACTTGTTCAGAAAGTTTTAAAAGGCAAAATATTTGGATTTGACAAATCCACCAAAGATTATAAACCTTTAAAATACTTGAATTTGAAATAACTTTTAAAATCAATTGATTTAAATCAAGACATTTCAAATCTATTAATTTAAAATTCAAATCCAAGTTTCCAAACACAACCTTAGGGTATTTGTTAACTTTTCTACTGGGAGATATACTTGATAGAGAGTGAGATCGGAAGCCATGTGAAAATTGTGAACATGTGTGATAATTTTGTAGAAGTTTGTTTCCTTTACATCATGTCATTTTTAATTTCGCTTCATTAACTATATATGTGTGTGTGTTCATGCGCGTGATCTAAATACATTTACTCTAATTTGATTGCATAAGTTTTCAGTTCATCAAACTTTTTAATTTTGTGAATCAGCTAATCAAAGATGCGCGTGTTTGTACTTTTTGTCGAAGTTATTTTTCTTAAACGCATGTCAATGTTGTCATGTTGACTGTTAAGTTACGTAGGGTCGTAGACTCTAATGCCAGCTCTCTACTATTATAATTTGTTAATTCTGATTCATTAGTTTTCAGCTTAACAAACGTGTATTTGTCTTTTTGAATATGTATACAAAATTTTGCAGGCCTTTGTTGGAGTATTTTGTCTTGTTTTTGGAATTTTTTTGAAGTAAAAGTTAAACCTAACATTAATAAAAGAGAGATGCTACGTCTACAACATTTTTACAATATTTTAACAACAAATCATAAGTGGTTAGTTGTTATTAGTTCAAATTTGAACTTAACACTAAGATTACTTTTTTGCCCCAACAATAACAACCAGTAACAACTTGCCATTTAAGATTTATTGTAAAAATATTGTGAAAATATTATGGACGTATCATTTTTCTTAATAAAATACGTACCGTCCCTTCACCAAGGAGGATACAGTAAGAGTGATTAAATTACAATCAATTCATTGTTTTGATTCAAAGCCCTTGGCTTTTACAACTTGGACGCGTCTTTGTTTTTCCTCTTTTACCATTTCTCTCTTTTTTCAGTTTTCACTCAATAAGGTTACTTTCTATAATCACCCCAATATAAAACGTCCAAAAGAAATATAACAAAAAAAAAGAGTGAGAATAAAAAGGTTCTTATTGTGAATTAAGGAAATATAAAGAAAAGATAAAGAAATATGAGACTGAGATTATACCTGAGTTTCTTTTATTCTAGTGGTCAACCAGAACATCTATATCTCTATGTTATCTCTGTCTCTTGATGTCTTAGTGTATTACAATGAGAGCTTATGCTCATATATATATATATATATATATAGAGAGAGAGAGAGAGAGAGAGACTGAAGGCTTGTAACTTGTGTAAGAAAATTCCTTAAATCAAGAGCAAAAGATCCCTTATTAGATTGTTGTCTCTTAGAGGGCGTTTGGATCCACGTTCGTGCATCCACATCCGCGTTTTTGCTTTTTTTTTTTTTTTTTACCCAGCCGCATGTATTGACTTTTCAGCCATGAACAGTGCATTTGAAATTTCATTTGTCAAAATTTTTTCATTAAAAATGGGTCCCACAGCACTATTTACACATTTAAAAATTATTTTATTACAGTGTTTTTAGTTTTCAGTTTTCAGTTTCAGCAAAATAAGTTCTATCCAAACGGACTATTAGTATATTAGGGTAGGTGGCTGACAAACCATCCATGCGGACATGAATATGAGCATAACCTCAGTGCCAACTCAATGTATCAGGCAAGTAGGCAACTGTCAAAGGCCCCATTGAAAAAAGGCCCATAAATTTTTAATAATATAGATATTGATTAAGTCTCAAATATTCACCAATAAATAAAAAATATTTTTTTATCAAAGAAAAACCAAAAAATGAAAAATATTTTCATTAGATGTGACAATGATTTTTTGTTTTTCTTGGTTTTAAAATGTAGAACTTATTAATCTCTCACACACAAATTCAAAAAAGATCTCATTAATTTTCTACTAGTAAATAAATTTATACTCAAATTTTATTTAGAGATATTAAATCTATAATTTTATTAAAATTTTCAATAATGATTTTTTAGTATTTGGTGTATCCCTCAATAGATAGTGTGGGGGTAGAATGATTAGAACAAGTATTTGGGTTTTGGGCTTGGTATTGGTGGTATAAGTCTGTCCGAGAAGATTCTTGGAGGCCCATAAGTTTGCTCCTGCTAGAAGAGCATGATGAGGATGTCCGAGGAAAAGCATCTCCTCGGATGAGTTCAGCAGTGATTGCACGACACGTCGTGATGTTTAGGAGGAGAATTCTAGAAGGTTATGTCGGTAAAGATGTGTTTTATATAGTCCTAAAGAGGAGGAACATATGAAAAATATCAAGGAAAAAGTTGCTACCACTGCATTAAAAACCCTGCACCTACCTTTCTGGCCATATTAATGGAGAAATGACCTCTGAACAGTGGAGATTAGCCTTCCAGCTATTGTTTGAAGACTTCCAGAGGGAGATGGATGGGACAAGCATCTAATAGGGTAAGTTTTTGCTACACGTGGAGGAGGAAGGGAAGAAGAAGAATGATATAAAAGAAAAAGAAAGGGCATGGTGAAGGGGGGGGGGGGAGGGAGAGATAAAAGGGAGAAAGAAAGTATTGTATACGGGATCTCTTCAATTTTAGTCTATTGTTCAAGGAAAGAATATCTATATAAAACTTTCTCGGCTTACGTCCAAGGAGGATTTCTTAATGTTTTCATTTTTTGATTGTGTGTGAAGTGGCAATCTAGCCCTCCATCTGTAGTTCAACATCCATAAGACCTAGGTTTCAAGCTCATTCTCTATACATTTGATTGTATAAGGCCATTTGGGCTTGAACTCATCACGTGTTTGGGTCCAGGTATAAATTGTGCGCTTACAGATAGTATTTATTTTAATTGAATAGTTATTAAGTAATACAATTGATTAGTTTTAATTCGTAATTTTACATCTAAAAAAATAGGTTTTAAATTTTAAAAAATCAAGAGTAAAATAAATGTTTTTATTAATATTCAAAATATAAGAATATGCCACACTTTAAATAGTCATCTTAGGCCCCACAACGCCTTGAGCCAGTTTTGCATAATTGTCCTAACAATCTATTTTCATAGTATGTTTGAATCCCCTAGTTTGAATCCCCTAAATGTAGATATATATCTAAAACTTTTCAAGTATTTGATTATTATTTTCCTGGATATGAATATATTGCCCTCCATTCTACACACATAAAACAAGTATTTAGGATTTCTTAAAGATGATCCCAAAAAACTAAATAGAAATTTTGAATATAAGACCTCATGATTCTAATGAGGCTCTGGAAACATTTAAGCTAACCCATCAGGTTGGTACTATATATACCTAGATTTTTTGCCCTCTCCCTTTGCCACCTTTTTTTTTTATGTGTGTGTGTGTGTGTGTGTGGGTGGGTAGAAACGGGTGGCCTTATTAATTAAACAAAGAGTTTATACAACAACAACATTATACGACCTTCGGGCACATAATCTACGACTCCCGAGACCGGCCAAATCCCATACTAAATAGTGATACACAAAACTGAGACAAGTAGTATAAACAAACAAAAGTTGTTGTTGGTGGGCTCCCCATTTTGCTAGTGCATCCGCACATCCATTTGCTTCAAGGTATATATGGCGAGCCTGCACCTCCCAATCTTATTCCATAAGGTTCCTGCAATCACATATCAGAGACATCACATCAAGGGGATAAGAAGTTTTATCAATTAACCAAGATAACACTACTATAGAATCAAGCGCAAGTTGGATAAACGTAAACCCCAGTTGCCAAGCTAACAGGAGACCCTGCCTAAGTACTTCCAACTCTGCCATATTATTAGTTGCTATACCCATCTTTTAAGCTATTTGTATGTTGGACTTACCAAGGACTTCCTCACAAAGAAGGCACCTAGATAGTAGAGACTAGAGACTAGATGCTAAAAGGTCACATGTCCCACCGTCAAGCGGCAGATTGTCCCTAAAATAGAGAGGCTACTTTAATGTGTTTTGATGTTTTCCATGATGGGAATCCCAACCGTATGAAACCATTTGCATGTATAGGTTGGAACGTGAAGCCATATTAACAATTGCCAAGCAAGCTTTAAAGAAAATGACAACACATTGGTATAATTTTGGCCATATTGGTTTCTTGCTTTTGCTGTTCTTCAACTTGTAAACAACATTACTAAACAATTTATAATCTAGTCAAAGAACCAGTGAATAGAAACTGGCTTCTTCTTCAAATTTAGTCCCCAAAACATTGGTAACATCAACATTACTTGTGCATTTTTTTTTTTTTTGGGAATCAACTTATATAATTGTAGCAAGCAATTGTTTCATGCATAGACAAATTTGCTAGTATTTTATTGCATTTATTTTCCATTTCAGTCACATGTGAGCTTGTGTTTATAATAATGACTTCCATCAACTTTGTGTACTGCTGGTCTACTAGTGGTCCAGTAACAATCTTTAACTTGCCAAGAATTCAACAATTTCTTATTCGCCAACTAAAAAGTTTTTCCAGTAGAATTCTAAAAGAAACAATTTTTGGGTCCTATGTGTGTCGCTCAAGTAAATGGCAAGTTTAGCCCTGTTGTGAATTCGTGGGGGCTAAAATTGCATTTTTCAACCCTTTTTTACGCCTAGGCAGTGGATGGGAACTAAAATTTTCTGTGCCTACCAAAAATCAGCGTTAGCCAATAGCCATTAACTCAGTAAAATTGGAGGCAACATTTTCTGTACCCACCAAAAATTAGCATCACTAAAAATTAGCATAAGAGGGAATTGAAGCAGTAAAAGCTTCTTTTTTTGGAGGTAAAAAATTGAAAACACTGAAAGAATTTAAAACATACCTCTAACCATGATTTTTCAAGTAATTTGTGGAAAAAAAAAACTCACAGTTTCTAAAATTTTCTAACCTATGGACTACACTTTTAGAAAGCTTTAACGAAATACATGCTTGTTCAAAAGTTAGGCTAGAGAACTCCCTTTTGTTTTCTTCAGCAACAAAAATAAAAAATTATTGAAATATTTGAATAAATATTTATAAAATAACAGTTCAGGCTGTTCAGCGTATTCTACTCTACAAATAGATTTTTTTTTATTAAATAATAATTTGATAATTACAACTAAACAGATCAAGGATGGATGATTTGAACCTTACATATCTCATAAATACTCGAGACAAGAGGTACAATGCAATTAGCCAATTTCACATTTACGGATTGCCTCAAGGCTCTTTTTGTTTTGTTTTTTTGTTTTTTGTTTTTTTTGTTTGTCTTTGAGAATACTTTATCTATAATTCTTATTATTTAATATAAATCGAACAAATCTAAATATACAGTAATTAATAACTTATTAGAATAAACTCTGTATGATCAAATTAAATCTTGAAGATAATCTTATGTTGGATTTTTTTGTTTTTTGTTTTTTTTGGGACGAATCTTATATTGGATTCTAATAGATGCTACGCTAGCATTTATTTTTATGCCCATTATATTTACATTTGACCCCCCGAACATCTCTTAACTTTGAATGGTAGGTCATGATGTCAACTTCATAGTCCATATGAATCACATTTATTCACTATTCACCATTCACGTTTAAAACAAGTTTTTGCATTTGGATCACATGTATTCACCTTTTGCTTTGATAAGTGTATTCTAAAGCAACACATTTAAGTACAATAATAATAATCTTAATTTGATATTAGTTTTATGGGCACTTATTGTCAGTTTTTATTCCTAACACATATTCCATATTCCCATGTGTTTTGTTTGGTTTATTTTTATTTTTATTTTTATAATTAGATAGTTTGAGGTGGGAGAATTGAACCTTGAATATTTCTATTTGAAATAACAAGAAATGTCAATTAAGTTACAATGCTCTTAGCCCATGTATTATATTAAATGTATAAATTATAATAATTGACTATTGATTAAATTACGCCCCCAAATTTTGACATTTTTTAATTAAATCTTGATTGAATTGCAATTTACAACCTTAAAAACTTAGGATAATTTTGATTTTATTTTCTAAAGTTTCAATTTATATCTCTAATTAGTGACAACTATGATTTGAATTTAGGAGGCCAATATACATATGGCACTTAAAAGACTAATAGGAAATATAATTACATGATATTTTATGTAAAAAAAAAAAAAAACCCAAAATAATGGCATATTCACCATATTTTGTTTGTGTTAAGTTTTTTTTTTTTTGGTTGGGTGCATGAATAAGCCATTTTCTATTTTCTTAAATTAAAATTCCATATATGAAAGAAAAGATTTTTATAATTAGATAGACACCAAGTACAACATATGTAAATTTATGTTATTATATAATTATCCCTAAATTATATTGCTATTGCACAATTTGTATGGAGGAGAATAAACTTTTACGTAAAGAATTAGGATAATTACTGTAAACCCACTTGTGGTTAAGCCCGTTTTCACTTTGCCTGTCCGTGGTTCAATCATTGACACTTTGCCCACTTGAGATGCCTTCCATAATAGATCTGTTACCCACCTCACCCTTTGCCGTTAGAAAAACACATTTTTAGGGAAAAACAAACATAACAAAGATAAAAAAGTTAGGGTTTTTTATTGCTTAAGAACTTCTTTGAGAACAAAATACAGGAATAGCACATAGATCAAAGGCTCAATGAAATCACTTTTAATCTATATCAATATCAACAATCTCATAACAACTCAAAATTGTGAACCAATTTTTACAAGAAGACCAACAATCTCAAAACAACTAGTAGCTTTATTAACAAAAGAGAGTGAGATAGAGATAAGCAATCAACAACCAAAGAATGAGGTAATGAGAAATCCAGTCGTGGGTTTGGATTGTGGTGGATCAGCCATGGGTTTGGTGGCGTGGTGACGACCTTAGGTACTGCTTGTGCCTCTCCTAATTCTCCGTCCTTTTCAGCACAACCAAACACCACCAATTAAGGAAAGGAAAGGAAAGGAACCTTCCAACTTCAAACCCACCCCCAATTCCAACTTCAAACCCACTCTAAATCCCAGCCACAGTAGCAAAACACCTGAATAAGCAACTTGACGAAACCGAATCCGACGATAGCGATAACAGAACCAACCTCTCATTGTCGCCGATAGCGAGCAACGACCTGATTCTGTCATGGGTTTGGGCCCACACCACTATGGTTCACATAGGTCAGCCGAAGGATTGAACCGACGCAACTCTCGAGCTCACTTCGCTGGCTAAAGACAACGATCGGAACAAGAAGATCATTGTCGACGAAGGTGGGGTCTCGCTGCTTCTCAAGCTGCTCAGCAACAACAACATCAACGATCCCAATTTGTCGATCTCCGTTGAAACTCAAATCGCAGCCGCCACTGCGCTTTTCAATATCGCCACAAACCGGGACCGTGTCCGACATGTGGTGGACATGCATGGGATTCCGATAATTGTTCACGTTTTGACTGAGTTGACAATCAGAGTTCAAATCCCAGTTGGGAATAGCAATACTGTTGATTTGTGTTTTGTTCTCAAAGAAGTTCTTAAGCAATAAAAAAATCCTAACTTTTTGATCTTTGTTATGTTTGTTTTTCTCTAAAAATGTGTTTTTCTAATGGCAAAAGGAAGAGGTGGGTAACAGATCCCTAACGGAAGGCACCTCAAGTGGACAAAGTGTAAATGATTGAATTACGAGTAGGCAAAGTGAAAACAAGCCTAACTACAGGTGGGTTTACTGTAATTATCCCTAAAGAATTTGAGATTTAGCAATACCACTTTTAAAAGATAACCATAATGTTCATTTTTCCTTTGTTAGTACTCTAGCTTTATTATATTCCCTTAGCTTTATTTTCCTGTTATAGATTCTGACTTTTGAACCTTATAAGTTATTAGACATCGATAAGAAAAGAAACATTTTCTCTCTCATTTTAATGAATTGTGATATATGAAAAAGATAATAATGCATTGATTATACGTTTGATTATATATATATATATATATATAAACTAGAAATTCATAAAACAAATTTACTAAAAAATTGGGAAAATATGATTTTAACTGGGGAGGAGGCAAGTAGTTGTAAGATTACTATTAATTTATAGATAAACAGTGTATATCATTTTGGGGTTTGACTTACCTCCAATACATTTTTAACTGAACATGTCTTTTTGTTTTAAATATAAAATGACAAGTGATAGTGGGTTTCGATACTATATCCTCCATTTATATTCATTAATAAGATGACCATTAAGTAACATCTTAACTTAAAACAACATAACTTAAAATATTAATTAAACTATATGGCTTTGTCCCATTAAAAAAATAAATATTATACTTTTTTATAATTTTTTTTCTTTTTATTTTTATCAACCCTTCAAAAATTTCTCTTGATCCAAACAACCTTAGAGCAAATCCAAAAATGAAAAAAAAAAGAAAAAAAAAAGAACTCAAGCATTACCAAATATATATATATATATATATATATATATATATTTTTTTTTTTGAGAGACACATTACCAAATATTAATTTGCTTTAATTAAAATCCAAGAAATTATATAAACTAAAAAAATACAAAAAATAATTCAAATCTATTTATCTTTCTCGACTTTCAAACTAAAACTCAAACACAAACCACAACAATTCTTATATTCCTCAGTACTTAACAAAAACCCTAATAATCCCAATCTCCAAACATATCAACCTCCAAACCAAATCCCTGAACAAACATGTCAACAACACAAACTCAATCGAAAAGACAAAAAATAAATAAAAAATCAATGGATGATAACACTGGGAAAGTGAGCATCATCCATTCATCACCACAACCTAGTTGACATCTTGATCTCAGCTGAGTTTGATCCAATGAGCCCTCAGGTTGTGGGGCTCCAACACCACCATACCCATTGAAGAAGAAGATTTTATCTATTTTTTATTTCTCTTTAATTAGGAAAATGTTGATAATTTTTATTTATATTTAATTAGGTGGCATATTTTATTTATATTTAATTAGCTTATGTGCACCTTAGGACAACTTTATTAATATAAATGGATGGAAGGGTTAAAATCAAAACGATATATAACGTAAGGATTGTAGATAAAAAATTTAAAACTTTAAGGAATGAAATCAAAATTACCTCAGAATTTATGGGTGTAAATTGCAATATAATCTTAAATCTCTAACATCTTTTTTTTTTTCAATAATTTAACTTTCATTCGTTTATATTGTAGTCCCATTGTTCAATCTACACCATTGAGTCCACCATAACGACACTATTTTAGGAAGTGAAAAAAATATTAAAACAATGACAATTGACGGGATTGAGCGAAACTAGACAAAATGAGTAAATTGGAAAAAAAAAAAATAAAAGTTAAATGACTAAAAAAAAATATAACTTAAATGATTGAATTGTAAAAAAATCAAATTTAAAATTGTATTTTGTATTTTAGCATTTATTATTATTTAAGTCATGAAGTCATGATTTTGTTTGTTCTAGAAATAAGAATTCTATGGTTTTCAACATTTTACAAATTTGGATGTCAACATCATCTATTTATTATTATTATTTAATATAGTATTTTTACAATTAAAAACTATTAAATCATGTAACATCATAAAAACATTACAACAAGTGTAATGCATCTTTTTGTATATGTGAGTGTAAGCTAAGTATTGACCATGTATTTAAAATTATTCTTTCGCGCTATATTTAACCTTCGACAAATCTGTAGTACATTTTACCAAACAAAAAAAAAAGACAAATCTGTAGTACAAGCCTTTATTGAAAATTATCATACAATAATATTGTAGATTTTTCCTTTTTTCCTATGAGGTTTGTTAATAAAGGTGGGTTCCAATTACCTCAAATAGTAAAACTTTTTATTTTCAAATAAGAAATCTGAGGTTCAATCTACACCTATATCAAAAAATCAATTAGTGTCTTGGTCTGATGATAAAGAGCAATCATTAGGAACGAGTGTTATAGGTTGAAATTTTCTTTCAAACGCACAAAAAAAAAAGTTAATTAATGAAGACTAACTAATAATTATATGAATTTGACAAATCAAAATTTCCGGGCTGACTGATATATAAAAATGAGAGAAGAAATTCTTATGTAGATGTTTATGAAGTGTAATGGACGTTAACAAAAGTTTTGCTAAAATATTGTTTACATCCCTAAAATTTCATGAATTTTTTTTATCCATAAACTTAAAAATATTTATTTTTTGTCCCTAAATTTTCAAAGAGCATTAATAGTTTTTTTTTTTCCTAAATCAAAGAGCATTAATAGTTTATAAGCGAAAATAGAGATGAATTTTAACTTTTGAAGATGCTAGATCATACCTAGAGTTTATATTCACATGTTTAAAGCCCTAATTTTCAAAATTGTAATCATTAATATGTTTTCATGACATTAACATTCTTTGTTATTGATTACAACATGTTTGGATGCTTTGATTGCATGACTTGAATCCATGGCCATCTTATTTTAGAAGACTACGGTTCATCGGGTGGGATGGGTATCTATTGCCTAACACTTTCCTAACCCGTAACCTAACTGTTGATCTTAAATCAACTGTTCGTAAATTAAATTTTATCGTGTAATTTTTATTGTATAGGATATAATTAGGAATCAAAACCTTGTATATTTTTGGATTGTATTTAGGACCAAAGCCTTATAAAGTTATTTTCTATCAAATATAAATTCAATTATTCAATCAATAAAATGAAATATTAATTTTCCTTAAATTAAAATAAGTGGCAACTCTAAATATAAAACCCTTAATCTAGAGGGAACAATATCATCAGTCAAATCATCATTTTGAGAGATAATAACATGAACTCACCCATTCACCTAAGTTTGGCCAAAATGAAATATTAGCGTGCTGAGATCATGGTCTCTCACATGGTGTGACAACATTCTCTCACTGCCAATCCAATTTTCCATGCACACACTAAACATGTGGATATATATTTTCAACTTTTTGGTGACAAGTTTTCCCAAAGGATCTTCAAGTGCATTTCATTTCCACTAATAACCAGCTGTAAACAATCTGTTTTATAAACTACGATAATTAACCTCATCTGGAGGGTAAAACGATAAGTTCACATCTTCAGGGCAAAATTATAATTTTGACCATTGAATTTTCAATTACTTCATATAGAACAAAACTTAAAATCATAATGATCAAAATGATGTGTTATGAACTTATTGGCTCGGACTAATAATAATGATAAGGTTGCATAAACTTGATTAACATATTGTCAAACATTAATGATTTTTCAGTAATCGGTGAAATTATCTTTTTAATATATATATATATATATATATATATATATATGTATGTATGTATGTATGTATATATATGTGTATATATATACATATATATATTTTTTTAATTGGATTTTTAATTTTATGCCACGTGTCTCATTTAATTTTTAATTTTGTGCCAAGTGAATTATTGAGTGTAAAAATCGAAGAGTCCAAATCTAATTAGATTCTAAATTATATTTCAATTGGAGTTCAATTGTTTGCCATGTGTCCATTTATTTTTTAAATTTTTGTGACAAGTGAATTATTGGGTGAAAAAACTGAAAAGTCCAAATCCAATTAAATTCTAAATCATATATATATATATATATATATATATATGAAAAACCATTACATATTTTAAAAATGTATAGTTTAAAGAAATGTAAGCTAATATTATGTATAATTTAAATCTCTTCTAAAAAAATGTATAATTGTGATTGTTTTTAATTGTACCCGTGCATATGCACTATGCCACACACTAGTTGGGATAATTGGACCATGATTTGGGGTGATTAATGCCAAATTTAATGTGATTTGACTTAAAACTAGCTAAAATATAGAAAAATCTTGTGTAAAGAGAGTAAGTATTGTATGAGACGGTCTTATGAGATCTATGTCTCAATACCACGTGAGTCCCAATAACATGTGGGTCCCACACGCGTGAATGGAAAAAAATGTAGGTTTTCACTGAGTCTAAGTGCCAGCCATCCATTCTGATCGGCACTTAAATGCAGTTACTCCAAAATTTTCCTTTTTTGGCCTTTGCATGCTATCCACTCCTACCAACCCTAAATTAATTCACCAACCTCGGAGTGAAATCCTCTTAAGTGACTGTTACAAAATTTAAATACTAAGAAAATAAATAAATTTATTGTTAAATATAAATAAATAATTTATTATATAAATTACTAGATGGAAGATTAAATGATACAAACCCTTGCTAGGTGGTGGAAAGTTATAATAGAATAGAATCTAATTCATTTTAAGGTTAAAATATACATGAAGCTAATTAGAAGATTTAATTAAGGCTAAATGAAAGAATTAAAAAAAAAAACACCACATGGAAAATCAACACACACACACACATGTGTGTGTGTGTTAGTTACACCACCTAATAACTTGTTATTGAATTTATATTTTGAAATTCAACTGTTGAATTATATGTTCTATATGTTCTTAACATGCATGCCAATTGTCATGCCAGTCGGATGCAATTTACCATTCAATTCATAAACCCATCTTTTATGCGTTAGTTTAAGTTACAAAAATTTGAATTTAAACAATTGATTGATAACATGACTATTGATTTTTGATCATCTTTAAATTTTTTAAGTATGGAAAATGTACAAAGATAGTATAATTTAGTGGTGGATTTATCAAAAAAATTCACACGTGTTCGTGCGTGCGCGCGCCCACACACACATATATTATCGAAATTATAAAAATTATCATTTTTTGTATTGTTATTGTAAGATGAACAATTGGCGAAAGAGTTTGACTAATATTTCGTTTCCTATATATTAATTCAGTGAATTTTTTCCCTTTATTTTTTAATTCAGTGGTCTTTATGAAATTTGTAATAGTGTGATCAATATATATTATGTGAACAAGATGTCTTATTAGTTGAAGGAATATGAAATTTTTTATTCATAACAAACCTTTGAATTTTTTGAAGGAGTCAAGAGTCTTATAACTTAATTGGTTGACATATTTTAGTGTTTTTAATAAAAAAATATTTAGGATTTAATCCCCCTTGGGCTCCAACTATTGAATGAGTAAAAGGGTTGACTTTTTATTATTATTATTATTCAATAGTTACAATGGGAGAGAGCCGATTTGTAGCTTGAACATTTTGGTAGAAACTTTAGAATGTGTTAATTGATCATTTATAGTCTTGGCAAATGGTCGACTATTTAATTTCATTAAATATATAATTTCTTGAATAATGTACACAAATGAGAAATAGGATTGTCTATTGGGATAATTTAATTCTTATTCAACATAATTCCTTATTTTGAATGATAATTAGAAGGAATAGCAGAATAGATAATTTTTCACTCAACATAAAAGAAAAAAAGGTCCAAGATTGTGAATTGATATTTATTAAAAAAAAAAATTGTAAACATGGAACGCAGTAAATAGCTTTTTATTATTATTTTATATTACAATAAATAGACTTTTAATCTGATAACTGTGAAAGATTGATAATATTCCTGGAGATTATTCCATAACTTTTGACATTTTATCATCTCAATTCCAAATTGCATATTCGTAAGGTCGTGGCTAAAGAAAATGATGCTGTATATTAAACATTTGGGATATGACTTCTCAAGTTTTAAAAATTTGGTTTTTCAAAGAAAAAAAATTATAAATTTTGCTTCACTCAGATGAGACGAGTCAGCAGGTGAATTTATTAGAGTTTTGAAATTGTGGGATCAATTATGAGAGAATTTATACAAAATGAGTACTCTTTCCAAATTTAAAATCTTATCGACAGATAAAATAATCATTAAAAAAAAAGTGAACCCAAAATGGGGAGAAAGAGAGAGACTATTTCTCACTTTTGTTTCTCTTAAGCATAACAATTCCCAACAATATAAATGAAAAAAATTAAATCACTTTTTGTATTACTTGTTACTTACTACTTAGAAATGCACCTGCTTCCTGGTAGGACTTTAAATGAGAATTGAGTTGTAAAGAAAATGCACATTATGGTGGGTCTAGTTGTGAAGTGATAGCCAAATTAAGGGATGTAAAATTATCTTAAACTATTTTCTGTGATCTTAGTTTTATTGCTTATTTAATTGTTTGGTTGTCTTGACATATTGATGCCTATTTGACAATATTATCATAATTTTAGAATTTCCTCTAATAATTTAGTTAGTTTAATTGAAAATTTCAATTAGCAATTTTTTTTATGGAGAATCAAAATTGATTACTTTAAGGCCTTTGTTAATTATTTTTGAATATTTAATTTCTTAGAAATTATATTGGTTTAAGTATTGATAAGTTTAGTTGCAGTCTTTATTACATATTATAAAATTCATGTCTGGTAGTATTTTTAGAAATAAAATGGCTTTATATTTTAAAAATGCTTAATTTGGATTTGGATTGAATTATTATTTTGGTAGCATTGACTATGGGGCGATCATGTAACACTTTCATAATATAAAAGCTCGTTGAGAACAACTATAATGGGTTCCTTGATTTGAAATAGAAAATTAATTGTATAAAATGATATAAAATCAATGTATTACAGATATTTTATTTCCTTAGAGTTGTATTCATTTGGCAAGAACTTTAAAGCTCAACTAGCTAGTAATGAAGACTTTCATGGTTTAAATTCCTATTTTTCATTGTAATTATCAAATTAAAAAAAAAATTGTATTTATCTGAGAAAATTTGACATATATAATGCTCTATTCATATTTATTGAACATTTATGGACATTGTATGAAATCTACTTAATTTTTTTTCTTCCCTTAGATGCATGGAATCCATTAATTTGGACATTAAATACAATATCTAATCTTGTTTCATTTTTTTTTTCCCCAGGAAAATCTGACTTTTGTGGTCTTTCTTTATGGGTAATTATACAATATTCTAAAAATATAATAATATTGTATTTTTTTACCTAACAGTTTGCTGCGATGGTAAGACCATATCCTAATGGTTTTGATATTAGGTGGGAAGAGGAAGGCCAATGTCATATATGCACTTTTTATAGAAAACTAATTTATGTCTTTAAATTTTATAAATATGACAAAATTTTGGGACATATATATATTAATAGCCAAAACTTATAGAAAATTCAATTAGGTGTTAATTGGATTCTCAATTTTGCATCATGTGTACCATTTAATTTTTAATTTTGTGGCAAATGAATTACTAAATGTAAAAATCGAAGAGTGTAGATCCAGATTAATAGCCAAAATTCTAAGAAAATCCAATTAGATGTTAATTGGATGTAAAAATTGAAGAGTCCAAATTTAATTAGATTCTAAATTGGATTCAATTGGAGTTTAGTTTTCCATCATGTATCCATCTAAGTTTTTAATTTTCGAGGCAAGTGAATTATTGGGTGCAAAAAACGAAGAGTCTAAAATCATTTAAAATTCTAAATTGAAGGTGTGTGTATATATATAATGAGAAACCATTATATATTTTAAAAATGTATGGTTTTAAAAAAGTGTAAGCTAATACTATGTATAATTTGAACATCTTCTAAAAAAATGTATAATTTGAACAGTATAATTATGATTGTTTTTAATTGTACCCGTGCATATGCACGGGGCTACACATTAGTCTATTTATATATATATATATATATATATATATAAATAAATAAATTAATAGGCAAAACTCAAAGAAAATTCAATTATAATTTGAAATTAGAATCCAATTTTGTGCCACGTGTCTAAATTTATGTGAGAACCACAACATAATTATCCACTTAAGTTTGTGCCATATCTCCACTTATATTTTTTAATCTTTGTGCTAAGTGAGTTAAAGAATGCAAAATACTAAGAGTCTAATATTAATGAATTATAAATTTTTTTTTTAAAAAACCAATCACATATACTCAATAAAAATCACCACACAAAAAATATCACTGTACTGACTCCGCATATTCTATCTCATTAAAAATTAGAAAAAAATGATCATAAGTAGTATTAAATTTAGTAAAAATTTTGATATGTGACTAATTATATTTACTTAAAAAATAATAATTTGACTAATTATATATATTTTATGATAAATATTGTTTTTAATTTTAAATGTATGTGTTTGCATGAGTTATATGCTAGTTTCAAAATAGAATACAAAAACAACAATTTGGGACGAAAGGAGTAGTAATTAGTAGACATGGCCAAATGGATGGCAAAACGGGCCAGAATTTTCGGACCTGACCCAAACTTGATTTTTTTTTACCCGAAGCAAAAACGGGTTGACCTGTGACTTGACCTGTGTTTTTTTTGCGGGTTAACCCGACCCGAACCTGAACCATTTTTTTAAACTTTTTTTTTTGGTAAAAAGTTAATAAAATTAAGACAATATTGGTTTGATTGTTTGTTGTGAGCTTTAAGGAAACAATTAAGACATTTACATAACTGCATGCAAATTAATTGAAAGATGAATGGTTGAACATTCTGTAATGAGTAAAAATTTTTAGATATCAAATAGCAAAGTATATGCCAAGATAATTTGATTATAGTAGAGTTAAGAACATAGAATTTAAATTGTAGACATGTGTGAGAAACATTCACAAGTGTGAAAATAGTGAAGCGAAAGTATCAAATTAGCATAAATTATGAATGCTTAGACCTATTTTTAAACAATTTATGTCCAAAATAAACGGGTTTTCAAAATAAATTATGATATTTCCTCGAGTATGTGTTGCTTAAGAATAATATGATATTCATAAAAGAGACCATGTATAAATAAGTAAACAATCAAACTTTAATGTATATCTCAAATTAAAATAGAGTGTCAACCACAATTGATAATAGATTATAAAATTAATTTTCAAAATTGTAAATTTCTTATATGTTTTTATTCTTTGTCAAATGAGTTATCCAATAAGTCATTTGTAATTTTGTTTTATATTTTGGGATGTTGATATTGTGTAGAAATAAAACTTGTGTATTTGTTTTACTTATCTTTGTGTTATTTTATTTTAAATAATAATGTTTGGATTTGTATAATTTTAAAATTATTAAATAAGTATTAATAAGTTTAACTGAGTTCATTCTTGATATAAGTGGTGAATTCAAAATAATACATTTTACATCAAGTAATTTGTTGCGTGACTTTCTAAATGACAAATACATTTTGTTTTCTTTATAAAAAAAAAATCTTGTAAAAAATACGGGCCAACCCAACCCAACCCGACCCAACCTGCTTCTTTTGCAATGGCTAATAATTAGCAAGGAAAATTTTGACAAATTAATTTGGGTTTCAATGATGGAGGTAGCATAATTAAAAGAGAGATTCAACCAAAAAATAATTAAAAGAGATTCTCCATGGTCTCCTAATGCCAAATTAACCGTCCATAATGAGCCCCCTAAAAGTGGCGTGGAAATCTAAGGTTCTTACTAGGGCCCAAACATGCGATAAAACAAAAACGAACGGCCACATCACCCTCTGCCACGTGTCACACATTTAGAGGACACCCTTCTCACCCCCATCAGTCTTTTCTTTGTCTCTCAGTGCACGGGGCCTCCTCTGCTGCTATAAGAGTATAATGCACATCACATGTTAACATTGAGAACAGTCAGACAGAGAAAAGAGAAAAGAGAAAAGAGAGAGAGAAAATCAAGCTCGTTAGCAACAAGGTGAGGCCAGGATTTCTCAAAAATCCATAGGAGAGGTTGAAACTTCGAACCCCTTATCCTATCCTCTTCAACACCTTTCACTATATTTTTGCTTCTACTTATAAAGACTTCTCATTCTCAAAAACTCTTCTCTCTCTTTCTCTCACTCTCCCTCTTATTTATTAAAGTTGTCAATGATTTCTGAATTGGTTGTTTGAAACTGTGTCTCCAATCCAAATATATATATTTTTCTTTTTGAAGTTACAAGAGGAGGGAGATGGCCCCAAAGTCTGGCAGAGGCAAGGCAAACAAAACCAAGGCAGAAAAGAAGAGGAAAGAAGAAAAAGGTTTAATTTGATTCCATTTTTTACTTAAAAAGAAGCTCCTATATGTTTCTTTTGTTTTGTAATGTTTTTGTTTTTGTCTCTACTTCTTCTATGTGGGAAATTTGATTATTGAATCCCTATTTTCCTTTTTCTTGTTTTTATTATAGTGCCTACTGTTCTTGACATTACTGTCATCACACCATATGATTCACAAGTTATTCTCAAGGTACTGGTTTTTTATTTTTTGTTTTTCTCTTCAACTTTTTTTATTTTGTTTATTTTCTCTATGTATTTCTTAATTTCTTAACTAACTAAATTTTGTCTTGGCTGACCAACCAAAATCTTTTGAAGGCAATCTCCACTGACAAGATACTTGATATAAGGAGGCTTTTGGCTGTGAATGTACAAACATGCCACCTTACAAACTATTCTTTATCTCATGAGGTGACCCTTTTTCTATTTATTTTTTTATAATGTTAGATACTCTCTTAATTTATCTAACATTCAGGGTTATAGTTTTTGAATGCTAAATTGGACTTTTAACCTTCTTTATCAGGTCAAAGGCCAGAAATTGAATGATAGGACCGAGGTGGTTACTTTGAAACCATGTATTCTGAGAATGGTTGAAGGTAGGTGAAGCATTCTTACTAGTAATTCAGCATCAACCTTTATGTCGGTCACGTTTTCATTACTCGTCTAATAAAAATTGCTATGTTTAGGTAGAATCCAAATCTTGCTTTCTTGTCTTATTACCATTTTGATGATTTCCTTAACCTTATTACTTATTACATGTATCATGTTCTAGTTTATTCGTTGTATGCAGAAAACATAAACCAAAAGCTCTAATTTATTCAATGAGTGCCAAAAATGGAGATACATGAACCCATTAATTAATATAAAAAGAGTGCGGAGGGAATGATCGATGTTTTAAGGAAATATGTATAAAGTTGGGTAAGACTCATATAGTCACATTTCAAATTAGTACAAATTAGTACAAATTAGTAAGTTGTTGTTTTCACCAACTTTATAATAATGCCTTTTTCCTTCAAAGTAGTAACAATACCAAGTTACCAATTTTAATAATAAGTTTTGGTGTAGTTTTTGGTAAGTTTATTTATAATAAATATGTTTGGGTCTAGTTTTTGATGAACCTACTATTTAAATAAAATGAATCAATACAAATAAATTATACCAAAAGCACCCTGAGAGTTAATTGAAGCACACATGTTTGCAATGAGGCACAAATACATTTGGCTAACTCGGTGAGTCTTTCGAAGAGAGAGTTCAACAATTCCCAAAGTCCCAACTACCATTCTTATTAAAAAACAAGAAAAAGGAAGAGAGAAATTGCATAAGTATCTTCATTCTCCAGTCTAGACTTTCATTGTTTAATCCCCACCGCATAACTAAGTGGCGAAGAACTTGTCTCCTTTGTCTCTTGTGTGAGCGTGCACTGTTTTTTTAAATTCATTTGTATTAAACATGCATTCTTAGTTTTGTTCTAGGTAAACTCATTCAATTATATATTTATTATTAAAATAAAAATATATTAGTACTACACAATTGCTATTCAATATTTGAACTTTCAGTAAAAAAAAAAAAAAAAAAATTGAACTGGTGAGTCTCATGTACAAATTGTGCGTTTGATTGGTTTTTTTTTTTTTCCCACCACTTGTTACTATTCTAATATAATATCAGCTTCTTGGTATTATTTTTTTGTACTAACTCTAAGTGTTTAGTCTGTTTTTTTGGTATAACCTAGATTAGGTGTTAATAATTTTTCCTTCCAGAGACCCCATAAAGTGACTTTCTTCAAAGCAAATCAGAGGGGGGGACCCTAGAAAGTTGTTAATTAAAAAATATATATATATATATATATATATATATATATAAAAAAAAAAATTGAAGGCTCATTGGTTTCGTCGTCAAGCACCGGCACAAGATTTAAGATTTCATTATCAAAGATCCTGAAATGTACCCCTACAAAACTTTTCATATCATTAGCTGTAAAGGCAAAGAACCTTTTTATTTTATTTGTTTTTACCAAGTTAATTTTTTTTTTAAAAAATTTTGAGAAGAAGGTTGGAATTATTTAGAGTTGGATTGACACAATTTTGTTAGCTGAAATTGAAATTTTTTTGTTAAAAGTGTTGTAAATAAAGTTAAAAATTAGTTAAAATAGTATAGTGAAATTTATGAATAGTTTCAAAAGTACAATAGAATCTATAAATAATAGCAAAAAAGTTAAATAGTAAAAAAAATTAGTTTTTTAAGTTAATACCAGACACAATCTTAATCCTCTACATGTCCATGTCTTATATTCTTATATTGTAAATGTATAGACTAGGTAGGACTCTTCTATTTTAGATCAAACTAGTATAGTACTATATAGTACTCTTTTAGTCCTACTCCTACCTAATGAAACATGCTTTACATCGAAGTTTTGAAATAGATGGGTAGCTTTTCAAAAGGAGGATCTAGCTGCTGAAGACTTTTGCCGAATGATTTGTGGGGGGAGAGGGAGAATACAAAATAGAAGGGAAAATGAATGTTTGGTTGGAGGGGTGGATTTTGGAGGGATAATTGTTTTCTTCTCTGTCCACATTTTTGTGAAAAGAGAAGATGAGAGAGAAAGATTATCCCTTTCATACGAAGTTTTTTTTTTTTTTTTTTTTTTTTTTTTCAGTTCAATTTTTTTTGATCTCTTTTAGTATTTTTTTTTTTTGGTAATAGGAGTATAAAAGTAAATTTATAAAATTTTATTTTCTATCCTCTCATTTTTTTCTCAAACAAACAAAAGAGTTTTCTACTCTATCTTTCTACCTCAACCAAACACATATCGGGGCAAACTTCAATTGTTTTTATTCACATTTTTCATCCCACAATTTTCTATTATTTTATTTTTTCATCCCCAAATGGGCCTTAATGAGTTAATGTGAATGGTCAAATCAGCTTCATTGGTAATGTTTAATGGATTTTGCTAATGTGTGCCCTTAGGGCACACAATAATTATTCATTTTTGGAAAAAAATTTATCAGGAATTGAAAAAGTATTGAAAATTGTGTGCCCTTAGAATGGCTTCAATTTCCGAGAAAATTTTACCATAAATGGATGGTTTAATGTGTGCCCTAAGGGCATACATTAATCGGACCCATGTTTAATTTCATATGTACCATCTTTAAAATAGGGGACCGTGAGTTAATGGGTGACCACACCTCTTAGTTAACTTATTAGACCTACATCTGGTTACCTTCTAGCCTAACCAAATTTGGCAACTAACCCAAGACCTTTGATTTTCACATTGACTAATTGTTTGCAAAACACAAATTTTGTTGAGTTTATATGGGGACACAATAAAAATTTCACAATATTTCAAAGTAGCTTTACCATCTCACACAGGAGCCATTAAACATATTTTAAATTGAAGATTGTAGAGGGTCCATGTATGAGGTGATATGCTATTTTATGAATGTAAAATTGTTGTCCCCAGCTTAATTAAATTTTGCTACATAGTATTTATAATTTAATGTGACAATAAATATGATTACTAGATTTAAAAATAATTAATAAATATCATAATTATTTGTTTTGTATTTAATAGACACATAAAATATTAAATTATATAGTAAAATCTAAAATGTGTAGTATTTGATAGCCATTATATATATATATATATATTTTTTTTCAGAGGACTACATTGAGGAAGCCCAAGCGGTATCGCACGTGCGAAGGCTACTGGACATAGTGGCCTGCACCACGAGATTCGCGAAGCCCAGACGAAGCCCATCAGCATCAGAGCTGAAGTCCAAAAAGAGTAAGGCCCAGGCCCAGGCCCAGCCCAAGAGTGGTAGTAACTCCGCCCCACCTACACCGTCCGATGGAGGAGGATCTCCGTCATCAGAACCGTCGGTTGCGGCGGCGGCGATCTCGGAGAACATTGGGATGGTGGCAATTCACCCAACCCCGAAGCTCTCCGACTTCTATGAGTTCTTCTCCTTCTCCCACCTCTCTCCTCCTATTCTAAGTGAGTATTTTATTTTCTCCTTCAATTCTTGCTGCTCCGTTTGGTTCCTCAGAAAATATAAAGGAAAATTAGAAATGTTTGGTAACTCTGGAGACAACACTCATAGGGTTTAAAATGTCACAATTAAAAAACACTCATGGCTTAATTTGTTACTAGGCAGTAGGATTTTATTTATTTTAGGAATTTCCCATTTTTTTATTTTATTTATTTTTTTTTCACTTTTGGGCTTTAAAGTTTGGTTGTTGTCATTTAGGCTCTTTTGGTTTGACCTTTCAGAGCATGTTTTTTTCCCCCTCACAACAATGGCATTCCTGCATTTCATGGTATTTTAGAGCTAGTATTTCATAATAGTTAGACATGCACTTAATGGTTAGATAATATGAAAACGGAATCAAATATTGAAGGGTCGAAATGAAAATTTTGAAACGTGAAGAGTTAAAATGAAAATAACCCAAACTTTAAGTGTCTATATCAGGTGTCAATTTGTTATTTAAACGGTTGTGCAATATTTCTCTTTGTTTTTTTTTTTTTACTAATAATCTGATAGTTCTAATAATGGGGGAGAGGAGATTTGAATCCTGATTTGCTTATAGAAGGAGAGTAGGCAATACCATTGAGATACAAAGACTCTTGGCCATGTGTCATGTGTCATGTTCTAAGTGTAAACCAATGTTATCAAATAAAGAAGTGATTAAATATGCCACATGCCTAATAAAATTATATAGGATAATTGGATAAAGATTAGAGTAATCTCTTTCAAACTATTTTTTGTTGATTTAGTTGACCATTTAGTTTTATTCACACAACTCTATAAGTTATTTAAACGGGTTACATGAATGTCAAATAGGTTGTATGATTAAGAGCAAACATGGGTGATCATTTAAATTTTCACATTCGGAGAATTTTCTTACAAATTTTCAAATTGATTTTTTTGTTGTATAATTTTTGTTTTTCAGATTTAAGGAGATGCGACCAGAGGGATGTGCAAGAAAGGCGTGATGGGGATTACTTTGAAATTCAGGTGCTATTGCTATTCTCCATTTTGTTTTCTATCTTTGTCTTATGGTTCAATGACGGTTGATTGAGCCTATGGTACTATTTTTCATCCCATCCTTAAACCTCTTAGCTTGTCTGAAGGTGATATTTGATCCAAATATCTATTAATAAAGCCATTATTGAGTGAAGTAAAGCGAAGTATTAGATTATTAAAATTCGTTTTGTCCTTTTAGCAAATACTGGACAGGCCTTTTATCAAGCTGATCATTTGAGCTAAGTGACATGGTTTTTCTTCATTAGGGCCTTTTCCAAGAGGTTGTTCAACATTGGCTCATTTGCCATTAGCACAAAACTGGTGGCTAACTTACCAATTAGATCTTGAGCTGAACATTAGCAGCCTAGTGTGTTTTCTAGTCTAGCTGCCATCTTCAATTTTCAAAACAGCTTTATAATACATCATTTTGTAACTTACATAAAATTGTTCTCGATTAAGTTCGATTCTTTTGGAAAAAGAGCATGCTGTTTTTCCTGGGAAGTACAGAACTTCACAACTATTTGTTTGATCATTAAAATTGAACACCAATTCATTCATGCCATGCTATGTATCATGTTCCTTTATGAGAACATGTGCCTCTTTCAAGACATTACTACAACTTTCTTAACATTTTTCCTGTCTTCATGATATTTTTGTTCAATCTTTCTGCAATTTAAGTTGACTGAATCTTATTAAAAAACTTCTTTTTCCATTTTAAATGAAGATATTTAATATGCAATTAATGCATGCAGATTAAGATCTGCAATGGGAAGCTAATACGAGTGATTGCATCCTTGAAAGGGTTCTATACCATGGAAAAACAGTCTCTACAAAGCCACTCCCTGGTGGATCTTCTACAACAGCTTAGCCGAGCTTTTGGCAATGTGGGTACTTTATATATTACTTGAATTTTGATATATATATATATATATATATTTTTTTTTTTTTTCACTTTCTTTAAATCAATTTACTAGTTTGCATATGCTGCATATGAACCACTCTGTATCTCCTTGCAATCACCTCACAGTGAGTGCAAATTGCTAAGTTTAGGCCAATTGTAGTAATTGTCTTTTGATGGTTTATAAAGTGGCACATAAACTTCGTTTATAAAGTAAATTTAAAACTTTATTTGCAACTAAAAAATAAAAGATTATAATTTTTATTTTTTAATATGTAAATTCATTAATCCACTGCCAAACTGCATCACCACATGGTCGTTAATGAATTTGTTATGATTTGCTTAAATTTAACCTTACTTCTGGGAAGCGTTCTAATTTGGTTTCTTTTCTGGATTGAAAAGCTATATTTTCAGAGGAGTTGTTAAAATTCTTCCATCTGAATTTATATTCAAATTAATCAGGTTGTATACCAAACCAAATTTGTAGATTTGCAGAATAACCTTGGCTAGTTGAAGACACCAATGTCTCGGCTAATCTTTCTTATTGGATTCTGCTGAAATTTATTTCATTTGGTGACTTGGTCGAGAGTTAGCTGGAGACTCATGTTTTTCATCTGCTATACTATCTTGCTGATCTGTTTTGAACTTTATTGTTTAGTTTGTAACTAACAAATGTGTTATTAATGCAGGCATATGAATCTTTGATGAAAGCTTTTGTAGAACATAATAAGGTAGATATTCTATCTCAATAAACAATTCAATTTAAAAACGTATTTTATTTACAGCAAAAATGTATAAGCTTTTTAAATAACTCATTGTGTTCTTCTGATTCCCTCCCTTAGTTTGGTAATCTTCCATATGGATTTCGAGCAAATACATGGCTTGCTCCTCCATCTGTTGCTGATTCTCCATCAGACTTCCCATTACTACCAACAGAAGATGAAAATTGGGGTGGCAATGGTGGTGGCTGGGGAAGAAATGGTGAATTTGATCTTCGACCATGGGCAACTGATTTTGCAATTTTGGCTTGCCTACCTTGTAAAACTGAGGAGGAGAGGGTGGTTCGAGACCGGAAGGCTTTTTTACTTCATAGTCAATTTGTTGATGTCTCAATCTTTAAAGCTGTTGCAGCAATACGCCATCTCATAGATTCCAATATGCAAGCGAAGAATACAATAAGCAGTAAACCAGACTCAGTCTTGCACGAGGATCGTGTGGGTGATCTGTCCATTATTGTAAAACGTGATACGACTGATGCAGGCTCAAAATATGATATAAAAACTGATGGCCGTCAATTATCCAATATGTCTGACAAGGAAGTTGCTCAACGGAATTTGCTTAAGGGGTTAACTGCAGATGAGAGTGTAGTGGTTCATGTAAGTACTTTTCTCCTATGCTGCAAGATTATATATGAATGCATGTTTAAAATGTGAGGAATATGTATCTAAATAAGTTTAAAAATATAAGTGAAGGCTACTTTCTAGTTTCTACATTTTTGGATACTATGTATTCAATTGCAGTAGGCTGTCTCTGATTCCTCGGCTGATCAGTCTAGATATTAACTTAGTAATTTAAGCATTTTCAGTTTTCTTTCTATACTGAGCATATGCATGTTGTCCCTACACTAATTCTAGGTTCAATTTTGTTCATTGAAATCGAGTCATCTTTTTCTTTGATATCAAAGGCAATATGTCTATTCCACTTCCTAATTACCCATTATCTTTGGTCTTCTCCTTGTCCTTGTAATGCTCTTAACATGGAAAAGTCATCACCCTAACTGATGCCGTTGACTGATCTTAGTTGCATATGTCCAAACTTTCTCAAATGGTTGATACTTTTGCAGGATACATCCTCCTTGGGCGTTGTCAATGTAAGGCATTGTGGATACACTGCTACTGTAAAGGTTGTTGGTAATGTGAAGAAGGCAAAGTTTCACACTCAAGATATTGAAGTTGATGATCAACCAGATGGTGGGGCAAATGCTCTTAACGTTAACAGGTTTGATCCATAAGCTAATGCCCTCATTACTAAAGAGTCTGGTTTTGATCCATTTGTAGTTGCATGCATATATTGCACACATGCTAGGCAATACCGTTGGCAGGTTTTAACAACATACAGGTCGCCTCAGCTGCATCATATATTAATGATGTTGAGGACGTTCACTGAAAACAGGAAAAAAAGAAAGAAAGAATAGAATGATAATCAGACTTGTTAAGTTAATATGCTTTGTAAGTGAATGACTGGTAATACAAATATAAAAGTTGTTAAAAAGGATTCTCTAGCTTTTTTAGCCAAAAAATGGCAGTATGCCTCTGTACAACATGATGCAGCGGGTATGATTGGTGGCTTAGAACTCTTAAGTTCTTTTGTCTAAAAATCAATAGTAAAATCGTTTTCATAATTTCTGATCAATTCCTTTGAAACTTAAAAAAGAGTTGATTTTTCCTCTCATAAATGTGGAAAATTCTGAAAAGTTAGGCATGTTCTTGTAATGCATAGCTTTAGATCCTCTCAATCAATAATATGCATGTGGAAGTGCAGATTGCTTGGCTCTGAAAACAATTCTCAATGGATTTAGTTCAGTTCCCTTATGCTGGATTCAATAGTAATGATCAAGTACTTTTGAAGTGCTTTAGAGAGTTTAAGATATATTTTTAAAGGTCGACTGTTGCTGCATGCATATTACCCTATGGACTGATTGAATACAAAACTATTTTACAGCTTGAGGTTTCTGCTTCATAAGTTTAGTGCTGAACCATCAGGAGGATGTTGGTCACCTCAGTCTAACTTGGATGGCTTGAAAGTGTCCAGATGTCTGGTCAGAAGAGTAGTTAAAGAGAGCTTGAAAAAGTTAAAGGAGATGCTCGTTGATTCTAAGAGGTCTATAAGATGGGAACTTGGTTCTTGTTGGGTACAACATCTACAAAAGCAGGAAAGTCCAACAGGAAACAAGTCTAAAAGCCCAGATGATGATAATGGGGCTGAACATTCGGTCAAAGGTCTTGGAAAGCAGTTTAAATTTTTAAAAAAGAGGGAAAAGAAAGAAAGTTGTGTAAGTAGCACTGATAAGGAAGAAAATTATTCTAGACCTGGCAATCTGAATTCGGAAACTGATTTGGGAGAGCTAAGCAATGGTGAACTCAAAGGCATAGCAGAATTGGAGAAATTAATTTCTGAAGATGCCTTCTTGAGTCTGAAAGAAACTGGGACTGGTCTTCATTTAAAGGTTTCTTTGGAACTCTAATAATTTTTGTTACATTATGAACCTGTTGATTCAATTTCTAGTACATATGTGCTATTTTGCTTGTTCATTTTAACTGAAATTCTTTAAAAAATAAATTGGGTTGGAGGAAACTACTTAAACCCATTATGTGGTATGGATGACCATCAATGTGTATTGTCATCACATGATTTATTAAGTGATTTTTACAGGTGACATGACTACTTGGTTCCAATTAGCTCAACTAGTAAAGTGTCTTATTGTTGGATGAAGGACCTAGGCTCGAATTCTTCTACGCCAAAAAGAAACGCATTTGTGTGTTGGCCTGATACTCAATAGAAATTATCATAGAGCATATGCCTTAGGTTTCAAATCCTACTTTATGTATAAAAAAAGAAAGAAGTCACATGACTATTAAATAGTCATGTGATTAAAAGTACACATAGATGATTATGTGAATCACCATTTAGAAGGATGAAAGAACTTTGTTCCAAACCGATTTGGAGTGAATTTTTGTTCAAATTTTATTCTTTCCTCTTCTTGTTAGAATGTTTCATTGTTTATTTTTTTTGGTTGTTGTTATGTTGCTATTATGGTACCAATGTTGTTTCTTGTTATCTTTTGGACTAACCGTTTCAATTTGCTTCTTCAAACAGTCAATAGATGAGCTGATCAGGCTGGCACATGAGTATTATGATGAAGTTGCACTACCAAAACTGGTAATATTCTTTTTGTACAGTGAGTTTTGCTCTGTACTTAAGTTTACAATGGTTATATGCGGGGTTATGAACTAGATTCTTGTTTTCTTAGGTAACAGACTTTGGGTCACTTGAACTTTCTCCAGTTGATGGCCGTACATTAACTGACTTCATGCATTTAAGGGGACTACAGATGCGCTCTTTGGGTCGAGTGGTAAGAAACAATCCCTCTATTTCTTTCTTCCTCCCTACCTCCTCTAACAACATTCTAGGGCAAAGCCGTTCTGACTTTGGTCTCTAGAAAACCTGGAGGGGGAGGATTTTAAAACTAGTAAATGTGCAGTGTTTTGTTTCTGTTGGTCCTAATCTCATTGTACAAATCAGGTTGAACTTGCAGAAAAACTTCCCCATATACAGTCACTTTGTGTCCATGAGATGCTTATTCGAGCTTTCAAGCATCTACTTAAAGCAGTTGTTGCCTCTGTTGACAATGTAGAGGACTTACCGGCGGCAATAGCTTCGGCTCTGAATTTTTTACTTGGAAGTTGTCAGATGGAAGATAATGACAAAGAATTGAATGACGACCGTATTCTTAGATTTGAATGGTTAAGAATGTTTATAGCCAGAAGATTTGGTTGGACACTTAAAGATGAGTTTCGCCATGTGAGAAAGTTATCAATTCTCCGAGGTCTTTGCCATAAGGTAATTATTGCTTTTGATTGCTCTTGCTACTATTTTTTTCTCAAAGCATGATCATTCTTTATACTTGTTATTCTTCTCCCAGGTTGGATTGGAGTTGGTTTCCAGAGATTATGACTTGGAGTGCCCTTACCCATTCAGGAAATACGATATCATCAGCATGATTCCTGTGTGTAAGGTGGGAATCTCTCTCTATCCCTCATCTATTCTGTTTTTGATTTGATGGTTACCATCTCTTTGTGCCAGATAATAGTGACTTAAAATAGCTTAGACTTTGAAGTATGTTTTTGATTTGCTAGTTATCATCTCCTTGTGGCAGCTAAAATGGCTTCAAAATATCTCTGATTTTTTTAATTTTGTTGAACAGCATGTAGGATGCTCTTCAGCAGATGGACGGAATCTGTTGGAGTCATCTAAAGTTGCTCTTGATAAAGGAAAGTTAGAGGATGCTGTTAATTATGGAACAAAGGTACTCTCCCATTCTGTCCATATAATAAAGGCGTGTGCACTTTTCTTAGAAAGAGAATAGAAACTGACCTCACTGTAATACTCGCATTTGAAGGCACTAGCGAAGATGATAGCTGTATGTGGTCCCTACCATCGAACCACTGCAAGTGCTTACAGTCTTCTAGCTGTTGTTCTTTATCACACTGGAGACTTCAATCAGGTAACAAAATCTTTAGTTGATCTTTTAGCTTTACTTGTGGGAAGTTGAGCCAAGAATCTATCTTTTATTTCTTGAAGCTGAGTACTAATCTTCATTATATAAATTAAAGGGCCCTATTGTGTCTAGTGCTAATAAAATGTATAATTTTCAAATTCAATCTATAGCAGAGGTCAGATTACAATAACCATACAAACTGGTCAAACTGAAATATGCTTTGTAACAACGACAACAACAATAACTGAGTCTTAGTCTCAAAACTTTGGGGTCAGCTATGTATCTTCAACAGACTTATTAAGGTCAGCCAAATGAATTGTATTAGATTCATTCACAATAAAGTAACTAAATTTTATGTTGGCCATCAATCTACCACAACCTTCCTTCTTTTTCCAAACTTGGGACTACTTGTGAATGAAATACATGACGCCAAGCACAGACACAGGTGGAGTTGATGGCCAATGTGTTTAAATGTTTAAATCTATGATGCACTTTAGAATCTTTTGTTTTTGTTTTGTTTTGTTAATTTTATTTTTTATAATTTGAACCATTTACAATTTGTGAGACCATCTATGCCTGCCAACTGGTCTTGTAGCTCTGTGTCTAAACTTTGGTTGTTACTGTATGATAGTACTTATATTTTTTTTTGCTCTGAAGTTTGAGTTCTTTTCCATTGTCTAGGCAACTATATATCAGCAAAAGGCTTTGGATATCAATGAGAGAGAACTTGGGCTTGACCATCCAGATACAATGAAAAGCTATGGGGATCTCTCTGTTTTCTACTATCGCCTTCAACACATTGAATTGGCTTTGAAGTAAGTTAGAGCAACATATTGTTAAACTTGATATTTTGTCAAATCAATTATCTTTACTCTCTTCATTCTAGATTATTATGCTGTATACTATTATATACTGACATTCTGATAAATGAGTTCCCTGTTGAATCTGTCCCTTACCCAACTATGAAATTCTAATTAATTTCAACAGAAAATTTCCACTATTCTCATTGTTTTTCATTCCTTGTCCTTCTATTGGTTCTCTCGATTAAACCTATTGGGTAATTTTCAGGTATGTAAACCGTGCTCTGTTCCTTCTTCATTTTACATGCGGACTGTCTCACCCAAATACAGCAGCAACATATATAAATGTGGCTATGATGGAAGAGGGCATGGGAAATGTCCATGTTGCTCTCAGATACTTGCATGAAGCTCTAAAATGCAACAAAAAATTATTAGGAGAGGATCACATACAGGTTTCGATCTCTTCTCTCTCTCTCTCTATCTCTCTCCCCCCTATGAATACTGACTCAGGAAAAAACCAAAGCAGATGCAACAAAAAGATAAAATATAGGTAATCTAGGAGTCATCACTTTGGTTTGCTTGGATTCAACAATAAGAGAGAACAATCCTTAAATTCAACACCTAGGGTTGGCTGGAGTCAGCACTAGACCATTAGAAATATTCAAAGAGAAATTTTATTAATCCATCAAATATGTCTTCATAGGAGTAGAATTGCACGCTTATATAGACAACTAAAACTATATACCCTAATTCTAGTTAACTTAAACAAGTTTTTTTTTTTTTTTTTTTTTTTTTTTTTTGGATAAGTTACAAAAATAAAAATAACGGTTGGTCTAGGAAATTAAATACAAACACTAACAGCCTAATTAACTAATCAAACCTCAAATAAAATCCAACTGAGCAATAAAAGTACAATTTAATTCCAAAATTAAATAAAAATAAAATAAAATTGTATTTGCACTTCCAGCACAAACACCCATATTACATGCAATCTTCTCATAAGTTAAATGTTTTATTTTACCTTACAGACAGCTGCAAGCTATCATGCTATAGCCATAGCTCTTTCATTGATGGAAGCATATTCCCTGAGTGTGCAACATGAACAAACTACTCTTCAAATACTTCAAGCCAAACTTGGGCTAGAAGATCTTCGTACTCAGGTCACATATCTTTTACTATTGCTTGATTTCATTAATATTACATCGGAAAGTATTTCCAAGCTTGGTATCTTTACTGGAGTTCTTTACAACAACAACAATAACAAAGTCTTAGTCCCAAAATTTTGGAGTCGGCTATGGATCGTCAACATATTAGTTAGGGTTCCCACGTGTATTGTTTTCTTCAATTCTATTCTACTGGAATTCATTAAAGAAGTAAAATTTTACAACCCAACCAATCTTGGTATCTCTATTGAAATTTGTTATAGAAGATAATTTTGCAATACACAACAGGTTGAACTCAAGGATGTTTTCAGCCAATCTGTCAATGGGGGAAGCTCTTTCCGGAGTTGACATATAAAAATGCTGTATGTTGTTAATTGCAGGATGCTGCTGCATGGCTTGAATATTTTGAATCGAAAGCTTTGGAGCAGCAAGAAGCAGCAAGAACTGGAACTCCAAAGCCAGATGCATCCATTGCAAGCAAAGGTCACCTTAGGTATTGATATGGTATTCCCAAATTACTTGGTTATAAATTGAATTATTATACTTCAGGTCACCCAAACCCTTGGCCTTTTCTTGCAGTGTTTCGGATCTCCTGGATTACATAAGTCCTGATCAAGATTTGAAAGGGAGTGATTCACAGAGGAAACAGCGGCGTGCAAAGGTAGGCGGATATTTCTTTCTTTACTGGGGTTTAGGAACATATTGGTTTATGTTAACTGTCCTATCAGCAAGAAGTGAAAATTCATAACATTTGATACTAATGTTGTTTTGTAAACCATGTATTACCCTTGCACTAATATAACCACCTAGTCGACACAAAGAGTAGGTTAAATTAAGCTTTATTAGTGCCTTTAATTGTTTTGGTTTGGTGAGATTTCTTTGCATGGCTTGCAAACACCATCATTCAACTCAACTACTATAATTTCCACTCCTGTTATTATGGAGCATGGGTAGGAAATGAAATGTAGTGCCAGCTGATTTTTAACTTTGGTTGAATTGGCTGCATCATGCTCATGCATGCTATAAATTTTGTAATAGTTCAGAATTTGATGGAGGTATCTATCCAAGTGCAGCCAACCATTTGGTTTCTCAAACTGCCCATGAAAAGAGAGAATTTTCTAATCAATAAGACCTTAGCAGAACCAGGTTCCATGCTCCTACAATATTCTTACGTGGAATGAATTGCCCCTCATATGAAATTTATCCTTTTATTTCTTATTTATTTATTTATTACCAATGCATCTGAAGCAGATGGGATGTTTTTGAGAAACTGGATTTTTGTTGGTGGGTAGGTAAAGGGTGGTCTTAATCAGCTTGTTGTTCTTTTAGAGTTTGTTCAAAGGTTAATCAATGGGAGTCTTGTTGAACTTTAGAAATTCTAGAGCACGACCTTTTTGAACCCTTGACATGTCTCAAGTTTTCAAAGATGTTCTCAGAGCATGCTAGTAAAAAGATATGTACCAAATTCATATTTTCTGCATATCTAGAATCATTCATCTGATGGATCCACTAGAAAGAAAAACAGAACAATTTCTTTTTGCGCATGCTTATCTTGATTTTTCCCATAACTTCCAGGTTTTGCATTTAAGTGATAAAACCCATCAAGCACAAAATGATGCTATAGGGGATGATGATATGCTCTATGATGGCCCAGAAAACACTGCACATACAACAGATGGAAATACAGAAGTAAAAGTCAGCAAGGTTCATCCTGAAGAATCTGAAGAACCTGAAGAAAATAATGATATTACTAGATATAGGCCGACAGTTGCAAGTGAAGTTGTTGAAGAATCTACTTCAGATGCAGGGTGGCAAGAAGCCAATTCCAAAGGGCGGTCAGGGAAAACTTCTGGCCGGAAGTTTGGCCGGAGGCGACCCATTCTTGCAAAGTTGAACGTTAACAATTCTGAATATTCAAATTTCAGAGAAAGTAGCTATAGGCATGACCTCATTTCACCAGTGCAAAAAACAACTCCAAAGACTGTTTTAACTGAGTTGTCTCCTCTGAAACAGTCAAAGGATGGTAGCTTGAGCTCTGCAGAGGATTCAACTAATCTGAAGGCAAAAGGTCCTGTTTCCAAGGTTACCCCCAGTCCAGCACCTCTTTCTTCCTTGGCCTCAAAATCTCTTTCTTACAAAGAAGTAGCTCTGGCACCGCCAGGTACCATTCTAAGACCGTCAATGGAGAAAGTTGAAAAAATAGATGATGAAAAAATTGAAATTCAGATGTACAACATTCCTCATGGGACATCAAAGGATGAGGAAAGCAGCACTGGCTCTGTAGTTGAAGCAATCCCAAATGATGATGAAATTGAGCAAACTCATAAAGAAAGCACTCAAAAGGAAGACACTACACTGAAAGTTGAAGAGGCTTCATGTTCTTCTGACCAGGTAAAGCCTGTAGAAATAAATGGGAGTAAGCTTTCTGCTGCAGCTAAACCATTTAATCCAGGACCTATGCCACACCTTTTAAACTCAGTTGCAGCGACTAGTATATATGATGTAAACGTTAGTCAAGGCATGCTTGCAGAGCCTGTTCTTACTCCAGTTGCTGCCAGGATTCCTTGCGGTCCTAGATCACCCTTGTATTACAGAAACAATTATTCTTTCCGCATGAAACATGGCTTTTTGAGACATCATACCCTTAGCAAGGAAAGAAGTGGATCTGGGCCTCCAAGAATGAACCCTGATGCACCTGAGTTTGTACCTTGGAGAGCTAGGCAACCATATCCTGGTGATGAAAATTCTCACATTCAAAACGAGTCAAATTCTACGTTTGATATGAGTAGTGCAGAGGAGGAGCTGGGTGATGAATCCAATAATGAAGTTAAAGATGCGGCTTCGAAAAAGAATTTCTCCGAGTCTGAAAAGTCGGAGCTTGCAAGTCAAATACTGCTTAGCCTCATTGTAAAGTCAGTCCAGCATAATATGGAACATGTGAGTGAGCCTCCAGTTAGTGAGAAAAATTTGGATTGTTCAGAAAATTCTTCAGATGCAATAGCAAATGACAGTGCAATTATAAAAATTCTCAATGGAAATGAGGGGAAGGACTTGGTTTCTCAATGTGATGATTGCAAGCAGCAGAAAACAGATGCAAATAAGAATAAAAATGGTGATAGTGAAGGATTCATAACTGTCACAAGGAGGAAAAGAAACAGGCAAAGGTTTCCAAATGGGGTAACTGGGTTGTACAATCAGCAATCTATCTGTGCTTCTGTTCGTTGAAGAGTGGGGATGACCTGAACTTAAATCACCAGGAGTTCATTTGCTATTCATCATCAAGAAGTCAAATGGGGTAACTGGGTTGTACAATCAGCAATCTATCTGTGCTTCTGTTTGTTGAAGAGTGGGGGTGGCCTGAAATAAAATCACCAGGAGTTCATTTTCTATTCATCATCAAGAAGTCACCAGAATGGCATTGCATGTTCATCTCCTAGTTCTAGTCTCGTGAATCTCTTTGCATCGTGTAGAAATTATTGAGAGTGAAGTTTTGGTAATAATTGTTTTTTTTTTCCTGTTGATTTATAAGTTCATTTGGGATGTTTTAATAAATAATGTAATATCTCTCTTATAGTAGAGATTTTGATTAATCAATAAAAAGCTAATTGGCTAATACTTCCATTGTTCCTCCTTATGTTGGTGTGTTTTTGTTTTGGATTTCTCCATTTATAATCTGAAGTGGAATTTTAACCTATTCCAACTCCGTCCATGCTTTGATTAAAACTGAACTACTGTTTATTTTTAAGTTCCGTTTCTGAGAATTTATAAACTTGGGACTGGTAATGTTTTTGCAGGTCACTTTGTGTCCGTTGCAATAAAGAGAAGTTCTATTTGCATTTCACAAAGACAGTTTTTGAAGTGTTGATCTCTTCTCTCTCCACACACACACAGAGTCGCACAAAGATGCAGATCAATAGAGAGAATCTGCAATGAAAAGCATGTCCAAGGCTACTTTAACATAGCTTGATCATGATGCAGATTCTTGTCAATTTGAAATCTTAAATGAGACAATTCAATATACACTGTAGTCCATTGTTGCTCCGAGTACCTATATAACAAAGGATCCATTTTACTAGAGGACGGACGTTCACAATGAGGCATTATAGGAGAGGCTGGAGGTTTCCCTAGAGCATCATTATCCCTACTCCTAAAAATGCAAGCTGATCTCTGTTTATTTCTGTTGGTCTTGCTTTTTCTGCACAGAAAGGTAGTAACTTTTGCATGGCCACTTTTCATTTTCTGACCTGTTTAATGGGAATAAATAATTAAGTAATTAGGAAAATATTAATATGATTTTTAACTAAAATATTTGGGAGAATCATATATACATACATATAAATATAAATTTCAGTGCTAAAATTACATTTCCTGTCACATTAGTTGCACATAATTTAGGGGAACTTTGTCGCAACTATAATTGTGTGATTATCGTATTTTTTTATATTCTCTGCGCTACCACTGATGTATTTAATACAAGCTTTGTCTCCAATGCTCCAGAACTTCATGTTTTCTTTTTTTGTGGGAAACAAATCATTGCAGCCTAGGCAATATTGTGAGGTTACACAAACTTTTAACTTTTGACTGGCACAGGCAACTCAGCTTTAAACTGTGTAGATCCCAAGCAGTGAAATCACAAAAAGTGCAGATATTGCAATGATCAAGAATTTGGTGGTTTTCTAATTTCATCTATTCTTACTTGGGTAACTAAACAGGATGTAAGCTTGATGAATCTGCCCCCCCCGCGTGTACTATTGAAAGAGAGTCTATTGATCAGTAACTCAAAGATAAGAAAAATGGGCCTATTAAATTCAAAAGAACAACACTGATCAATAATAATATCTTGACGTTTCTTTGATGCATGGCTATGACTTTCAGGACTCAGGAGTATGAAATCTTCAATTCATCGTGTCATGTCAAGTAATTGTAATAGTCTACGACGCATTTTTTAAATCAAAGCTTCAAATCGGACATTCCCCTCGTTAGACCTATCCTTAACTATTTTCTACCAATAGGGTAAAGAGAAAGGTTATTTTTATTTTATTTTTAAATTTATAAAGGGAAACGCTTCTACTACTACCTAAACCCCTACCCCACCTTCAACCCCCAAGTACTAAGTTTGGGGAGGTACCACTTGAACTATAGCATTCTCTGGTAGGGTAAAGAGAACTTGCAACTTATATTGAAGTGCCTCAATAGCCTGATCATTTCGCACTCGTTAAACTTCCATCCTGAGTTTGATTGAATGTTAGAGAAATCAAGAATGAATCATAGACATAGTTAAGGCCTATGCCTATTATTGTAGTATAGGGGCTATAGGCCCAAGTCTATATATTATTCTAATTTAGATTCATTTTATTAGGACCTAATTTTAGCGCAAGTAAAGTAAATCTTAATCATATTGCAGTAACCTTATTTAAAGTGTAATTAAAATAATCTTAGAATTGGTATATAATTAGATTAAGGTGACCCTCTCTCTCTCTCTCTCTCTCTCTCTCTCTCTCTCTATATATATATATATATATATTCCTAATGTCCTCATTATAATAAAACAATATAAAATAGTAAAAATGTAGTTGTTTAAAGTTTTTTCGTTATGGACGTAAACCATCAAGTTGTATACCAAAATTAATTATGCTTGTTAATTTGGAGGGCCCGGCAATTGCCTACTGTGCGCGCATTATGTTCAAGAATATAGAGGAGAAGATGATTACTATAGTCTCCACGGTTACAAGGCAATATACATGTATACTAGGAAAAAAAAAATGGTAACGGAAGGAGACGAGTAATTGTACAAAAATGAATGACAGAATGACAATAAAAAATAAAACGTAAAAAAAAATAAAACGTAAAAAAAAAAAAAAAAAAAACCCTTAAACCAGTGAACGTATACTAATCCCAACAACATCGTATCCGGTTCCAAAATCAGAGTAACTAAGAACATATAAAAATAAAATTAAAAAGGGGTTAAATATGCTCATTAATTAGAGGCTCTTTTTTTTTCTTTTTCTTTTTTGGTAAAAGTTAATAATTTGCTTCGATTATAATTTAAGATTACTACATTTTTCAATCACAAAGAAAACTTAGGGGTGTGATGAGAGTATTATACATTTGTGGGTAAAATAATTTGTTCATCATACCTCTAGTTTTTTATTTTTATTTTTTGTTATTGAAAAATGTACTAATCTCAAAATTATAATTGATGCAAATGTTCTTGGCTAGTATTTTACTTGTTGCTCAATTTGTTGAAATTTCTCAACCTGAAATATTAAGTAGTATTTTTTTTATTATTGGAAAGGCTCTCATGTTATGAAGGGTTGTGTGTGTGTGTGATGGAAGTTGTGAAGTTATCTTTAAAATTGTATTAAACTTTTTTAAACACCTTGAATACCATTTGAAAAGTCCACCTATTCTCAAAGTTAAAATCAAGTCACATAATTTTTTTTTTTTGGGTATTTTGGTGCATCTATTATTTTTGTGATCCTAGGCCAAGAAGTTTGTTTGTTTGTTTGTTTTTAATAAACTGGCACAATTCCAAAGCAAAAGTTTCAATTGCCTAAAAAAAACAAAAAATTTAAAAGTATTAATTTTTAAAACACCAAGAATACTGTTTGAGAAGGCCACCTATACTCAAAGTTTAATATCAAGCCACATTTTTTTTATGGTGCATCTATTATTTTTTGAACCCAAGCCCAAAAGTAATTTATTTTTTAAAATTGGCATAATTCTAGTACAGAAGTTTCAAATGCCTACAAAGAGAAAAGGTAGTATTAAATTTTTTTTATTTTTTTTTATAGGAAAGGTTCACGATTGTGAATTTTTTTTTGAAAAATGATATGTCTACAATATTTTTACAACAAATCTTAAGTGGCAGGTTGTTATTGGTTGTTATTGTTAGGGCAAAAAAGTAATCTTAGTGTTAGGTTCAAATTTGAACCTATAACAACTAACCACCTATAATTTGTTGTAAAAATGTTGTGGACGTAGCACCTCTATTTTTTTTTTAAGTCTTTTAATGAGAGTTATCAAGGTTTTTTTTAGGTAGCCACTTAGTCCAAAAATATAGCCACTTAGTACACATCTATAACAAAAGTTTTTTTGAAAGTATCTATAACAAAAGTTTGAAATGCCTACAAAAAAAATTTAAATAGTAGTGTTATTATTTTTTTTTTATGAGATTGCCTCTCACTAAGTTTTTTTTTTGAGAAATGATATGTCCACAACATTTTTACAACATTTTTACAACAAATCTTAAGTGGCAGGTTGTTACTGGTTGTTATTGTTGGGGCAAAAAAGTAATCTTAGTGTTAAGTTCAAATTTGAACCAATAATAACTAACCACCTATGATTTGTTGTAAAAATGTTGTAAAAATGTTGTGGACGTAGTACCTTTTTTTTTTTTTTTAATCCTAAAAGGTAGCCACTTAGTCCTAAAATGTAGCCAATAAGTACACATCCATAACAAAAGTTTCAAATGCCTAAAAAAGCAAATAATAATAATAAAAAAATATATATTTTAAATTTTTGTATGAGAAAGGCTTGCATGTGAACAATATTATCTTTCAATTAATTTTAAAAATTTATTTTCTTGTAAAAAATGAAAAGAAGTTGTAGTGGAAGGCACAACAATTGCTAGGGACAACTAATTTCATATGGAAGAGATGTGATTGAGAAAAATAAAGCTAAACTATAGGAGTTTCCATTAATAATGATACGTACATTACCATTCCAAAAAATAATAAATTGAATCCAATGTAGAATTGCCAATGTAGAATTGCACAAATTGATAAATGTAGACATAGATAGGATGATTTATTTAGTTTTTACAAAAAAGGTCTTAAACAACCAACTACCACTTTATATGAGCCTTGAATCATACAGTATTTTTATAAAGTCTCTCATCTGAACTTATTTAATATGCCTAGTATGCAATCCAACAAAATTGTTGATATGTGACCCTAAAAAAGATACCAAAAAAAAAAAAGAGTAAGGATTAAAAATAAGAAAAACAAAAAACATTAAATAGGAGGCAACATTGGTATTGCACCGTTGTTACTTCGTAATTAAGTAAGATATTCAATCTCATTAATCATTGCAGTCTTACAGTAGTCCAAAAAAAGAAGAGAAAAGAACCACATTTCTATAGAGAATAAATATCAAAACTTGATAATGTTTAAAATAACATAGTCATAACAAAGAATAAATATCAAAGCTTGACAACATGATGTAAATGTTTTTGTAAAAATAATGTACCAATATTCAACAAAAACTAACTGCGAATTGCAAAATCCCCATCACAAAACAGACTGTTAATAGTTGTGATAAAGAAGTATTTTGCTTTTGTAAATAGAGTTTCTTCTTCTTGGATTTTGATGATGGTGTATTGTATTAGACTCCAATAGCAACGCAAACCCACCAACAACTTGTTCATAAAAATTAAATTAAAAAAAAGGAAGGAACATAGCCCATAATTAAATACTACAAAGACAGAATTTGATTCCTTTTGTAGAACACTGTTTTAGCAATAGAGAGAAATGAGGATGAGAACAAATGGAGAGACAATATCAAAAAGAGAAATGATATGTCCATAACATTTTTACAACAAATCTTAAGTGGTAGGTTGTTACTAGTTGTTATTATTGGGGTAAAAAAGTAATCTTAGTGTTAGGTTCAAATTTGAACCAATAACAACTAACCATCTATGATGTGTTGTGAAAATGTTGTAAAAATGTTATTGACGTAGCACATCTCTTATAAAAAACCTGTGTATAGAAGATGACGTGTGAGATGTAATGTATGCTAATTTTTAGGAAAAAGATGTGTCAAACAAGTATGAGATATATTTTTATTTTTGGAAATTGTGTGAGATATATAAATTAGAGATAGCGAGTTTAGGAGAAGTTGTGGTTAGTGAGCTATTAGAATCTATACTAAACAAACCGTTAAAAAAACGTGTTTTTTTTTTAAAGAAAAAAGAAAAACCGTAATTAGAGTTTAGAGATCGAGGTTTAGGTTAGTGGGCAATGGGCTATTAGAATCCTCCGCTAAACAAATTGTAAAAAAAAAAAAGATTTTAAAATTGTTGATTGAATTAATTTGAAATTTAAATTGAATTTAAAAACTAACAAAAAAGTGAATCTTGAATTAAATGTGGGAGGGTGGAAATCAAATGTGCATATCTATTTAGTTGTGTTTTTAATTTTTATTTTTACTGAACGTGAGGATGTTTTTATTTTTATTTTTAAACAAAATATTAGAAACGTGTGTTATTTAACTTGTTTTTCTAATTTTCTTTTAAAGACAAAAAAAAAGTACAGACCATACGGATGTTTAGAATAAGTGGGTTAGTGAGAGTGTTTCTATTTTGTAGGCAATGATTTTTCAACTTTATCTAAAATTTAGGAGTTTTTAAATTAGTAATTTTACATGTTTGACCCTATTATTTTGGACATCGAAATTGAGGATTCCAAATCAGAGAAACCCTTTAAATAGTAGTATAGATAAGTATAAGAAATTAAAAGCAGTTTTTTTTTAAAAAAAATGAAGTTAAAAACAGTTTAAAATTGTAATCAAATGTGTATATATCTATTTTTTTTTTTTTTTTTTATAATAAACTTGAGGATGTTTAAAAAGACTTTTTTTTTTATAGGAAGATAAATGTGAGGATGATTTTTTTTAAAAGGAAAAAAAAAAAAAAAACAGCAATGTGGGGTTGTTTAATTTGTTTTTTGTTTAAATAAATATTAATGTATAGTTGCTTTGAAGAAGTGGGTTAGTGGAAGAGTGATCCTATTTTGTAGGAAATGTTTTAGGTGAGAGTTAGAGATAAATTTTTACAGTGTTATCTTCAAAATTTTCCCCTATTTAAATGTAGGCTATAGGTGTATTTTGGAACCAAAAAAAAAAACTTAAATAGTACTTTTGAAAATAGGGGAAGCCCCTTAAATGTAGGTTGTGTTTTTTTTACTGAACGTAAGGGTATTTTATTTTTATTTTTAAATAAAATATTAGAAACATGTGTTATTTATAACTTGTTTTTCTAATTTTCTTTTGAAGAACCAAAAGAGAATGGTACGGATTGTACGGTTGTTTAAAATAGTGGGTTAGTGGGAGTATTCTCATTTTGTAGGTAATATTTTTTCAAATTTATCTAAAATTTAGGAGTTTTTAAATTAGTAATTTTATATGTTTGACCCTATATTTTGGGCATCGAAATTGAGAATTTCAAACTGGAGAAGCCTTTTAAACAGTGGTATAGATAAGTATTAGAAGTTAAGAGCAGTTAGTTTTTTTAAAAAAAGAAGTTAAAAACAGTTTAAATTGTAATCAAACGTGTACATATCTATTTAGTTTTTTTAAAGATAAACTTGAGGATGTTAAAAAAAACCTTTTTTTTTAATAGGAAGATAAATGTGAGAATGATTTTTTTTAAAGGAAAAAAAAGAAGAGTGATGTGGGTTTGTTTAAAATTTTTTGTTTAACTTATTTTTCTAATAAAAAAAAAAAAAGTAAATGTACAGTTGCTTTGAAGAAGTGGGTTAATGGGAGAGTGGTCCTATTTAGTAGGAAATGTTTTAGGTGAGAGTTAGAAAATTTTTTTTACAGTGTTATCCTCAAGTTTTTCCCCTACTTAAATGTAGGCTATAGGGGTATTTTGGAACAAAAAAAATATCCAGCCCAAACAAGAGAATCCCCTTAAATATTAATTAGTATAGAAAAAAACTTAAATAGTACTTTTGAAAAGTAAATATTCATGAAAACTTGGAGATATAGTGCAATGAAGAGGGAAAAAATTGTTTTGGGCATAGTAGTTTTCTTTTAAAAAAAATGATCCTATCTAATTGTGATGGTAATAGTTTAAAATGTGAAGGTTTTTGAAAAAATGTGGAGAGTTTTTTTTTTTTTTTGGATAAATTTTTAAATATGGTTTTGACTTTTGAATTTGGCAAAAGAAAAAAAAAAGGTGGAGGGATGGAGATTTAGTAATAATTGTTGCAAGTATTTTTTTTAAATAGGAGAAACTGAATTAAAACTTAAATAGATGAAAAGTTTCAAACGGTTTAAAACTTAAATAGATGAAAAGTTTCAAACGGTTTTAATTTTTGAAACAATTATCCCCGAAATTTTGGTTGTGATAAAATTAGAGAAATTTCAATCTAAAATAAAAACTGGTAATCAAATTGGAGAAGAAAAATGAAAAAGTCTAAAACTTAGAAACTTTTTAAAATATAGTAAATTACTCTTTTAACCCGTTTGTATTTTTAAATTTAAAATTATTTAACCAAAAGGTAGGGGTATTTTAAAGAGTTTAAAACTTTGTGTGAGGACATTTTAGTTCGCAAAATGATAAAAGTTAAACAAAAAAAATCCTCTTATATATTAGTAATTTAGTAGTATAGATATATTGGACAAAGCTTAGCTATAGAATTGGTTGTAACCTAAGATTATAACCTAAGATTATAACCTTACTCAATATCTTTTTATTGGAGATGAATTTTTGACAAATTCACCATGGATTACGTTTTCTTCTTATATCCTCCTTACTTGTAAAATTTCTAGAAAATTAAAAATTAATGCTTATGTCATCAATAAATTATTTAAATTGCAAGTTTTTGTAGTTAAAAATTATGCATAAAATATAATTTAGATTATATAGTAAATGATATCCGATTAGCACAAAATTTGACATTTGTATTAAAAGTATAAAGAACATGTAATCCAGCGGTTATATTTTTGAAATATATAGTAATGTTAATGATATTGAATAAGGTTATAGTCTTAGACTACAACCAATTTTGTAGTTAAATTTTGTCCTACATATATATATTCCTCCTACCCCCCATGTAAATCCCTACTTGAGAATTTGTCAAGAAAGAGAAAAATAAAACGAAAAATAGAAAAGAATTATATCATCTTTGGCCAATTTTACTTATAAATAACACTATTTAAAAAAAAATTATTTTGCTAATTAGGAGTACTGTTTTAAAGCATTTGAGGACATAACCATTTTTAAATCTCTTGAGCATTGTGTCTCTTGTCTCTCTAGAAGACTAGATTCAAAAATTTCAAAATAATTTTCAAATATTACTATGCTGTCAAATATATATTTTTAAAAAGTATTATATAGACCGGAAACTTGGCTTAGAACCCAAGGTCCGTTTTCAAGGACTAGCAAAAAGATGTGTACGAAACCATGCAAGTTTTGGCTTAGTTGTATCAAACCCATGTAGGTACGATAGAAGTAATTTGCAAGAAATATGTGAAATACGTACGTAACACACCTTTACAAAAATAGACATGCTAAGGCAGAGCAAAATTACTGTTAATTTACTATATATAATTGGTGTGATGCCTCTTAAATTTATGAATAGTTTTAATTAATCATATAAGATATAAATGCCCCAAAAGTAGAAACATCATCTTGAGTTTCTACTTTTGTGGAATGGCTTGAAGGTGAAATTAGAGCAAGCGATCATTACGATCATAATTTGGCATCATGAGTTTGAGATTTCAGATGGCATAATTTTTTAATTAATATCTTTTTTTTATTTATTTTTTATTTTTTATCAATTGTGAAAATATAATCAAGTCCAGAATGACAGGAAATCAATGGATTTATTATCATCTTGTATGTTTATTTAATATAAATCCCAAAGTGTCTCTCACTTGCTAATAAAGAATAATATCTCACACTTTATAAATAAAAGAAAAGTCAGTCAATTCTACTTATAGAATGGAAGGGTGATGCACTAATATTTAGTTTATTATTATAATTTATGAGATGTAAGAGGCAAATGTTAGAGTTCAAGTTTTCAGAAGAGAGTTTCACATATACACTTAGATTAGGCTAAAATAGAATTTCTATCTTGTATATATATATAAAAAAAAAGAGAGTAAAGAGGAGATATATATATATATATTGGTGAGAAACCAGACCAAAGCAATTTTATTTTTGATTCAACAGAAAAAGTTTGTCATTTATTATAAAAGGAGAAATATTCTAGTAATATTGTTAGGTACACAAATCGTTTACATATTGGTAAGGTGAAAAGTTGTAAATTATTAATAAATAACCTTATTTTACATTTGAGACAAAGATTCTGGAATTTTGTGTGTTATTTACTAAACTTATTTGTTTAAAGAAAGAGTTATCATTTATTGAATATCTTGCGTAGCCCTAGGCTACAAGTGAATGCAAGACAATAGCAGTATTTAAGTAGTGGGTAAAAATGGGAAACGAAAACAAGACGCTAGCTAGCTAGATCTAGAAACCCTAACAACCTAGAAAATGCATTAAAACGCTCATTTGTGATAAATTTTAAAATTTTTTTCCCCGGTGGTGTACTGGTGTTGTAGCTATATATGTCCCAAGGTCATTATTGATGTCCAGCCCAAAGAGCTGGGAATACCCACTAAGGCATAATATAATGTTGAAGAAGTCAAAAAGAGTTCAGGAAAATATCATGTTTTCCTGTCTGATATCCTTATTGTTAGAGATTGGTTATGGTGACTGTTGAACCTTACAAGCAATCACAGCACAATCCATGAATAAACATGTGTTAATATGTGTTCGATGAGATAATTCGTATCAAACAAGCCTAAAGATCAACAAAATTCACTTCTATTTTAAATGTGATTGATGATAGTTGTTAGGATTAAATGCAGCAATGAGTAGGTTTGTACTTCATACCGAGTTCTACATTAGCCTGTTAATCGAATAAGAATAGTTCTTAATTTGATTATTTCTCTGACCTCACTATGTGAGAAAGTTTGCTTCAACCAAATAAGCTTCATGGTTGTAAACTCGTAGGGCTCAGTCGAAGAGGGTTGTCCTCCTCTACTGACTCTGAGTGACCACGTTGTAGGTGGGATGAGGTCAGTCCCTATGCTTTTTCAACAACCAACATTGTGTGCCCGAAAGCTAATAGCCTCTAACTAGTAGTAAGTATACATGCTTACTAATAAAATGTTCTTTTTACCTTTTTCATTAAATTTTCAATCTCTTTGATCAATAATACTACCATTACAATAGAGACATAAGGTACCTCTCTCTCTCTCTCTCGCTATATATATATATATAATATCTCATTTTCTTTTGTTATCTTCTCTCTCATAATAGGTTTTGTTTTCAAACTTAAAGTTCGGGTTGTTTTCATCTTTAACCTTTCATATTTCAAAATTTTTATTTAGCTATTAATATTTGACTATGTTTTCGTATATATTGGTCATGCCATCCATTTTTGTTAGTGATTTAGTCCATTTATTGGCAGATAAATGCTACATGTCACCCATATAATTAATGAGTCCATTTTTTTTAGTAATATGGTATATTAAGTGCCAGATAAATATCATTCATTAAGATATGTCACCAACATAAGTCTATTTTTGTTAACACATTACCTAGGAAATGCATTACTAGTGAAAATGGACAATGGACCCAATATGTATACGAAATCATACATGAATGATTAAAATAAAAATTTCTAAAAATACCCAAATTGAAAATAACCCAAACTATAAGGACCAAAAAGTATACTTTAGTGAAAAAAAAACGCTAATACTAATAGAACTAAAGTAGCTATTAATGTCGTGAAATTATTTTATGCACTTAATTGGACTATACCCTCTTCCGATATAAAGATAAATCCCATGTGTGGAATAATTTCTCCCCATGATGATAGAATTCTTATTCCTTGGGTATAGGTATAGCCCAAATGAAAGGCAAAAAGGCTCCATCACAAGCAAGGACAATGGACATTAGTAGGCTGAAGGGGAACTATGTACAAAACTATGAAAGATTATATGCTCCAAAAAAAAAAGTTAGTAAAAAAGATTTAAAAAAGGTAAGAAATCGGAGGGAGTTTGGAATTCCAGACTATGGTTGGCTCATATCATATAGAGAATAAGGTGCCAATGTTTCACCATTCGTTTTTATAATTATCATCTATGTGAAAATAGAAGAATACAAGTACAACAAGTTGTATTTGTTGCCTTATCCTTAAAGGTCAATCTTCCTTTCTTCAAAGATTCATTACTATCCAAATACCCATGAATTTTTATGCTACTATGATGGACACCCAACACTTGTCTCCAAAGCAATAGTCATCGATCCACTAGAGAACATAAAACCTAGCTTATTACTTTAATAATTACGTACAATTTAATAATCACTTTAACTAAGTGGGTTGGTTGCCTAAGATTAATTGTAGCTATTAAATTAAGTTTCTCAGTTAGTTAAAAACCCATTAATATATATGTTTGGAACAGTCTATTTTGCAATCATATTGTCCTCCATAGCTGACTCATATGATTGAGTGTTCCCTTGGCATCTTCCTTATTTTCAAGGAATCCAAACAGATGACATCTTATAAGTGACTTTTTGACTATGGGAAAGAAGAAAATGAATTATTATTGTTATTTTTTTTTTTTGTGTTTCTGAATATTAGAAGGCACTCATTATGAGCATATTAATTAATCAATTGGCCATGATATAGGCACGTGGTCGGTGCTTGATAATATTGTAGGTTGACCCTTTAAAAGTATGGTGGGGATACTAAATATGGGAATTCTAGGCAAAACAAGATAGTTTATTCTCATTTCGATAATTCAATGTGGAGCATTTTTTTTTCTTCTTTTTGTGCTGAATATAACATTAAACATTTGCTTGGATGGAGTGAGTTTCTCTGAATCTTCATGATTGCTATATTTCAGACCTTCTTATTATAAATTAAAGAGCAGAAGAGGTTTTATTTTTTATTAAAAAAAAAAAAACCATTCCTTTCACTAAATGTACTAGAGGCATATATGTTTATGGTATCTAAGGATAACTCCTTTTTAACACATATAAGTCACATGAACAACAACAACAACAACAACAACAACAACAACAACAACAACAACAACAATAATAATAATAATAATAATAATTGTGTTATTAGAATTTTTGTTTCAATGAGAGGCGGCGTTAAAGCAAAAAAGGGCTTGCATATTTATCTTCAACATTTATATTAATATTTGGATTTTTTTTTTATTAAAAGAAGAGCATATAACATTTTAATTCTCAAAATTTTAGGATTTTTAAAATTAAACTTTATACTTTCAAAAACGTATCCATTTAAACTATAAAGTCATTTATGGTGATGTCGTTAAAGAAAAAGATTTAAACAAAATGACACTTGATAGATAATTTTATAATTTAAACAAGTGCCTATTATATTTGAATATTATCTCATTCTAGGCCACACAATATCACTTTGTTTTTAAAAAATTCAGTAATGGTTACAAGAATAATGAGTTTATGGTTTGAATTAAAATGATTATTAAAATTTAAGGCTTAGTTTGAAAACTCCAAAGTTGCATGTAAGGGTTAGTTCGACGCTAATTCTAAACAATAAAGTTTAAAATTCAATCTATAAACAAAAAGAAGAAGAACATTGTTAAACTCGTTAGTGGGGAGGAACTTTTTAAGAATAAATTCAACGAATCAGGTCTGTTTATTCTTTTTTTTTTTTTTTGAACAGTAGAAAACGTGATACAAATTAGCACTTTCAAGCCAAGTCAAAAATTGACACTTAAAATGTCACAAAAGAAAATAAGAAACCGAGAGAAAAAGAAAATGTTGAAGAATTGAAGGTGATGAACTTTTTTGAAATTTGGAGAAAACTGTAATTTACTCACTGTGCTTTGGACCATTAGGTTCTCTTACAATTTAGTACACAAATTTCAATTATTTGATCGGTTGATCCCTAAAAGTTTAGATTAAATAAAATTATTAAGGCTTTGTCCTAACAACAAATTTTATATATTGTAAACAAAATTTGATGGGGCTGTGTTTGGAAGTTCGCAAGAAGTCGGTATTGGGGTAGTAGTGCAAAACTCTCAATGGGAAATTATGGCGGCTTTGTCTGAAAAGATCCCCATACCATCTTCAATTGTTTTATTGGAGACTTTGGTGGCTAGAAGAGCTATACTGTTCATTCATGAACTTGAATTTTGTGGGTTAATTTTTGAAGGTGTTTCAACCATCTCAATAAATGCGTTACGCCACAAAAAGTTGCCGCATTCTTGGTTTGGTCATATCATTAAAGACACTTTGTCTTATGCTAGGTCTTAACAAAGTTTTTTTTTTTCCTCATACTCCCCAGCAAGGTAATACTCTAGCTCATGTCTTAGCCCAAAGAGTAAGAAATTCCTTTCCTATTTTGGTTTGGATGGAATCTGTCCCTCTTGATATTTATGACTGTTTTGTTCAAGATTTTGCTACTATTAGCTAATAAAATGGACTAGCTTTTCTTTTCTTAAAAAAAAAAATCTTTACAATCTTTTCAAGTATTACATGTTAATCCTTTAAAGTTTGGATTAAAATGAAATCATTTAATTGTCATTGAACAAAACTCTAACACTTTCCTTTAAGTGAAGATTTGGGGGATTCGAATTCAGTAATTGAAAATTTGTGTGGACTAAATCAAGACAATACCAACCACACAGGATAAATTGAAATTTTTCCAAAAATTTTCTTTGCTTTGCTTTTTTTTTTCCCCATCGTTTATATTGTGTTTCATTAATCTTAGGGTCCGTTTGGATACAGCTGAAAACTGAAAACTAAAAATACTGTAGCAAAATAATTTTTAAATGGGTGAATAGTGATGCGGGTCCCATTTTTAATTAAAAAAATTTAAAAAGTATATGAACAGTGCACCACTGTGCGGTTATTGTTCACGCACAGTGGTGAACAGTGCACCTGTCCCCCGTTGAAACGTGTGCGTAGGGAAGAAAAAAAAAAAAAGTCTCAAACGCAGGACGCTGGACGCAGCCTCCCAATCCAAACACATGCTTAATGTCAGAAATTGTCCTTAGCTTAATTTTCCCTAGTTTGTGAAGTTTATATTACTTACCCAAAAAACGTAAAGTTATCCTTTTATAAGAAAAATCTTGGACATATACGTTAAAAAGGGAATGTGATAGAAAATAGTATTAAAAAAAAAAAGGTTTTATAATATGTGAAAGAACTCCAGTTACCTAGCCAATAAAAGAAAAGGAAAAACTAAATTGTAGATGATATGTTTAAAATTTTCTGAATTTTGTTTTCTTGCAATTGCTCCCAACAACGGTCATGGACCATGGTTCATTATACAATTAAAGCCAACTAATTGGTGATGCCTTTAATGACTATAATCTTGATGCGTTGATAAAAGATTTGAGGGGTTTAACGTCTTGGAGTATGATGTGACAATAGTGGGGATAAGGAAAACCAAAAAAAGATTTGGTTTGAATTCCACTTTGAAGATAAGGTTTAAGTTATGTTTGGATTTCAGATTGAAATTCAAATTGAGCTGCAGTCACAGACCCAAATCACGCCATCGCACCACCCCCCTTCCCAAAACATCAAGTTGCCATAGGAAATTTCCACCGTCAACGTTTGAGAGAGAGAGAGAGAGAGAGAGAGAGAGAGAGAGAGAGAGAGAGAGAGAGAGAGAGAGAGAGAGAATTGATTCATGGAAGAAAAAGGGAAAAAAGAAAAAGAAAAAGAAAATTTTATTCATTATAAAGTAAAAAAAATACAAGTGCATTAGATTAGGGTTATTCACAAGTTGAGTCAAGTCAGGTTTGGAGTCAACTCACCATTTGACCTAATTAGATCTAGTGAATGGTTAGTTGAAACCTGGTCTTTCTAGTCTTCAAATGGGTGGGTTGGAATCGTTGGGTGAGTGGGTCATAAAAAATTTTCCAATTCCTTCTTGTTTCATCATTTACACTTCTGATCTTCGAAATTGCATATCTAAGATCGTTTTTTTAAGTGCCCCCACCACCTTCCTCACCTCAACTAACACCACCACCTTAGTCACATCCATCACAAGATCTTATGGTGGAAATTACTTTTTTTATTTTATTTTTACCTTCCCATCATTACAAGATTAGAGGAGGTTCCAAAATAGTTGTGATTTTGGGTTTAGCTTCAAAGCGTATATGAGAGAGATTGGGGATTGAGAGATATTCAATCCATGTAGTAAGTCAATGGCGGAGAGAGAGAGAGAGAGAGAGAGAGAGAGAGAGAGAGAGAGAGAGAGAGAGAGAGAGAGAGAGAGAGAGAGAGAGAGAGAGAGAACTTGGGATCGTGATCCAAAATTATAAGGTTGGATTTCCAATCCATGAGAATGTGACACCTAAACCTAATCCAAAATCTATCTTTCTTTTTTTAAAATTTAATATTTAGTTAAGTCTGTTTCAATGGGTTAGGAATTGTGGGACTTGAGATTGGAACCAAAAATGGTTTTCTAACATTTAGGAGTGTTTGATAGAGTAGTTTGAGATGAGATTTTTGTAGTTTTTTGAAATTTGTGTGGGTGAAAACATGTGTGAAAATGTGTATAAAGTTGTTTAAAATGTAAGAAATGTGAGTTTGAGATAACAAACCAAACAGGTCCTTAAAGACTCATTACTTAATGCATGTGCATTCCGGGATGACCGTAGGTCATTGAGTCAACTTGTATGGGTCGGGTTTTGCGAGTATATGGACAACCCTAGATTTAAACAATATTCAAATGACAATGTTTTATAAAAAAAATTACTTTGTTTTGAAATTATTTGGTACTTAGCATCCAAGTCACTAATAAAGATACTTGGGAAACTATCCTTAAAGGTTGCACTGACTTTTGAGTAGAGTTTGTGGTATATTTTGATGTTAGAACTCCATTTTCTCTCCCTTATGTATGTTTTTGTTTATTTCTAAAAAAAAAAAAAAAATACTAATAAAGATGGATAGAAGAACCTCTGTGAAAATAGTTTAAAAGGGATGAAAATGAAAACTTTCAAATATAAGGGATTAAAATGAAAACACCCAAATATAAGTTATTAAATATAGTTCTCTCTAGAAAAGAGTATAAATTTTAAATAAGTAAATAAACTAAGGAAAAAAAAAATAAAAAAAAACTAACCAAACGCACACAATTGTGTGTGAATGACATCCATTGACATCATACTCATTTGAAAGTTTCTGAGATCAGATTTCATACCAATGGGATGTTTGAAACCGTAATTGAATTGTATAACTGACCAAATTGTAACCCAATAGCATTCCATTGATCTAAAAAAAAAAAAACCAAGAGAAGTGGCAAGGAAAACTGGCAGAAAGTAGAACGAAAACTCGTAAAGAAAGCAAGAAAGTAACAAATGTCAAAAAACGTTTACAAAAACACCAACCCTTCTTAGCAAAGCAATAAAAAGAAAGGAGGAGTAAAGCAAAGAAACTGCAACGAACGAAGCCAAAGTGGACCTGAAATAAGGCAGAAAAAGCTTTTTGTCCAAAACGTCAAAGTGCAAAACCCTCACGCAAACTTAAAGGGAAAAAGCATAGAAAGAGAGAGGAAAAAGAGAATGAAATTTACCTCCCACACACACCAAATTGACACACAAACAAAAAAAATAAGAAAAAGAGAGTAAGAAAGTAAGGAAGGAAGGTCTTCTGAGACTCTGACTTAACAGACCTTAATCTGCTGCTGCTGTTGCCGGCTGTGTAGTCTTTCACCTCGTTTCTTGTTTCATTGCCCCGCTGACTCTTCCATCACTCATCATTCAATGCCAGCTCATTGTTCATAATTCATTGCCCTCTCTCTCTCTCTCTCTCTCTTTTTGTTTTCATATTCAAACAACTGTGGCATTTTCTAGTTTCCACTTGTTCCTCTCATATTTCTTTGATATGCATGTGGGCAAATCTTTCTCGGTTTTTCTCTTTTGTATTTTAATTGCTTATTCATTCTAGTGGAATTGCTATTATTGACACTCTTGAATTAGCTTTCTATTTGGTTCATCCAAGTATATATCTTAATAATACTTTGATGAAAAAAACATACGAATTTACTATATATTATAGAGTTGATGTCACGGGTTTAAGATTATGATTTTGCAGTAACTTCTAATTTGAGAATATTAGAAAAAAAAAAGTTTATCTGAGGAGTGAGGTCAATAATAGTAACATTTACCAAAAATTATAATGTTTGTATGATAGTGCAAATTAGTTGCCGAAAAACCATGGAACAGAAACACCCAAATAGACGCTAAACTGAAAAAGTGCATTGGGTCACTCCTTTTGCCAAAAAAAAGCAACAAATCCAAATAGTCATTTAAAATTAATAACTCCACAAAAGTACCGAGTATTTACTACATGCATATACTTCACACACCCGACTCTCTGACATTTCCCACCACGCACACAGTAACCTATAAAGCATACAACACCCTCCATAAACAAAAACAAAAAGAAAAGTACACGAAAGCAAAAAGACACAAATTTATCCCCATAAAACAAACTGAAAATGTAAAAAGCAAAACCCTTCTCTCTCTCTCTTTTTTGGTAGAATATAAATCCTCACCCTTCAGGCCTCCATTCCCGCTTTCCTTCACATTCCCTCACTCACAAAGACACATTATCTCTGTCTCTCTCTCTCATGGCTTCCACCAACAACAACAACAACATGAACTCACCAAGCTATTTGTCATCAGACCCAACCTCACCCAACACCACTTTCGTCCAAGCCGACCCATCAACTTTCCGAGCCGTGGTCCAGAAACTAACCGGAGCTCCGGAAGACCCATCAGCCCAAAAGCTCCCTCTCAACCACAAACCCCACCACCTCTCCGCCGCCGAAATGGGTCCCAGAAAACCCACCTTCAAACTCCACGAGCGCAGACTCGCCACCAAAAAGCTCGAGCTCAAGTTCAACCCAGGCCTAAACCCATTTGGCCCATCACCATCATCTTCATCTTCTCCGTCTGGGCCTTACGTGAGGCCCATGATCTTCTCCCCAGTCTCACCATTTGAGCTGGAGCTCTACGCGCGTGGAAGTCCACGCACGCCGCGTGAAGTAGTGGAGGAAGAAGAAGAGAGAGCAATTGCTGAGAAAGGGTTCTATTTGCATCCAAGTCCACTCTCTACTCCACGTGGCTCTGACCCTCCTGAGCTTCTGCCTTTGTTTCCTCTCCATTCTCCTACTGCTGCACAAACCATTAGGAATAACAACAACATTCATAATCTTTCTTCTTCTCCTTCTTAATTTTGTAACATAATCTTTATTACTGATAAATTTATTTTATATTTATAATTTTATTGCGGATTTAATTTGCTAATCTTAATTAACATTTCCCTTTAATTATAGGTGTTCATTTGTAGTAGCAGTACAATGTTTGGTGAATTGGTTGGTTGGGTTTATGAGTGTCAAGAATGTGTTGGTGCTTGCACTGTTCTACACGCGCTTTTGTTGTGCGTGGTTTCTCAATTTTATTATTTTTATTTTTATATAATTTGACTATGATTCGGACGATTTTAATTTTAAATGTCTCATTTGGAGCAGTTAAGAGGTGATTATTATTTTCTAAAAAAAATGATGTGATTATCATTTCCTAAAAAATAGATGTACACTTAGGTTAAATTAGAGTAAAATTTTATTTTGTAAAAAAAAAAAAAAACAGATGTGGTAATTAATTGAGATACACATTATCATTTCCTAAAAAAAAGTTGTGATAATCAATTGAGAATATGAGATATTATTTTTTTTAAGAATAATGTTATTATGACTATAAATTATTTTACTGTATTTTTATAAATTGTTGTGAATAGTTTTTATATTAGTTTTTATTTAGACCAACTATTAAATTATTTTTTTTTTTTCATTTACTAGTAACTAATCACTAAATCAGCAATTTTGTAAGTTTTTTTGTAAAATAATTTGTATCTAGCATCACTTTAAAAAAAAAAAATCATTTCTCACAATAATGCTATTGTACACAAGTTCACAAAAAATTTACCACAAAATATAAATAATAAAAAGTTAGTCATTTTAAATATAAATAATGCTATATATTAATTTTCTATTTTAAAACAAAATTTATTGAGAATTGAAAAAACTATTAAAAAAGTTAAGTCATTTTTTTCTATAAAATGTTTTCTAAAATTGTTTCCTAATGGATGCTTGAAACTCTTATTATATTTTGGTGTGAAAATGTTACACGAGACAACTCTATTTTGTTCTTGTACGTGTGTCATAGTGCGTACTGTGCAGCTATTATTTTTAACCGTAGATATGTGGAGACTGGAGAGTAATGAGTACGCCTTGTTTCGTTCCCAAATACTTTTCACAATTTGGACTAATTTGTTCTTAGGGTTGATGTAAAGTACTGGTCTGCACCGTTGGGGGGTTTGTGATCTTAATTATCGAGCGGCTTGGATTGCTTCTTCGAGCCATCGCGTTTGCACGTGTTAAACGGCGCGTGATATATATTTGATTAAATTGAGATTCTCCAATTTCTGTGAGCATTAAATTGTAGAGTTAAAAGCTAGGAGCCGTTCGATTTAATGACAGACTGAGGTAGGAAGTAAGCGGTGCTGTTGTCTGAGTCTGACAAAACAAACGTCTAGGATTCGTTTTTAGGTATTTAATACGATGTTGGCAGGACTATGATTACTTTATTGTGAAGTGCCTGCTCCTGCTGTAAATCTTGCGGTCTGATTCCTCTGACATTGGATTAAGATTGTCCCTATTAAAATGCGTGTTTACACGATCTGGCTTAACTCATAACTGTATTGTCTTGTAGGTAAAAAAAACATAAATGATATGGTCAGATAAAAATGAATGTAAGATTACGAACTTTTTGGTTCCACGGAAATTGATTTTTGTAAAATATTTTTTTGCATTTGCAAGTAATTTGAGCTACGAAAATTGTTTTTCGGATTACTGGAAATAAAGACATAGAAATTAGTTTTAGCTTTTTATTTTTTTTATAAATCATTTTATGTTCTACAAAAAGACTTATTAACCAAACCTCCACTTTCTTATGTTTGTCACCTAACTACCACCCCCACTAACGTTCCCAATTTTTGATGGTCAATTATTGTTGCTAGTTGCCACCTCCGATGGTCCTTGAATTACAATTTTTTATTTAAAATTAATTAATTTTTATTATAAATGTGCTTGAGAGATGAGAAAAGGTAAGAAATTAATAGAAAACATGTTTTTCATAGCATTTTCAAGAACACAACTAAATACTAAAAAATATTTTTAAGAATAATTTTAAGAATGTAACCAAACACTTAAAATAATTTTTTTTCAGAAAATATTTTCACCTAAAAGTATTTATAGTTGGAAAATATTTTCCATCTAACCAAAAACATTTTTAATCAAAATTTAAAATTTTGTATATCATATTATTAATGATAGGTAAAAGTGTGATATTGGTAGAATTGCTCATAACTTTATTGTCGGATTTGGACTAAATTGAGTGGTGGTTCTGTTTGGCAAGAAAAAAGTTAAGGTCTACCACTAGATTGCAAAGTCTCTTCAAATAGAGGCATTGTTGACTTTGGGTTTTAGGGAATAAGGTGCTTAGATATTTCATTGACAAAGACATTTTGGACTTCACCAAAAATTCTAAAAGAACAAAAGAAATGACACGGTTTTGAGCTGGTCAAAGCCACCTCAAAATGTCTTCAAGTTGAATTGTGGTGCAATTTTTGGGGATTCAAGCTTTGCTACCGGTAGCAGTTGTTGCCAGAGATTGAAGAGGGTTGGCGGTGTTTATAGCCTCAAGAAAAGCAGACACCACTAGGCGATAAACGAACCAAACTATTTATGAACAACTCGAGCTCGGCTCGATAAAAAACTCGTTCATGTTCGTTTGATTGTTTACAAATAAGCCAAGTTTGAGTCTTAGTTTTAGGCTTATTTGATTAATAAGCTGAGTTCAAGCAAAAAAAATTGTTCTTGAACAAGCTCATGAACAATAGGGTTCGATACAAAACATGCCGAGCTTAGGCTCGTTTATAGCTCGATATATGTTTACTAAATAAACTCTATATTATAACATTACACATGTTTTGGAATATTAATTTATAGCTTGTTTATTCATATATGTTTTGGAATGTTAATTTATTTAGATTTGTGAAGATTATAATTGCACGAATGACAAATGTGGATGTAAAAATTGTATTTTGAACAATTACTCAAGCTATAGATAATGAATGGTGATGGATGGGTTTAATCATGTAAAGTTGTAATTTAAACAATTTCTAATCACGAGTGTTAGAAGCATGATACAATGAGTATATTATATATATATTGTTTACTTGATTTTTGGTGATATAAGCATTTGATGATGCAATTTTTTTGGACCCCAAGCTAAAAAGTTTGACTTAAGCTCGAGTTTGAGCTTGATATTAAGCTCGAGCTTGGCTTGATTAATTAATTAAGCCAAGACAAGCCGAGCTCAAGTTTTTTGGCACTCTCATGAGTTCGAGTTCAAACATTATTTTTAGGCTTGTCTCAAGCTCAAGCCAAGTTTGAGCATTTGATTTTTATTGACGAGTCAAGTTTAAACACACACTACTTGGTAAAGCTTGACTCGTTTACAGCCCATTCCAAGCTGAAGCCAAGGCAACTGTAAGCAGTGAAGTTAGCTTCCCAAGAAAATTTTGGTAATGTAATTTTTGATAGAAATTCCAGAAGTTTCATTGAGGAATTTAGGGATTGTGGTGCTATAGTTCCTTGGAGAATTAAAAACTTTCTTGTTTGGGTAAGACTGCTAATGGAGTGCTTTGCAAATGTCAGTTTTAATTAGGTTAACCATGAAGGTATTCCACTCCTTAATTAGCTAGATGGTCTATACTTAATTCTATTTTTGGAACTTTTGATTTAGAGAATAGCCTTGCTGCTTTTATAAATGTAATTTTGGAGGAGGCGTAACAGTAATATATATATATATATATATATATATATTTTTTTTTTTTTGCCTGTTTAGTTTTCAATAAAGGTTTTCAGTTATTAAAAAAAAAATTGACATGGTAGTAGAACTATAGTTCCAGCTTTCATTTTAGGCAAAAATATCATGAACAAAATTCTACTTTAAACAATGTGGATGATATGGTCATAACTGGTGATGACCTCAATGGCATTCAAGAACTCAAGGATTTTCTCAGTCAGCAGTTTGAGATGAAAGATCTTGGACATCTCAGCTACTTCTTGGGTCTTGAAATCACTCATTCCACAGATGGACTTTATTTTACTCAAGCCAAGTACGCTTCTGAACTTTTGTCTCGAGCTGGACTCACTGTTGACGCTCCTGTTAAACTTAATGCGCATCTAACTCCCTCAAAGGGGAAACCATTATCTAATCCCTCTCGTTACAGACAATTAGTTGGCAGCCTGGTTTATCTCATTGTAACTTGTTTAGTAATTTCATATGTTGTTCACCAAGTGAGCCAGTATCTGTTTGCTCTACGATTGACTCACTATGTTGCTGTCCTACACATTCTTTAATACCTAAAGGGCACTCTCTTTCATGGCATTTTCTACTCTACTTAGTCTCCTTTTATTCTCTGTGCATTCTTTGATATTGATTGAGTAGGAGATCTCACTGATTGAAGGTCAACCACTAGTTATTACTTTCTTTTTGGTTCTTCTTTGATTTCTTGGATAAATAAGAAACAAATCGTTGTGGCCCGCTCTAGTACTGAAGCAGAATGTCGTGCTCTTGCTGATAACACATCTGAGCTCTTTTGACTTCGATGGCTTCGTAAGGATTTAGGTATGTCTACATCTGCTGCTACTTTTCTTTATTGTGACAACCAAAGTGCCATTCATATTGCTTACAATGATGTCTTTCATGAATGGATTAAACGCATCGAGATCGATTGTCATTTTATCCGTTATCATCTTTTCTATGGTGCTCTCAAGCTAATCTCGGTCTCTTCTAAAGATCAACTTGTAGATATCTTTACCAAGTCACATCCTAAGGGACGCCTTTGTGTTTTAGTTAACAACCTTAAGTTAGTCTCACACTTACCTTGAGTTTGAGGGAGGCTCTTAACGTGTAATAGGCTGTATACCTTAGGCTCACCTTGTTTATTTGTATAACACACATACTTGTACTATATACTTTGCCTCCTATATAACGACATTCATGTATATTTTATTACTTGAGAAATACAATACTATTCATTCAGTATTTTAACACTAATTATGACAAACTTATCTATCTGTAGCTTTCAGAAAGATGAGATTAAAATTTTAGCCAAACTTATCTATTTGTACATATGCAAGGGCAAAATTCAAGGCAAATACACGGTAGAACATGATAGTGAAGCACTGGCAAAAGTGATAAGTTAGCTATGCAAATACTGTCATGGATATGATGAGGTGAACTTCGGCTATCGTGTTTGTTTAGCCAAAAGTTATTGGTCTTGGCCAAGTTTAGTAAGCCTTGAAACTTTTACATCAGCTTGCATATAGAATATGATTTTGTTAACGAATTAATCAATATGCATTTAATTAATGCATCATTAAAAATGTTTTTATACAATTTTTTAAAAATATAATTAAACTCATATTGTACACATATATCTAAAAACATACATAATTTAATGAATTTGTACATGTAAGCCAATGACTTATTAACATATGCATTTTATTTTTTTTAAAAGTGTGCACTGCAACTTATAATTAGGCATTTATTAATCTTTAACATGTGCCTTTAGGATACTCGTTATCAAGACCTTATAAAATTGAATTAATAATTTGGTTCTTAAGAAACGACAAGCATGTTAATACTAGATTGAGATGTAGACTCATTAACTAAAGGTAAAACAAAAGGGCAACGTCTATTACACACATGACACATCCACTTACACATATATACTATATATACACATCACTTTTGCACAGAAATTGTGATATGAAGTCACGATTTTAGTTCAAAAAAGGGTGTACAATGTGTGTAAAGGATATTTTTCAATTAGTAGCTAGCTACTGTAGATAACAATTTATTGTAGCAAGTTAGTAAAAAAAATTTAGATACAATGACTTTAATAAAACATGGTTTTTGTTTGTTTGAGAGTTAGAATACCTTTTTAGTTAAAATAAGAGCTATAATACAAATGCTCTAAAGAGTCAAGGAGATTGGTGAGAAGTGCATAGTGCTCTAAAGACTCAAGGTGATGGGTGAGAAGTCCCAATCTTTTGTCTCACTTTTTTTGCTCCACTCTATACTCCACCAATAAAAACTTGTCACGTAATCATCTAATTAATTAAATACTACTATTAATTAATAACGGTAGCATTAATAAGTCAATAATGATAGTATTTAATTACTTAGGTAAACACGTGGCAAGTTTTTATTGGTGGAGTATAGAGTGGAGCAGAAAAAGTGGGACAGAAGATTTGGACTCATGGGTGAAAAGTGTATAGCCCATATTTCCATACTAGCTAGTATGACCCTCATTTTCTAGCATTATAGCTTGACTCTTTGTCCTACCCCTATAGATGATAATTTATTGTAGCAAGTTAGTAAAAAAAATTAGATATAGCAACTCCAATAATAAAACATGGTTTTTGGTTGTTTGATAAAATATCTTTTAGACAAAGTTTAGCTATAAAATCAGTTGTAACTTAAGGTTATTATCTTACTTAATAAAATAAATATTTTTACATATTTTGAAAATCTAACCGTTAAATTGTATGTTCTTTACTCACTTAATACATATATCAAATTTTGTATCAATTGGATTTTATTTACTATATGATTTATAAGCTTATATTTTAGGCATAATTTAACTATAAAAACTTGCAATTAAACAATTTATTAATGACATAGCTATTAATCTTTAATTTTTAAAAAATTTTACAAGAATTGAGGATATAAGAAGATAATGTAATCTAATGGTGAATTTGTCAAAATTCACTTAAAATAAAAAGATATTGAGTAAGGTTTTAGTCTTAGGCTATAACCAATTTTGTAGCTAAACTTTGTCTATATCTTTTTAGTTAAAAATAAGAGCTTTAATGTGAATGCTCTAACGAGTCAAGGTGATTGATGAGAAGTGTCTAGATCATTTTTCCATACTAGCCACTATGGCCTCATTTTCTAGCTAGCATTAGCTTGACTCCTTGTCCTACCTTAAATATATGAGCACCGGTCTAGCAATGGCAGGATAAGATCATTTTCAATGGAGTGGAGGAGCTTAGCCAAGTGCATATTCTGGGGTATAGTAGTTTTGGTTCAAATTCATGGAGTAGAGGCTGCTTTGAAGAAGAGAAGTAAAGCACTTTTTGAAAGAAAGGCGTTTATCAAATCCAATGGTGCTAATACACACACACACACACACACACACAGAGAGAGAGAGAGAGAGAGAGAGAGAGAGAGTGACTGCTATACTTAGGAGCAACTTAATGCAACTTCACCACAGGTCACGTAATCGAGCTCTCCCTCAACAATCTACCATCGAATACCTTTCGAGGGTTTGCCTTTTAAAGCTATCAAAATTTGGTTCTCAACGTTTCCTAACTTTCCTTGTTATGGCCTTTTAAGAGTTAAGAAGTCTAAACTTGTCCAACGATGCAATTGGTGGTTGGGTTGGAGACGAAGGTATGTTATCTTAATCTCTCTCTCTCCGCATTTTCGTCTGCAGTTATTCATTACACAGAAAAATGAAGAATTCCACATTCATGGACATAGGGGCTGCAAATAATGAAGTTTTAAATCCAAACGAGTCTAAGATCTTGAAGCCATATGGACTTTGAGTTTGAGATTAGCTTTAGTTATAAAAGGTACTTTAATCTATTTCTACTTTAATCAACACAAATAATTTAAATTTAGTATCCATGCATTTGCTAAAGAAGTTTAAGAAACTAATGTGGATGCATGACAACACCTACCTTGTTTCGTTTGATTCTTTCGACGGGTGTTGGCATTAGATTTGTCCAAAGTGTTTTTGATGTAATATTCTAAAAAGTTATATAAAAAAACATCCATATAATGCCCTTTGGATTGGGAGTAACGCGCTCAGGTAGTTCCACCACCAACATCAACATGACTTGGTAATATGAATTTTTCTTTTTTTACTAATATTATTTTCTTGCGATGATGCACGGTTTAATGAAAATTTGTATGTAAGTTATTTTTTTAAAAATAATTAAGTAAAATTATTAAATAAATTGTAATAATAAATTGTAAAATAAGTAAATAATTTAATAAAAAATTATTTTAAGTTCTAATTGCTTAGAGTTTGGACTTTATTCGTGTTTATCAATTTTTATATTTGAAAATTCTCTTGGTGCTTTGTGTTAATTTCTTAACATGAGATATAGAATGAGTTTGGTCATTCCTTTTTGGGTTATGTTTAATCTATACTTTAGCCAACATAAACAATAATAAACAAAATAGTTCCTCAATACAAAATTTTTCAAGTGATAGTCTAATTTTTTTTTTTTTTTAAATCAATACACTCAAAAATTAAATACAATAACCAAAAACCAAAATCAAAACATACACAAAAGAGTTCAAAATTGAGAATATAAAAAAAAAAAAAAACTAAAAACTTACATAAAAGAACCAAGAAATTAAATGGGTTTCCATTGTTTTACTTCTTTATAGTAAATTTCCTTTGGCATAATATCTTGCATGCAAATTCAGAAGCAAAGAACAATAAATAAGATAAATTTATTAGATTAAAATAAAAGTGTAAGTTGCATATTGGGAAAAAAATTATAGGGATGACTTTATTGGTTAAGGGATATATATATATATATATATATATATATATATATATATATATATATATATATATATATATATATGCAACTTGAGGAAAAAAAAAGAAGAAGCAAAAATGTGAGTTGTGTGAGATTTAAGTTTAGAATATTTTGATGATATATTTTTAGTTTTATTTAAATTAAATAGTTATTAAATGTTATCCCCTATTTTGAGGAAATATATTATACTACTTCCATCCCAAATTGTTTGGCCTGGTTAGAAAAACCCAATTATTTAGGGAAACATCATTAACTGCTTTATTTCTTTAAAAAAAAAAGTTATAAATTTCCTAAATTACCCTTAAACAAATTTATCAAAAAATTATTTATTTATTTTTATAATTTGAATATAGATGGCATGTATGGTGGATTTCAAAATTTAGGTTTTTTATTTTTTTAAATTAAAGAATGATCCCACAAATAAATTAAGGGCATAAAGGGAATATTAATAAATTAATGGTGTTTGACGTTTCAAACAGGACATAATTTTTGAAAATCTCAAAATGAAATATAGGCCAAACAATTTGGGCAGATGGAGTAATAAATAATGTAAAATTAGTTTACTAATTTGTTATTCTAAAATGTTGATAATAGACTTTTACTTGAAGTAGAAGTCAAAATGCTTTCTTTCTTTTTTTTTTTTTTCTTTTTTTTCCCCTTTTAAGAAAGAAAACGTGGGTTATTGTCTAAAATTTAAGTTTAAATTTTTTTATAATAGACTTTTAGTTTGAATAGAGTTTAAATTTATATTTAAGTTTATAAAATTTTGATAATAGACTTTTAGTTTGAATATAATTTAAATTTGTTGAAACTTAAATGTATAAAATTAATTTACTAATTAGGTGTTCTTAAAATATAGATAGTAGACTTTTAGTTGGAGTAAAAGTCAAAACGTGAGTTTTTTTTTTAGAAAGAAAACGTGGGTTGTTAGGGATTTAAGTTTAGAATTTTTTATAATAGACTTTTACTTTGAATAGAATTTAGATTTGTTGAAATTTAAATGATAAAGTTTTACCTAAATTAAATAGTTGTTAAATATTATCCCTTAATTTGAGGAAATATATCATAACAAATAATATAAAATTAATTTACAAATTAGTGAGAGTAACAGAAAAAAAAAAAATAAAACTTACATAAGAGAACCAAGAACTTAAATGAGTGTTCATTGTTTCGCTTCTTTATAGTAAACTTCATTTCGCATAATATCCTACACGCAAATTCAAAAGCAAAGAACAACAAAATAATATGAATTTTTTAGATTAAAATATAACCATTGCATCTTGGGAAAAAAAAAGTGAAAAAAAATATAACAACGTGGGGTGTATTGTGGGGGATTTAATTATAGGGGTGACTTTATTGGTTAAGCGAGATTACATCGAAAAGCCATGACTTAACACACACATACACTAGCCTCATCACACGCGCTTTTTGAGTGCGATGAGACTTTTTTATTTATTTATATTGGGTTTAGTGAAATAACATTTAAAAATGAGATATAGATAGTGCCCTAATTTTTAGGATTTTTCTTTATGTGAGAGTTGATAAAAGTTTAAAAGCCTAAAACTTAGGAACTTTTTAAAAAATACTAGTAAATTACTCTTTAACCAGTTTGTGTTTTTAAATTTAAAATTATCTAAATAAAATGTATGGGTATTTTAGAGAGTTTAAGAATTTGTGTGAAGATATTTTAGTACTCAAAATGATAAAACCCAAACACAAAATCCTCTTTATATATATATGTGTGTGTGTGTGTGTGTGAAAATTTTGATAATAGATTATTAGGTGGAGTATAATTTAAATTTCTGAAACTTAGATGATAAAGTTTTATCTAAACTAGATTATTGTTAAATTATCCATTAGCTAAGAGTCTTGTAGCTTAATATTCAAATAAAATATTATTTTAATAAAATGTAACTTGAGGAAAAAAACAAAAAAACAAAAAAGTGACTTGTGTGGGATTTAAGTTTAGAAAATTTTGATGATAGACTTTTTAGTTTTATTTAAATTAAACAGTTGTTAAATGTTATCCCTTAATTTGAGATAATATATCATAAAAAATAATATAAAATTAATTTAACAATTAGTTATTCGTAAAATGTTGATAAAAATAGACTTAGTTGGAGTAGAAGTCAAAATATTGATTTTTTTTTGGAAAGAAAATGTGGGTTGTTTTCTGGGATTTAAGTTTAGAATTTTTTATAATAGACTTTTAGTTTGAATATGGTGTAAATTTGTTGAAATATTGAAGTTTAGAAAATTTTGATAGTTTGGATATAATTTGAATTTGTTGAAATTTACATGTATAAAATTGATTTACCCATTAGTTGTTATTAAAATATTGTGAATAGATTTTTATTCGGAGTAGAAGTCAAAATGTGGGGGTTTTTGTTTTTAGAGAAAGAAAATGTGGATCGTTTTTTGAGATGTAGGTTTATAATTTTTTTATTTTTTATAATAGACTTTTAGTTTGAATAAATTTAAATTTGTTGAAATTTAAATGATAAAGTTTTACCCAAGTTAAACAATTGTTAAATATTATCCCTTAATTTGAGAAAATATATCTTAATTTAAGAAAATTAATTTATTAATTAGTGAGAGGAGTCACTTGGCATCACTACAGTTCCTAAGTCCAACTTTTATGATATAATAATAGTATAAAATTTTTTGGTTATTTTTTTGTCCTTACATGAATTAATTTCTCATTATAAGCGAACACATGAACTTATTCAAAATTTATATATTTTGAGTTTCCTTAATGTTCTTATCACCCCAACAATTAATGGTATCATTTTCTCTGTCCCGCAACAATTTACATGAAGCTTCTTGGACATGCGAGAAGCCGTGTCGCACCTCTTAAAAACAAGGAAAAATGATTACGATAAAAATTAATAAAATTTTCCATTAATAATTTTCTTAATTATGCATTTTAGTTGGTACTGTATTTTACTTTTAACATCCGGCACACGAATTTATAATACTTATGTATTAAGAATATCATAATATTCTTAGTATCACTTAACATTTAAACACAAAATAGAATAAATAATTGCGAAATTTATTTACATTTTTCATACTCCTATCACTTAAGTTGTTATTACAATTGGTTGTCAAAAAAAATTTGTTATTTCAATTTATAAATTCTTTGTAATAAAGTTAGTTTTGTTCTTATAAAATACCCTTATCCTGTCTCAAGGTCCTCTAATATCTTACATAGATATTAAGGGTTTGATTTTAGACAAAATGTTTTGTCCACAAAACTTACTTCTTCACCACCCCACCTCACAAGCATGGAATCTATTTAGTATCTATTCGGTATAACTTTATTTTATTTTTTTTGATTTATTCAACTTATTTTTAAGGCGGAATTTGTACGGGGTCCATTTTTTTGAAAATTGATGTCTTAAGCTGAGTTTGGATACAGCTTATGCGTTTTGCGTCTCCTGTGTTTTGCGTTTTTTTTTTTTTTTTTTTTTTTTTTCTGCTGCTGTACGGGTCAGGGGACAAAGGCTACTGTTCATGCACTGTGAATGAACAGTAGCCAGCTTTTGCTGACTTTTCAGCACATTTGTGGGTCCCGTGTACTGTTCACGGGACCCACAAACTTCACTTTACAGAATTTTTTTTATTAAAAATAGGTCCCACGACACTATTCACACATTTAAAAATTATTTTAGTACAGTGTTTTCAGTTTTCAGTAATAAGCTCTATCAAAACGGACCCTTAATGAGATATACAAAGCAGTCAGCTTTTGAAATATTGTCCCTTGTAAACCAAATAAGTTGAATTTTAAGCTCCGCAGATATCTTACCCCACCCATGCGAGGAAAGGGATATTGAAATAACACACCATCATTTTTATTAGATTATTTGATTTTATGAAATATAATAATATAATAATATGAAGATTCATTTCTTTACTTAATAAGATTTTTCTAGTATTTTTCTTTACCTAAATTATTTACCTTTTATATTGTTAAGTGATGGGGTATTTTTGACCATAAGGAAATTTTCTAACTCTTTTGAACGTCAGGCAGAAGAACCGTTGGGCTTTGATTTGAGTTCTCCCTTGGTGTAAGAACAACCGTCGGGCCTAAATCCTATTTTGACCACTATGACACCTTGTGTTGTTGCCAGAGATTGGGGAGAGTCGGTGGTTTGCAACCTCAAGCAATGGCGGAGCCAGGATTTGAGTTGAGGGAGGGCAAATATGTATATGATATATGCACATCGTGTGAATATATAATGTTGGAAACCAATTTTGAAATTTTAAAATTATTCATTTGGATACTAAGGCTGAGTTTGGATACGGATGAAAATTATTGCGTCTGCGTCTGTGCGTTTTTTTTTTTTTTTTTTTTCTGCTGATGCACGATTCAGGGGGACAGCGGTTACTGTTCATGCACTGTGCATGAACAGTAGCCGATTTTGTTGACTTTTCAGCACCTCTGTGGGTCCCGTGTACTGTTCACAGGACCCACAAACTTCACTTTTCAGATTTTTTAAAATTAAAAATGGGACCCACGGCACTATTTACATATTTAAAAATTATTTTGGTACAGTGTTTTCAGTTTTCAGCAATAAGCTGTATCCAAACGGACCCTAAGTGATATTTTAATGTAATTATGTAAACATCTTCACAAAAAGAAAGTATATTCAATTATACATCATATTCTATTTATCTAGTAAATATATGTTACTTTTTATTATTTATGCACAAATTTTTATAAAGTTGAGTAAATTATTATAAGAAATTGAGATCATATTACCATTTTTAGATTATCTTAAAGCAAACAATAATGTTTTGTTTCCCTAATATGTTGTATATATATTTAGTTTCTAAACTGTAATAGAAATTAATTTTTTTTTTAAATTTAATATATAATTAACTATATGAACAAGAAACTTTCACAAAAGAAAAAGATTTAAAAAATTCAAATATTATAAATCTATAATAGCTGAGGACAGAGGGGCTGTATCTTCATGATGGATTGTGACTTTCAAAGCAGTGCACTTTGATTTCTATGTTAGTATGCGAGAGTGCATTTTTGAAGGAATTGATTAGGGCTTTTTTGCTAAGGTAGGGTAGGGACTCACTAAAACTTATGTGTAAGGCATGCTAGTGGAGGACTTATAGTTGCTTATTGGTTCATTTAGAAGGTAGAGTTATGCTCTATTTCAAGACCAAAGAAATAGAGAGGAGTTTTAGTGGGCTAAATTATCATTAAGGGTGAGTGAGTAGAACTTTTGGTTAGATGAAATTCTTCCTAGGTTAAGGAAGATAGTCCAAGCTGATGTATTACTTTGATCTAGATTGCTATTTCTATCTAAAGAAAAAGTAGGCAAGAGTTTTTAGTAAGAATTAGCCAAGTACAAAGGGGTTTTTTTGGGCTGGCCAAGGGGGGCAACTGCCCCCCTCGACCCCCCCCTGGCTCTGCCCCTGGCCTCAAGAAAAGTAGACATCAACACCCTGTCTAAGCAGAAGCTAAGGCAATACTGTAGGCAATGAAGTTAGCTTCCTAAGAAAATTTTGGTAGTATGATTTTTGATGGAGACTTCAGAAGTTTTATTGAGGAATTAAGGGATGGTAGTGCTGCAGTTCCTTGGAGAATTAAAAACTTTGTTGCTGGTGTGAGATTGCTATTGGAGAGCTTTGCAAATGTCACTTTCAGTTAGGTTAACCCCAAAGCAAATAAAGCAGCCCACTCCTTAGCTAAATGGTCTATGCTTAATTCTGTTTTCGTAACTTTTGATTTAGGGAATAGCCCTACTGCTTTTATAAATGTAATTTTGGAGAAGGCGTGCCAATAAGTTATTGACAGCCCCTCAACTGTTTTGTTTTGCCTGTTTAGCTTTCAATAAAGGTTTTCAGTTAATAAAAAAAAAAATGACATGGTAGTATGACTATAGTTCCATCTTTCATTTTAGGCAAAAATATCATTAACAAAATTCTACTTTTAACTAATTTGTGGACAATGGCTATAATTAAACTACCCTCATATTTATTTATCAAATGTAAAATTTGACAAACCCACAACTACATAGTTGTTAAAGAATCAATATATAATTCTGCTACATGAAGAAGTGTTTCTTACTGATGCCGCAGCCAACATGAGGCTTTTCTGAATTCTGATTTGGCAATTTTGAAGCAGAGGAAGGACAAGAACTTGAAAGCTACATTTGTGATCTTACTTGTTACACAAATCCAATAAAAAAAATATATAACCATGGGCTCTCCCTCTCATTATGAACGCTTCTATCAGCAGCTATTGCGTCGAGAATACGTCTGCTGTGATTCCTCCTCAAATTGCTAATTATACTTCAGACAATAATGGTATCAAGATGGCAAGATTCTTACATGTCAGTCTACTAATATTGTGAATGTGGTAATAATGAGAAGAGATTAAAATACTTGTAATCCGATAACAATTTAAAATTGAAATTTGAAAAACTAAGAGAATACATTTTAAAAAGAATTAAAAAAAAAAAAAAATCTAGACATAAAAAGAAGAAGAATGTAAGGATAATTGCCAATTTTTCAAGCGTTGACGATTGATCCCTTGGGAAAAAACTGGTGTTGAAAAACTCTAGTAACATGGATTGATGGTTAGAAAAGGGAAATACATTGGTTTGTGATTTGTATTGCAAAAATCAACTGTGATTTCACGAATTAGTTGTGGCTATGTGGGCAATAAATTTGTCTCAATTTTTTTTTGGATAAGAATATATTCCATGATTACTTGATTTGAATTTGGGCAGTGTCCTGGAACTCAGTGTCCTGGAACTCGGTCTTCAGGCTGAGACGCGGGTAAGAAATCATAGGAGATCATTTTACAGATAGATGAAATAAGAATCTGACTTTACAATACGAGGCTAGCTTTCTTGGATGATAGGAAATTTAGATCCCGGTTGATAGAATTAATAAGTTTTAAACCTAAGTCATTAATTAGATTTATTATGAATAAACTTTGTTAAAACAAACAAACATCAATATTATGTCAATATCATGCACAACAGAATAGTAAATAAGACAAGATATAATGACATAGGAAAACCAATGAAACAAACTAGTTTCACTAAAAAACCTGGAGGGAAACTTTCCCGAAAAGCAATTCACTATAGTAAAAAGAAATTTTAGAACTAGTACAAAATCTTTGTTCCTAAACTCTACAATTTCCGTAGATGAACTTACAGTAGAAACCTTTTACCGCTTCAGAACCTCTGAACTCTTCAATATATGAACGCTACCCTTTTGTACGAATCTCAGTACGTGACTAATCAATGATGCACGACTCACAGTACGTGACTAACTCCAGCAACTTGAAGAAGATGTTGATTGCAAAGTTCTTCACTTAATCAATAATGAAGATCAAGAAGTATTCGGTTACAAAACCCTAAGGCGCAAAAAACACAATAACTTCTTCCAGAGAGAATAAGGCTCTCGGTCACTTTTTCATATGTTCTCTATGTGCATACTCACTCTGATGGCTTTTAAAATAAGCCTTATATATATGTCTAGGGTTGTGAGAAAAGAAACCCTGCACAAATATTTTAGCATGGGTTGAAAATTAGATCTGAAAATTCTGATTTCGTAAGTCTCGATTTATAATTTGTCGAGCTTCTATCGAGCTTCGATAGATAATCTGTCCAGCTTCCGTTGAGCTTTAATGAACAACTTTTCTTCATTTGTTTCTTGGTCCAATCTTCATGGCTTTAATACTTGGCTTTAACAACATGTTTCTTGAAGTACTAAACTCATCCTAGATCTATTCAATTACAAGTAAAGTGCATTTTGTCAAAGGATTAACTAATTTACATAACCTATGTTCTAACAAGTTCCACATATATCCTAACAATCTCACTCTTTGGCAATCCGTGACAAAACCACAACAAGCAAATGAAATATGAGAGAAGTCTTAAATCACTAAACTTATAAATACTTGTTGATTACAATAAAATCTAATCCTATCACAAACTCTTGAAAAACTTTGCAAGAAGAGAGTTCATGGAATGATACGATTTTGACAACTTGTCTTTCTGTAACACTTTAAACAAAACTCATCAAGGCATCTTAGTGTGAAACAGAAATAAAAGATTGCATACATAAAGAAATATGTGTATAAAGAGATAAAAGAAACAACACATGTAGATGTAGATGAAGAAGACATACATCATCAATATATATATATATATATATATATATATATATATATATATATATATATATATATATAAGCACAAAGTATATAAAAATGGTCACAAGATCGGTGTACAAGAAGCTAAAAGAAGCTTCTAAAACAACAGGAAGGTAAACACTCTCCCTAACAAGATGAAACACAACTCACCTTTACAAAGACGTGTATTTCTCCTCATAACATGTAGAATCTTAAAAAGAAACCACATATTCTCCCATTTTTTGTCATGACTGATAGAGAATACAAGAAGCTATAAAACTTTAATCGAGAAACATAAAGATGATTAAAGGGGCACAAGGAATCCATAAAAATGCAAAAATGTAATGAAATAAGATGCTATGGATAACAAAATTATAGAAAGATGCAAAACATGTGAAAAACAATGCATGCAAGAGGATCTCGACAGATCGAGAAGCTGTCGAGTTGCTATTGAAAAAAAGCCAACCTCGATGAATCGAGAAGTTGTTGAGGATGTATCGGCCAAACAGAAAGTTTCTCGATGGATCGAGAAGCTGTCGAGAAGCTATCGAGACAAATTCCATATATTTTGATGGATCGAGATTGCGTTAACTTATGTTGAGACAAAAAGAAAGAGGGTCTCGATCGATAAGAATCTGTCGAGGATCTATCGAGAAGTTGTCAAGCTTAAAGAAAAGAGGTTTTTCAAAGTGAGGAAAAACACATAGAGATGAATGCAAACAAGCAAGCTACTCAACCAAAGATCCAATCAACATGTTAAACTTTCAAAAACATCTCTCAACAAGAAAAATGCAAAGCATTCATGATCCAAAACACACACACACACACACACACACAAAATAAGTCTAATTAATTTTATATTTTAAAAACAAGTTAAAACAGTTTAGTGAGTATACATTAAAGCATGTATTCCTTGTGATAGCCAAATCACATTGTACCTGCACATGTATCAAAAGTAGCAAAGAATTTTTGTGTGTTGTGTGTGAAGACATCGCAAGATTGCACAAGTTTCTCATGTTATGACAATTTGAGATATGAGAGAATCAAATACACTCACACACAATCATAACTGCTTGATAGAGACTATCACCTTCGAGGACATCCTATAACTCTCACATCTCCTAGAAACAAGCTTGCAACCATATTTAAAAGCATTTTGATTATTTTTACTTTTGAATTTCTTTTCATATTTTCTTTTTGAACATATCATGCATGGACATATATAGAAAGAGAAGAAATACCCAATTATGTAAGCCAAAACATCACAATTTTGTTATGCCGAAGTACACAGATGTTATACATGATTGGGGGACTTTAGTGGTGAGATGATTATTTATGCATTTCTCTTAGGATTTTTCCCGTTAAAAAGAGTGATATGAGTATTAGGTGTAAAAGAGACAAACTTAATCATACCCATCACAAACACGAGCCATAAAACTCACTTGCTTAATTGTGCATTAAAATGCTCATCTTAGTTACAAGAGATACAAAGTTTAGATTGTTTCAATGGCCATGCAAGGTACACAGGTACCAATATACACAAACACATACTATTTTTGTATTTTTCTGATTTTTCTCTTTTTATTTTGCAAAAAAAAAAAACAAAATAAAGACTACGCAACCAAACAAAAACTGAAAAATAATATGAAAGCATGAAAGAAAAATGTCGATACATGAAAGCATGATTCCAAAAACAGATAAGAAATCAAGCAAAGAAAGTCCTATTTTAGATAGAAAGAATTAAAGCAAAGGACAATAGAAAAGACAATTAAGTCTTAGGTTCCTTTCTCACTCACACAGCACGAGTCTTTAGCCGTAAAGATGAAAAAACACATGTCCTAGTTAGTCTACTAAAGGACATATAAGTATTAGAATTCTCCTGAAATTGAGTTAAAAAGCTCAAAACTTTTAATAACTCTCCAAACAAAGGTATAGTTCCTTGAGAGGAAACCTGTGATCGTTTGGACAATTGCTTTTAAGGATACAACTTAAAGCAATTAGGACGAATGTGTCCAGAAACACCACAATGGTGACAAACATGAGCAGTTTTAGAACTTCTAGACTTCCTAGAGGTCTAACAAAGGATTTAAAATTAGACAAATTAGTAATGGATTTCATACCTTTATCACATTTCTTAGATTGGGGCACAAAGACAGTCTTTGATTCAAAATCTGTGGAAGAGGATGGGCCGGAGGAAATAGCATATCCTAAGCTAGTCTTATTAGAACTAGGCTTTTGAGCGCTCAATATCTCATCAAGCTTTGCACTGGACATCCTTTCCATTTGAGTTTTAGCTTGACTAAGGTCAACCTCGAGATTCTTGACATTATCTTCTAATGAGGTGTTCTCCACAACAAGAGTCTCAACCACCCTTGTAGTCTCATCTAGTTTGACTAACAGTTCAGATTTTTCAGTTTTTACCTTATAAAGCTCTTTTCTACAAAGATGAGAAGTCTTATCAGATTTTATAAATTTAGTGCGTAGCTTATCATAGGCTTCTTGAAGGGTCAACTTTTTGGGTACTTCATCATCAAAAGAATCCTCATTGTCACTAGCACTCTCCACAATTTCCTTGTCGGTTGTGGCAGTAAAAGTCATAAAGTGATCACATTCATCAACATACTCATCAGAAGAGTTATTCTTAGTATCACTCCAGGTAGCAAGGAGCCCTTTATCTTTTGACTTCTTGATCTTTTCCTTCATAAGATAGTTTGGACACTCTACCTCATATGACCAAAACCTTTGCATTCATGGCATTGGACGAGGGGTTTCTCATTCTTACCATTCCTAGAGGATTTAGATTTCCTAGTAGGTTTGTCCTTATCTTTTTTCTTATATTGAAGAATCTTGATAATTTCATTAGCTATGAAGGTTAGATCCTCATCCTCATCTTCATCTTCATCTTTGCTTTCATCTTTATCTTCAGAGTTATCAATCTTTTCCTCTATACCCTTAAGAGTCAAGTTTCTACTCTTTCCACATTTTCCCATTAAACCTAATTCCATCTCATTGGTTTGAAGGTTCTCTACAAACTTAGTCAAAGGAATTTGATCAATGTCCTTCACTTCTTCAATGACAGTGATCTTGGCATGCAATCTTTCAGGTAGGAACTTAAGAATTTTCCTAACAATTTTGGATTTCGTAATAGATTCTCCAAGATTGAAGGCAGAATTCACAATATCCTTGAGTTTAGCATAGAACTCATCAAATGTCTCATCCTCCTCCATTCTTATTTCTTCAAAACTACTAGTGAGTCTTTGAAACTTCACAGTCTTTACTGCCTTGGTACCTTCATAGGTGGTCTCAAGAATAGTCCATGCTTCCTTGGCAACTTCCGTGGATAATATTTTCTTGAATTCCTCATTGGTTACCCCACAAAATAAAGCATTCAAGACCCTACTGTTGAAATTTTCCGCTTTGATTATTGCTTCATCCCAATCCATCGACGCTTCCTTTGGCTTAATCCAACTAACTTCAACAGCTTGCCATACTTTTTCACCTAGAGCCTGCAAAAAAACTTTCATACGAACTTTCCAGTACACATAATTAGTGCCATCAAATAAAGGAAGAACCAAAAAAGATTGTCCATGATCCATGACAATGGGGGTCAAGGATCACACTCAGGAAATTAATTTAATTAGAGTGTACTCGCTCTGATACCACTTGTTAGGAAATTTAGACTCGGTTGATAGAATTAACAAGTTTTAAACCCAAGTTGTTAATTAGATTTATTATGAATAAACCTTGTTAAAACAAACAAACATCAATATCATGTCAATATCATGCACAGTGGAATAGTAAATAAGACAAGATATGATGATCCAAGAAAACCAATGAAACAAACTAGTTTTACTAAAAAAACTTGGGGGGAAACCTTCCCGAAAAACAATTCACTATAGTAAAGAGAAGTTTTAGATTTAGTACAAAACTTTTGTCCCTAGACTCTATAATCCTCATAAATGAACTTACAGCAGAAACTTTCTACTGCTTTGGAACTTCTAAACTTTTCAATATATGAATGCCACCCTTTTGCACAAATCCCAGTATGTGACTAACCAATGATGCACGTCTCCCAGTACGTGACTAACTCCAGCAACTTGAAAAAGATGTTAGCTGCAAAGTTCTTTACTTCATCAACAATGAAGATCAAGAAGTACTTGGTTACAAAACCCTAAAGCGCAAAAGACGCAATAACTTCTTACAGAGAGAATAAGGCACTCGGTTATTTTTTTATATGTTCTCTATGTGCATACTCACTCTGACGACCTTTAAAATAAGCCTTATATGTATCTAGGGTTGTGAGAAAAAAAAAACCCTACACAAATATTTCAGCATGGGTCGAAAATCAGATCTGAAAATTTTGATTTCGTAAGTCTCAATAGATAATCTGTTGAGCTTTGATAGATAATTTTTCAATAGCTTTAATGAACAAATTTTCTTCACTTGTTTCTTGGTCAAATCTTCATGGCTTTAATACTTGACTTAAACAACATGTTTCTTGAAATACTAAACCCATCATAGATCTACCCAATTACAAGTAAAATGCATTTTGTCAAAGGATTAGCCAATTTACATAATATATGTTCTAACAAGTTCTACATATGTCCTAACATTGGAGAAAAAAAAAACCCTTTAAAGATGCTAATTATGGACATTGTTGACCGTTGTTTTTAGAAAGATAAGTTTATAATTTTAGCCAAACTTATCTATCTGTACATATGCAAGAGCACACTTCTAGGCATATACATGGTAGAACATGATAGTGAAGCCCTAGCAAAAGTGATAAGTTAGCTATACAAATACTGTCATGGATATGATGAGGTGAACTTGGGCTATCATGTTTGTTTAGTAAGCCTTGTGTCGGGGGTGTTTTTCATTGCCAATATGATATTTGGAAAGTCACGACCGAGATTTGACTTTGGGATTGGAATATGGCCTTAAGGCCATCGGTGAAGTGTGAAATGCCCATTTTACTCAAGATTCGAGTTACATCCAACAAAGATTATATTAAGGTCCCAAAAATACATCCTGCAATGATAAACTAGCATAAAGGATGATCCACCACAATAAGTGCTTAAATAATAGTCTAGCGGTAAATAAGAGAAATGTCTAGTGGTAAATGTCTGGAAAATTAATAAATGTATTTGCATAGTAAAAATTATGAGTTTTCTCCATAGTCGGTTAATATAAAAGTGGGCCCATTATGACAAGTATACAAGAGGAAAATGGTCCAACAGTGAATATGACAGACCTCCAACGGTAACGTCTGATAAGTTAATAAATGTGTTTACATGATAAAAATCATATATTTTCCTCATTTTTATTATGTCAATAGGAGGGAAAAATTCCATAGTATCCAAGACATTATGACCTCATTATTATAGTAATAAACAAGGATTAAAGGCTTTAAAATTACAAGCAAAATAGGAAAAAATAGGATGGAATGAAGGGAGAGAAAGACCCCCAACTTAGTGCAGCAAATATTTAACCAAGGTTCTTTTGCCTATGATGGAATATGTGGAAGGATGTATGGTAAATGATGGAAACTATTCTTATATGAGTGGATGAGTAGATATATGGTGATGGGAATAAAATGGTAAAGGAACTTGGCTATTTTTGACCATGGTGGTGAGAGGTTGATTGTAGCTAATCATGGGACCTTTATTGTAATACCCTGATTTGATTTTATGATCATCACTGTCAACATCATTATTAATATATAGTTGGGGTAATATATGTGTGTGCATAGTAAGATTAGAGTAGACAATTTTGTGGTGTTACAGAATAGGTGAGAAGATTAAAGTTTTAGTGCATACAATTTAGTGCGGTAATTTAAATAAATAAAAGAGGAAGATGTTTTATGGGCCTCTTGGAGACTAAAGAGATAAGTTTAAGTGGGTTTTAAACTACAGCCCACTACCCCACTAAGTCCACAGCTATGATGTGTTAAATATAAGGTGGAGGAAAAGTTAAATTAGGGTTTTAATAAGAAGGTTTCATCACCAAAGAGGATAAGAGGTGTTTTTCCCTTGGAGTTTGGAGCACATTTAAGTGAAGAGGCAATTAGATTTTTCAAGGTATGATTTCTTACCATTAGAAACAAAGAACTAAAAGTTTATAAGGTTATCTTGGAAATCAGTTGTGAGGTTAGATTGTTTAGAAGTTGGATTTTGGTCCTAAAATTCTATTTATATTTTATGGTTGGATTTGCCGCTAGGTATCCATGTCAGATTGTTCATTAGGATATATATATATATATATATATATATAATTCTAGTTGGGGCCACCATGTGTAATGCATGAATTAAGCTATGGATCAAGATATTATTTCATGGAGATGGCCTTCATGTGTCCATGAGTGTTATATAATTAAATCCTAGGTTGCCCACTGCATGTCTCTAGAACAAGACATGGATTACAAATCTCTATTCAGCTATATGGCTCTTACTTTTTTATTGGGGTTATATATTAAATCCTAAGTCAATGATATTTATGGTTGCTGCCTTCCTCATGGCAATATGAGTTCTGATTAATGCAAGGGAATATTATGGGTTAGAGCATCATTGGTTAGAGAAACTTTAGCTTAGTGTTAAAAGTGTTATTAGTTCAGCAAAGTATAATCTTAATGAGTCCATTTGTATAGTTCTATAAGCTTTATATTTTGTAGAAGATATTAAGTATTTTTCGATGATTGATTATAGGTTCTATTTGAGAGTATTTTGAGACTATTTGGAGGGTGTTTCAGCTGGACTTTCAGAGTGATTCAAGTACTGTAAGTAATTATGCATAATATGCACAAGTTTTGTTCCTTAAGTTCTTAGAAGTTAAGATTTTCAAAAGTTATATTTTTTTTAAGCTTACATTTTTAAAAATTTATCAAAAAAACATTTTTATACTATTGAAAGAGAAATTTTAATTGGCTTTTAAATAATGTTTTAAGAGAAATCTCGAATTTTAAATAAATTTTTGAATGTCCAAATCTCCTTCAAAAGACGATTTTTAAACTAAACTATTTTCCGAAAATAATTGGGTTTCAAAGTAAGTTTTCTAAAAAGGTCTCTGTTCTTTAAATTTGTTAAAACCAAGCGATTTCAAAGTCATATTCCTATTCTCCAAATGATATTTAAAATGTTTCTTTTAGCAAATTAAATTTTCAGATTTACTCAAGAATTGTAATATATTTATATAAACTCCTCAGTTTCTATTTGTTCCCCAAGAGAGTCAAGCATCCTTTGATTTATGTTATATTCGATATTGTGATCTTTCATATGCCTCTGCATTTGGAATAATCGTTAATATCAAGAAAATTATTATATTTTGTATAAACTTTGCTTTTGTGATATGTGACTCAAAATAATTTTTTTTTTTTTTTTGAATTGATTAGATATATTAGATATATGTGTAAATCCGTTCACAGGATTGTATGTGAGAATATATGTTGATCCCTCATCAGCAGGGGTTAGATGTTGGTATCCGCTCACAGGATTGAATGTGAGAATATGTGATGTGTATATGTGACACTGTGCTCTGATCAATTATATGCATGTGTTTTCTAATTATTTTGAGATGTGATTACATATGTATTAAGTGATTCATTATGTGTTTTGGAATAATTATTTTTGATATCATAGAACGAGTTTGTGAAAAATTAAAATACTCATGCTTTGCTTGACTCTATTCAGTTGTGTATTCTGTATAATTACTTACTAGATGTGTGGCTCACCTCATCAATTACTATTTTCAGATTAAAGTCTAGTTGGGAATATAGAACCTTTGGATCGCTTTGTAAGGTGCGAGGTAGAGCATGGAAGTTGTAGGCGACTTCAGTATTTTCTTGAAGACTTATAGAATTTTAGTTACCTTTATTTTGTAATTTATGTTTTATGTAGTGGGGATTATTTTTGATTTGTGGAGTTTAGATTTTTGTAAGAGGCTTTAAGAGTACTTGTTTCTTTGGAGTTTAAAATTTATTTTGGATCAATTATGTTTATTAAGTTACATAAGTTCAGCAGGTTTGTTATGCATCTAAATTCATGTTCCATGGATTTGAGTCGTGACATTTATAGTGTTGGGTTTTGATAGAAAAGGAAAGGAGTATTTGATGGGTATGGGCCTTTATGAACTAAAAAAGGAACTTATTTTTGAACTAAGGGTTGAAAATAACAAAATTGATGGAAACTTTGAGAGGATTTCTTCCCCCCATTGATGGAATAGATGGTGCTTTCCTTTTATATTGAAGCTTAAAGAGCAATTAGCAAAAGCCAAAAATGTTGAGTTTGATCAGCAAGAGAATTTTCAAAATATCCATGATGAGATTTTGCCAAGAATGGTGTGAGCTCCTTTTTGAATGTTTGTATTCTTTGGAATATGTTAGATGGAGCTAAAATTCATAGCATCTAACTGAGGACTTGGCCAAAAATGATGTGATTTGCTTTTGGTTATTTTATCTTCTTTGGGCAATATCCAACATGAATGAATATTTGGGTAATCTTGCATTAAATGTTAAGATTTATGAAGTTAGCTTTAGTCAATGGGATTAAGGCAGGTATTAGGGTAGAATCTTGTTGCTGCAACTAAGATTTGAGCTTCAAGGAGTAGGAGCTATCACCCCAAGCCAGGTGTCAAGATTTTAGCCTACTTTAGAGAGCTTCGCTAGACATCTTTTTATGCCCTCCAAACCACATTTCCCTATAATCCCCTTTAGGAATTCATGGGCTTGGTTCATGAATTAGTTTTAGACATTTTTAGTACTAAAGAAACTAGTTTGTTGAAGTTTGGATGATTTGGTCATGGCTTCCTCCAGCAGCAACTGAAACATAGTGGTATTTATTGCGTTTTAGCCTTTTGGTGTCAACCTAGCCGTTAGTATTGTTCACGTCAGAAATGGCAGTGGCAAAGAGGCTAATGTGACAGGTGGCCAACTCCTAATTTTGTTTGGGAGCTTAGTTGCTTATTGAGCTGATCTCCTGCGGAAGGTAGAATTAAATGGAGTTCTCTAGCTAGGTTAGTTTGCACATAGGCTGTTTGGCTGAGACTTCGTGTTGGGCTTTGTCATGAGGGCTGAGTACTTTGGTGGGCCTCTGACTTGGTGTTTCTTTCTACTTGGGCCTATCATTTTGCTTTCTCAATTGTGAGCCCTACAAAGTGGACAAAACTACCATATATTGCCATGGATTTGTGTTCCACATGGACTTTAGTTGTTAGTAAAAATGAAATGTATTCATGAGTTTTAATAAATATTAATGATAGGTTTTGGGTATTAATTTTCATGGGTTTTAAATATGAACTTGTATAGTTTCTCATAATTTTTTGAATAATATTTACCATGGGTATTAATAAAATATGGTAACAACTACTATAATGGAATAATGTGATATTCTAATGGATTTTTCTATAGATAATCATAATGGGCTTGTAAGGTAAATAATTACTATGAGTTTTGGAAATGTTGTGATATAAATAGTGACCATGGGTTCTTATTATATAAATTCCATGGGTTTGTAATATATTATGAAATAAATAAATGTCATGGTTGTAAGATAAATAATCACAACTTTTTATGAGCTTTTATATTAGTAACACAAATTCATAATTCTTCGTGAGTTTGATATATGTTTGCCATGGGTTCTGGAAAAATGAATAGTGTTATGAAACATAAATAGTTTCCATGGGTTTATAATATGATATGAAATAAATAAATTTCATGGGTTTAAGATAAATAATCGAAACTTTCCATGATTTTTATATTAGTAACACAAATTTATAATTCTTCATGGGCTTGATATATATATATTTGCCATGAGTTTTGGAAAAATGAATAGTGTTACATAACATAAATGGTTACCATGAGTTTTATAAGATAGATTTCATGGGCTTGTAATATTATAGTAATAAGTTTAAGAACTTAAAATATTGTTAATCATTAGACTTCAAGTGAAATACTTATGATATAGTATTTTGCCAAGTATCGATAACTTTGGGCTTTTTACAAAATAATGTCAAGTAGCTAACTTGGGCTTTTAATAGTGCCAACTTAAATTGGGCTTTTAATATTGTCAATGAGACTTGGATTTTTAATATTGCCAATGTGAATTGAGCTTTTGATATTACCAATGAAAATTGAGCTTTTGATATATTGCCAATGTGAATTGGGTTAAAAAAGGGGTGTATGCATTGGGCTCATAAGGCTGGTTTAGGTTTATTTATATAATGATAATAACATTGGATAAGATATGAGATTTGGGGCTTCTGTGATGGTTTATATCATGGCTCAATTTAGATAATAAATAGGAAATATTTGTGGACCAATGGGATGAAAAATATTCATGGAAGCCAAAATAATTTATGGGTGAAATTTTGGTATATTTGGTGAATAAATAAATGTGATTAAATAGGATTGAGGCACGTGACATGAATGAAAAAATTGTACCTCAACGCCTTGATAAGTGAAACTTTTATATCGCCTTGCATATGAAATTGGATTTAATTTTGTTAACAAATTAATATGCATTTAATTAATGCATCATTAAAAATGTTTTATACAATTTTTTTTTAGAAAAATAAAGTCATATTGTACACATATATTTAAAAAAACACACAATTTAATGAATTTGTATGCGTATGCCAATGACTTATTAACATGTGAATTTTTTTTAAAGTGTGCAATGCAACTCATAATTAAGTATTTATTAATCCTTAACATGTGCCTTTAGGGCACTCGTTAACAGAACCTTATAAAATTGAATTAATAATTTGGGTTCTTAAGAAATGGCAAGCATGTAAATACTAGATTGAGATGTAGACTCACTAACTAGAGTCTGGAGGTAAAACAAAAGGGCAAAGTCTATTACAATACAAAGAATTTAAATTTAGTATCCTTGCATTTGCATACATGCTTTAAAGAAGTTTTTTTAGATTTGTCTAAAGTGTGTCATAATTAAACTGATTCGACCAAGTGTTTTTGATGTAATATTCTAATTAAAAGTTATAAAAAAAAAAAAAAATTCTTATAATGCCCTTTGGATTGGAATTCGGAAGTAACACGCTCACGGAGTTCCACAACGAACATGACTTGACAACATGAATTTTTCTTTTTTGGGTTTTTTTTGATAGTTACAAGAATTAATATTTCATTATAAGCGAACACATGAATTTAATCAAAAATTTTCAAATTCGCATTTCTTAATGTTCTTATCACCCCCAAAACTTAAGGGTACATGTTTGGGTGAAGTACCATTTTCGCTGTCCTGCAACAATTTACACGAAGCTTCTAGGACATGCGAGAAGCCTTGTGGCATCTCTAAAAGACAGGGGAAAATGATTACTATAAAAATATATAAATTAATACGAAGATTTTTCAAAAAAAATTGTTATTTCAATTTATAAATTCTTTGTAATAAAGTTAGTTTTGTTCTTATAAAATACCCTTATATTATCCAGTCTCAAGGTCCTCTAATATCTTACATAGATATAAGAATTTGATTTTAGACAAAATGATTTGTCCACAAAACTTACTTCTTCACCACCCCACCTCACAAGCATGGAATCTTTTTAGTATCTATTTGATATAACTTTAATTTTATTTATTTATTTATTCAACTTATTTTTAACGCGGAATTTGTGTAGGGTCCATTTTTTGACAATTTTTTTTTTTTTTGACAATTGATGTCTAAATATATATACAAAGCAGTCAGCTTTTGAAATATTGTCCCTTGTAAACCAAATAAGTTGAATTTTAAACCCGGCCAATTACTCCATCTTATCCCACCCGTGTGAGGAAAGGGATGTTGAAATAACACGCCATGATTTTATTTTTATTAGATTATTTAATTTTATGAAATATAATAATATAATAGATTGAAGACTCATTTCTTTACCTAATAAGATTTTTCTAGTATTTACTTAATTAGTTTTAATAAAAAACACACATTAGATTTGAACTAAAAAGTAAATATATTTTAAATTATAGTAAAATGAAGAATTAAATAAATAAATTATCATTATTTTCTTGAAAACAAATTCAATAGTTTTAAAAAATATACTAAATATGGAAATTGAATGACAAATTTATTAAATTATTTTTTATAATAAATAATTTGAAATGAGATAAAAAAAACTACTAAATTCAAATATAATGAGAAAATAACCTAATAATATTTATAATCTTTCTTTTATATAACCTCAAAATTTATATTTGAAATATGTAATATGTCTAATGTAATACAAAGTTACCCAAAATAATAAATCATGGTTTAAAGAGACAAGCTATTTTCTTTTTGGGGTAGGGTGATTAGAACAAGATAATTAAAAACGAATAGGGTTAAATTATTCACCTGTTATATTGTCAAGTATTACACATCGTTAACTATTTAGTTATTCAAATTATCTTGCAGGTTTTAGTAGCTTGTCAAGATTGAAAGAGCTAGAGACATTAGATCTTGGTGATAACGACTTCAACAGAAGCGTCATGACATCATTGAGTTCGCTCACATCTCTTAAGGCTCTGATTCTTGCCAGCAAGGATCTGACGGGATACTTTCCTGCCGAAGGCATGGCAACTTTTGACATTTCTTAAAAAAATATAAAATGGAGTCCAATAATTATTCTTATTTTTTATTTTTTTATTTTCGTGCAGAATTATCAACCTTGGAAAACTTGGAGATGCTAGATTTAGGTTCCAATGGACTCAATTTCTCCCAGGAAATGCAAGGTAAAGAGAGAGGGAGAGAGAGAGAGAGTTCTAACTTTGAGCCATTACTTGACCAATTTCTTATAGACTATGCATATAGAAGGCAAATTTCTAAGCTATTCAAATACAAGAATAATCATGGAAATGATTACATCCGATCAAGATTGGTGGGGTCTTTCACTTTTACGTAGTTTCGTACAAAAGAATGAGATAATTTATAAAAATATAATGCAATTATGTGCAACATAAATAGGCTATTTCCTTAGTACAAACTATCCAATCCCATCGCCATTTTCTTTTGACATATCATCCATTTATTTATTATTACTCTCTCTCTCTCTCTCTCTCTCAGATTTTGTATTTATGTTTTGTTAGTGCTTTATCTATAGTTAGATAACATATTAACCTAATTTTTCCTGGACACACTTTGAACTGTTACTATAGATGGCGCTTTTTTTTGTGTGTGTGTTAATATTGGCTTGAATACAAAGTTGAACTCCATAAACTATTTTAATAGATTTGATTCTTTAAACTGTTTTTAAATATAATAGTTTTACATTCCTTACCAACTCCAAGCATCCAGGCTACTGGTTATCGTATTGGACATTAATAGTGTCTAACTATTCTTGCATCTTGCCAAGCTTAGCTTAAAGAGGAAAAACTAAATTCATCACCATTAAAACTCTTAGATTGGTGATGTAGTGAGGAAAAACTAAATTCATCATCATTAAAGTTATTAGGTGGGAGATGAAAGGATGTCTACAGCAATGAACTATTTTGTCGCAAAGTACTACTCACAATAGGCGACGAAAAGCTAATAGTATCTCCCCCGTATGTAAAAAATTAGGTATCATTGGTAATGAAATAATTTCTCATTGCCTATTTATGTACTGTATGTATGGCGACAAAGAATTCATCTTCTAATATGTAAAAAATTAGGTATCATTGGTGATGAAATAATTTTTGTCATCCATTTAAGGGTCTGAGTGGAAATTGTTAGGCACGAAATAGTAATGTATTGTATGTATGTATGAGGACAAAAGAATTTGTCACCCAATATGTAAAAAATTAGGTATAATTGGTGATGGAATAATTGTTCGGTGCCTGTTTGTCAAAAATAAAAGGGCATAGGTGGAAGTTGTTAGGCACAAAGAAGCAGTAATGTATTGTATGTATGGAGACAAAATAATTCATCTTCAAAGGAAAATGAATCGTTGCTGGAGTGCTCAACCTTTTTTTAATAGTAAAAAAAGAAAATTAATCCCTAATGTTTCGCTCTATCAATATCTGATATCATTTTTTCTCACCTCATGCCTCATGGCTCTCATTGTCCCTCACAACTCTCACTGCTCTTCAGATCGATAATCTCTATCTCATCGCTCCTCTCCCACTTGGTCTAAACTGTGGTAAATTGGGTGTAGTTCAGTGAATTGGCTACTCGAATTGTTGTTCACACGGTTAAGAAAAATGTTTGCCATAGTTAGTTCTATGTCTCTAAAAATGAATCAAAGGCCGGTTTTTGGTTAACCCGTTGGATTGTATGGTCCGGGTTTTGTAACTATTATTGCCATAAACCCCCCCACAACCTCGAAGTCGAAAGAAGATCCAAACCAAATCTAAAATCCACAAACCTAACCTAAAACCACACATTAGCATTTTCTTTTTCTTTTACCCCCAACCTTTTTGCCACACACTTGACAAGACGCTTGAGACAAGTTTGGTATGGGCCAAGGTTTGACCCAAAAGTTTAAGTCAATGAGCAGTTAATTCAACATAAAGAGATATAATTTAAAATTTTAAAGTAATAAATTTTCTTCTAGATAAATTATGTTAATCACTCATTTTATTATTATTAGTATCTAAGATGAGACTTATTACTCACCTAACCAAACTCCTAATATTATAAGGAAATGGAAAACAATAATTTTATTTATTTATTTATGATGTTTCTTGAATTTAACTATTGGCGACATTTGACAACCACGGTTTCAACTTTTTTCAGATTCCATTTATTTGTCTAAGTTGAGAAAGCTGAAGCGCCTGAATCTAAGTGAGAATGACTTCGACATGAAAACTTGAAGGTATTTGGGTTCTCTCTCAGCCCTTACATCTCTAGACCTGCGTATGAATCAATTGGAAGGGCAGCTTTCAAAGGAAGGTATGTAAAAATGTCAGTTGCTCTCAAACTTTACTTGCATCAAGCAATTATATCCTAAGAATTCCTTTGGTCATAGTGAATGTTGTGAAAATGAATTGCAAAGTTGAAATCCTACACCCATAACACTTTACCTTATCAAAATATTTAAGTTTTTCTCGATCTCCATATTCTTATAAAACGAAAAGAGATTTGTCAGTGTCTTATGGTGCAAGAAAACTACAATATTAATTAGTACTGCACTTTCACTGGAATCATTGTACCATATAAAATGTCTTATTTCCTTTGTTACAGAATTGACTAACTTAAGCAAACTGGAGGTGCTTATCTTGCAATATAATTACCTGAATGGAACCCTACCAATTGAAGGTAAGAACAGAGTTCTTAAAATTCCAAATTGCTTATGAAAGGAATCATATTTGACTTTACCTTTCTCTTTTTAGATTTAGTAACCTACAGTAGGTTGGAGATTTTAGACTTGAGCTCAAATGAGTTAACTGGAAGTGTTCCTCAGTCTATAGGGGCACTGTCTTCTCTCGAGGCATTATCTTTGTCACGAAACAAACTTAATGGTTCTCTACCAACTAAAGGTAACTATATATATAAAAGTAGAGTAAATGTATTTATTTTTTCATGTTTTTATTATTTAAAGGAGACACACTAATTATTTACGTAAAATGAATGTTTAAAATGATTTTTATAAGATTTAAAAAAAAAAAAAAAAAACTGATTTGAAAATTTGACATTGTTGCTAAAATTGAATTGCTTAATCAACAATTGAGACAAAATACAAAAAAATACCACAAAAGATCTAACCAATTTTAATATATGCAAACAGAATATAAAAAGATTTATTTTGTAAAAGTGGAATATAATACATAATTGTATGCTTGTTTTTTTCTTGCTTGAACATAACCATAAAATTAGTGAAAATAATTAAACACCCGTCAGTTCACATAATATAATTGCTTTCAAAATGTTTCAGAATGCAAGGCACACCATATGAAACATTGGCTAGTTGTATGTATATTCATGACATTCACAGCCACGACTCTTCTCAAGTAGATATACGATTTACATTGTGTTGTGCCCGTATGTGTATTGTTTTTCTAAGACATAATCAGGAGACGAAATACTGAAACTTATTCTCTTTGCAGGCTTATGTGAATTGAAGAAACTTGAAGAGTTATATCTTAGTGAAAATAACTTTGAAGGGAACCTTCCCCTGTGCCTTAACAATTTGCAAATTTGTTATCTCTCAGACTGTTAGATCTCTCTCAGAACAATTTCACTGGCAATGTTCCTTCATCTTTGGTACCCAGCCTCACATCCCTTCAGTACATTGATCTTAGTCATAATCTTTTTGAGGGTTTATTCTTATTCAGCTCATTCTCTAATCACATTAAGCTTGAGTTTGTTCGGTTTATAAGTGATAATAGCAAATTTGAGATAGAAACTGAAAATCCAGGTTGGAAACCTATGTTTCAGTTAAAGGTCCTTGTGCTATCTAACTGTAATTTGAACAAGCTTGACAAAGGAATTCCCACATTTCTCTTTCATCAGTACAATTTGTTAGCAGTTGATCTGTCTCAGAATAACTTGGCAGGAAGGTTCCCTGACTGGTTGCTTCAGAACAATACAGGACTAAAATTTGTAATGCTTCAAAGTAACTCTTTCATGGGTCAGTTCCACCTGCCACCCTATCCTAATATGAATCTTTCGTGTATGGATGTCTCAAACAACAACTTTGGGGCAGCTTCCGAAAAACATAGGGACAATACTTCCAAGGCTATGGTTATTACATTTATCAGGAAATGCTTTTCAAGGTCCTCTCCCATCCTCAATAGCTAACATGGGTGACTTGGAGAGATTGGATGTGTCCTTCAATTTTTTCTCGGGAGAAGTACCAGAAGAATTTCTTTCTCATTGCTTCAACTTGGATGTTTTGGACTTATCTAACAATGACTTTCATGGTCAGCTATTTTCAGAGCACTCCAACAACTTGACTAATTTAGAAGTTTTGAATTTGAACAACAACCAGTTCACAGGAACTATATCAGGAGTGGTTTCCAAATGCTTTGACCTCTTCATACTGTGTATTAGTAACAATTACATGTCAGGCAAAATTCCTGCCTTGATAGGTAATATGACTGAACTAAGTGCACTTGATTTGCGAAATAACTCTTTTGAAGGTCAGGTTTCATGTGAACTAATTTCACTTCCGTTTTTAGACCTTTCTCATGACTCCTTCTCAGGAACTTTACCTAATGCCTAATGCAAGACCGCACAAAGCATATATACTTGCAAGGGAACAATTTCACAGGATCACTTCCAAATGCTTTTCTTTATTCATCTTTTCTTCGAGCTTTGGACTCAGAGATAACAGCCTGTCTGGCAATATACCTTTAGAAATTGGTTCGCTTTACAACTTAAAAGCTCTAATGTTGGCAGGGAACCATTTCAGCGGTTTTATTCCAAATCAGTTGTGCCAGTTGAATCATATAGGCTTGCTGGATCTTTCAAGAAACTCTTTCTCTGGTTCCATACCTAGCTGCCTTGGTAATATCGCATTTGGGAAAACTGGTGTTAATAATCTTCAATTTGGATCTTTTGTCACATTTCTGGGAAGCTTAATGCATGACAGTCCCATGGGGTTGGATTTTCAAGTTCAAGGAAGTCTCCTGGAAAAGGTTACTGAAATTCAGGTGGTTGATACATGCATAGCACAAGACGAAGTTGAGTTTGTAACTAAAAGTAGGCCCGACTCCTACAAGGGTAAAATTCTGGATATCATGTTTGGATTGGATTTGTCATGTAACAATCTGACAGGTGAGATCCCAGATGAATTAGGAAACCTATCTTCCATTCTTGGACTGAACTTGTCTCACAATCATTTGACAGGCTCTATTCCTAAAACATTCTCAAAACTGGCCCAAATAGAGAGCTTGGACCTTTCTTACAATAATTTGACTGGAGAAATTCCTTCGGAATTGATTGACCTAAACTTTTTGGAAGTTTTCAGCGTCGCCTACAACAACTTAACAGGTAGGATTCCAGACATGAAAGCACAATTTTGGACGTTTGACAATAGCAGCTACAAAGAAAATCCATTTCTTTGTGGACCACCTTTGGCATAAGGATGCACCAGTGTAGGTGAATCACCTCCATCACCAACAAAAAGTAAAGGGCATGAAATAGATCCTCTGGTCTTCTTTACAAGCTTTTTAGTATCTTTCGTCATGTTCTTTGTGACAGTCGTTACTCTTCTTTATATTAATCCTTATTGGCAACAGAAGTGCTACAATTTTATCAGGTATTGTATGTTTTTGTGTTTCTATTTTGTTTCTGACAATCTCAAAAGGCTATCAGACTGTCTAAATCGCTAGAAATCTTTGGTTCCCTTGGACATCTTTGGGAGCTATGAGGATAGCTACTCAGGTATATTTGGTCTGAATAATGGTTATTATTGCTCTAGTATGCGATAGAATTACACCCATAGAGCATGATCCTAGCAATGAGCAGACCAGCAAATCATGCACTGTGATTACAGCTGTAGCAAAAAAGGCTCCTCCATGATTCTAGCATTATTAAATAGAGGCGCATATCACTCTATCTATTCTAGGAAAGCTAAGATTGTGATATTCCGTATTTGTTGTATATTTACTTGATTGTAGCCATCCTGTACAAGTCCATAAAATGGACCAGAAACATTATGTAATTTATTGTATATAAGATATAGAAGTCTTCTCTCTATCTCAACCCTGTGAGATAGAATTTCTCAAACTTATTTATGGTATCAGAGCTAACAGGAAGATAGAGAGAACTTGTCTTCTTTGTTTATCTTTTCTCACATTTTTTTTTTTCAATATGTCAAACACTACCACCCAAACTGATAATTACACTTACCCTGTCACACAAAATATTGCCAATTTTGTGTTACTCTGTCTCACTTCCACCAACTTCCTTCTATGGAAGACACAAATGCTTAACATCCTGGAGAGCTATGACCTTCAAGGATTTATCAATGGTGATACTACATCACCACCTCAGTTCATCACGGTTGATGAAACTAAACCCCAACAAAATCCTGCGTTTTTGAAGTGGCGTAGATCTGATCGACTTGTCAAGGGATGGCTCACTGCCACTCTCTCAGAAGAAGTCCTGGTATTGTCGTTGGTCTCAGCACTGCAGCTGAGGTTTGGAATGCATTGGTTCATGCCTTTGCTCGTGTTTCGCCCGATAGAAGCCTTGCACTCAAGCGGAGGCTCACCTTCATTACTCGAGGAACTGACACCTTGAGTGTGTTCTTAAGAAAATTCAAAACTATATGTGATGAACTTGCTGCCATAGGTAAACCTGTACCTGATCACAAGAAGTCATGGTGGCTTCTTAATGGACTCGGCAAAGAATATGAGGTTTTCACAGCAACTATGCTTCGACCTCCCATTCCTCCATATGCTGAGATTGTGACTCATCTTGAAAGTTATGCAGATAGATACAAGCTTGACACTCCAGCAACCTCTCCCATGGTGTTTTATGGTCAAAAGCAAAACAAGAACAAGAAAAATCAAGGGTAGCAAGTATCATTCAGTTCCAAAGGACGAGGTTTCATTCAAGGCAACCAATCTGAATTCAAGCCTTACAACTCTCAACCACGAGGACAGTCAAGCAATCAAAACTCAAACAACAAAAACAAAGATGAAGTTGTTGTTTGTCAGATATGTAATAAAAGAAATCACACTGCCATCAAGTGTTTTAATAGATTTAATCACTCATTCACTGCTGACAATCTACCTCAAAGTTTTGCAACAATGAAATTAAGTGATATTCAAGACTCTGCTTGGCATCCTGACACTGGTGCCACAGACCACATGATTGGAAATGCAGGTAATCTTCATTCCTTAACTCCTTATACTGGGAATGATGGTGTAATGGTTGGAAATGGTGATATTTTGCCAATTACACACATTGGCAAAGCCATTGTAGGATCAGGTGATTCCTCTATTCCACTTAATGATGTTTTACTTGTACCAGACATCTATAAAAGATCTCCTCTCTATTAGTAAGCTAACTTCTGATTATCCTCTTAAATTTGAGTTTGATGGCCCTGGTTTTGTGATAAAGGACAGGATCACTCAGAGGATAGTGGCAAGTGGAAGGAAACAGAAGGGGCTATATATTTTTGATGGAGGACCGCCTAACAAAATCTTAGATAAAGATCCAACAGCTCTCTTCTCAAACAGATTTCGCCAAGTCAATAAACAGTGTTGGCATCAACGCTTAGGACATCCTCATCAAAAAATTATAGATTATCTCCATTCTCAGAAATTTATCACTTCTTCTCAATCTGAACTGCCTGATGTTTGTACCAGTTGTCAAATGGGGAAATCTTGTAGATTACCTTTTCTACAAAGTTATAATAATATAAGTATCCCTTTCTATAAATTTCATTGTGATTTATGGGGGCCATCTCCAATTGTTTCCAGAGAAAAATTTCGGTTTTATGCCATTTTTGTTGATGAATTCGCAAATTTTACATGGCTCTTTCCTCTTAGACATAAATCTGATCTATTTGACACATTTGTCCAATTTCATAATTATGTTTCTTGTCAGGTTGATGCCAAAATACGCATATTTCAAAGTGATGAAGGAGGGAAATTTGCAGCCAAAGCATTCACTGATTTTTTGACACCTAAGGGTATCCATCATCAATCTGCATGCCCTAAGATTCCAGAACAAAATGGCAAGGCTGAGAGAAAGCATCGAAGCATCACAGAACTTGGGTTACCATGATGTTCCATGCCAAAATTCCACCAAGGTTCTGGCTGGAATGCTTCTCCACAGCAATTTTTCTGCTCAACAGATTGCCCTCTCCTACTTTAGGGATGGACTCACCCTTCTATCGTCTCTATGGCAAACATCCAGACTATGGCACTTTTCAAATCTTGGGAAGTAGGTGCTTTCCTTATCTTGGGGACTATAGACAACACAAATTGGAGCCAAAGTCACTGCCTTGTGTGTTTCTTGGTTATAGCAGCAAACACAAGGGATACAAATGCCTTTATCCTCCAACAGGTCGCATTTACATCTCACGGCATGTGGTGTGTGATGAGTCCATTCTACCATACTCACAACCCACATGTCTTTATGGTCATGAACCAGTTGAAGGGGAGCTTTGCACCTTCTCTGAATGGGAGAACTTTGCAGCTGATAGCACCATTCCTACATCATCAAATCCTTCTCCACCATGGACAGCATTTGCTCCACCACCATCTCCAACTGATTCTCAACTCTCTTTGCCTCAAGCACCACCTGCTAGCCCACAGTTAGACCGATTAGTAAGAGCACTATCTGAAAATGATTCACCCATCTCAGAACAGCCAGCTGCTGTCAGGCCTCAACCAATTCAGCATACTATGCTTACTAGATCCAAGGTTGGCATACGTAAGCCAAATCCAAAATATGCAAATTTTCATGCTGTCCAAGAGATTCCAGCAGTCCCAAAATCAGTCATTGCAGCCAAAAAACACCTTGGCTGGTCTGCAGCAATGGATGAGGAGTTGGCTGCCCTTTCTGCCAATCAAACTTGGACCCTCGTTCCCCGTAGACTAGAAATGAATGTGGTGGGATGCAAATGGGTTTACAAGGCCAAGCTACAGCCCAATGGTTCCCTTGAACGCCCCAAAGCACGTTTAGTGGCAAAAGGCTTTAATCAAGTCGATGGAGTGGATTTTTCTGAGACTTTTTCACCTGTCATCAAGTGAGCCAGCATCAGAGTTGCCCTCACAATTGCAGTTGTTAAACGCTCGGAACTTCGACTTCTTGATGTCTACATGCAACAACCACCTGGATATGTGGATCCTACTTGCCCAACACATGTTTGTCAGCTAAGTCGAGCTCTCTATGGTCTCAAACAAGCTCCTAGAGCTTGGTTTGATCGACTTAGTGACTTCCTCCTCCATCTTGGGTTTTATTGCAGCATCACTGACCCCAGTTTGTTTATCTGCCATTCTTCAGGGGGTATTCTTATACTACTTTTGTATGTAGATGACATGGTAGTCACCGGTGACAACCCAAGTTGTATTAATTGGCTCATAAATCAGTTGGCTCAACAGTTTTCAATTAAAGATCTTGGCGTCCTTCACCATTTTCTCAGCATTGAAGTTCATAAGGTTGGACATAGTCTTTTCTTGTCCCAGCATCGATATGCGTTGGATCTTTTAGCTCGAGCTGACATGAGTGCTTGCAAACCTATTTCCACACCCATGCCTTGCAAAGGTAGACATCTCTCACATAACTCTGAGCTATTTTCTGATCCTAGCAAATTTCGAAGTCTTGTAGGTGGACTCCAATACCTTACTTTTACAAGACCAGACATTGCTTATAGTGTCAACCATGTCTGCCAATTTATGCAATCTCCAACAGTGGCACACTTTCAGCTTGTCAAACGGCTCTTGCGGTATGTTCAAGGAACAGCTCACTTTGGGATGAAAATTCTAGCTGAGAGCACTCTAGACCTTTATGGGTTCTCCGATGCAGATTGGGCTGGATGTCCAACCACTCGAAGATCCACTACAAGCTTTTGCACTTTTCTTGGCAGCAATTGCATATCATGGAGTGCAAAGAAGCAGGCCACTGTGGCTCGATCTAGTGCTGAGGCTGAGTACAGGTCCATGGCCACTACTGCAGCTGAAATTACTTGGCTCTCTTTCCTTCTACGTGACCTAGGCATTCCACAACCTCAAGTGCCTATTCTGCATTGTGATAATCTAAGTGCTCTATATATGTCTGTCAATCCAATTCTCTATGCCAGAACAAAACACATCGAATTGGATTACCACTATATTAGAGAACGTGTGGCGCTTGGAGCATTGCTGACTCGGTTTGTTTCATCTTCAAATCAGCTTGCTGATATATTTACCAAGCCTTTGTCAAAAGTTCAATTTCAGTCATTGCGTGTCAAACTTGGCCTTTGTCCTCATCCACGGCCATGTTTGAGGGGGAGTGATAGAATTACACCCATAGAGCATGATCCTAGCAATGAGCAGACCAACAAATCATGCACTGTGATTACAGCTGTAGCAAAAAAGGCTCCTCCATGATTCTAGCATTATTAAATAGAGGCGCATAACACTCTATCTATTCTAGGAAAGCTAAGATTGTGATATTCCATATTTGTTGTATATTTACTTGATTGTAGCCATCCTGTACAAGTCCATAAAATGGACCAGAAACATTATGTAATTTATTGTATATAAGATATAGAAGTCTTCTCTCTATCTCAACCCTGTGAGATAGAATTTCTCAAAATTCTTTAGTATGTACGAAGATGCTCGCTTACACTTTCTTTTTAATATTTTGTATTTGTTATTTGTTTCTGGATGATGCATATTGTCTAAGTTAATTAGAAAGTACAATTAACTTAATGGACGAACTTATTTTCCCTCGCACATAGTAACATTTGAAAGGAAGAGAGGTACAATTTAGTTAGTATAGATTTCTAATTGAACTCCCAACTCTGCAAGGAATCTAAACAGGACGTCTCATCCATTACATCTGAAAAAAGTTGTAGCTATTGTTTGTTCTTCTAAACCCTCACTAAGCAGCTATAGCAATCTCCAAGCCAAATTTGATACTCCAACTCATGACTCAGCTCTCAACACAGTGGCTGATTCAAGTGCCAAAGAGAGCGCAAAATCAATGGACCTTTATAATTTATCATACCCCATAACCACCCCCTGATCCGGGAACGTTCCCACCAAAGTTTATCCACTCCATTGATCTAATAGCTTTTAGTAGCTGGGCTTCTTGGTCAGTATCAAACTGTGATTTCTTAGTCACACGTCAGTGAGAGGATACAATATCTAGAATTTCGGATGCATTTGCAGATGGATATGCTCCCCATATTGTGAGTGTGATGCTGTATGCCTACACATCACCATATCAAGTTTTTTTATTGCTTTATTTCTTGTAACTTTGCAATTGGTGATTCGCGTCCTTGAGATTTTAATTTTTATAGTTGCTTCAAACTTTTTTCTCTTTGTTATGTTTTTTTAAAGAATCAACTACTTAAAACCTAATTAAACCATTGGCATAATTGGACTTAATTTGTAACATCCATTGCATAATAAATAATTCAGCATCTAATTACCTTGCGGACCTTAAAGACCTCCATCAGATTCTTCCTTCCAAATTTAGGTGAAATTATTTAGTATACATAATATATTATTAAATAAAGTTTAATTACAAAATTAATTGTAGCCTTAAGCTACAATATTATTTAATATCTATTTATTGAAGGTAAATTTTGATAAATCCACCACTAGATTACACATTCTTTTTATATCCTCCATACTTACAAAATTTCTTAAAAATTAAAAATCAATAGCTATGTCATCAAAAAATTGTTTAAATTGCAAGTTTTTATACTTTATAATTATACATAAAATATAAATTTATAAATCATCTAGTAAATAATATCTGACTGACATAAATTTTGACATGTGTATTAAAAACATAAAAAACATACAATTTAACAATAAAATTTACAAAATATATAAGAGCATTAGCATCCTGTTTCTCAAAAATATCCAAATTTACCATCTTAAAAGTTACTTTTTTTATTATACCATACCATTTTACAATACACCAATTATCTTCGGTTTCTATTTTGTCATACAACTCATTAAAATAATATATTTAACCCAATAAAATAATATAATATATTACTATACAACTCTCCCTCTCTTCTCCCCCATCTCTCTGTTTCTCTTCCTTACTGTCTCTTTCTTTCAACTACCAACCACCTGAGGCCAAATAGCTCATCCACTGGTTACCGGCAACCAACAACGAGCCATTAGCCACCACCCAAACCCATACTCATCTCAATCCATCATCTCCCACCACCCAACCACTGAAACTCAACTACCACCACCAGTAACCACTACAACTCAACTACCACCACCAGTAACCACTACAACTAGCTACCACTAGCCAGCCACAAAAACCATAGTCACAACCACCACACAACATGCCAACCACCAAAAGCCATTAAATTAGAAACCAACAAACCTATTAACTAAGAAAACCAACAAACCTAATAAATCAGAAAACCAACAAACCCATTAAATCAGAAAACCCATTTCGGTCTTATTTGGTGCCACTTTCTTCTCTTCCTCTCTATCCACTTCCTCCTCCATTTTCACCTTCATACACGCTTCCTTCGCCATCGCCACCAAATCGAACTCATGGCCCGAACCGAAACCCATAACCTCTGCTTCGTACAAGTGTGAAGGCCCAATCACTAGCATAGAGAGAAAGAGAGTGGGAGACGAGAGAGAGAGAGAGAGAAAATCAGAGATGAGGAAAGAGAGAGTGAGAAAGAAAGTGAATCTCACTTGATCTCCATGCACTTTGATAAAAAAAACCCCCATCAGAACCCACCCGATCTCCACCCAAAATCAAAGCCACCTCACCACACCTATCTCCATGCATGACCTCGCCACGATCTTCATGTCCCGCGATGAACTCCATGCAAAACAGCCTAAGCAACTCCAATGGTAAGTTTTGAGAGAGAGAGAGAGAGAGAGAGAGAGAGATGTGAGAGAGGGAGTGAGATAGAGATAGAGTGAGAACACTGAGAGAGAAAGAGTGGCAGAAGAAAATACAAAGTGAGATTTGAAAAAGCTGTATATAAGCAAATAGGGTAAAATGCAATAACAATTAACACTACAAGAAATTCTAATCAAAATGGTGGCTCAGGCAATACCTACCTACACTACGAGAATCTTTAAAATCCCTAAGTCCTTATGTGATACCATAAACTCTACCTTGGCAAAGTACTGGTGGGGGCAAACAAAGGATGAAAAGAAAATACATTGGATCTATTGGAAGAAGTTGTGTACCCATAAACAACAGGGTGGTATAAGGTTTAGGGATATTCAAGCTTTTAATTTAGCTTTACTAGCTAAACAAGCATGGAGGTTGATCCACAATACTCACTCTTTGTTTTATAGGGTGTAAAAAGCAAAATATTTTCCCAATTGTTCTTTCATGGATGCAAGTCTTGGTAACATCCCATCTTATGTATGGTGTAGTCTGTTGGCAGCAAGGGAAATTATACAAGAGGGAGCGGTTTGGAAGGTGGGAGATGGCAAAAAAGTTTCAATGCATAAATGGCTATCACACAAACCAATTTTCATTAGGGAGACTTGGCCAAATATGCTTGTAAGGGATCTTATGAATACTGTGACTATGTAGTAGGATAGGGAGAAAATTGTAGATCTGTTTGCCTATAGAACCAAAATGGAGATCCTATCAATTCCTTTGCAGAACACCACAGGTAGAGACAATCTGGTTTGGTAGGAAAATAGCAATAGAAACTTCACTGTGAAATCAGCATACCAGGTAGCATTGAGACTTTAGGATAAAGGCCAAAGTGAGCACTCAAGAGCTGGGTTGGATCGCCCAATATGGAAGAAAATATGGAAGCTAAATGCCCTTTCAAAGGTACAGAATTTTCTCTGGTGAGATTGCTCAAATATTTTGCCTACTCGAGAAAATTTGCATTGGTGCAAAATGCAGGTGAAGCCGATGTGTGGGCTATGCTGCCAATGTATAGAATCTATTGAACATGTACTGTGAGAGTGCTCGTTGGCCAGAAATGCCCAAATGCAACTCACGATTTCTTCTCTCTATTCAAGCAGATGGCAGACAAACTTACTCAGTAAGAACTAAAGTATGGGCGACGGTGTCTTGAGTAGACATGGCAATACGGGTCAAAATTTTCTAACCCGACCCGACCTAACTCGAACCCGATTTTTTTGACTCGAAGCAAAAACAGGTTAACCTGTGACCTGACCTGATTTTTTTTGTGGGTCAACCCGACCTAACCCTACCTGAATAACTTGTGACCCAACCCGTTAAAAAAATTAGCTAAAATTTTTTTTTTTAACTACGTCATGATACTAGGTGCATAAAGCACAAAGTATCAAAACTAATAGTCAACATATTATAGATATAAAGTTATAAACAAGTAAAACTGTTGTCAAGACATGACATGAGAGAATGACTATTTGAGCTTTTTTTTTTTTTTTACTAAAGACTATTTGAGCTTCATCACAACCAATGAGAGCTAAGCTTCACAAATCATGGACTTGACTTGAGAGAATGAGTTATGAGACAAGACAACACAAGGCTGTCAAGACAACCATTAAAAAAAAATTCTCTTTCAATAATCAATACTAGTTGTAGTCCATTGTCCAAAGCCAAAGGTACACACAATGCACAAACTTGAAAGTTGAAATGTGACAAACCAAACCACAAAGGGCCCCAAAGCTTCCTCAATTTAGTTCCTCTACTCTTTCTCTCGCCGTCTTGCGCCTCTGCCCTTCTTTACACATTCCACACTTTTTAAGTTTCACACCTTTTTGGACTTGTATTTAGAAGAGCCTAGACTTAACAAAAAAAAAAAATTCAAAGTTGGAAATTCTCTCTTGGTGGAAAGAGCATTACAATCAGTTTTCAGAGCTTTTTTTAATGGCACGGGATCTCATGAGCATTCCGATAACCATTGTTGCTTCTGAATCAAGTTTTAGCACTGGGGAAAAAAATTCTTACTCCGTATTGATCACGTCTTTTACCTGAAAATGTGGAAGCAACGTTGTATACTAAAAGTTGGCTATATGGATTTGAAGGTAATTAAATTTTTTTTTTTAGTCATAATTATAAAATTTTAATTCTTTATTGATTTGCTTTCATGGTACATTAAGTTAAATTAAAATATTGTATTGTAGATGAAGATGATGACGAAATTGGCCAACTTGAGCTACAATTTGCAAGTATGAATATTTGCATTGTTGAATCTGCTACCAACGTTGAGTAGATTGAGATTGAGGTGTAATTCTTATAAAATATTTACTTATTCTTCTTTATTTAATATGTTATGTTTATTTTTAAATCTTTTTTTGTTTAGTCTATCTTTCTAAGTAATCTAACTTTACTATTATTTTAAATGCAACAGAAACATGTGCACTTAAGAAGACTGATAACTTGCTACTTTGCTTGCTGGCTGGCTGGCTTGTTTTATTTGTTTTAAGATCTCTCTCTTTTTGAAGATGTAAACTTGTAATTATATGCATTTTGGAAGTAAACTATTAACATTATAGACTTTTTCCATCATGAATTTATGATTATAAATAATTTTTGTCATGCTCAAACCTGTCAGAATTAGAAGGATATTAACAAGTGGCATTAAGTGCAATTCATTTGCTTCATTGATTTTATTCATTCTTGCTAAACAGGTTGTTATTAATTTGTTTTTGTAATTGAAAAAAAAAAAATTGTTTGAAAAATACAGGTCAACCCGACCCGACCTGCAATCCGATTGACCCATTTAAAAATGACCCGTTTTGACTCGCGACCTGTTTGACTTGTAAACCCGATTGACCAAACTCGACTCGCCCATTTTACCACGTCTAGTCTTGGGCAATCTAGAATGCAAGGAACAAATTTTTCTTTGAAAAACTTCAGGAGCACTTGGAAAATCTTTTAAGAGAGGCTACTGGTTTTTTGCAGGAGTATCAGCACCTAAATGCAGCACAGGTTCTAGGGGGATGAAGGGCGTTGGGGTACTAACTAGTTTTCCCAGGCTGTGGTGGTGTTGTTTCCTAGCCTCGGCAATATCCATTTGGCTGTATTGTAATGCTTCTGTGGCTTCAGTTGCCCACGGCAAAGCTTGTGTAGTGCAATAGTTCTTAAACATCAATAAAAGTTTCTATCTTGTTCTCAAAAAAAAATTTATTTTTTATTTGTTTATTATTATGTTTCTTGCAATAAGACCTCTTTACGTTTTTTCCTATAAATTTAGTACGTAAAGTTTTTTTTTTTTAGTAAACAATAATACTTATTATAATACACACGAAAATAGTAATACTAGCGTTTTAAACGGGGTTTATAATACATTGCATAAAGTTTAATATTGTAGCAAATAGACTTTTTTTTTTGTTAAGATTTCATTAAGTTTTTCTATGGACAAGTGATGCGGCAATCCAGAATTTAATGCTTAAAAACTCCTAGAAATTTTTTTACTTACCCAATTGTTTTTTTTTTAAACACTTTGAATTTTTATGTTGTTGCAATAAGACCCTCTTAATTTTTTTTTTCTCTCGTCAATTTATTGTTAGCAAATTGACAGATTTTTAATAAGGAGGGCCAGTTAACTTGCTACAATATCAAAGTTTATGTACTAAATTGATAAAGAATAAAAAGGTGAAGAGATCTTACTACAACAACATTAAAGTTAAACAAGCCTTAGTCCATTTTAAACAAGCTCATATGCATGCTTAAATATTATTTTCAATATAGATTTTTGTTTATATTTCTTAGATTCTATCTTTAGCAAATTATTTTTTATATATATACACACACATACACATAAACTTATGGGATTCCCTCCATAAAGAGTAATGGCCATGGAACATAAGCTATAAATTCAAATGCTATCATATTTAACAAAATTTTTTTAAAAAATTCAAATTTTAAAGCTTCATTGTGGACACAAGGGGGAGTTGCCACCTAATTTTTGTAATGGTCTAGGAACCATATATATAGTGTCCTTTTAAAGAAGGACCTTTTGATACGCTCTTGGGAAGGTGTTGCACCCAAGATCACCCAACCCTAAGGTTAGCCTCCCATCGTTGTGTTTTATGTCTTAACCCTATTAAAAACTAACTTAACACTTATATTCTAGACTCACACACACACACACACACACACACACACTAACATGCATCTAACATACAACATGGCATCTTTCATTCTTAAACAAGCATACTTATCTATCCATCAAGCAAAAGAGAACCAAACATACAAAAGAAACCCTAGCATTCATCTAGCAAGTGAAAACCCCTATCATACATCTAAAACAAGGCAACAACCTGATCATGGCAGCAAGACACTAACATATTACAAACCCTAATCATACATCTAAGTATGTTCTGTCATATCTTCAAACTAAAACAAATGCATGGTCATTTTTAAAGCATGACTTACCCTTTACTTACCATGCAGCAACACAACACCTCTGACATTAATGCATGGACATATGAATGCATGGTATGGCATCAAAGCAAGAAATAAACATAAAAACCCTAGTCTAAACATGTTGAAAACAACAAGCACATAAGACAGAGGCACAAGCATATAAACATATGAAAGAAGACTTTAAAGGAAAAGAGACAAATTATGTGAAAGAGACAAATCAAACAAACAAGAAATCTGGATTAGGGTTTTTGGGCAGACACCTGCATATGCAGCCAAAAGACTGCCTACGTAGGATTTAACCTTCATATTCATGCTCATGACATGCATGCGTGAGACTTACTCAAAACCCTAACCTAGAAACGAATAAGACGAAAAACAGAGTATGAACTAAAACCCTAATTCGAATGAACAAACATACATTTTAAGCACACCAAAACTTAAACCTAACCTAGAGAAGCATATTAAAACATGTTTTAACAAAAAAACAAAGCAAACAGAAAGATTTAAAGATAGAAAAGAAAGATTTAAAGACAGAAAATAAAGAAAAGAAGTTAAAAATGAATACCTCACCAAAAGTTTTCCAAGCTTGATTTTGATCGTTTCCCTTAGTTAAATCTATCACAATTCAATAAAATAGAAATTAGCAACGTTAAACTAAAAGGATTGGGGCCAAAAAAGGTCCCAATTAAACAAAATTGACTTGAGGGTGTTTTGTGAAAAACTCCCTTTTGATTTACTATTTTCTAGTAAATTTTAGGTTTTTCCCCCGGGATTTTTATATGTTTTGAAAATGTACCACATAAGGTTTTATATAGTGAAAAAAATGGGGTTTGGAGTGGCTCCTAGATGATGTAAGCTTCATTCCAAACCTCAGCAATTATCGTAGAAAACTTGTCTTTCTTATACTTTTGAAACCCTAGCTGGTACGTAGGAATATGCCTGCGTACGCAAGCTTTGGCCCACTATGCAAGCCGTATCCTATGTGCGCAGGCCGAGGGCTATTTTGGTCATTTTATTTTTAAAAATAGATTTTTGCTCATTTAAAAGGTTATATTTTCCATTTTAACACCCCTCAAGTCAATTTAATATATGATTGGGCTCTAAACTGTCCTTGGGCCTTAGAGTTTAAGCATCATTGGGGAACGGGGCTTGAGTCGTAAGGGGTACAAAATGTGATATCTATATGCATAATGAGATTACTACTCTAAGTGTGCATTTGGGATGAGCTGAATTTTTCAGCTTATCTCCACTTTAAACTTATTTTTATTACTATTCATGGGTCACATTGCACTTTTTTATACTATTTATAAGTTCCACATCACTTTTTGATACTATTTATGGGTCCCACTGTACTATTCAGCTTATTTTTTAACCTTTTTTCTACACTTTCAACAAAAAAAATTTTAGTTTCAGCTAAATAAACTGTTCCAAATGGACACTAAGTGTTTGCTTAGGGGAATCCACATTGCCCCTAACATTTAGATTCCTAGGAATGTGATATCTTTATTTTTGTTAGCTTAATATCAAGTCTTCTTCTTCTTCTTTTTGTGTGTGTGTGTTGCGCACCTTTGAAAATATTTCGTCACAATATGTCATTATTTCGTCACGAATACATATGTTGACGAAATGGTGACAAAACAACATTCGTCACCTAAGCTCCGTCACCTTATGTTTTCGTCACTAAACCTTACTTTCAGTGACGGAATATTTCGTCAACGAATGTATTTTTTTCCAATATCAATAGATTAGGTGAAGAAGTTTTTCGTCACCAAATTTTTTTTTTATTTTTTTTTATTTCAATAGATTAGGTGACGAATTATTTTGTCACCAATTTTTGCTTATAGTCAGATATAGTGATGAAAATTATTGTCACCAATTTTATATTTTTATTAATATTCTTTACATTTACTTGCCATTACATTAACTTGTTTATTTCCAACCACATCCATAAACAAATCAGCCATTCATTTTTAACCACATCCATACTATCTAAAAATGCAATAATGATGTTCACAAAATAATTACAACCATTTATATACAAATGATGTCTTCAAAACTTTATAGAAAATTATTTGAGTTCAAGTAGTACCACAAAGACTGTCTTTTTGCCACCAATCTCATATCTGCACAAGTATAAAGGAAAATACATCAATAACAATCTAGACTAAAAACCCATATCCTTGATAAGATGTACAACAACAAAAAAGAGGCATAATTATTAGTAAGACAATGCAAAAAATGTCCATAGAAAACCCAATAACAATCTAGACAAAATAATCATAATGCAACATCATATGAAGCCAACTATCAAAGAAAGAAGACCCACAACATTCACATAAAATAAAAACCAAACCCACATTACACACCATGAAGAAATCATAAAGAATGCAGAAAAATCTCAACTTAAAACAAAACAAATAGAGTGAAATCCAAAACAAAAATCTAGCCACCATCATAAACACAAAAACCCAACTACCATGATGAACAAAAAATCCAGCCACCACCATTTACACAAAACCCAACCACCACCATTAAACAAAAAACCTAGCCACCACCATAAACAAAAAATCCACCACTACCATTAAACAAAAACTACAGCCACCACCATTAACACAAAAACTCAACCACTACCATAAACAAAAAACCTAGCCATCACAATAAACAAAAAATCCACCACCAACATTAAACTAAAAACTCAGCCACCACCATAAACAAAAAACCCACCACCACCATTAAACAAAAAAATACAGTCATCACTATTACACAAAAACTCAACCACTACCATAAATTAAAAATTCAACCATCACAATAAACAAAAAACCCACCACCAACATTAAACAAAAAACCCAGCTAACATCATAAACATAAAAACCGTCCATCCACACAATAAACAAAAAATCCAGCTACCACCATTAAACAAAAAACTCAACCACTACCATAAACAAAAAACCCACCACCACCATTAAATAAAAAAACACAATTGTAGCACAATTGTGCTATAGTACCCTCATACATATAAGAGGTTACTGTAGCACAATTGTAAAAAATTGCAATTGAGAGACCGGGTAATGCTTGTTTTTGTGCTTTTATGCTAAAATATAACAACATATACCATATACAAGCCCCAATACTAATGCTCTTAGGCAAGAAAATAAAACACTAACCAAGGTGTGTTCTAGTTAGTAGATGAGGTCTCCCCACTGCCACAAATGTCACTCTTACCCTTGCTCCTCAAATATTGTATGATGTAATCCATTTTCTTATCCATCCTAATTTTTGCATCCTGGAACTCATTTATTTGACCCTCAAGTTGTTGAATATATTGAGTTGAGGAAGATGATGCAGGAGTCCTAAGAGATGAGGAAGGTCTCATGCCAAGTCTCTTTACATAGCCAGATCTCGGCTTAAGAACCATCTTAGATATCTCCTCTTCGATCAAAGACTGTGCATCAGGAGTGCTACAATGCTCATCTTCTACTCGCAACATCTCTTGCTATCATTTCAAATAATAGAAACCATCAGAAATACATATGTTCTAGTTTTGCAAACATAGATAGAATAGAAATACATATATTCTAGTTTTGCAAACTCAAGGCATGTACTGATATACATACGTATGTATGTTCGAAATCAGGGTGTACCCATGTTTTGTCTTTGAATTGAAGCGGGTATCATGGTAGAGTTGTGCCAAGTTAGGAATATGACCTCCATTTTTCAGTCTCTGGTTAGTTTGCTTTCCAATGTTAGAAGACAAGATAATCAATTACAACAAAGAAATATAATAAGCTTTTGAAAAATTGAAACAACACACCTCCTCATCCACCCTAACTGCAAGCGACTTGTTTCACATCTATGAATGTGTTTGCTAACTGTTCCTTCTCCATTCCTGTTTGCGGCATCTCTTTTTGAGACTTCCTATAAAGAATAGAAACCAAGAAAATATTAGAGTTTTGATTTAAGTTATATATATAATTTACAATATAAATTTATTTCACCTTCCAAATAAGTATAATACAATGAATTTGATAGATAAAATAATCTAATAAATATGACACCATAATAAGATCTATGTAAAACATTAATCCAATGCATATATAGGTAAGTATTATCTGAGTGAAAGGTGAGAACATACTTCACTTGTGATTAAAATTTTCAAAGTATTAATTACTAGCTAAACTTCGTTACTTCACTTTCCATCAAATAGTTCAATCCACTTTTCTCCTGTGGCATTTTTTGGTGGGTGGTTTCTTGCATACGTGCTTCCTTTATCCTTTACAAGTTTTTTATATTGGGCAAACAACCTGTTGTTGTGGTTGCTCAATAATCTACCACACTTCGTATTTAAAGATTTGTTCACAAGTACAGATTCTCCCTGTAGATCAAATTGATCTTGCAAAGTGAGGTATGTATAACAAAAAAATTATTCCTTAAATTGAATATGCATAGTTACAACATCAACAATACACTATAAAATACAGCATAAAGTATAAAGCACTGTAATGAAAACAATAAAATCAAGCTTATGGACAACTATAAATATTTAAAGTACCACCACATTTTAAATGATTGCCTCTTTTTCACTGCTATCAACATTCTTCCAACTATAAGCTTTCATAGTGGACAAGTTCATACGCACTTGTACACCAATTTATCTAGCAAGCTTCCCTGCATGTTCACCAACTGGATCACAAAACTTCGAGGCAATGCGGACCGGTAGCTTCCCATGTTTCTCAACAAGTCCTCGTACTCCTAATCCCCACATCATGCCTCGAGCATGTCTACTAGTCGATGTTATCAAGACATAATATAAATTAAATCAACAAGTGAACTAAATATAGTATGATTACGAAATCAAGTAATGGAACTTAAATATCTCACCACCTATGATAGACGGTGTGCCCACAAGTTGTGCCTCTACATTAGTAGAAATTTGGGCAAGAGAATCTCTACCAAGATGTGTGCTCGATGATGGGCCGATATGCTGGGGTAAATTTCTCACGCCTATAACAAGCCATCTGTATCATACAAAAGTATATATAGATATATAAATTCATTACAAGTTAATATATAAACAAGTTATTTCATCATTTAAAATATCTTCAATTGATGATTTTCATTGATCTTCCAAGCACAATTTTACTAAGACAGTTATTTCATCACAATATTACAAAGAGCAAAGTATTGCATGCACCAAATCATATATATAGTACTTCATTATTTAGAGAACTAGATGACTCATCATCACCACCATCATCACCATCATCTTCACCAATAACTGGTACATACTCGTCGTCATCTACTTGAACACTTACTCTTTTTCTTTCTACATTTGCAGATTTAGGCAGAAATACAATGTCTATCATTACAAATTCTTCCAAAGTAATAAACATAAAACAAAAAGAATTACAATTTAGCTGCTAACATGGAAGCCACATACAACAAAAATGGCATGTTCAAGGGCAGTAAGAGTAACAAAATACTAGTTATAAAGATAGATGATTTTCATGTTAAAGTTTAGACAAAAAAATAAAATAATTTTCAATAAGTAACTTAGGTATATACATAAATTACGAGTCTAGCATTCTAGCAAAAACTAACATTGATCGTGCCAGTCAACTTTCTTGACTACTTGCTTTTGAGGATAAGCTTCTAATCTTCCCTTGCTTACCTCGTTGTGATTTGGTGAGGATGTAAAATCCTTGGTATTATCAATATCTAATATCCCAAAAGAATCAGTAATAGAAATAATACAATGTAAAACTAAATGAGAAGTTCTTGATTGTAAGCAAGATTAAAAGGCAAAGGTAACCACTGTTATACAAGGTTAAAGTAATAATAATCCAAAGCTGACATTTCAAAGTATTTTAGTTGAATAACAAGTATTTTAAGGCATGAGCATGTGTATTTGTCACAAATCCTATTTATCAGCTGCAACCAAGAGAATGCACAAATGTTACATACAAAAATCAACGTCTTGTCATAGAGCTAGTACTTACAGTTTCAAGATTGGGGTCTAAAATTCTATGAATTAAGGATTTTGCTGCAATTAGAAACCAAGATGTACATGAGAACTCTACTTTCTCAATTTGCAGAAAACAATTTGAGAAAAAAAATTTAGACTGATGAAATTCTAACATATTTTATGAAAAGTGGATAAGGGAAAGTAGAATATATTGGGTTTGGACTGACAAAGGAGAATTAAATGATGATCAACACCAGAATCCACAAGTGCACCTAATAACAAGATTCATGGACAAAATAAGACATAGACCAGAGATAAAATCTCCATATTCCTTCCCACCAAATATAGGTGCCACAGGACTGCTTGATCATTGTTTTGGCAGTATAGACTTGGCACAGTAAATGGGCTACTAATTCACTGAACATAACTATATATAGCTATAACACACAAATTTTATTATATATAATATGAAGCAGTGGTGGAGCCAAGAAATATTTTTAAGAGGGCCAAACTAACCTAACCAAAAAAAAAAAAAAATTTGATGACTTAAAAAAAGTAAAGGTCTTCATTTCATAATTACCACATTATTGATCCATAGAATTTTAGAGTGTCTCATAGGTATGAAATGAAATAGTTTAATCAAAAGTCATGACACCACTTTTTGTAAGTATTTAAAATTAAAATAAAAAGGTTATACCTTGGCCTATCTTCTTTCATATTACCAAAATTATTTATAAATAAGTACACATATTACTATTTTAAATATAATATATCTTAAACAACAATTAAAAATAATGACCTTTTTTTTTTTTTTATTTAACAATAATAATAACTTAGTTTGGTTACTCATATTAGTTTGGGTGATATGAGTACCTAATATGTGCAATGGAAAGGTGTACATATAGTGATCAGTCTTATATTTTCTATGTTTACAGATTTGTGACATGGTTGCTATTGCAAGATATTTGGACGTCACACTTATAGTACCTGAGTTGGATAAAGCCTCCTTTTGGGCTGATCCCAGGTGTGTAAACTTTTCTATCTTGTCGTATCTGAAGCTAATGAATGTTTCCAAGTTCTAAAAGGATCTATAACTTTTCTCCAGCTGAATTTTATTTCTTACATTGCAAGTGCATGTTTGTGGATTAATTTTGTAGTTAGTTCCAAGACATAAATGAATTAATGCAAAAATTAAGATAACCACTTTCAAAAGTCAAAACTAATATAAGTTAAAATAATATAAGTTAAAATAGTACATATATTATTTTAAGAAAAATGATATGTTTACAATTTTTTTACAACAAATCTTAAATGGTAGGTTATTACTGATTGTTATTGTTGAAGCAAAAAATTAATCTTAGTGTTAGGTTCAAATTTGAACTTATAACAACTAACCACCTAGAATTTATTATAAAAATATTATAAACATAACACCTCTCTTATTTTAACCTATAATTATAAGTTTATAAATCTTCCACTGTTGATAGCCACGTATAGGTTTATAAATCTTCCACTATTGTTATAGTACATATATTATTTTAACAAATTTTATTATATATAATATATGTACTATTTTAACTTAAAATAATATAAGTTATAGTATATATATTATTTTAACCTATGCGTGGCTATCAAAATTGTAGACCGTAGACAGTACTATTATCATTTAAAAAAACTAAAACTAAAACTAAAACTAAAAATAAAATAAAATAATATTATAATATGTGCAAGTTGTAAACCACAACAAAAGTAATAGAAGGTTTTGGAAGATTCAAAAGTCCTCATAGACTATTCATATCTCCCCCTTTTTCTCAATAGTTCTTTTAGCTAAAAGTTCCATGTTATTTCTATATTGGTTAGGCAAGAACACACATATGTCTCAAGCATAAACATTGAGAAATAGATAGCTCTACAGTCTGCACAATAAGGCTGGATCTTAGAAGCCTAAGTGGAGTCTGGCTTCGGCTTAGGCAGTGATTGGGAGTGGAAAACTGGCAAGTTGTAGAGGCAAATGAACAATTCCAGGTTAGAGAAAGCGGTAGTGGCAAAGATGTGGTTTTTTTTTATTAAAGTAAATTGGTGATATTTGAATTTACAAAGGATTTTTCTTTCTAGGGGATAATATTTGCTGATTTGGAATTTGTTGAAATTTTTGTTGATGTTTGTATAATTTTGGACACGGTTTGGGCAATGAATGGGTTGGATATTTTTTGGCAAAGGGTTTATATGAATTAATTTTAAAATAATACAAAACTGTTGCTCCTAACTCAATTTACAATGAAATTTTCCAACGTTAATCCTTAATTTAGATGTTTATAGATTTTAATCTTCCTTTCCAACTACATATTCACTGGAATCACTATTAATTGCAATGAATCACTTCATATACTTTGAAATTTGTTTTGCAATCAGGCTATTTCATTCTACTTCACTGCTCAAAATCCAAAGCTAAAATTTCGTTTTTTTGCTAAGCCTTCTCTAGAAACAAATAAATAAAAATTAAATTTTAAGAGAAGCAAAATATTATACCTATAAGTTAGAGAAATTTCTCAAACCAATCAGAATGGGAGATTGAAATTCCTCAAAGAAAACCGAAAAAAGAGATTGAACTTCTCTGATGTTGGAAAAATACCTGGAAAATACTTGTTTGTATCTCATACAAAACATGTGCAGCGGAAAAATAAAAAATTAACGGATCTACTTCACTCGCAATTGATAACATGTACTATATAAGTTTTAGAATTAGAGAGCAAGAAAGCGTACCTTGATGCAGTAAAATTCAAAACCGAAGATTAGAATCACTTGGGAATACTTTTAATCTTCATTCCAATTTCACTTAATGTTCAAGATGTGTGGTTTTTCAATCAGTTTTCATCAAAGAGAGAATAGGAGAGTGTCCAACATTCACATACAAAACCATTTCATTCCTTGTATGAAAACACTTATCAAAAGGTCTCATGAAAAACCTTCTTAGAAATTCTGTATGTTTCTCTCCTTATATATAATTGATTATCTAATTGGACTAGCTTTTTGGTCCATTTCAATTGGGCTCTTGTGTGTGGCTTGAAGTGGGACCAAAAGGGACCAATAAGACACTAACTCCAATGGGCCTTGAGTTTTTCTGTCAACTCTTGACAAGTCTAAAGTTGTTATTAACTATATTTAATATCACTATATAAATATAGTTGCACTCTAGGCGTTATCTATAAATTATATTCCAAGACTTTATTATACATACAACTCTTTTATAAAATATTCGTAGTAATACAAAGTCATGGATGTAGACTGCTACTTTGAAAATTACTACATTTTAATCATTGAGTACCCGGTTTAATCCTTTATGTTATTCATTATATATTTATGAAATTCAATTCTATAAATATATACTTTAGTAACTCTTTACTAAAGTGGTTGGGCCAATTCTCTGAATAACCAAACCAATTAAACTTATCTCAAGAGAATATTTTGTATCTTCGTTAAGAGACTATGAATTCCATATTGAAAATATATGTTCCATCAACACTAAATGTGGCTGCCCAACATACTGAGGTTTTGATCGTAACTAATAGATCTCACTCCTGATATATCAAAGAAACCTACATCTCATGATTAGGTCCATTATTCTCTCAATATTTAGAGTTGATGTAAATAGAAATAATGAGATTTATTATTCATTTGACACTCGTTAGGAGAATAATAAATCTCACAGCGGTCCAGTTCAATATGTCTTAATTCTTAAAACATATCAACATACCAATTAAAAATCTTCATTTACATGATCAAGACAAATCATCGCAGATGAAACGCTAAATTTCATCACTGACTACGAACTAAACTTCTGAGTTTACAAAGAACTTGTGATATATATCTTCTGTGACTTTTCACATAAATCACATACTATGCATCTCATGGACTAAGATAATGTCTCATTAGTTCATTTATAGATAGTCTCATATAATTAAACAATTTAATTATTTATTACATGCCAATAAATTGGATTTTAGAGCATAAACCCCAACATCTACTACTCCTCCAATCACAATCTTTGCCTCCTTCTCATCTCACTTTTTTTTTTCTCTCTTAAAAAGACTTATTTTGTTGTTGATAGTCTCTGGTTGTTTGCATGAGAGAAACCAAATTCAAGCTAGTAGAGATAAGCTTCACACTTGAGATAAGGAATCATGGATGGAGATAAAGTTGGAACTAAAAGGATCTGGGAAAATAGTTCAACTTTCCTACTCCCCAATTTTTTCCTCAAATAAAACTTCCTGCTACTAATATCCTGTCCCATGAAATAGAGTTTGTGCAAGAGAAGAAATAAAATAAAACACTAAATAATAGTAGTAATAATAATACAATAACAATAACTAATAAGTAATACTTTTTATTTTTTTGAAAACGATAAGTAATACGTTTTTAATAATGATTATTTTTACAAATATCTCTACAATATGGTTTATTTACAAAAGAACTAGAATTGATTATCTTTTTTTTTTTTCAAACAAAGCTTATAATTTTATAAAACTCTATATTAAATACTTTAATTCAGATCAGTACTCTTTTTTTAATTAAAATATTATATCATTCACTATATATATAACTAATAAGTAATACTTTTTATTTTTTTTGAAAACGATAAGTAATACATTTTTAATAATGATTATCTTTACAAATATCTCTACAATATGGTTTATTTACAAAAGAAATAGAATTGAGTTGTTTTTTTTTTTTTTCAAACAAAGCTTATAATTTTATAAAACTCTATATTAAATTCTTTAATTCAGATCAGTACTTTTTTTTAATTAAAATTTTATATCATTCACTATATATATATATATATATATATATATATATATATATATATATATATGTATGTATGTATGTATGTATGTATGTATGGTGTGTAACTTTGAAACGGCACACTGGTACACACCGATTCTGAGTTATGTCGTTCTTTGGCCAAATTAAAAAAACATCCGGTACGAAATTGACTCCCTTGATAACAGTACTTCATTAACATTTTGGTCAATTCCTTTGTTTTTTAAAAGCCACGGTCAGATGATTAATAATAATTGAATATGTATGTGTTATTAAAAAAAAAATTGAATATATATGGCTAACAAAAGCAAAATTCAATTTTGATCATGTATGTACTAACCTAGCCCAACCCAGCAACCCAAGGTCGAGCCCAACTTGGTAGCCCAAGAGACGGAGTACACGAATGCGTCAGCCCAGCCTTAGCAAGGGATGATGGCCCAGCACAAGCCCATTTGGCTTTTAGCCCAGATCTACCCCAGCGACAATGTAGGACACAGGTTAGCCAATCACGAAATGGATAATTGACACCAAAACCTGGACAACACATTGTTCTAAGAAGAGACACTTTTCAAAGGGGCTGGTTAGTGGGGACCACCGGTCCAATTTTCTCGTCATGCCACGTTCAATGTAAAACACATAAATAGGTAAAGATGAAACTGGAGTGGGTGGGAGAAAAAGGGGACTAGTAGTTGGGAAGCACATAAGCCACACCAGTGGAAAGGACACCACACATCTCACCCAAAGGGGAAGGTACCAAAGGGAAGATACTACAAAAACTCACGCATACTCACTCACATAAACCCACTTTTACATACAGTTTATTCTGATCTCTAGAAAGTACAATCTAACTAGCCAAAGTCACTAAGAGCATCTCCACTAAATTAACTAGCCAAAGTCATTATTTTAAACTACAAAAACTTAAATTTAGACAATTGATTGATGACATGGCTATTAATCTTTGATTACCTTGAAATTTTGTAAGCAAGACTAATATATGAAGATAATGTAACCTAACGGTAGATTTGGAAAAATTCACATCAAATTAAGAAATATAGTTATTTATTTCTCATTAAAAAAAATATAGGGTTGGGTTCAAGTTACACTTAATGTAACTCTAAAAAATGTTACACCACTCAATAACTTATTATTAAATTCATATTTTGAAACTCCAACCGTTGGATTACATGTTCTATATGTTCTTAATATGCATGCCAATTTTCATTCCAATCAGGTGTAATTTACCATTTGATGTTTAAACTCATCTTTTATACGTTATTTTAAACGACAAAAACTTGAATTTAGACAATTGATTGATGACATGCCTATTAATCTTTGATTACCTTGAAATTTTGTAACCATGAAAAATATATGAGAATAATGTAATCTAACGGTAGATTTATCAAAATTCACATCGAATTAAGAAATATAAGCCTGGGTTCAAATTACACCTGATGTAACTCTAAAAAATGTTACACCACCTAATAACTTATTATTGAATTCATATTTTGAAAATCCAACCGTTAGATTACATTTTCTATATTTCCTTAACATGCATGCTCATTTTCATGCCAATTAGATGTAATTTACCATTTGATCTTTAAACTCATCTCTTTATGCATTATTTTAAACTTCAAAAACTTGAATTTAAACAATTGATTGATGAGATGACTATTAATCTTTAATCAACTTGAAATATTGTAATCATGAAAAATATATGAAGATAATGTAATCTAATAGTAAATTTGTCAAAATTCACATTGAATTAAGAAATTTAGGGTTGAGTTCAAGTTACATCTTATGTAATTCTAAAAAATATTACACCACTCAATAACTTATTATTGAATGCATATTTTGAATATCCAACCTTCGGATTACATGTTTTATATGTTCTTAACATGCATTATAATTTTTATGCCAATCAAATGTAATTTACTAAATGATCTTTAAACTCATCTTTTATGTGTTATTTTAAACTACAAAAACTTAAATTTAGACAAGTGATTTGTGACGTGACTATTAATCTTTAATCACCTTGAAATTTTGTAAGCGAGAAAAATTTATGAAGATAATGTATTCTAACCGTAGATTTGGAAAAATTCATATCGAATTAAGAAATATAGGGTTGGGTTCAAGTTACCCGTGATGTAACTCTAAAAAATGTTACACCACCTAATAACTTATTATTAAATTCATATTTTGAAAATTCAACCATTAGATTACATGTTTTATATGTTCTTAACATGCATGCCATGTTTCATGCCAATTGGGTGTAATTTACCATTTGATATTTTAATTCATCATTTATGCGTTATTTTAAACTGCAAAAACTTGAATTTAGACAATTGATTGATGCCATGCTTATTAATCTTTGATTACTTTGAAAATTTGTAAGTATGAAAAATTTATGTAGATAATGTAATCTAATGGTAGATTTGTCAAAATTCACATTGAATTAAGAAATATAGGGTTGGGTTTAAATTACACCTGATGTAATTCTAAAAAATATTACAGCACCCAATAATTTATTATTGAATGCATAGTTTGCAAATCCAACTGTTGGATTACATGTTCTATATGTTCTTAACATGCATGCTAATTTTCTTGCCAATTGATGTAATTTACTATTTGATCTTTAAATTCATCTTTTATGCATTATTTTAAATTTCAAAAACTTGAATTTAGGCAATTGATTGATGACATGCCTATTAATTTTTGATCATCTTGAAATTTTGTAAGCATGAAAAATATTTGAGGATACTGTAATTTGACGGTAGATTTGTTAAAATTCACATTGAATTAAATATAGGGATGAATTCAAGTTACATCTGATGTAATTCTAAAAAAATGTTACACCACTCAATAACTTATTATTGAATACATATTTTGAAAATCCAACCGTTGGATTACATGTTCTATATGTTCTTAACATGCATGATAATTTTCATGCCAATCAGATGTAATTTACCAAATGATCATTAAACTCATTTATTATGCGTTATTTTAAATTACAAAAACTTGAATTTAGACAATTGATTAATGACATGTCTATCAATCTTTGATCATCTCGAAATTTTGTAAGCATGAAAAATATATGAAAATAATGTAAGCATGAAAAATACTAATATTTTAGTTCTCTCCAAATATTAGTATTTGTGACGGCTATAACACATAATTGCGTTAGCTTTTCTTATTGGTCACGAATATTTCACATTTTACCAATTATTGGCAACGACTTAATTTTGCCATCACAAATAAGATTTTTTGAGAGGGCTTTTTGGGTCCATCAAAAATTCTTATCCATTTACCCATTATTAGGTGCAAATGGTTTGGATTTGGTTTGGATATTATTCATTTACACATTATTACGCATTTAACTAATTACATCTAACTGAAACCTAACTCAACTAAATTATTATGGGTAAACCCCAACCCACCCAATTACCCAATAATCAAATTTACCAAATTGCCCATAAAACTTTCAAATAACCAAAGTACTCCTAAAATCCTCTAAAATTGCCAAAATGCATCCTAAACCTAAAGAAGGACTGAAATATCTCTAAAATAATAAAATTACCAAAATACCCCTAAAACTTAAAACATTACCAAAATATCCTCGGAAACTAAAAAACTACCAAAATACCACCTAAACTTAAAAAATAACCAAAATACCCCCGAAACCTTTAAAATGACCAAATTACCCTTCGAAACTTAAAAATGACAAAAATACATCCTAAACCTAAGAAATGACTGAAATACTCCCCAAAACCTAAAAATTACCAAAATACCCATGAAATCTAAAAATAACCAAAATACCCTCGAAATATGAAATTACAAAAATACCCCCCTAAACCTAAAAAAATAACCCAAAATACCCTTAAACCTAAAAAAGGACCAACATAGCCCGAAATTATAAAAATGAGTATTTTGGTAATTTAGGGGTATTTTGGTCATTTTTAGGTTTGAGGGTATTTCGATAATCTTTTAGGTTTAGGGTGTATTTGTATCATCATATAGGTTTTATGGCCATTTTTGTCATTTTATAGGTTTCAGTGGTATTTTTGTCATTTTTTAAAGGTTTTGGGGGGGGGTATTTTGGTCTTTTTTAGGATTAGGGGTATTTTTGTAATTTTCAAGAATCAAGGCTATTTCGGTAAGTTTTTAGGTTTTAGAGGTATTTCAGTTATTTTTTTAGGTTTTAGGGATATTTTGGCCAAATTTTAGGTTTCGGGGGTATTTTGGTAATTTTTTAGGTTTCGTGTGTACTTTGGTCATTTTTTAGGATTCGAGGGTTTCGGTCATTTATTAGGTTTAGGGGATATTTTTGGTAATTTTTAGTAGTTTTTGAGCATATTTGGTGATTTCAAGGGTATTTTGGTCATTTTTACGTTATTTCAAGGGTATTTTGCTCATTTTAGAGATTTTGGGATATTTTGGTCATTTTAGTGGTTTTTTAGCATAATTGGTTATTTTAGAGATTGTAGGAGTATTATGGTCAATTTAAATGTTTCATGGGTATTTTACTTATTTTAGAGATTTTGAGGATATATTGGTCATTTTAGTGGTTTTTGAGCATATTTGGTGATTTTATAAAAATCGACATTGGGTAGGGTATGGATATCTATGGATAAACAGACTGGGTAGCAATTGGGTTTGGATACTAATTGGGTAAGGTAATCAGATATCCATAGATAAATTAATTGGGTCGGGTATATATGGGTATACCCTGCCTATGGTCATCCTTAATTATTTGTAAACAATAGGTGACGAACACTTATTTCATCACTAAAAACACCTCCATCTTAATATTGGGTGATGAATTTGGAATTTCGTCACCTCCAATCAGTCTTTGGTTAAACAATAGGTGATGAAAATTTATTTCATCACCAAAAACACCTACATCCTAATATTGGGTGACAAATTTAGAATTTCGTCACCTTTGGTAAGTCTTTTATGATGCGAATATTTCGTCACCCTAGGTTTGCCTTTTTTTTCATGATCTATAGTGACAAATAAATATTTCATCACCAATTTGTATATCTTTGGCGATGAAATATTGATATCGTCACCAATTGGTACATCTTTGGTGATGAAATATTGATTTCGTCACCAATTTTACAATTTTTATAATATTTGGTGATAAATTCTTCTTTTCCTCACTAAATGTTATCATTTGGTGACGAAATTGTTTATCCTCACTAGATTTCGTCACCATAGCCCACTTTTGTTATAGTGTTCCTACAAATAAATAATGAGAAACAAACTATAAATCATCAAAAAAAAAAAAAAAAAAACTAAAACTATGGTCTAACATTTTTAGTGAAACTTATAATACAAAAATAATTATTTAAATTCTTGTTTTTCATGAAAATCACGACATCATATCCTGTTAATAAAAAAGTGCTTATTACTTTTAGCATCTAAGTTAATTCCAAATAGGAGATATGAAAAGTGGAGAACAAAAAGACTAATTCTTATATATCTTATATATAAAAGCACAAATGCGTGAATGCACTGTAGCTACAGTGCCTTTGGTTTATTCAATTGGCACTGTAGCTACAGCGTCTAAAGGTTTTTTTTTTTCTTTCAATAATCGGTTTGTGTTTTTTTTTTTTTTTTTAAATATTTATGTAAGTGAGAATATATATAGTTATACTGACACAACAAATTTCATAATTATTGACATGTCAATTTCTTACAAGTCGAAATAAAATAATAAAATATGAGACTGTGACCAACCACAGCTAAAAATAAATGTTTTGAGAAAATGTTACAACACTTTTTGCGAATGCGCTAATGCACTATAGCTACAGTGCCTAAATTTTTTTTTTTTTTTCTTTCAATAATCAGTTTGTGTTTTTTTAAAAAAAAAATATTTATGTAAGTTGGTATATATATTGTATGTTTTTAGATCCCTTAAACACAATCAGATTAACCTAGTTATTTAGCTAATTGATTAGCCCAGGTAAATTATGCAGATCTAGGTTAACACATATAAATCATATCATTGAAATAATGCGAAAAATAAATAATACAACAATATGATAGCCTTGGAAAACTAAACTGGTAAAAAACCTGTGAGGATTTAATCTAGCAATCCTTAAGGTAAAACGAATTCACTATGAAAGAATTGAAATTTATACAATAACGACTTAGACCACTATCATCTTATTAGTACCTCGAGTAGGAAACTTACTACCATGATCACGTGACAGCTCCGAGTCCACATGCTACTTCTTTCTCAAATTCACAGCAAGTACAAGCACTCTTGTTTGTGTATCCTTAAGCTCTTAATTATGCAGCAACTGAAATATTATCAAGTTCTTGACATAATCTTAATTCTTGATAACCCTAAGTATATGTGAAGGCAAATACCTCTAAATCTCACAAAAGATTTACTTACACAACATATACAATAACTGCAACAACCTTTATCACATGGCTAGGATTTTCCAAAACATAAAACCCTACACGTCAAATGAGCTTGGGTTAAATTGGAAAATTTTTGTAAAAAAACAATCTATACGAGCTTCGATCGAACGAGTCTAATTTTGATCGATCGAGCCAGGCAGATTTACACAGTAAATCCTGCAGTACACTCGATTCCAACTTTACACATAAGCATACTTTGAGCAAGTCTAAAAATAAGACTATACGTTTTAATCATGATTTGTTAACATTACAAAATGAAGTTCTAATACATTTGAACCTAAAGTCTTAGAACCCAACATATATTGTTATACTGACACAATAAATTTTACAATATTTTCACAATTATTGACGTGTCAATTTCTTACCAGTCGAAATAAAATAATAAAATATTAGATTGTGACCAACCACAACTAAAAACAAATGTTTTGAGAAAATGCTACAACACTTATTGTTATCACAATATTTTCACAGTTGTTGAGATTTCAGTTTCTTATAGATCAAATAAAAAAAATGCTAAGTCCACAACATTTTAACATGAATTTCTACAGTGCCTAAAGTTTCTTTATCTTTTAAATATTTATGTAAGCTAGCATATCTATTTACCATATAAAAAGAGCCAAAGGCTCATGAATAGTGTTTTTTGGTTTATTCAATTAGTCTAGTGCACTTCCTTTTTTTTTTTCTTTCCTCTTCAAGTATGCTAGTTGGTTTGAGCTTTGTTTTTGTTTTTGTTTTTTGTTTTTATTTTGTTTTTTTTTAAAGATCTTTATATGTTTACTTTGCACTTGCAATGCAAGTTTACATTGTAAATACACAAAAGTGGTTAATATTATACATTTGCACAAAAAATGGTAAATATTGTACAAATTTTGTAAATGTGTACAAAATTTGTCAATTTTTTTTGTGTCTACAATATAAATTTACATTGTAATTAAGTACAATGTATACAAAGAGATATTGTGAAAATGTTGTGACGCATGTTTCAATTTCTTATGGATCAAAATAAAATAATAAAATATCATACCGAGATCTAGCACAACTAAAAATGTCTTGACATTTTTGTTCTTATTACAATATATTCACAACTATTGAGGTGTAAGTTATAGGTCAAAACAAGATAATAAAATATTGGATTGGGATCCGACACAGTTGAAAACAGAGGTATTGTGAAAATGTTGTAATATTTTGTTGTATTCATAAACTTTTTTTTTGTTGGTTTAGTCAAATTTATTGATCTATATATAAAAAGAGTGAACGGTAAAAGTTAACATAGCTTCACTACAATAGTTTTGGCTTGTTCAATTTTCATTGTTTTGTGGGCCTTTTTTTTTGGTGAATGTGTAAAGGTGCAATAGATTTGCTATATTATTTTTGGTTTGTCCAATTCACATTGTTTCACATTATAATAAAATATTAATACAATAAATTGGCACAATATTTTCACAATTTTTGAAATGTTAATTCCTTATAATTCGAAATAAAATAATAAAATATCATACTATAACCAACCACAACTAAAAATAAAGGTAATGTGAAAAAAGAAGTGTACATCCACAATATTTTTTACAATACTTTCATAACAAATTATAGGTGGTAATTTGTTTTTTGTTCTAATTTAAACTTACCAATGAAATTACTTTTTTGTCCACCAATAACAACCCGCAACAACTTACTACTTATGATTTGTTGCGAAAATATCGTGTATATAACATTTTTTTTGCAAAAAGGTTAAAACATTTAGTTGTCATCACAGTATTTTCAAAATTGTTGAGCTGTCAATTTTTTACAAGTCAAAATAAAATATAACAAACTTATAAAGGTATTACGAAATTGTTGTGCCATTTTGTTGTGTTTTTGGAAATTTTTTGTGGGTTTAGTAAGCTTTGTTGAGCCAAAATTCACTATTTCACATACAATTTTCTTGGGTTGACTTTTTGTATTTTTTTTCTTTGCGCACCATATTAAGTAAAACTACATAGTTTTTTACACACAAAAACAAAAACAAAAACAAAAACAAAAACTTAGGAAAAAAAAAACACTTTTCATCCTTTATGTTTGTGGTAGTTTACAATTCCTCCTTTTTGAGCTTTAACATCAAGCAATTTTTCCCTTAATATTTTGGAAAAGAGAAAATATGTCATGCTATGATTCTCTCAGTTAAACCCTAATGAAGGCTTATGATTCTTAAAATATTTTATTGTGTAATGTCTTAAATGCTCCTGTAAGCGCACAATTGCACCTGGCCCCAAGAAAAGTTACGAGCTCAGGCCCAATGAGCCTTAAACAATATGAATTTGTAGAGTGTGGGCTTGAAACCCAGGTTAGAAGTGACTAAGGATTAAATGACAAGTCAAAGATTGCTAACACTTGAAAACAACAAGGAATATTGTAAATCAACCTGCTCGGACGCAAGCCGAGAGCTGTTCTTATATTATCTCTTTCTCTTTTTTCTTTTTTCTTTTAGATTACAAAAAAAAAAAAGGAATCCCCCTTTTGTTCTAGGTTGCTCCTTAAATACTCCTCTTTTTGATACTTTGTACACGTGTTGCCCCCACTCCCCCTTAGCCTAGATATTTCTTTTCTCAGTGCCTTTGAATAGTAACCAGAAGTTTCCCTTCCACTGTTCAAGTGTCACTTCCCCATTAATGCGGCCAGGGTGGTAGGTGCATGGTCTTTAATGTGGAGGTGGCAGCCTTTATCTTTGGTATTTCTCTAACATCTAAGCCTCTTCCGTGACATTCAAGGGTTCACCCCTTTTAACCATTGGTCTTGACCGTGTCATTCCCTAACCTTCACCATGAAGTCCCTGGTTCTCTAGTGTCCGTCCGAGGAGAAATTCACCCTCGGCTGGATCCTCGGATCCTCGGTGTATGGGCCGACCCGTAGTACTAACAAATTCTAAACCCAAGAGCAGGTCGGCCTTCTTTAGCATGGCCCAAAGGCCCACATCCCCATTAGGGTCTTTTTACCCCCAACAATAGCCCCTCAAAACTCTAATTTTCAACGTCCGAGGAGAAAAATAAGGTTTTGATCTGACGAGAACCTACTTCACACACTTTGTGGATGATTGCACGTGTGGAGACCGTTTCGCGTCCCAGAAGATGCCACTTGGCGTTTTTATTTTCAAAAACACGCGCATTTATTGCTGTAAGCTACACTTTGTTCCCCACGTTCAACGGCGAGATGGGTATCCAACGGTCCTCGTTACTCCACGAAAATTTGGGCGGGACGAATATAATTTCGAGGCCGCTTTTCCGCACATCGTGACGCTTCGGGAACCTGCGCCTCCATTTAATTCCCCAGGGACTAATCCCATCAAAACATCAGCAATCATACTTTACCTGCAGAAAACCGTGGAAATTTGCACACCTTCAACTTCGTAAGTTCTTGCTCTCTCTACTCTTAACCTTTTCTCCTCAGACATAGTCCTCGGCTGTCCTCGTAGACATTCTCCCCTTTAGAGTTTAGCCTTTCGCTCCTTTCTGATGGGTAGGTTTAAGTGTCTAGTTGATACCGCCGCGGGAATGGAAGGCTTCAGAGCCAAGTATCACATTCCCGGCAATGTAGGTTTAGAATATTGCCCAGCAGGAGCTGTGGCCGGTTCTAGAAAAGAGGGAGAAGTGATCATCCCAATGATAGCCTTTATAGAGGGTGGGATGACCCTCCCAATGAGACCTGTAACTAGGGAGTACCTTCACAACCACCGGTTGTGTCCCGACCAGTGCCTCCCAAATGTTTTTAGAGTTTTGGGTAGTGTCGATGCTCTAAACGAGCAGATGGGTTTAAACCTCACCTGGCACGACGTCGTCTTTCTGTACGAGTCCCATAAACTTTCCAATGTAGGTTAATACATTAAGTCTCTCTCCAAAGGTCGTTAGGCTAATCTCCGTCCGCCCAAATCCAACAAAGGCATGAAGGACGACTACCCGATCGTCTTCCGGAACCGGCACGACGGCCTCCATCGCTCAGCTGAGTGGGGAGATCCGGTGCGACACCTTAGGATTAACCACCCAACCTCAAAACTTCCTTTAATACTCACAAACATGAACACTAATATGTGTTTATATTTGTTTAAATTTATCACTTTCTATGTGAATCTGACCATGTTGTTCACTTTCACATCTTTCTTTGCAGAGCAACAACACGTGCGTCCACGCTCGAGCCACCGTGCGTTGCCGATCTAAACCGAGTACTTCGCTTCGAGGTGTTTGTCAGCGAGGACTTACAACTTAGAGCTGCTCATCTGATTCTGGGGTACACTCCCATCTCTTCGGACTTCCAGGAGATAGAAAACGCCATAATCGCATGTGACCGAAGGCGAAGGAAAATAAACGTAGCCCGGCCCAACTTTTTGGACGACCGCGATCTCCCCGACGCCCCTCATACCGTGTTGTACAACCAGCCCATAGCGCCTCTCGCCGTACACTCTCAGGGCATTGCCATCCCGGAGGAGCGAGTGTCCTCTTCCAACACTTTGGACGAGGAGATAGAACAATTTCAGTTCGAGGACTCTCCATGACCTCGCGGAAACCCATTTGTTATCCTCTCCGACGAGGAGGAAGAAGAAGAAGCCGAGGCCTCAGGGATTGCAGGTCTAGTGGTAGCTGCGTCCGTACGATAGTTCAATCGAAGAAGAAATGGACACGCTTAAGGATCTCATGTCCGACGTAGGTGCCCGGGTGGCAAAGAAGGGTGCGAGGGGGTCCCAAGCTCATCCTGCCTTGCCACCACCTCCTCCTCCTCCAGCCCGACACTAAGCCTCCCACCGACGATCCTAAGAAGAGAAAGGTGGACGCCGAGGTGGCTGGTGGGGAGAAGGCAAAGAAAATAAAGAGCAACCGCCGCCGGCCCAATGCCAGGCCGACAGGACAAAGTGGCGTGCCCGCTCGGGCCGAGAGCCGGGGAGATCGAGAAAGTGGCCGAGGTGCGACGAGCGCCACCGTCGGTCTCCTCGATTCCGAGACCGGACGGCGCCTCTATTCCCCGCCACTCCAAAGATCGAGCAGGCAACAAGGCCACGCCCACCACTTAGCCGAGGTGCCTGGAGCGTTCATTCGCCGCCCAAGGACATGGAGTCTTTGGAGAAGATGGGCCATCCGCAGCTATTCCTCTCGTTAAAAAGGGGTTTAGCTCTAGTAAACTCCAATTGTACACTTTTGTTTTCTACACTTATTTATAAGCATTTCGTCGCATTTAACCTTCTTAACCCGTTTTCAGTCCATCCAAGAAGTTTTTGCGGCCGAGAAGTTCGTGGAGGACTCTCGAAAGCGTGCTGGGATGGAGCAGGAATTGAGACAAGAAGCAAGTCTCTAGGCCAGCCCCGCAGAGAAAGGAAGGCTCACTTCACAAATTGGCCGATCCGAAGAGAGAGAGAGACGGCGACAAGGCCAGCTTTGAAGACAATGGAGAGTCAAGTGGAGGCGCATCGTAAGCTCCTCCGTCAAAAGGAGGACGAGCTTGCCCAAATCCAACTGTGCACGCTCCGATCTTGAAAAGGAGCTTCGCGCCGGCTAAAGAGGAAGCTCACGCCCACAAGCACGCCATCTGAGGCCGCCGAAGAAGACCAGCTATCGTGGAAGGGGTCACCAAAACCCAAGAGGAGCTGACAGAAGCTTTCGCGGCCTTGTGCCGTGAATACTGTCAGCAAGTCTGGGGGGAGGCCATGAATCTGGCAGGGGTTCCTCAAGTCGAATTGAGGAAGCCCGAAAATATTTGGCTTCCCCTAGACATTCAAGAAATTGAAGACCCTCCTGTCCCTGCCTCTCCTACTCTTCCTCCGGTGGTTCAAGAGCTTGCTCCTACTCCTACAGAACTTGAAGGTTCCCATAAAGAGGAAGACGAGCGTGATGATGCCGAGAAGGAGGAGACCCCGAGCCTGGAGCCCCTCATGCCTTCAACAAAAAAAGGGAAACAAGCCTTATCAACCTTTGAATTGGATTTGAAGAGTACTGAGGATGGCAGCAGCTCCCATCAAGCTCTCTTTCCCTAGCTTAGGGCCCAGTCTAGGAACTTTTATATTCCTCTTCTTTGTACATGCTTAATGAAAAACATTTTATTCGGCCTTCATTATTACTGCCTTTGCTTTACTTTATGTTCTTTATGTTTGCCATGAAAGTTCGTAATAACAAGTAATTACAGGGAATGTCACTCTACCATGCAAACCATCATGACTTCAAAAATTATCATATAACTTTAGATATTAAAAAGCGTCACCGTGCAAATAACTCACATAAAGATCAAAGTTTTATAATCTGAACAGATTTGACACTCAAAAATAAAGAACCGAAGATCCAATTTTAACAAATGGAGAAGTAATAATTTCCTTAACATGTGTGATAAGGGCAAGGACACCAACAAGATTTGTGATCCGAGGACTGTACTTGGACAAGTTCTTGTTTGGTTATTGATAGTCATAACTTCAAACGTTAAATTTCCCAAAGTAGGAGGTCCGAGGACCCGCATAACCGAGGTTCCGTTTAACAAATGAAAAGATATGAATTTCCACAAGTTTAGTGGTCCGAGGACTGCACTTAAACAAATTTCTGTTTGATTCTTAAAGATAGTAGCTTCAAATGTTAATTTTCCCAAAGTAGGAGGTCCGAGGACCCGCATAACTAAGGTTCCGTTTTAACAAATGACAAGATATCAATTTCCACAAGGCTTTGTGGTCCGAGGACCGCACTTAACCAAGTTTCGTTTCGATTCTTAAAGATAGTAGCTTCAAATGTTAATTTTCCCAAAGTAGGAGGTCCGAGGACCCTAAGCATAACTAAGGTTCCGTTTAACAAATGACAAGATATCAATTTCCACAAGGTTTGTGGTCCGAGGACCGCACTTAACCAAGTTTCGTTTGATTCTTAAAGATAGTAGCTTCAAATGTTAATTTTCCTTAAAGTGCGAGGTCCGAGACCCGCATAACTAAGGTTCCGTTTAACAAATGACAAGATATCAATTTCCACAAGGTTTGTGGTCCGAGGATCGCACTTAACCAAGTTTCGTTTGATTCTTAAAGATAGTAGCTTCAAATGTTAATTTTCCCAAAGTAGGAGGTCTCGAGGACCCGCATAACTTAGGTTCGTTTAACAAATGAGAAGACATCAATTTCCACAAGGTTTGTGGTCCGAGGACTGCACTTAACCAAGTTTCGTTTGATTCTTAAAGATAGTAGCTTCAAATGTTAATTTTCCCAAAGTAGGAGGTCTCGAGGACCCGACATAACTTAGGTTCTGTTTAACAAATGAGAAGACATCAATTTCCACAAGGTTTGTGGTCCGAGGACTGCACTTAACCAAGTTAATGTTTGATACTTAATGATAGTAGCTTCAAATGTTAATTTTTGCAAAGTTGGAGGTCTGAGGACCCGCATAACTTAGGTTCCGTTTTAACAAATGAGAAGACATCAATTTCCACAAGGTTTGTGGTCCGAGGACTGCACTTAACCAAGTTTCTGTTTGATTCTTAAAGATAGTAGCTTCAAATGTTAATTTTCCCAAAGTAGGAGGTCTGAGGACCCGGCATAACTTAGGTTCTGTTTAACAAATGACAAGATATCAATTTTCACAAGGTTTGTGGTCCGAGGACTGCACTTAACCAAGTTTCTGTTTGATTCTTAAAGATAGTAGCTTCAAATGTTAATTTTCCCAAAGTAGGAGGTCCGAGGACCCGGCATAACTAAGGTTCTGTTTAACAAATGACAAGATATCAATTTCCACAAGGTTTGTGGTCCGAGGACTGCACTTAACCAAGTTTCTGTTTGATTCTTTAGAACAGTAACTTCATGCATCAGAGGTACTTATAACTTCGAAATGTTAACTGACAAAAGCACATTTTATTAATAATAATACCTTCTAAGATTATTTACATTCCACGGGCGTGGTACAATTTTTTCGTCTAGGTCAGCTAGCCGATATGACCCTATGCCTCGCTACCGAAACAATGCGATAGGCCTTCCCGCCGGGTCCTAGCTTACCCCAAGCCGGGTTTTTAGAGGTGCCAACAACTTTTCTTAGCACAAGATCACCAGGTGCAAGTGGCCTTAGCCTCACGTGGGCATCATATCCTCGTTTTAGCTTCTGTTGATAGTAAGCCATTTGAACCATAGCTGCCTCGCGTCGTTCCTCAAGTAAATCAAGACCCTTTTCCAGGAGTCCATCGTTGTTCTCCGGGATAAAAGAACTTGTCTTTAGGGTAGGAAAACCGTATTCCAAAGGTATCACCGCCTCGGCCCCATAAGTCATAGAGAATGGCGTTTCTCCAGTGGACCTGCGCGGTGTGGTCCGATACGTCCACAGAACATGAGGGAGCTCTTCTACCCATCTGCCTTTCGCATCGTCCAACCTTTTCTTCAGCCCATTGACAATGACCTTGTTAACGGCCTCGGCTTGCCCATTTCCTTGAGGATAAACTGGAGTGGAATATCTATTTATGATACCCATGTCACCACAATACTTCCTAAAAGCCTTACTATCGAACTGAACACCGTTGTCTGAGATGAGTGTGTGTGGTATACCGAATCTAGTGACGATGTTTTTCCAGACAAACTTCTTGGAGTCAACATCTCTAATGTTTGCTAAGGGCTCGGCCTCAACCCATTTAGTGAAATAGTCTGTTTCCACGAGAAGCCATCTTTTGTTACCCGTTGCTCTCGGGAATGGCCCAACTATGTCTAGTCCCCACTGTGCGAAGGGCCAAGGACTGGAAAGGGGGTTAAGAACTCCTCCAGGTTGATGAATATTAGGGGCAAACCTCTGACACTGATCGCATTTCCTGGCATAGTCTTGAACCTCCCTTTGCATATTGGGCCACCAATAACCCTGAGTTAGAGCTCTGTGGGCTAAGGATCTTCCCCGTGTGGCTGCCACAAATCCCTTCATGCAGCCTTCCAGAAGCCCTTCCGTTGAGTCGGGTGTACACACAACAAGTACGGTCCCGAAAAGGATCGTTTGTACAGCTTCGGTCCTCGACAACCAGAACGCGGCGCGGCTTTTGCGTATCTTATCTCGCTTCGATTTGTCCTCGTGAAGGACATCATTCCTAAGATAAGATATGACCGGTCAATCCAACTAGGTCCAGTCTTATTAGATGGATGCGAGGTGCGTTGGCAATGACAACAGAGGGTTTTAGTAAATCCTCAACGAGGATAACCCTAGGTAAACCTTGAGCCGAGGTAGTTGCCAGCGTGGCTAAGGAGTCTGCATGGGTGTTTCCACTCTGAGAGATATGAGTTAAGGCGAAGGAGTCAAACTCAGGTTGCTGGCGCTTGATCTGGGTCAAATATTCCTGCATTCTGGGGTCTCTAGCCTCCATGGTCCCCATAACCTGGCCGACCACCAGTTGAGAGTCCGAGAAGACATGGACTTCCTTTCCACCCATCTTACGTACCATCTGCATGCCTACCAAGACTGCTTCGTACTCGGCCTCATTGTTAGTAGCCGAGAAGGCCAATCTCAAAGATTTTTCAAAGACAATTCCTTCAGGGGACATTAGAACAAGTCCAATACCAGACCCTCTCTGATTAGCAGCTCCCATCCACATACACTTTCCAAGCCGAGGGCACCGCGGCCGTGATCACTCCAACTCGATTTTGCATCCATGTGTGCTTCCTTCGTAGCTTCTTCTAGCAATGGTTCAGTAAACCTTGCCACCAAGTCAGCAAGGACCTGGCCCTTCACCGAGGTACGAGGCTTGTACTTAACATCAAAAGCCCCCAGGATGGTCCCCCACTTTGCTATCCTTCCTGAGTAGTCGGCGCTACGCAGCACTACCTTGAGGGGCAATCGAGTCGTAACAACCACCGTGTGAGACCGAAAATAATGGGGAAGCTTTCGCGTGGCATGAACCACGGCCAAGAGCGCTTTCTCTAAGGGTTGATAACGCACCTCGCATCACCTAAAGACTTACTAACATAATATACCCGTCTTTGCACCCCATTATCATCTCTTATCAGACCAGCCGACCGCGTGGACGGCCACCGCGATAAGCAAACAAAATCTCATGTGCCTCCGTGACGAGACAGAATGGGTGGCCGAGAAAGATATTGCTTCGAGCCGTTGAAAAGCTAACTCGCAAGCCCCGGTCCATCGAAACCCTTTCCACTTATTCAACAGTTGGAAGAAAGGACGACACCGGTCGACTCGACCGAGATATGAACCTATTCAAGGCGGCAATCATTCCCGTTAACTTTTGAATCTCTTTTGGGTTCCGAGGAGGCCGCAAGTCCCCGAATAGCCTCGACCTCGCATCGGATTTACCTCTATGCCTCTACGAGTAATCATGTATCCCAAAAATTTTCCAGACCCCACGCCGAAAGAGCACTTCGAGGCGTCGAGGCGCAACTTGTACTTTCGCATCCGAAAAGTATCGGCCAAATCTTTCACGTGTGAGGGTATCGTTTTGCTTTTCACCACCATATCGTTGACATATACTTCAATGGTTTTCCCCATTTGCCGTTCGAACATTCCGGTCATCATCCTTTGATAGGTAGCCCCGCATTCTTCAAGCCGAACGGCATGACCTTATAATGATAATTCCCCGTCGGTGTAATGAAGGCAGCTTTCTCCCCGGTCTTCTAATGCTAAGGAATCTCGGTGGTAACCCTAGAAGGCGTCCAAAAACTCATCCGAGGATGTCCGACAAGGGCATCCACCGCCTGATCAATACGTGGCATTGGGAACGAATCTTTAGGACAGCCTTATTCGTACGTTGAAGTCCACACATACCCTCCACTTTCAATTCTACTTTTTAACAACAAATTTATGGGCCAACCACTCGTGGTAGAAAAATTCTTTTATAGCACCAGCACTCTTGAGTTTAATCAACTCTTCCTTCACAGCCTCGAATGTTCCCTCGGAAGATCGCCGAGGTGGTCGCCTTCTCGAATGATAGCCGGATTGACATTTAAGTGATGACAAATGAAGCTCTGATCAACGCCCGGAGCTTCATAAGGATCCCACGCAAAAACATCAACATTGTCCTTCAAGAATTCTAACAATTCCATCTTCTCTTGGTGTGGCAAAAGTACACCGACTTGGAAGAACCTCTCTCGGGGTCATCGGCTACCGGAAACTTCTCCAACTCCTCACAATATGTCTCCTCTCCTCGTCGCCATCCCGTATGAACCGGGAGCAGAATTGCTATAAACCTTTGGTGATCGTAGCCGAAGATTCGGCCTCCGTCCGATGCAGGACAACACTCGATATGCATTGCCCGCCACCGATCGTCGCCGAGGACCTCTTCAACACATTCCCCGAGGGAAATTTAACTTTAACATGCAAGGTAGAGGAGACAGTTCCAAGAGCGTGCAGCCATGGCCTCGGCAAGGATGGCCGTATATGGAGAGTACGCGTCAACCACAATAAAGTCCACCTCAACCGTTTCCGAGCCGATTGAACGGGCAAACGAATCGTCCCTTCTCGGCACAACGGCTCTCCCTTCAAAACTTATGAGCGGCGAATCATAAGGAGTAAGATCTTCCAACTTCAACCTTAACCCCTTGAATAGATCGTGTACATGATATCCGCACCCGCCGCCCGGTCTATCATCACCCTTCTCACATCATAGTTCCCTATCCCGAGGGTGACCACAAGAGCATCGTCACGGGGTTGGATAGTCCCTACCTTATCCTCCTCGAGAAACCCAGGACGGGCAAAGTGCCCTTCAACCTCTTCGGCTCGCTACCCACATCCTCAACCCGAGGATGGGAAACCGCCATCACCCCTAGTGGGACTCGAGCCGGCCCTACCAGTCCAACAAGATAACATTAATTGTTCCTAATGCGGCCGAGATGAATTGTTCCTCTCGGTTGTTTCGAGCCAACTTGACCGACTCCCGCCGGGCTGACACAAGTGCTGCTTCAACTTTCCCTCACTGACGAGCTGCTCCAAGTGGTTCCAGAGGGTCCGACAATTCTCGGTAGTGTGGCCCACATCCTGATGGTACTGACAAAAGAAATTTTGATTTATTTTCGCAGGGTCCCCTACCATCTTGCTGGGCCATCTCGCAAGGGCTTTTTACGAACTTTCTCTAGTAACCGATGCACCGGTTCTCGAACACGCATTTACAATGAGGTGCCGCCGAGCCGGATTGCCCGAAGTAGTCCCTCCCTCGGCTTGTTGTTGTGATATCCGTCCGACCCGGAAATCCCTTCTCTCCCGCGGATAACCTTCTCCTTTCCCTTCCCCGCTCGCCGGTCTTCCTCTACCCTTTTGTACTCATCAATACGATCCATAAGGCGCGTACGCCGCAGACGGCTTTTTCGTCAAAGACTTTCTTAGGTCGTGGCCGCAGGGAAGACCTACCTTAAAGGTATTAAGCGCCACCTCATCAAAATCACCATCTATTTCATTGAACATTTCCCAGATCGGCCGAGTATGCTTTCGCCGTCTCCCCTTCCTTCATGGCCATGGATAGCAACAGTCCAATGGCCGAGGGACTCGCTACACGTAATGAACCGCGAAGCGAATGCCCTAGTTAGCTCCTCGAACGAGCCCATAGACCCCGATTTGAGACCGTTAAACCATCTCATAGCCACAGTCCCAAGCCGGAGGGAAAACTTTACACATCGGAGTCTCACAGAGAGTGCACGGCCATCCTCTCGGGGAAGTGACTCACGTGCTCCACCTGGACGGGCCCGGCCATTGTAGATGGTAAAGGTGGGCCGGGTAAACCTCCCCGGGAAGCCTTCCCTTTTTCAATCCTCCGTGTGAATGGAGACTTAGAGAGTTGGTGCAACGCCCTACTCATAGCGTTGTTGCCTAAGCCCCTAGAACGAAGCTTCTTACGTCCGAGAGTTGGCGGTCGTTCTCCTCACCGAAGGACGTTGCACCGGTGGGGGAGCGCGACCTCGAGCCGTAGCCATCTCCCTATCCTCCTCGCAGGAAGGATTAGACGAGGACGGTGAAAACTCCGCGTTTAGCACGGCGTAACTTCCTCTTCAAACGATTAATTTCCTTCTCGCATGGATTTAGAACCCTCCTCGTGAGTGGTGCTACCCCCACCAGCGAGTATGGTTGGCGCCTCGGGTACTCGTGTGGACGCTTCCTCACGATCCCTTCGATGTTCAAGACGCTCGAAATGGTCCTCCGGTTGTGATCCCCGTGACTCGCATGGTAAGAGCCTAAGCCTCGCCATAATATCCCTACCTCTTCTAGCATCAGATTTCCCAGACGCGCCAATTGTAAGCGCACAATTGCACCTGGCCCCAAGAAAAGTTACGGGCTCAGGCCCAATGAGCCTTAAACAATATGAATTTGTAGAGTGTGGGCTTGAAACCCAGGTTAGAAGTGACTAAGGATTAAATGACAAGTCAAAGATTGCTAACACTTGAAAACAACAAGGAATATTGTAAATCAACCTGCTCGGACGCAAGCCGAGAGCTGTTCTTATATTATCTCTTTCTCTTTTTTCTTTTTTCTTTTAGATTACAAAAAAAAAAAGGAATCCCCCTTTTGTTTTAGGTTGCTCCTTAAATACTCCTCTTTTTGATACTTTGTACACGTGTTGCCCCCACTCCCCCTTAGCCTAGATATTTCTTTTCTCAGTGCCTTTGAATAGTAACCAGAAGTTTCCCTTCCACTGTTCAGGTGTCACTTCCCCATTAATGCGGCCAGGGTGGTAGGTGCAGGGTCTTTAATGTGGAGGTGGCAGCCTTTATCTTTGGTATTTCTCTAACATCGGTGCTTCCAGGACATTCAAGGGTTCACCCCTTTTAACCATTGGTCTTGACCGTGTCATTCCCTAACCTTCACCATGAAGTCCCTAGTTCTCTAGTGTCCGTCCGAGGAGAAATTCACCCTCGGCTGGATCCTCGGATCCTCGGCGTATGGGCCGACCCGTAGTACTAACAAATTCTAAACCCAAGAGCAGGTCGGCCTTCTTTAGCATGGCCCAAAGGCCCACATCCCCATTAGGGTCTTTTTACCCCCCACAGCTCCTACTAAATTTTAACATCCTAAAAGTTTTCTTTTGGTGTTTTGAGTTTTAGATGATAATAATTCTTGAAAAGTTAGAATGATGATATAAGGTGTTTTATTTGGTATCTAAAGAATATTGATTTTTTAGGTTCAAATTTTTTAAAACTTATAGTTTATCTAATGAAAAATTCCATAACACATGCCTTTTGTTATCTTTTTTTATTCTTATTTTTTATTTTTTATTTTCTTAGCAAAACTTAGTTGTTTATTGTTGGAACTTGGAAGATGATGATATTCGTTATAATTCTTAGAAGTTTTCAGTGAGTGGATATATTGACTATAGCAAATAAGTACTAAAAAAACTATTATAGTAAAATAGATATTTATATGTTAAATCGCTCTCATAACTTTGTGGTTGATCAAAATTCTTATACAAATGAGATTAATTTTTTATGGCATAATTATCAAAATTCTTAAAATTAATGTCTCTTTTGATTAATGTAAATCTCTATGTATTTTAAAAATCAAATGATTTATATCTTTATTTTGTGGTACAAATAAAATCTAGAATAAATCCTAATCACTACTTTTTTTTTTTCCATGGCTAACATGTGCCTTGCACGTGCTGCCCTAAATAGTAATTTTTAAAAAGAGTATCTATAATTTTTTTTTAAAGTTTTATTTCCATTGGTTCAAGAGTAGAGAAGAATGAGTAAAAATGTTATTTTATAAAGAGTATAACTTTTTTGAAGCTTGGGATTGTGGATACCCGCATTTTGTTTTTGTTTTTTAATGGAATTCACATTCTTACAAGAACGAGATTAAGTGAAATTTCAAATACTCATATACATTAAATTTTTATATGTGATTTGTAACCCACCATAAGAATATTACAAAATATTTTAATATTCACATAAATCCTAAAACATTGGCCTAAAAATGCCTCAAATTACTTTACATCAAATAAGACCTATCAAGATTTCTTTAATTTGTTTGTCTCCGCTCACTTGGCATACGAAATTTTCCTATTTTCCTAGCAAGTATCAACTCTACAGTCTACCCTTGTGGCCATGTCCCACGCACATAATAGTTGAGGTGGTATATTGTGTACCCGGCAATATCATTTTTGCATAATAGTTTCGGCTGTTTTTTCAATTTTATGACATCTCCTGTTGTTTTCTAGAAATTTTCTTGCTTAGGGGAAAATCGTAGCACGGGGCAGTTATAGATATTACAAAACATGACCCACAATTGAATCATTTCCCGCCGTAATTAGCGCAATTGATCCACATTCTTTATTATACAATTGTTTAATGTATGGATAATTAAATGTTAGGAAATACTAACAGATGTTTTTAGGATAATAATAAAAAATCTATTTTGAGTCCTAACGTGATACTTACGACTATTTTGTCAATTTTATGACATCTCCTGTTGTTTTCTAGAAATTTTCTTGCTTAGGGGAAAATCGTAGCACGGGGCAGTTATAGATATTACAAAACATGACCCACAATTGAATCATTTCCCGCCGTAATTAGTGCAATTGATCCACATTATTTATTATACAATTGTTTAATGTATGCATAATTAAATGTTAGGAAATACTAACAGATGCTTTAGGATAATAATTAAAAATCTATTTGAAGTAAGCTTTTATTGAAAAAGAAAAAAAATAATTAATATTTTGACAGCTTCTTTTATTTCTCATAAGAGTGGTGTAAAATTTTTTTAAAAATAGATTGTTAACCATTGCTCTAAAAGAACTTGTTAGCATGACTCTTAAATGTTATAGGAGCTCCATTTTATGAGCTAATCATATACCATCAACCTGTGAAATACAAATTTAGTATTCAATTAATATGTTATCACTTATCACCAAGCATATGTAAGGGTCAAAAATCTTATAACTCAACTGGTTGGCACTTTTAAGTATTTCCAACTGAAATATCCAAAAATTAATTTCTCCACCCTTAACGTCTCGACACATACACATGTATATTCTTTTCCTTTTAAGTACATAAATAGTTCTTCTATTATAACTTTTGGTAATTCTTAATTTTATTCACAAGTAATCATCGTTACTTAAAATATAACAAGAGTCATTTTTTTTTTTTTTGAGAGAGAGAGATTAAATGTGTCCTTAATATTTCAATTTATGTTCCTGCAATGTGAGCAGGACACAGATTTTTTTAATTTTTTTTTTTTATAAATTTGTCTACATAGTAAAATGGAAATTTTTGTCAAAGCACTCAAGAAGAGTTTTTTTTTTTTTTTTGTTGTTGTGATAATCAACAAATTTTATTAATAAATGGACAGCAACTACAAACTAGAAACCAAAATCTTAACTTGCTTAATGTTATGTTTGGATGTTGGGAGAAGGAGGGGGAGTAGATTAGAGGGAAGGAGAGTAATTAAATTACCTTATTTGGATGTTTTTTAAGGAAGGAGGGAGAGGAATTTGGAGGGGTTTGAATTACTTCTAACCCCTTATTTTTATTTCCCCCAAATTGGAGAATTTTGGAGGGAGAGTGGAACATAAAAATGCTTGACCAAATGAATTACCAAATTTGTCCTTACTATATTAATAAAATTACAATGAAAAGACTAATTTTAAAAACATCTATATAAGGTGGAGGATAACCATTTCCCTCTACTCTCTTCTTTACTACTCTACTCTCCTCTACTCTCCTCTACTCTCCTTTCTCTCAAAACTTCCAACATAGCATAAGAGCAAATTCATCACAAAAACAAAAGGGGAAAAGGCATTAACAAAACAATTTTTTAAATACTTATTTTTAAGAGACTAAGGGGGTGTTTAGGAGAGGAGTTTGAGTTATATTATTTGGGTGTTTTTGATATATGTGTGGGTGAAAAAGTGTGTGAAAAAGTGTGTGAAAAAGTGTGTAATGTTGTTTAAAATATGTAGAAATGTGTTAAAAATGGGTGAATAACTTAATTTGTCTCTCTAAGAGCTCATTTGAATAAATGAATAGATTAACAAAGAGCTGCCAACTTGGTAGTGTCTAAACGTAGAACTTGGTTCTCTATGAAGATGTTATGAATGGCCCATTAATAGAATTTATACTGATAGGACTGACGAGACCTCTTTCGTTGGATGACCTCATGAAATACCTTCGTCCACCTCGACACGGCATGGACGAAGGCAGGAAAATCATAAATAAGGGGATTCAATACATCGGGCAGTTACCAGCTAGCTATCAGACCATCGGAGCCTCACCAAGATCCGCATTAATAAGCCTTATGGTGTTACAAGAAGAGCATTAAAACCACAATTAAGACTCCAACTGCTAGAAACCACAAAACTATATATACACACTCATCAGAAGCAAAGGGGAGACAGAATTCTCACCTAAGAAATACTCTTACACAAGTATCTCCGATATTTAGAACTTTTTTATTTCTCTCAAAAAGCTTCTATACACTGACTTTGGCATCGAAGACGTTGTGGCAGGCACCACACCGGTGACCACCTTAAGAGAGCTTTTGTATTAAATTTGTAGGAATAGTGTCGAGAATTCAACACCATTTGGACAAACCAACTTGACTGACAATTTATACATCATCATATACAAATCTTTGCATCACTTTCAACAATAAATTGATTAATATCGTGTGAAGCTAATTTTTAAACTGCCCAATTGATTTCTTCAGCTTTAGCTTAGATAGGAATATTGATTTTTGCTCGTTTTAATATAGCAAAAACTAATATCCCTCTCCAATATTTAGCAACAATTGCAACATATATAATCTATCTCAGCCGTCCACGTCTTAACAATCAAGGACCCCTTCCTCTATAGTAGACCAAGTTGCTGCCGTGATGGACCGGAGAATCAACGACTTTGACTTTCCAATTATTTATTGAAAAAGCACTCAAGAGTCAAGTCCATTACTATTTTCTTCTGCCCAAACCCCCCCCCCCACCAAAAAAAAAAAATAAAAAAAAAATAAACAAAAAAGTCATGTACAAATTTTACTGATTTTTACACTACGCAAGAATTTCCCATCCTGGAGCCTTGGGATGGCTACCACCTGTAATGTCCTTAAATAATTGTTCACCCACTCTCACGCATTGACTTGACCATTTTACCACAAGTAGGAGAAGCACAATAAAAAACTGGTCTAGCGGTGTGTAAGGGAGTATTTCATTTTTCACAATGGCCTGGCCTTTCATGAAGAACCTATTTTGGGGTTTGCTGGTTTTGGTTCAAATTTGTGGACACAGAGCATGCTTTGTAGAGGAGAGGATGTGTCTGCTAGAATTTAAGGAGTTCGTCCGATCCAACGGTGATGATGCTGACCATCTTCTCCCTTCATGGGTTGATGACTCAAACAGTGAGTGTTGTGGTTGGGAACGAGTCAGGTGCAACTCCACCACTGGTCATGTAATTGAGCTCTCTCTCCACAATGTTACCCAAATATCTGATTATGTTCATTATATTCGCTGGGATAATTGGGACGAAGTATTTTATTACAAGGATTATGATAAAATCTGGCTCTTGAATATCTCTATATTCCGGGCTTTCAAGGAACTAAGAAGTTTAAATTTATCATTTAATGAGATTGGTGGTTGGATTGAGAATGAAGGTATGTTTGAACCCTGCTTTTTTTTTTTTTTTTCCTCTTTCATTCATGTTCTCTTCGTTGGGTATGGTTAACTGTTAATTTGTTGAGTGATCAGAAAAATAATTCAACTTTGAGGTGTGTCGACCAGGGGCGGAGGCAAGGGGGGCGAGAGGGGGCAAGTGCCCCCCCTGACCTCCTAAAAAAAAATCTAGAGTAGTAACCTAAATATTAGGCTCTCAAGTATTTTGAACTTGACACAAATGTTCCACACCTAGAGACTAGAGAAGAAAATAATATTAAGTGCAACTCTCTGTAACATTACTTTGTCTTTTCCAAATAAAACAAAGTTTTGTAGGTCCTACTTAACACTCATGTTGTTTTTCCTTGCCACATGTTCTCAAGCACTGAAAGTTTTTTTTTTCCTGGAGTGCTTTTTTTAGCGCAATTTGTTCCTCAAATAAGGTATTCCCACGTAATCATAATAATAAAAAATATATATTTAGGTCCTTGTGTATCAAACTAAAACCATAGCGTTCCCTAATCTTTTTCTCTTCTAGTTTAACTTTTTCATAATTTCAATTTTGAAACACTTTATTTTTACTATAGAACCAATTTTAACTACTTACTACTTAAAGAATAGAGTAAAAAATACTGAATTTTGCATAAATGAAAATACAACTTTATAATTCTTTTATATTGATTTATTTTCTCAATTTATTTTAAAGAATCAAATTACATGTTTAAATTCTATATATTTAAAATAATCTCTTAATTTGATTGTTATTAACTATGATTTTTTTTTTGTTTTATTTATTTTAATAATATGAAATAAATACTTATAATCAATTGAGATTATGGAGAAGCCAAATTATAATAATGATTTAGATTCTAATTCTAAACAAACTCATATCGAGGTGTATTTTACTAATCTTCCAATTAAACAAATTAAATTATGTATGAAAAAATAAATTAGAGTTTATATTATATTAGATTTTGTACAACAATTGCATTAATAGTATATAATTCTATATCTATTTTGTTATTAACATCGATTAATAATATTTAGATTAATTTTACTTTCAATCTTGTCTTTTAATTTTGCCCCCCTAAATTGAAATCTTGGCTCCGCCACTGGTGTCGACAATTAATATTATCTGTGAGATGATAACTTCCATATATACTCGAAAGACTTTATTTTCAGATTAACAAAGTCACCAACTGCACGCAATAATTGTGTATTTCACTCTAATTTAGGCCTTCATTTATGAGCATGGTTTTTTTTTTTTTTTGAGTGAGTAGGTGTAATAGTATTTCCCTATGGACTATAAAGAGTTAACACTTTTATATGGTAATTATTACCTTTCTGATTTTTTTCATAATCCTTCAAAAACAGTGATTTAGTACATCTCATTTTATTTCAATAAAATAAAAACTACCCTATAATAACTAATCCTATTTACATGCTTGCGTCGAAGTGTCTTCTTATTTTTTATTAATTTGATAATTATGATAATTACAATGGAGAAAAATTATTTATACAGTAAATATTTCTTTGAAAAATATTAAAATGTGTCGATTGTGCACCATATAATCTACCAGCATGTGTTATATTATATATATATATATATATATAAAAGAGATGAGTATGTGATTTGTGTGAAATTCTAAATAAGACTTTCGCTACTAGTGGCATACAAATTGTGCAACTCTTCCATCATGAATCACATTAATGTTTTGGTGCGTGATTAATTGTTATACTTTTTCTTAAAAGGCAAACAAAACATGTGAGATCAATAAAATTGTTATGCATGAACATAGTGTCGAATTTTTTTTCTTTCCTATAGCTTTCCTGGTTCTCTTACAAACTGTAATTATATAGATTAAATGATCGATTCTAATATTCTTCTGTAATTCCATTTAAAAAATAAAAGGCTCTATTTATTTTTATTATTATTATTTACAATTATTTTATTTCCTACAATTAATCTTGTAGGATTCGAAAGTTTGTCAGAACTGAAAAGGCTGGAGACGTTGGATCTTGGTTTTAACTTGTTCAACCGGAGTATCTTACATCATTGAATGCCCTTACATCCCTTAAGAATCTGATCATCAATAACAATCAATTCGAGGGTTCCTTTCCAGTCCAAGGTTTATGCTTCTTTGCCTATGCTGTTAATGTAATCTAGAAACAGTTTCTATTTTTTCTCATTTTATTTCGATTTATGTGCAGAATTATCAACCTTGGAAAACTTGGAGTTTTTGAATTTAAGATCTAATGAACTCAATGGCTCCCTAAATATGCAAGGTATATATAGAGAGTGAGATAGAGTTTTCCTAATAAAGGTTACCAGTTTGTTCAAATTTAAGCTGTGTGATCGATAAATTTAGCGCATTATGAGCTATTTGCGGTGATCAATTTTCATGCATTTATCAAGAGTTTTGTAACTCAACTAATATTTTCTAGTGTTTACAGTATAAATATCTAATGATTAGATCCCTCTACCATACTCTAACTATCAAATTGTCAAAAAAAAAAAAAAAAAAAAAAATTCAAGTGGTTGCATTGCTTTGCTCCTGTGAGTATTTCTTTTTTAAAATTGATTTGTTCCTATGTTTTGATTGGCTAGCGAATAGATGGATGGGTTGGGTACATCTATCTTTCGTTTATGTCTTTTGTAGTATACTCTGGTTATGTAATATATTATAAATTTGTTTAAAAAATTCTATATACTATTCTCGTGTTAGTGTATTTTAATAAGTATTGTTGTTTCCTAAAAAAAAATTATTTTAATTTTAAAAATGGTATAAAAAAAGTTTGATTTCATTATGAAATTTATAAAATTACTATTTTTGTTGCAAAAACAGGTTAATGAAATTTCACTCCAAAACAAAAGAGATACAAGTTAATGAAATGAAAAGATTCTATTCCTAATTTGCATAAAAGACAAATAAAATGTCAAGAGTATAATGTTAATTAAATTTACTCTATGTTTAATACTCTATTAAGTATAATTTTTAAACCCAATCTAGCTCGGTTGGTTAGATCACTAACTCGGTAGACCGGTACCTTAGTCAGTTCACTTATGCAATTGAATAAAAAAATCCATTAAAATCTAATGGCTTTCCTGCAACCTATGTGCAACTTGGTTTTGACCTGGTTAGTTTTGTAATTTTAAAAAAAATTACATTTTTTTTTCTAGAGAGTTTCAACTTATGACGTTCGCTCCTAATGATAACTCTTTATCACCAAATTAAGACACTAATTAGTTTTTGGTGTAGGCGGAGATTAAACTACAAATCTCTTATACACCATCAGAAACTTTACTAGTTGAGTTAACTGGAACTCACTAAACACAATTACCTTTATAGGTTCATTGCTATACCATTTTCTGAATTTGGCGTATAATAAAGACATGGAATTTTTAATAAAGATAGATGTACAATATTGTACAATGGTAGATTAAAGAAATTATAAGTAAGATATACAATAGGCAACTTAGAGTTGAATGAAAAATTGTAACCACGTTATAAAAGGAAGTCTCTAAGGTATACGTTTTTTTTTTTTTTCATAAATGTCCTCAATTTTTATTAAAGCGATGACATAATAGTAATTTTGTTAAAAAAATTCATTTATTTCCAATGATTTTTCATTCACCTCTCTCAAAATTTTTTTATTATTCCACTCATTTTCTTTTCCTTTTCTTTCAAACATCCAAATAAGCTAGACAGATAAATATTTATTTATTTTTATTCTCTTTTTTAAAATTACATGATTAAATAATTAAATATATTATATTTCAATATATTAAACATTTAATAGATTAAGCTTTTGGAACTATTGGTATTTTTTTTTTTTTTTGAGAAAGAAATTATTGGTAGTTTAACACTATTCATTCAGGCATTGTATTCCTGTATAAATTCTCAAACATGTATTAAATGTTGTATCATTTGTCCTTGTGTTCTCTAATGAATGATTGCCACCCTGGCTTCAAAGCACTTTCAGATTCCGAAAGTTTGTCCAAGCTGACGAAGCAGAAGCAGCTAGACCTAAGCCAAAATAGTTTCAATAAAGAGATTATAAGGGATCTGGGTGTACTACCAGTCCTTAAATCCCTGGACCTGAATCATAATAGAATGGAAGGCCGACTACAAAATACAGGTATGTGCATATGTAAAATTGTTCTTGCGCTCAAATCATAATGCTTTGCTTGGCTGGGTTCAAGAGAATATATATAAAGGTAATAAACAAGTAAAATGTTAGACTGCATGAGGCTTTTGCTAAGTTCCCATGTGTCTCGGAGTACTGGACGTAAACTAGAATCAAGTAGAAGAGCAAGAAGTAAAAATATACGAGGGAAAAATAATGAAATTAATTAAGACATCAAGTTTAAATTCTTAATTCTTTCTCCATAATATGAGAGAGTAGAATGATTAGACTTGAGTTTATGCTATTGGGTTAATATATATATCTAACATACATGATTCAGAATAGCTATATTATTCTTTTCTTGATTAGTTATAGGCTCGTTTTCCATCATAAATACCACATATTTCCTTGCGTTTTCATAAAAATAGAATAGAGCATCACCGACTCTTTCTTCATGTGAAAAAAACAAGTTACTGAATTTTTTGTCTGTCATGTGTTTCACTACGTACGGCGCAGACCTGGCTAATCTACGAAGCTTGGAGGCCTTAATTTTACGTGACAATTTCCTGGACGGTTTTCTGCCAATTCAAGGTAATAAAATTTCTTCACACTTCATAAGACACTATGCTTTTGAGAATAGAAGGCTGGGCTGTTATCATTAAGTAACATGTTCACAAAATACATGTACCATGTTGTGCAATGGCACTTCCAGGATTCAAAGATCAAAGATAAAATGATAAAGCCAAAAAATAAATTAACAATTACATACAGAAAACTCAACTATTTTACATTATTTGGTATCCATGGCGGACAAGGAGAACCTCACTACAATAATAACAATATTAATAATGATAATTAAAAGCTCAGATTTATGTTAAAACACAAGAGTTTGTTTAAACCCCCAAATAAAAATTATGGCTAGATTATTTTTACTTTAACTTAAACTAAGTGCGGAACAAAAGTAAGTAAGCACAATGAACTGATAACACTATCCTAAGCCATATTTATCTACCATTAACAATAAAATAAAAGCTTAAAAGGTAGGAAAGAGAGGTGCAAACACAAGATAACACCGAGACGTGTTATCAAAGGGAAAACCGAAGAACTCGGCGAAAAACCTCTCCGGGACCATCCAAGTCGAAATCGATCCATTAGAGAATAAAGTTGAAGTACATGAATAACAAAAGACCCTCTAAGCCTAATCTACCTTATGTACTTGAGCTCTCCAAGCTCCTGCTACCAATTGACTTCTTAGAGCCTTGTCTTCTCTAACTTTCTGGATCCCACAATTTAGCCCGATTTCATCTGCCATTGAATGACTTCTTCCAATGCTTCTCAGTAGCACAAAAATCTCACTTCACACTCAGAATGGGTTTGGAAAGTGTTTGGACTAGCTACCTCTAAAAAATTTAGAGATGGAGAGGTAAAAGTTAAGAAAAACCATAAGGAAATGTGTAGATGATTGTGGGTATAAAATCTCTAACTCTCAAATGTATTTTCTAGGGTTTTCTCTCTGGGAAGCAATCCTTACAATTTGTGGGTAATGAGAATATATATAGTCTGGGTAAAAATTTGGTAAAGCAAACACAACTTTTTTTTTCCAAATAGAGACTTTCGCGAGTCCTTTGCGAGTTGGCCCTTCTCACGAAATAGTCGAAAAAATGACAGCCTAGCACGACTCTTCGTTTTCCAGTCATGTGCTCCACATGTGGCCTTTTTGCGGGTTGCTTCTTGCGAGCTACTCGCGAGCCAGTCGCGAAATCCACTGATTCAACTTTTGAAGCTTGATTCTTCACCGATCTCTCACACTTATCCCTAACAAATAAACCCACATACATACAGGGAAAATGAATGAAGAAATTTCAATCAAATTTGACATGGAATTAAAGCCAACACAATATTGTTGGAAATCACAACTTTACAATAATAATAACAATAATATATAATAGCAACATATTACAATATAGGAACAAAGAATCTCTCAAGAACCTCACATCCAAATCTCTCTCTCTCTCTCACACACACATACACACACAAAGAGAGTAACTTTCGTATTGGAGATTATTTCAATTTGGCCAAATGAATAATATATATTGGTACTGATCAATTCTAGTGTATTGTTTTGAATTTACCGTCATATAAATATATAGCTAAATGGTATATCTACTACCTAGCGACAACCTTTTCTTGTATCTCTCTCTCTCTCTAACTCCCTAGATATGTTAGAGCCATCATAAATACCAGTTAATATAGATTAAAAAGTTTGAAATGTTCCTCATTTAGTCAGATTTGAAAGTCAGCTTCTTGGCCCACTAAGAGTAGTAGCATCCTAACCAATTATCTTAAGCCATGTGAGCCAATAAGATTAGAGCTAGTCTCCTACAAATATATAATTATAATTCAACATTAGATATTATTGAAGAATAAACCAATTGATTGTTGAGTGTATTTTCTCTCTCTCTCTCTCTCTTGACATTTCTCTATCGCGAGGATAACTACCTCGAATTAGGTAAATTTCCTTAAAATTCCCATACATTGCTCTACAACTCTTAGCCATTCCCATTAGGAACCGCTAGGTTCTAAACAACTTGGTCCTAAATACAATCTAAGAGAGGATTTATATGGCCTTGGTCCTAATTACATTTTACAAAATGTAAAATTATATGGATAAATACTAGTCTAAGACCCTTGATTTATATTTAGATGCAAAGTTACAAGGTGAGAAGGGGTTAGACACCTCTTACCTAGTGAAATCGGTCTTTTAGGCTTTGGTGATCAATTGTCACATTATTTATAGAAAAACATGCTATCAATCAATTGCAACTTGAAAATAAACGTGACATGTGATCTTTCTTAAAATTAAAAAAAAGAAAAAGAAAAAAGAAGAGTGTGCGCACGGTGGAAACCCTAATTCCGGTATACTCAGTGTATTAAATGATCAAATAGACCACTACATTTTGTGCATTAAATAGCACTGGGTTCGTTTGTAATCTATGTGATGCACTTCTAGTGCACATGGTGCATCTTATGCAAGTCATATCAACATACGCCAACCTCTTTCTCGACAGGGTAAGCCAAGACTTTGCTCATACTTCGTTTTAGTTTCCTACTTAAATCAATTTGGAGGTTTCTTGACTGCAATTAGTCAAACTCTCCTAAAATTTGATTGAATCTTGTTGCACTCTGCAATTGGCTTCACCCTCTGTATTTTCTATGACATCTTTGTAACTAATTAGTATGATATTCCTTTTATTTATTTTAGCAATCTGCAGATTGTGTTGTTCTTTTGCACCTCTTTAATTTGCATTTCTGAACATAATGATATTTAGAGAAATTTTAATCCAGGGTAGAGCAAGCCATATCAACATGACAACATATGCCAAACAAGAATATTAAGGTGATGCTATGAAAAATCAAAGAAAAAAGTCACGCTAAAAGGAAAAGATGGTTTTTCTTTATTATTTATTTTTAATACATATAAAAGATGAATGATCTTGCTTAATATAATTAGTTTATGTGTGAGTGTAACACTTAACAGAGACCAATTAATGCATCATAAGAAAAAATAATTATTTGAGCAGGAGGAAATGAGATATAGGCAAGCCTAATAAAACATTATCTGTAGTCACGAAAAATTTGCTAATTGGGGACTTTTCAAAGAGTATAATTTTATATAGGATAGAACATCATATGTGACTGATCTTGCTTCAGAGAAGTTGAGGATACAGGGTTAAATTGCCTTCTATAGCTTAACAACAAATCTGTTTTATTTATTTATTTTCTAATAGCAACCATCTATTTAGGGACGGAACCAGGATTCAAATTTAGAGGGGGCCAAAGTTCCTTGTTCAAGAATTTTAAAAAGTTAGAATATTTGTGGGGAGTAAAAGGACCCAAATGGGCATATGGGCCTTTGGACTGTAGCATGGAGGGCCGACCTGCTCCAGAATTGAACTCTACGAATTGGCCAATACGCCGAGGGTCCAATGGTGCAGCCGAGGACGAGCTTCTCCTCGGACAAGCCCAAGAGAATTCAAGGCTTCATTATGAAGGTCAAAGCATAACTCTAGAAAGACTAATGGTTAAAGGGGGAAACCCTGAACCTTCTCGATACACCAGTGTTAAGGAAAATATCTAGAGCAAAGGCTGCCACCTCCGCATTAAAGACTCTGCACCTACCTCCCTGGCCGCATTAATGGGGAAGTGACCCCTGAACAGTAGGGCATAAACTTCTAGTCAGGGTCCCAAAAGACATCTGAAAAATGGGTATTTAAGGGAGAGGAAGGCAAAAGAGGGGGGGATCCCTCTCTCTCTCTCTCTCTCTCTCTCTCTCTCTCTCGCTCATTCTCTCTCTCTAAAGAAAAAGAAAAGAAATTAAGGATTGTAACCTGTAAGAAAGAAAGAGAAATAATACAGAATTGGTCCTCGGCTTACATCCGAGGAGGCCTATTTGCAATTAACAATTGTTATTCACAAGTGTTTGTAACTCTCAGGCTGTTGTCAAGTTCTCAGTACCTTTAACCTAGATTTTCAGCCCACACTCTACAAATTTTATTGTTTAAGGCTCATTGGGCCTGAGCCTATAATTTTCTTTGGGTCCAGGTGCAATTGTGCACTTACAATATTAATACTAAAGGTTGACAGCGATGCATTATTAGCATTAATTATTTATTTATTTTTTGTATTTCGTATTTTTTTTAAACTCAATATTAGATATTATAATCAAGAATAAATTAATGATAATAATACATCGTTAAAGTAAAATTTTAAAATACATCAACTAATCCAAGTGAGCAGTAGATCTTTTAAAAAATTAATTTTTTTCAAAGATTGAGTTAAAGACACCAACAGATCCAAATTGCTGGTAATATTAATTAGTGTGTGGATGAAGTAATTAGCAGCATAGGAGTTGTTTTTGTGACTATGGGGTGGAGTTGCTTAAGAGGGACAAAAAGCTCTCAAATGAGTCAAATGAGAGGTAGAAATTGGGTAGAGGTTATTGAGTTTTTGTGATTTGTTTTGCTAGGATTTATAATTGATTTGTTATATATATTTTTTAACTTAGACCGTGTCCAAAGAATTTTTATTATTATCTGAATATGTGAATTGTTTTGTAGATTTTTCTTGTTGTCTAGATTTGTAAATTATCCAAATGTTTAGCTAAATGTTTTTCTTGATATTCTTGAGACAACTAGACAATGGATGATTTGATAATTTTTTTCATTTTTGTTTCATGGGCTAGCTTGTAAATTGTTTGGGAGAGAGGGGCAAAGTATATTAATTTTAGACACAAAAGTATATTTTTTATGCTAATATATATATTAGGGAATTTTTTTTCAAAGGTTGGGGGGGGGGGGCATGGCCCCCTTCAGCCCCAAGGTAGTTCCGTCCTTGCATCTATTTTATTTTTTGGTAATCGTCCTTTATCTTTTGCTCCATAGGTTTGGCAACCTCCTGCAGTTTGAAGATTTTAGATTTGAGTGAGAATACGTTCAATGGATTTGTTTCTTCTCAAATAGGGGTACTATCATCTCTCAAGGCTTTATCTTTGGGTGACAATAGACTTAAAGGCTCTTTACCAAGACAAGGTAAGTACTGTTAAATATAAAAATCTGACATGCCAGTTTGTGAGTGTTAATTGTAATGATATAACTAAAGCTTGCAAAATTGAAAACAATTAATGAAAGATATTGACAATGATAATAATAATGGTGTTGGATATTGATTAAATTTCTTTTTCCAGGTTTGTGTAAACTGAATAAACTTGTAGAGCTTGATCTTGCATACAATAAGTTTGAAGGGACCCTTCCTCCTTGCCTAAACAATTTGACGTCTCTTCAACTGTTAGACCTTTCTAGGAACAAATTCACTGGAAATATTTCATCATCTTGGATAGCTAGCCTGAAGTCCCTTAAGTACATTGACCTTGGTTCTAATGAATTTGATGGGTTATTTTCATTCAGCTCATTTGCTAATCACTCCATGCTTGAACTAGTTCGATTCACATGTGATGGCAACAAATTCCAGATAAATGAAATTTCAGGTTGGGTGCCTTCGTTTCAGTTACAGTTCCTCATCCTATCAAAGTATCTAAACAAGCTCTCTAGTGATATTCCAACATTTCTCCTTCACCAGTACAACCTGAAAGTGGTTGATCTCTCTCACAACAAGTTGAAAGGACGGTTCCCTGGTTGGTTGCTTGAAAACAATACAAGGCTAGAGTATGTCAATCTGAAGAATAACTCTTTCTTTGGTCAGTTTCATTTGCCACTCCATCTTAATGACAGTCTTTCGTGGGTAGATGTGTCAAAAAATCAATTTGAAGGGCAGCTTCAAGAAGGTATAGGGAAAATCCTAATCAACCTAAAGAATTTAGACTTGTCTGAAAATGCTTTCGAAGGTTATCTCCCCTCTTCAATTGGTAACATGAGTCTCTTGGAGAGGCTGGATTTGTCTGTTAATAACTTCTCAGGAGTGGTACCACGAGAATTGTTTGCAGGTTGCTTGAAATTGATGGCTTTGAAATTATCATATAATAATTTTCAAGGGAATTTAATCTCAACCCAGTTTAACTTAACTTGGTTGGCTCTTCTGGAACTAAATGACAATAGGTTCTTTGGAACTTTGTCAAATGTAGTATCCAAACCCACTAGCCTGCAATATTTGGATGCTGGCAACAACTATCTGTCTGGTACGATTCCCGGCTGGATATGTAATGAAACGTTTGTATCAACGCTCATCTTGCGGAATAATTTGTTCAGAGGTCATTTTAATTGTGAAAAAAATAGGCTTGAGTTTTTGGACCTTTCTCATAATTTGCTGTCAGGATCTTTGCCTTCCTGGTCAAGGGCGTTATCCTTAATGCATATACATTTGGAAGGGAACTTCTTTTCAGGATCTATACCAGAATCTTCTTTCAATTTGTCGTCTCTCTTGGCATTGGATATTAGTTATAACAACTTGTCAGGCACCATTCCCCATGCACTCGGAGCAGCTTCCAGCTTAAGAATTCTGTTGTTGAAAGGAAACTCTTTTAGTGGCTACATTCCAAGTCAGTTGTGTCGATTGAACAAATTAAATTTAATAGATCTTTCCAGTAATTTCTTTTTTGGTTCAATACCTACCTGCTTTCGATACATCACCTTTGGAGGGCATGGGCTCGATGATTTTTGGTTTGAAGATGCAAATTTTGTTTTTTGAAGTGGGATTCATCTTACCCGTATGGAAGTTTCTCAGCAAAGAATTTTGAATTTTCAAATCAGGAAGCTTTGTATAAGCAAGATGAAGCAAATTTTGTAACAAAAAACAGGACTAACTCCTACAAAGGTGACTTTCTTGATTTCATGTCTGGATTGGATTTTTCATGTAACAATCTAACAGGTTTAATCCCAGCAGAATTTGGAATGCTTTCTTCGATCCATGCACTAAATCTATCTTATAATAAGTTGACAGGTTCCATTCCAAAGACATTCTCCAACTTGACTCAAATAGAAAGCTTAGACCTTTCTCACAATAGTTTGAGTGGAGAAATCCCACCCCAGTTAATCGAACTACATTTTTTGGCGGTCTTCTCTGTTGCTTACAATAATTTATCAGGTAGAATTCCAGATGGGAAAGCACAGTTTGGGACATTCGATGCTAACAGCTATATAGGAAATCCATTTCTTTGTGGACCACCATTGAAGAATTGTTCCAGCATAGATGATTCACCTTCCACCCCGACACCAGATGCAAGTGATGAGAATTGGTACAAAATTGATCCTCTGGTCTTCTTTGTTAGCTTTTCGGTGTCTTATATCATATTCTGCCTGGGAGTTATTTCTCTTCTCTATATAAATCCTTATTGGCGACAATGGTGCTTCAATTTGATTGAGGATCGCGTTTATTCCTGTTATTATTTTGTGCTAGATGCTTTGCGTAAGTTATCTAGTGGTTTGTATAATTAGCTTGATTGGTTTCCAAGACATCTATTTCTGAAAACTCTATAGAAACCTTTGTATCTATAGGCTATGGCTATGAATAAATGACAATGATTTCAAATATCAAATGAGGGTATTTGGCAAACTGCATAATATAATAGGGGTATTTCTAATATAAGATGAACCAAAAACAAAACAAAACAAATTCGAACTGTTTTACTTTACATCAACTTATCAAGTTTGTCTAGAATCGTATCAAAATCAGTTTTTGTTGAAATGCATATCAAAATTTGAAATTTTGTGAAAATATATATGTGAAACAATATAAAAAATTCCAAAAGCTTGATTTTGGAGGGCTTACATAGATTCATTTGCTTTCATATTTGTTGAAAAGTTTGACCCTTATGTCAAAGGGAAATTGGAAGATATCAACTGAATTAATTTCTTCCCTAATCCAGCTAAAGATTTATATGGGAAAACAAAATTGTAGAACTTTGTTGAAGTTAAAAGCGTATTATTCTTACACATGCATCAAGGCTATTTATCTCTTGAGGCAGAGAAGGGAAACAATTCGAATGAAAGCTATTTTTTATTTTATTGAGGGTGTATGCTCCCTTTAAGGCTTTAAGTCTGCATGCATTTAAAACATTGGATAATTTCTTTTAGTGAAACCCACTAAAATACTGGGAAATGAAACCAGCCATTCAAAGAGGTATCATGCCTAGATTGTTTGCCCATATGGGACATTACCAGTTTTTACTCAGCTACACAAACAAATGACAAATTCTGTAAGAGCGATAGATTTGTAGTTTTATTTTTTATTTTTGCTAAGTATTGAATTAGTTGGTCTAATCAATCATCAATCAATCTATATATGTTAATTTCAAAGATGAAGCATAGCATTTATTGTTGCTACACTTACATTCCCATTGAGCCATATTAGTAGTCACATCATCCATTCATTTTCTTTGTTCTCTCTTATTTTTCATTTTTTTTTCTTATTAATTCTCAACTTATTGTTATACTTTCTCCAAACTTTCCCCCCTGTTTACTTTTTCATCTCCCCACAACTAATATCAATCTTCCTCTATCTCAATATCTTCCTTTATTTTTAGCTTTTCTTATTCCCATATACTTATTATAAATTTCCAATTTCTCCCATTGTATGCATAATTTTCCTACACAAAAAGGTTATCTCTCTCTCTCTCTCTCAATTTTTTTTTTCATTTTTTGGTAGATTGTTTTTCTTGCATCTCTACTTTACATTGATTAATATTTATGTTCTCTAGAAATTTACTTTAGGTTAATGTGATTTAGTTTTTATGTTTTTAAGTTGTTATTTTTATTCTTTTCTTTGATTTTATATATGTTATCGAATTGCATTATAAAGATACTATGTAAAAATATAATGTTATTTTATTACATAGAATGGCATAGATAATTTGCAGTTTATATCTTTAATTTTTACTCTTTTTTGTTGAGAATTTTATGAGGTACATTATCTTTTAAATTTTTTTCAAATATTGGAGGAACGAGACTGAGGAAAATCGAACATGAGATAAGAAAAAATGTGGGCTAAAACTAATATATAGTTAATCCTCAGGGATAATTTGAGCAAAAAAAGACTGACTAGTGAATTAAAACTCAAAAATAACGGCAATTGACAACTTACATGGAAAATTTTCAATAAAGATTATGAACTGCAAAATAAAGCAAGCAGACAACTCACATCAAATCTGCATCATTTGTAGAATCATAGATTAATTATATGAGCAGTACCCATCTAAAAGGTTGTTTAGTTTGTTCTCTATATATTTATGTGAGAGTTTTCTCCCTATCTCAGCATCTCTCTGGAGCAGCAACTTTCTTCCTCCCAGATGGAGCATCCAGTTATGACAACATCACTCTTTTCACGAATCTTTTGTGCCATCTTTCTCTTGTTCCTCCCCATATCAATCTTAAAATTTTCCTTAGCTACCATACTTCCAAATGAGACTGATAAACTTGCATTGCTTGAATTCAAGTCCCACATAAATAGCCCTCTCAGTGTCTTGGCTACTTGGAATGAATCTTTCCATTTTTGCCAGTGGGTTGGGGTCACCAGTGGCAACAAACACCAAAGAGTCATTGGTTTGGACTTACAAAATAAAAAGTTGCTAGACACCATATCACCCCACATTGGAAATCTTTCTTTCCTTCAATCCTTTGACCTTGCAAGTAATTCTTTCCATGTGGAATTCCTACTTTTGAAATTTTTAACATCTAATTATCTAAAGATTACTTTAAACATTCTGAAATAATAATCAAATACATGTTACTTACCAACTATAATAATGCTATTATAACTATCATTGAAAACATGTAGTCATAAAATACGTTATTTATCATTTTTTTTTTTTAAAGTAGGAATTCTGCAACAGACATATCATCCTTTTTTTTTCTTTTTTTTTGTTAACTCTTCTCATAACCATTTTATCAAACATGTGACATAAAGCTACAAATTATGGGATTATCCTCAATATACCACTTTGCTGGCGTCAATCCATATTAAAACTCCAATATATTTACCATTATATATTTAATACTGGACATATTAAATATTAAAACATTTAATATTGGTCATAAAAAAATCCAATATTGCATTATGAGTTTATGACCTTACACATTCTCTTGAACTATCATATGAACACTAAATTATTCCAAAGTGCATTATGACAAAATAAATTGTCCTATGAACAAAGTAGTAGAAAACACACCCACAAAGAAAATACACCCACCAATAAACTCTGGACTTTCTTTACTAAGAGTCCGTTTGGATAGAACTTATTGCTGAAAACTGAAAACTGAAAACACTGTAGCAAAATAATTTTTTAATGTGTAAAAAAACATTGTTCACTCTTTTTTTACTGTTTATATGCCTTGGTGCACTGTTTATGTCCCATGAACAGTGCACCAAGCGCTGGTCTTTAAAAAAAAAAAAAACGCAAACGCAAGGCAAAACGGGGATCCAAACGGGCAATAAGATTGAGATGGAATTTCTTCGATCAGAGATTGTTGTTGAACAAAAATCCATTATCACAATTTGGTAAGTATTTCAATGCACTAACAATACTCTTGATCTTCCCTATATTTTTTTTTATTCTAGTGTATTTTAAATGTTTTCCACTTCTTCTTTTGAGTAATGGTTATTTTCCTTGACCTCAATTTACCATATCACAACCATCACATCGAAAAACATTACTATCTTGCTAATTCCATATTTTGTTTTAGTACATAGTCTTTTGCCTCCCATTTGTATATTTTATTCTCTGAATGGTTTTGTTATTTTTTTTTAATTAAATACTACATATATTCTTGCTAAAATCCCTTAATCTCATCTAAATCTATGCTAATTTATATTTTCTTTCTTAGGATACCATAGAAGAGGAAACAAAATATTATGATCGATAAGTATGGTGCTTCTCTTTCTTTGTATATATATATAGTCCGGTTAATGTATGCCCTTAGGCATACATTAACAATCCTTTTTAGGAAATTTTTTATAAAAAACTTAGAAATCTTTAAAAAAGTTTGACGGCTTTTTCAATTCTCAGTAAAAAGTTTTTCTAAAATAGTTCATTAACATATACTCTAAGGGCATAGATTAGTGAAACCCATATATATATATGTGTGTGTATGTGTGTGTGTGTGTGTGATTTTTTCATTAATTTTTCCACAAATTACAATGTAAATAACATTATGGTAAGTTAGACACACTAAAGATTTATTTATTATTTAAGATATAATCTCTAATTCTTAAAAAAATCTAAAATTCTTAACGTTTATAATTTTTAAGGAAATACTTCTAGGACACTTACAATGTTTGACTATTGCATCCATTTTATGACTATGGACATGCACACTATTGCTTTATGTATTCCATGGTAATACTTATCTCCATTACTCTGAAATTAAAAGTTCTCTCAATTGATAACACACACACACACACACATAATATATATATATATATATATATATATATATATATATATATATATATATATATTTAAAAAGAAAATAATGATTTTGTGTAGTCCAAGATGAATAAATCATATTATTTCATCTTAGTTAACTTAAACTTATCTCATTAATTATCAAGGGAAAAAAAGAGCTTAAAATTAATTATCTCTTATAATTTTCAAATCGTTTACATGTGCCTACATAGATTTTTGGTAAATTAATTTATTTACCAATTTATTTATTTTTGTAAAATAATTTATTTATTGAAATTGACTTTGGGTCAAATAATTCCAATGTCAATGATTGCAAACGAGGATTTAATAATAATATCATATTATTTTACATATATTGGCTCTTGAAAATTTTAACTTGCTGGTTGTCTATGTTTTATAAATGAGAGATTCATAATTAGAGAACTAATTGACTTATATCGTAAAATTTATTTTGATTGTTCTGTTAGATAAATACCATATGATTATAAAATTTCATTTTTTTTTTTGTAATATAAAATTTTATTCTTACAGTTTCATTCCATACAATGAAAATAGAAATTATTATTCAAAACGTAATAATGTTTTTTATTAATATAATGCGAAATTATATATATATAGAGGCTAAAATGTAAAACTTACTCTTTAAGTTTTTTCATATTTCATTTCAATTCCTTAACTTTGTTTTCATTAATTTCAATTTTCTATGTTTCAGATTTATTCAATTTAAAGTCTGTTTTTTATTAATATAATGTGAAATTATATATATATATATATATATATATATATATATATATATATATATATATATATATTTAGACTAAAATATAAAAGTGACCTTTTAAATTTCTTCATATTTCATTTCAGTTCTTTAACTTTATTTTTATTAATTTTAATTTTTTAAGTTTTAAATTTATTCCATTAAACTCTTTCCTTCAATTTCAGATTTATCGTTGCAATTGCAATCAAGGTTGTCAGCCCAAGTCAAATCCGGTTCCTTTGCTTGGCAGAGTATCCTTAAGGCACGATATTTAACCGCTGATGGTGCTAGATACAGAATGGGCAATGGTCAAATAGCCTGGATTTACCAAGACTGCTGGCTGCCAGGGGAACGGTCAGGAAAGGTCATCTCACCCCCTCTCAGTTACCCGCTGATGCGAAGGTAGCAGACCTCATAGACATTGATTCAGGTTGGTGGAATGTTTATCTGTTGGAGAGGTGTTTTCTGCCATTTGAGGCACAAAAAATAAAGTCCGTTCCCCTTTGTTTGACACCCCAGGAAGACACTTTGGTTTGGCCAAAATCTAAGGATGGCCAGTATTCTGTGAAGCTCGGTTACCAATTGTTGTGTGCAAAGGAAAACAGTGGCTCTGCGTCGGGATCAACCAATGAGGTGAACAGAAAAATGTGGTCAAGCCTTTGGAGGATGAAAGTGCCAAACAAAGTGAAGACCTTTGCATGGCGGGCTTGTACTGAGTCCCTCCCTACTCTGGAGAACTTGGCTAGGAGGAAGGTGGTGATTTCAAATAGCTGCACAAGCTGTAAAAGAGAGCCCAAGTCTGTAATTCATGCTTTATGGGGCTGTGAGAAGGTTAAGGCGGCTTGGGGTACTAACTTTGATGAATTGCGTAATGCAATAAATCAAGCTTTATCTTTTGTTGATCTTTTCAGGTTGGTGCTGCAGAATCCTCGTGGAGCTGAAGGGTTTATTATGGTCTGTTGGTTCAGCTGGAATCTGCGTAATAAAATAAGAACAAATGAGATAGTGACACCCATAGAAAAGACCTCTGACCTTGCGACGCAGTACCTTGCGGACTTCAGCAGCAACGACTGAAGCCTGCAACAAAGAAGCTGCCAAGGAACGTCATTTGGAAGCCACCTGATGCAGGCCTGTTGAAAACAAATTTTGATGGAGCGGTTTTTGAAGACTTGGGAGAAGCGGGAATCGGTGCCGTGGTTCAAAACTCCTCAAGTGAAGTCCTGGCAGCCTTATCCGAGATTATTCCTCTGCCCTCATCCATTGTAGCGCCGGAAACTATTGCAACTAGATGGGCGACCCTCTTCGTCCGTGAGCTTGGTTTAAGTGGTTCAATGTTGGAAGGGGATTCAGAAGAAGCTATTATGGCAATTAAGAATCAGCACTGTCAGCATCCATTGGTGGGTCATTTAGTTAAAGATATTGTGTCTTCAGTCAGTACTTTGCAGTACTCATCTTTCTCTCACACACGTCGGCAAGGAAATGTATTCGTACATGCTCTAGCATGACGAGCGAGATTTTCTTTTCTTGTTTTAGTTTGGAGGAACTCGATTCCCTCAGATATAAAGTTTTTTGTATCTGATCTTTCAGCAATAAAATGATCTTCGGCCTGGTTTGGTAGGCCGGTTTCTCAAAAAAAAAAAAAGAAGTTGTCAGACCCAGACCGGACTGGGCGGTCCGATCAGGTTAACCGAAAATCGAATTGAAATCCAGTTTTTAAACATAGAGAACTAGATTTATTTGAAACCGCAGTTCAAGCATGCTTTGTTTGTTAATTAAGAAAAAAAAATCAGAAAAGTACACTTACCCGGTTAAGAACCTAGGCACGGTCCGAGTTGGAGCTAGAGTCTAACCACTTGGCTAAGCTTGCAAGTTGATGCTCAACAATTTAAAAAAAAAAAAAAAAAAAAAAAACTTGAAGTAAACTTAATGCAATTTTTTTTTATAATATAAAAACAACTTAACAAAATTCTATTCTACTGGATTAAATTATCTATCTCTTAAAAGGAATAAAAAAAAAATTATAATTAAAATCCTTCAAAGCTATTCAACCTTACTTCAAAAATTAATTACAAATTTTAATATTTTCACGGTTATTATTGTTGGGATTTATGCCATAAAATCTAATTTATTGACATGTCATTAATAATAAAATTGTTTAATTATATGAGACTATTTATAAATGAACTAATGAGACATTATCTTAGTCCATGAGATGCATTGTATGTGATTTATGTGATTTAGTCACAGAAGATATAAATCACAAGTTCCTTGTAAACTTAAAATGTAGTTCGTAGTCGGTGATGAAATTTGACGTTTCATCTGCGAAAATAATAACATATCAACTAAGATGATTTGTCTTGATCATGGAAATGGAGATTTCTAGTTGGTATGTTGATATGTTTTAATAGTTAAGACATATTGAACTGGACCGCTGTGAGATTTATTATTCTCCTAACGACTGTCAAATGAATAATAAATTTCACGACTTCTATTTACATCAACTCTAAATCCTGAGAGAATAATGAATCTGATCATGAGGTGTAGGTTGTTTTGATATATCAAGAGTGAGATCTATTAGTTACATTCAAAATCTCAGTATGTTGGGCAGCCACATTTAGTGTTGATGGAACATGTATTCTCAAGATGGAATTCATAGTCTCTTAACGGAGATACAAAATATTCTCTTGAGATAAGTTTAATGGGTTTGATTATTCAGAGAGTTGGGTCCAACCACTTTAGTAAGGAGTTACTAAAGTATATAATTATGAAATTTGGATTTCATAAATATATAATGAATAACATAAAGGATTAAACCGGGTACTAAAGGATAAGATCTAGTAATTTACAAAGTAACAGTCTACATCCATGACTTTGTATTACTACGAATATTTTTATGAAGGGTTTGCATGTATAATAAAGTCTTGGGGTATAATTTATAGATAAGACTTAGAGTGCAACTATATTTATATAGTGGTATAAAATATAGTTAATGGTAACTTTGGACTTGTCAAGAGTTAACAGAAAAGCCCAAGGCCCATTGGAGCTAGTGTTTTATTGGTCCATTTTGGTCACACTCCAAGCCACACATAAGAGCTTAATTGGAATGGCTCAAAAGGCTAGCCCAAATAGATAATCAGTTATATATAAGTTGAGAAACATACAGAATTTCTAAGAGATTTTTTCATGAGAATCATAAGTGTTTTTCATACAAGGAATGAAATGGTTTTGTATGTGAGTGTTGGAGATTCTCTTATTCTCTCTTTGATGAAAACGATTGAAAGACTACACATCTTGGGCATTAAGTGGAATTGAAGTGAAGATTAAAAGTATTCCTAAGTGCTTCTGATCTTCGGATTTGAATTTCACCGTATCAAGGTACGCTTTCTTATTCTCTAATTCTGAAACTTACATAGTACATGTTATCAATTGCGAATGAAATAGATCCGTTAATTTTTTTCCCGCTGCGCATGTTTTGTATGAGATACAAACAAGTATTTTCCAACAAGTATTTTATTTTATTAACTTTCTTATTTAATTTGTAAATACATGCTTGAAAATCATTAAATTTTTCTCATATATATAGATATATTAGTCAATTTTGCTAGTTTTATAAATTTAATATCTATATTTGAGTTTTGATTAATTATTAAAGTAATTATGACGTCATCGCAGTTCAACCTTAGTCAAACCTCGGTCCAACCTTAAAAACTTAGAACCTCTCCCTTTATCGGTGCTTTGAACGGTCCGGGTCTGAAAACCATGATTGCAATGACCTTATATTAATTATTTTACAATTTACTGTAATGAAAATCATAAAATAATTATCTATTATAATAAATATATCGTTGCAATAATTTGATCTTAATTATTTTTCTCATAATTAATATGTTATAATAAATATATTGTTGCAATAATTTGATCTCAATTATTTTTCTCATTTATTTACAATCTATTACAATAAATGTGTGCAGAAAATCATTGTCTTAAATTATTTTACAATTTATTACAATGACAGATATTTGTATCAAAGTTATCATTACAATTGCAATAACTTTATATCAATTATTTTACAATCTATTATAATGAAAAACAAAAATTAATTACCTATTATAATAAATATATTATTGCAATAATTTAATCTGAATTACTTTTTTCATTTATTTACAAATATTTGTGAGGAACCCCATACCTGCAAGAGGATCACGGCCACATGCAAAGAAATAAAGCCTGGCATCAATTGATTGAGGAACATAGCCGTGAAGGCAATCACCATCAAAATCCCCATGAAGAGGGGAGCAACAAAGTGGGTTTATAGAAAGTGCTGAGGTTATCGGTAGGAGCCTAACAGATAATGCTAAAAGGGAGTGCAGATGAATGGACGAAGGCCTATTAATCAACACAATATCTCCATCACTCAGAGGTCTATAAATTATGTCCCCCATTCAAAGTTTGCTAATACGACGCGCACAAACCAGACTACCTTTTCTGTGAGCATAAACTTCACCCTCCTCAAAGAGATGTAGTCCAGCCCAATTACTCACCTTATGAAAGCTCCGCTTGTTCAAACACTACAAATTTGCAACCTTTCTGCATGTGGCCGTGATTCTTTGGCTGGTCTGGTTTTCCTGAGAAAACTGAGGTGGAGGAGGAGGATGAGAGAGAGAGAGGAGAGGTGGATTTGAGGTGAGAGAGGGGCTTGACTGTCTGGTATAGATGAAAGAGAGAAGCTATTAACGCTAGGTTAAGAGTTCTTTCTCTTAGATTATTAAATTATTGTAAAACTATTGGTCATAATATATATTAAATTTGTAAGAGATTTTGCTCAAAAATAATATGAGGTACAACTTATTTAAATCACTAAATTATTGTAAAATTATTGATCATAATATATATTAAATTCTTCATACATAGATTGATATTGGAGAAAGAATCCCACATGGTTTGAAAAAAATTTTAGAAAAAAGCATTTTCCTACTTCATTTGAATGAATTTAATCCAAATGGTGGTTTTGAAAATTACATAGTTGCTAAGATTTTGATGCACTTTCAAATGATAAAAATGTATGGAATAAAAAAATATTACACAATCTAATATACTATATTAATTCTTTTGCTACATTGTTCCTAAATTAACAAAAAATATATATAAACATTTGCCAAAAACTATCACATCACTGAAATTTAATGTAAGTGCAAATACATACAAAAAAAACTTAGCGACAACAAATTCACAAGTCCAAATTTTGTAAGATCCAATCAAAAACTTCCTGATGGGACTGACGAAGATAAGCATAGACGAAGCTGCCTTCACGGACGAACATGACCAGTATACGCGTCATCAAAAAGAGTTAATGCCATTCAATGCTGCCAATAAAGCCCCAACCGTTACAAGACCAGCCGGACGAACCGATGGGAACACATTAAAGTCCATAACTCCACCAGAGACGTTATTAGGGAGTTATTAACACTCCAACGGCTATAATCCCCAAGGGTATATAAAACCCTCACAACACCAATACAAGGTACAAAAAAACGACATCACAACCTGAACTAATTTTATTCTTGATATTTCGGCCATTTCCTTCTTTCGTATTGACTTTGCCATCAAAGACGTTGTGGCAGGCACCACACCGGTGACCACTCAAATAAGTTCTTGCTCCCTAAAGGTTGTCAGAGTACTGCCAGGAACCATCTGGACGAACCCCAGAGGAACTGACGAGATACTGCTTTATCAGTTTGGCGCCGTCTGTAGGAACGACTTTCTCATATAACCAGAACGTGGTCCCTACCAGCTCCAGATGGAATCCAACCAGGACTCAGCGGCCTTGGCTCAGCAAGTCCGAAATCTCATAGCTATCGTCGAAGAACTTACCAAACAGAATCAAGAGATGAGACAGATGTTACAGCAAGAAGAGAACCGGTCAAGAGCTGTCCAAGAGGACGAAGGGGATAGCCATGGAAGAAGTGACCGACGGAGAACGGTAACCCTAGAGGAACAGCATTCTGACATCCTCCAAGAGATGAGAAAGGAGATGGATGAATTAAGAAATGCCATCAAAGAAAAGACCGATCGAAGCCTGGATAAAATGGTCAGAGCAACAGATTCCCCTTTTACCATGGCAGTCCTAGAACGACCGGTACCGGTGAAATTTCGGTTGCCTCAGCTCGAGCCTTTTGACGGGCTCAAGGATCCCTAAGATCACCTTAACACCTTCAAGACTACTTTAGGCCTTCAACAGCCCCCTGATGAGATCATGTGTCGACCTTTCCCCACTATGCTGAAGGGAGCTGGACGAGAGTGGTTCACGAGATTGCCCACTTCGTCCATTGACAACTTTGAGCAGTTAAGTAACGCTTTCCTGCGCCATTTTGTTGGGGGGCAACGCCCCAAGAGACCAGCGGATCACCTACTCACTATTAAGCAAGGAGAGAGGGAGACCTTGCGGTCGTACGTAAAACGCTTCACTCGAGAGACCTTAGAGGTGGACGACGCGGACGATAAGGTCCAGTTGACGACATTTAAAGCAGGGCTTAAGTCCAAAGAATTTGTCGTCTCGTTAGCAAAGAATCCGCCCCGGACAATGGCGGAGATGCTATTGAAGGCCCAAAAGTACATGAATGCTAAGGACGCACTGGCGGCCATCGTAGACGAGGGGAAGCCGAAGATGGAAGAAAGGAAGGAAGACGAACGCAGGGGACAAAAGAGGGAGCGCCCAAGCCGCTGGGGAGGTGACATTGACAGACGAAAAGACGAGAAAGCTCCACGACCGATAAAATTCACACCTCTAATTATGCCTGTTGACAAGATTTTGACACAGATCCAGGATCAACACCACCTAAAGTGGCCAAGGCCCTTGCACTCGTTACCAAGTGTGCGGGACAAAAGCAAATACTGCCGATTCCACAAGGATCACGACCATTACACAGAAGATTGCCGAAATCTGAAAGGACAGATAGAAGAATTGATACAGAAAGGAAAACTTCAGAAGTACATAAAGAAGGCTGACTTCAACAGGCTCAGGGAGGGCGACACGAGCCAACGGGAGCCCTCGCCCAAGAACGAGGGTTGTCAATCTCAATCACAAGAGGTGATCGGGGAGATAAGCACAATAGCAGAAGGAACTTTCATGGGGGGATCATACAAGTCCCTCAAGAAAGCATGCCAAAGACAAGTAAACAGTGTCCATATGGAACCCCTATTGAAACAAAGACGGACGAACCAGGATATATTCTTCAGCGAAGATGACGCAAGGGGAGTCAGCCAACCCCATAATGACCCTCTGGTGATAGCACTCACAATTGAAGGGTTCAACACTAAAAGGATCCTCTTCGACAACGGAAGCTCTACAGACATCATGTACCTATCGGCCTTCCAACAGTTGAAACTAGGTCCTGGTAGATTGCGCCCATTTGAGTCCCCCCTCGTCAGCTTTAGCGGTGACAGAGTATATCCCAAGGGCATTGTGACACTAAAAGTCACAATAGGCGCCTACCCGAAGCAGCAGACCCGTCATCTGGACTTCTTAGTGGTAGATTGCCCCTCTTCATACAATGTGATCATTGGGAGACCCACGCTCAACCGGTGGAAAGCAGCAACGTCCACCTACTGCTCAAAGATAAAATTCCCAACCGAAGACGGAGTCGGTAAGGTAAAAGGAGACCAAGTTTTGGCCAGAGAATGCTGCCAGGCCGTGTTGGCTGCAGGAGAAAACCACACATGGACGATCGAGGGAGAAAAAGAAGACAACATGGAAGCCCTGGAAACGGTGGAACTCGTTGAGGGGAAAACTCAAAGGTGATGAGGATAGGTACAACCATAAGCCCCGAGATGAGGAATGAACTCGTCCGTTTCCTTAAAAAAAATTTGGACATATTTGCATGGAGTTACGAAGATATGCCGGGTATACCATGCCAGGTAATCCAGCACGAGTTGAAGACAGATCCCGAGAAAAAACCCGTCCAGCAGAAACGACGGGTCTTTGCCCCCGAACGAAACCAAGCAATCACGGAAGAAGTTAACAGATTGTTGCAGGCATACTTCATCCGAGAAGTTTACTATCCCGAATGGCTGGCCAACGTCGTGCTAGTGAAGAAAGCAAATGGAAAGTGGAGAATGTGTGTGGACTTCACGGACCTAAACAAGGCCTGCCCGAAGGATAGTTTTCCCCTGCCGAGGATAGATCAGTTGGTAGACTCTACGGCTGGACATAAATTACTAACGTTCATGGATGCATTTTCAGGTTACAACCAGATAAAGATGGCTGAGGAAGATCAGGAAAAAACTGATTTCATCACATGCCAAGGACTGTACTGCTATAAGGTAATGCCTTTCGGACTGAAGAACGTAGGAGCAACGTACCAACAACTGGTAAACAAGATGTTCAGCAAGCAAATTGGGAGAAATATGGAGGTATATGTGAACGATATGCTCATCAAGAGCAAAGAAGAGTCGACCCACCTGGACGACCTGGGAGAGACATTTAACACCCTCTGAAGATACTAGATGAAGCTCAATCCTAGTAAGTGTGTGTTTGGAGTAGCTTCAGGAAAGTTCTTAAGGTTTATGGTATCTTAAAGAGGAATAGAAGCAAACCTAGAGAAGGTGCAAGCAATACTCAACATGGCATCACTCAAGTCTGTCAAGGAAGTCCAAAAGCTCATAGGAAGGATAGCGGCACTCAATAGGTTCGTCTTTAAAGCGACGGATAAATGTCTCCCATTTTTCAAAACATTAAAGCAAGCCTTCGCCTGGATTGACGAATGTGAGGCAGCTTTTCAAGAGCTCAAGCGTTACCTCGGTAGCCCACCAATCTTGAGTCCCTCAAAAGCAGGGGAAAACCTCTATCTATACCTTGTAGCGTTAGCGACGGCCGTTAGTGCGGCCTTAATTCGCGAGGAAGATAAGAAGCAGCTCCCGATTTACTATGTCAGCCAAACCTTTCAAGGAGCAGATGCCAGGTATCCCAGGATTGAGAAGATTGTTTTCGCCCTAATAGTGGCTTCACGAAAGCTATGACCATACTTCGAAGCACACCCTATCCTTGTAATGACGGATCAACCCATTAGGAAATCCATGAACAAGCCTGAAGCAGCTGGGAGAATGGTCCAATGGGCAATCGAACTCAGCCAGTTCGACATCGAATACCATCCCAGAATGGCCATCAAGGCGCAAGCTCTGGCAGACTTCATAGCGGAGTTCACCCTTCCAGACTATGATGACGACAAAAATGAGGTGGAACGGTGGACGATTCTGACTGACGGATCGTCAACCCAAAAGAGGGGAGGATTAGGGGTCATTATAAACACCCCCGATGGAGAAAAACTCCAATATGGAGTCCAATTAAAATTCCCAGCAACCAACAACGAGGCTGAGTACGAAGGCATACTGACGGGACTGAGACTTGGCAAAGCCCTCGGGATTAAGAACTTGCTTATTCAGAGCGACTCGAAACTGGCAATAGGGCAGATCAGGGAAGAGTATGAGGCGAAGGAAGAGAGGATGCAGAAGTACCTCAAGCTGATTAAACATTTAGCTCGTGGGTTCGACAAGTTGAATTTCGTTTGGATCCCAAGAAACCAGAATGCAGCGGCGGACGAGGTCGCAAAAATGGCCTCGTCCGAAGAAGAACCAACGAACAATGAGATTCTCATGGAGATTCAGAAATACCCTAGCATCGAGGAAGTCCCAGTATTCCCCATCCAGAACATAGGTGGTTGGATGGCACCGATCGTCTCATACCTTCAAGATGGGCATCTCCCTCATGACTAAATGGAGGCCAAGAAGATTAAAGCAAGGGTGGCCAGATTTACAATTTTGAATGATACCTTATACAAAAGAGGGTTCTCCTTGCCTTATTTGAAGTGTATCAACGAGGAAGAAGCTAAGTACGTGCTCCACAAAATCCACGAAAGGATTTGCGGAGACCACGCCGGGCCCAGATCCTTGGTAAGCAAAGTTATTAGAGCAAGATATTTTTAGCCAACTATGCAGGCTGATGTTATGGAACTCGTCAAGAGGTGCGATAAGTGCCAGAAGTTCAGGAACGTCCAGAGGCTGCCAGCAGAAAAGATGACAACAATTACCTCCCCTTGGCCATTCGCACAATGGGGGATCGATATCGTCGGCCCATTACCCCTTGGAAAAGGACAGGTACGATTCTTGCTCGTCGCTATCGACTACTTCACTAAATGGGTTGAAGCAGAAGCGATAGCAACGATCATAAAGGCGAGAACTCGTAGCTTTGTGTGGAGAAATATAATTTGCAGGTTCGGGATTCTGCAAATGATCATTTCAGATAATGGCCGATAGTTCGACAGCCAGGGATTTAGAGACTTTTGCTCGGGGCTGGGTATCAAGAATAAGTTCTTGTCACCTAGGCACCCACAAGCTAACGGGCAGATGGAGGTAACTAATCGAACGCTGCTCAGAATCATCAAAGAACGACTAGACGAAGCTAAGGGCGCGTGGCCAGAAGAATTGCCCAATGTCTTGTGGGCCTACAGGACAACAGCAAGAACCCCTACGGGAGAGACGCCTTTCAGGCTCACTTATGGCACTGAAGCAGTAATCCCAGTCGAGGTGGGTATGGCCAGCACCAGGTGAGAAGTATTCTGCAAGGAGAACAACGACGACCAGCTTCGAATTAATCTGGATTGCTTAGACGAGGTAAGGGACAAAGCCTCGAACATGACGATGAAGTACCAGCAGAAGATGACTGAATACTACAACAAAAGGGTCAGGCTCAGAAGACTAGAAATCAGTGACCTCATCTTACGTAAGGTGACGACTGCAACTAGAAACTCCGCCCACGGGAAACTCTGTCCCACATGGGAAGGACCTTACAAAGTCGTGCACTACTCCCGACAAGGTAGCTATCATTTGGAGACCCTAGACGGACAGAAACTCCCGCGACCTTGAAACATAGAACACTTGAAGAAGTACCACCCACAGATGTAAATCGAGAATGTACCAATTCGTCAAAATTAATGAAATGATGGTTCAAATAATGTGTTCATACAGGTACCAAGTCCCGGAGACCCAAAAAAACAAAAAAATGCCTAGGTAATAAGATTCCGCATCGACGGATGTACATTACTGACGAAGGCAAAAACAAAAAAAAAATGCCTGAGTAATAAGATTCCGCATCAATGGATGTACATTACTGACGAAGGCAAAAACAAAAAAAATGCCTAAGTAATAAGATTCCGCATCGACGGATGTACATTACTAACGAAGGCGAAGGCAAAAACAAAAAAAATGCCTGAGTAATAAGATTCTGCATTGACGGATGTACATTACTGACGAAGGCAAAAAAAAAAAAAAAAAAGCCTAAGTAATAAGATTCCGCATCGACGGATGTACATTACTGACGAAGGCAAAAAAAAAAAAATGCCTGAGTAATAAGATTCCGCATCGACGGATGTACATTACTGACGAAGGCAAAAACAAAAAATGCCTAAGTAATAAGAATCCGCATCGACGGATGCACATTACTGACGAATGCAAAAACAAAAAAAAATGCCTAAGTACAGAGGAAAGCTTAAGCAATAACGTTCCCACCGGATGAACATACATCGATGACGAATGCAAAAAATTGACATACAGGAGAACATGTCCAAGTAGATACGATATTATAAAAGCCTAAAAACCAAAGGCCATTGTTCATAGAAAAAAAAAAACCCATGAACACTGGGCTAAAAATACACATGAAAATTTTTTAGTTGTCCTGGAAATTGAACCTTAAAAACATGTCAGGCACCTCAAAAAAAAAGAAAAGAAAGAAACTTCTTAATAACAGGTTCAAACATCCGGATCGACATCGTCTTCAGTTGGGGCATCGAGGGCAAGGGCATCGATGACGCGAGCATCAGGAACGTCCCCAGGAGCTTCGGCGGCGGCGGCTTGGGCGGCCTCGTCAGCAAAGATCTCCTTGTCGACCTTCTCTATATCCAGCGCCTCCAAATCTACCCCGAAAGGATGCTTGATGCAATACCTCCTCAAGAGCTCGAACCCCTTAAAATACTAACTGAAGAGCATAGAGTTGTACTCTTCGGTCTGCTGGAAGCCCTCGATGGCCCTAGAGGCGACGACCTTAATTTTTTCCTTCGCGGCTGTGAGCTGCTTGTCCTTTTCTAGAACTAGCTGCTGCTCAACCTTAAGATCGTCACCCAGCTTTTTGACCTCGTCCTTGTATTGGTGAACGTCCTCCATCACGGCTATCAGGTCCCTTTTCAGCTTCGAGTTCTCCATCTCTAGGACTTTGATCCTAGAAAGCGAGGACTCGACCTTGGCTTCCTGAGCTAGATACTCCGCTGAAAAATGGACGGCTTCCCCCAACACCTAAAAAAGAAAAAAAAGAAATAAGAAAAAAAGAGACATGTGAAGGAATAAATAAGAAGGGGGGGCATATATGTAGATACGTCATGTAAAACAAACAGGTTACCTGGACGAGCTTATGGATGTGACGACCCATCAACTCACTTAGGGTCGAACCTGAAAGCACCTTTAGGTCCTCAGTATTCACGACCCCATGAGCCCGATCCATTGCCAACTTCTCGTCGTCCGAAATAGTGGACGAGCAGGCGGCCTCCTTTCCTCTATCTGATGTACGAGTCCTTTTGGAAGCAGGTGTTAGGATTTCTTCTACCGAGGTGGCCAGAAAAGCCGTCCTCATCGTCTCAGCACCCGAAACCACGGGTGTGGTCAAGGCCGTCGGAGTAACGGAAGAGAATTTGCCTTTCACACGAACCACCTTCTTCCCGAGGTTCGACAAGGGTTCGTCTTTCTTAGACCTCATTTTCTCATACATACCCTTGTTGAATTTCGTCGTCATCTCTGCGAAAGGGAAAGATTTTATAAGAAAAAGAGCAAGTCAAACAAGTATAGCTGCAAAGTCGAGACCGGCGAACTTAGAAGCTTACTCTTCTTTCCCTCGATATCAAGGCTCCGCAAGACGTAGGGAGACGGATCGGGGCTGAGGTTGTAGAAAGCGAGTGTCCTCGGGTCTACCAAGTCGTCCCAGTTTTCAATAGATTGGGAATACGTGATGGCCGCCTCGACGTGCTCCTTGTACCTACTTTTCAACTTTGGTCTTCGTTTAACTGCACAAGTACGAAGAAAGTTAATAACAATAACCTTAAAAAAAAAAAAAAACCGAGAAAGGAAGACTGACGCACCTAAGGTCGGGGTTCCCCACCGACGAAGCAACCTGGGGATCTCACCCCAGTCCTGGCTAGAGGGAGTCTCAAAATTGTCCCCAGACATAAACACAAATTTGGACATCTAATACCTGAAGGACGAAGGTAAGCCCTTGACGATCCTGGTTCTTCTCTCCCAAGGTACTGGCTCGTAATACCCGTACTCTTTGGACTCTTTTAGACGGTATAAATAGATGAGCTCGTTTACCTTAATCATATCCCCGTTAGCGGCCAACCATATTTCCATACAGTTGACCACTATTCTCCACAAATTGGGCATAAGCTGCCCAAGGGCAATCCCCAGATATGCTAGGAGTTCCATCACAAACGGGTGGACAGGAAGCCTAAGTCCGCAAGTGAAAGCGGCCTCATAGAGGCACACTTCACCGAGGAAAAACTGGTAAGCCCTATCGTCGTCAGTAGGTCAACGAACACAAACTTGCTCTGGAAACTGAAACCTATCCCTAAACCGACTGACGGCGTCAGAATCTAACCCGCACGGCTCCACGAGGGCATGAAAAGCTCTAACCTCTCTAAAAGTTGAGATGGCTGTATCTCCCTCCATTGGGTCGTCGCTAGACGACAACCCAGTATCGAGGTCACTAGACCTAACCTCAGACATCAACTGCAACTCCTTCACCAAGCCTTCGAACCAATTGACAGACTCTCGGAGCAATGGAAACAAGTCGCCTAAAACAACACCCAAGCTGCTACCCTCAAAAACAAAACCCCTCAAATTGGGGAAAGCGCCTAAAGACCCCCCTAAGCGAGCAAAGAGAAAAGAAATTGAAGGACAAGCTTCCTTAACCTCTAAATTACTAACCGTGAACTCCCATTCTAAAAAGAAAAATACCAAAATTCCCACAAAAAAGAGGGGGAGAAACAAACAAAAACACAGAAAGAACCAAGAAAAAAAAAAAAAACCAAAAATCAGATACTTGCGAAGAAGGAAAAAAGAAGAAGGGAGAGGAAGAAAAAGCTTACCTCGAAGAAGCGAGAAGCCCAACAGCCAGGCAAACAACCAAACTCGGAAAAAAGCAAAGAAATATACGAAGAGAGTGCTTAGGGGAGAAGAACTGAAGTTTGAAAGAAAATGAAAAGTAAAGTACAAAGAAAGGAGTTTAAAAACCAAATAGAGGTGAAAACCGAAAATCGGCGGGAAACCCAAGGGTTAGTCCCTTTCCAACCGCATCACGCCACGTGGCCACAACCCACGTAACGCCACCATGACGCATTCAATGCGGCACGAAATCCAAAAGGGCAAAAAAAAAAAAAAATTATTCGGCTTCTACAATCGTTACCGACGACCATGAAGCTCGGGGGGCATCTGATGGGACTGACGAAGATAAGCATAGACGAAGCTACCTTCACGGACGAGCATGACCAGTATCCGCGTCATCAAAAAGAGTTAATGCCATTCAATGCTGCCAATAAAGCCTCGACCGTTACAAGATCAGCCGGATGAACCTATGTGGATGCATTAAAGATCATAACTCCACCAGAGACGTTATCAGGGAGTCATTAACACTCCAACGGCTATAATCCCCAAGGGTATATAAAACCCTCACAACACCAATACAAGGTACAAAAAAACAACATCACAACCTGAACTAATTTTATTCTTGATATTTCGGCTATTGTCTTCTTTCGTACTGACTTTGCCATCGGAGGCGTTGTGGCAGGCACCACACCGGTGACCACTCAAATAAGTTCTTGCTCCCTAAAGGTTGTCAGAGTACTGCCAAGAACCATCTGGACGAATCCCAGAGGAACTGACGAGATACTGCTTCATCACTTCCAGTGCCAATTCTTTAGTGATTAATATAAATGATGCAATAAAGTAAAAAAATGGTGAAAGTTCAAAAATTGAATAAATAGGAATGGACCAAACTTCATTGAAGATGAAGAAACAGAAAATGCGAAATTAATTTACAAAAGATTGTGGAAGAGAAAATCGTAGATAGGAGCTAAAATATGACAGCAGTATTATGTAAAACAAGGAAGATAGAAGATAAGGTACAAAGGATTTTACTTCGAAGTCATATGTTTTTCCGAATTTAAGGAAATAAGTGCAAAAGATTTTCCAATTACATGTACTCTGGATTTTTAAAGGAACTGCATTTGAAGTTTGGACGTATCCTTTTGGAAAGGGAATTACAATTCCCAAAAATATAGAGGTAAAGAAAATTTGTTATGTTACTTTATTTTCTTTTCTATCTCATTGTCTGTATTGAATTGTGCCTAAGAACAGCCAATGCCATTGCCTGTTGTACCTTGATTGATAAATCACTTTTGTTGTATATTGCAGATATTAGCATTTATTAAAACTTTTATTCACTGCAATACATTCTAGTGTCCATAATTCACAGAAATCTATAAAAACTGCAAAACATTGTCACCATCTCAGAATTTAAAGAATAAAAGGACTGGGAAAAAGAAAAAAGAAAAGGTGAAGGGTTATGGAAGCTAATTGCCACAGGTATATCAGAGGGAAAGATCAGCCAAGTCAAAAGTTCTAGTAACAGCTTTGTACCAAGACTCAAGCTTCTTTTTCCTCGACTCCTCATCTAATCCAGGATTGAAAATGGTAGCACGTTCAGCCTTTTCAGCAAAAATTTCATCTTCTGTCCACACCCCAACTGCTAATCCAGCAGCATAAGCTGCTCCTAGGGCAGTCGTTTCTATGTCAGCCGGCCTCACCACTGGGCTTCCCAACAAGTTTGCCTACAAAACAGTAACAAGGGCAAGCTCTACAGCTAAGAAACCCAATAAGGACAATGACAAGGAGCTTCCAAAAATTAGATTAAATCTCAAAGTTTGAGGAAGGGTTACCTACAACAAAGAACAGTATACTTACCTATGGAAGAGTTTTTCACAAAATTAACACAAGATCACTGACAATATTTGAAATAAATAAAGATTGAAAATAACTATTTAAAATTAACACAGGATAACTCACTGCCTTGGTGAAATTTCAACAGAAAAAAACGTTATTTTGTTAAAAAAATTATAATAAATTAAACAATAAAAATCAAAACTCCAGTTTCTGTGACAAAAAACATCCAGTCAATGTACAAGTGTAAAAGTAACCAAAAAATTAGAAGACTCGATAAAGTAGATATTATAAATCGAGGGATGATGGTCATATGAACAGCTGGTGGACTATTCATCCACTAGTTTACAGATAGAGAACAATTTTTTTGGTGAAAACAAAAGCTTTCCAAGGTCACTTCTTTTACATCTTCATAAAAGGTTCCATAAGTGGAAGTGAAATGCAGATCCAGGAAACGGCTCTAAGAAACTAACATCATTTTTCAGCAAAAATGGTTACAAACAATTTTCTTGATTCTATTGAAGCATGTTGCAGTATTTTCCAAACAATGTCTGATAGAAATGAATATGTGTCAGTGTATCACAATAACCATAATCATGATACACTCTTCATGATTTCACTTTCAATTCCATATAATGTTTCCATTATTTGGGTCTCTCGTCAACACCCATAGATCCAAAGACATACAGTTGCACGAAAAAGTTTGTTTGCTAAACCTTAACCATAATATGTCAAAACTGACCAACTAGAGAAAACTTATATATAACTATTTAGAGATACTTCTGATATTACACCACTAAGAAACCTGCATTCTGGATAGAACTTTCAGCGACAGAAAAATTGTTAAAGCCATAAAAATGGTGTCAAATCATATTTTCCAAGGAAGAAACACTAAGTAGAGGAGAACTCAGAAAAGATTTTAAGAAGCATGTCAACAGAAAAGGTTCACAAAAAGAAACAGCTGGATTGACAATGTTGAAAGTAAGCTAACAGAGGCAAAATTATAACAATAGAAACATAGAATGAAAACCTGTATCTGCATCAAAAGATTGTTAACAGTAGCACCACCATCCACCCTAAGCACAAATTCCCCCTTGTCATTCTTAACCTCACCCTTCTCCCCTGCATCTTTGTGCATTGAATCCAACACATCTTTGACTTGGAAACACATGCTCTCGAGCACAGCTCGGGCAATGTGAGCCTTGCTTGTAAACCTTGTGATTCCAATACAAACTCCACGGGCATCATCACGCCACCATGGAGCAAATAATCCATTAAACGCGGGCACGAAATAAACCCCACCTGTGGACTCAACCTCTGATGCCAATGCCTCAATCTCACCAGCACTATGAATAATCCCAAGACTGTCTCTGAGCCACTGAACTGCAGCTCCAGCAATGGCAATTGATCCCTCCAGAGCATAATTTGTTGGAGCTTCAGCGCCAAGCTTGAATGCTAAAGTGGTCAGAAGCCCATGCGTTGACTGAGTTATCTCTTCACCCGTGTTGAGAAGTATGAAAGCACCAGTTCCGTAAGTGCTTTTAGCTTCGCCTCTCTGGCAAGCCTGCCCCAGCATTGCTGCATGTTGGTCACCCAAACATCCTGAAATTGGGACACCAGCAACTGCCCATCCACTGCAGATTTTTCCAATAAACTCAGAATTACTGACAATTCTGGGCAGAATTTCAGCCGGAATCCTGAGAGTTTTTAATGTGGGTTGATCCCAATCAAGTGTTTTAAGATTCATGAGCATTGTTCTTGATGCATTTGAGACATCAGTGACATGCAGTCCTCCATTCAACCCGCCTGTTAAATTCCAGATTAACCAAGTGTCTATAGTTCCAAATAGAGCATCCCCTGAATTCACCGCTTCCTTAACAGCATCAACATTTTCCATCAACCAGAGAAGCTTTGTTGCACTGAAATAGGTGCTGATGGGCAGACCACATGTTTCCACAAAATGAGTTCTTCCACCTGGCAAATCCTTCTCCAATTTTCTGTCATAAATAAAAATATTGAAATTGAAACACTGGTATTCCCAGAGAAAAGAATATATATTATCTGCACTGATATGAAAAAACATTGAAATTCCATACACAATCAAAAACTATAAGAGATGGGTATCAATCAAATTTTATAAATAACCACAAGCCATTTCTTGCTTTGATGAATGTAACTGAAACCAATTTATAATAAAGGTAAATCCAATTAATGATCAGAAATTTCAAGAAATGTGCCTCAAACAAAATTGAAAATTCAAAAGTAGCTGACACCCAATTAATAATCAGACAACTGAAGAATAGTGTATCCTTCAAAAACCAAAAACAAGAAACACCTAGTACAGAAAAATGCTTTATTATCCAATAAATAAGAACTGATAAAAAATCCAAAAACAAAAACTACCTAATTGAGCATCAAAGTATGCAAAACCTGAGTACTAAAAACCAATACCAAATAATAAAAGAAATGAAATGAGACCTGCAAATAGAACTGGTACGAACATCCATCCAAACAATGGCGTTATGGAGGGGATAACCAGTGGATTTGCTCCAAAGCAGAGTTGTCTCTCTCTGGTTAGTCAACCCAATAGCTTTCAGCCCTTTGTCCACGTTGTGGCCATCCGCAGTGGCCTTGTCCATTGCCTTTGCAATACAAGTCCTCACACTCTCCAAAATCTCCATTGGATCATGCTCCACCCATCTGTATATGTAAAACACACTCAAATTAATAAAAGATACAACCTTTTCTTTTACACTTACAGAGAAAACCGAAAAGGGTGTGCATGAAATTTGATATTTATGATAGATATATTGATATTTACCCAGCATCTGGATAGAACTGAGTGAACTCGACCTGGTGAGACCCAACTATGTGAGCTGAGTGGTCATAGATTAAGAATCTGGTGCTGCTGGTTCCTTGGTCGATTGAACCAACATACACAGGCTCTCCCCCTGACATGTTAGCTTCTTTTGTGTTGTGTTGATAAGTATAATGAAAGACAGAACAGAAAGAAAAAAAAAAAAGAAGAAATATAGAGCAAGACTGAGAATACAATGTTACGTGGTTGTTATGTTATGTTTGAGATCTAAGTGGGAACGGTAAGGTAGGAGAGAGGGAACGGTAAGGTAGGAGAGAAGTTTAAAAAGTCAACAGGAGAGAGAGAGAGAGAGAGAGACTAGGTTAGTTTGTGGGTGTTAGGAAATTTTTCCCTGAAAGGTTGACAATGTCTATCCGTCTTATAATTGGCATATATTGCTAGTGGATAATCTATCACTGGGGAAATTATTACTCTAAAATATTAATTGGTTCCATTTCAAATATATATATATATATATATATATATATATATATATATATATATATATTAATTGGTTTTTGGTTTTTTTTTTTTTAAAAGAGACTTATATTTACTGTATTTTTACAATATTTTTATAATAAATTATACATAAAAAACTTATTATTAGTTATAATTTGAATTCAATACTTAAATTATGAAAGTTTTGTAAAAATATTGTGTACATAATATTTTTTTAATTTAGATAAAAGTTGAACTCAAAATCTCTTATTTGGACTACAAAAGATTCAACCATTAAATAAAAAGATTTAATTGCTCTAGAAATCTATAATAATAATAATAATAATAATAATAATAATAATAATAATAATAATAATAATAGTGGGTAAAATTGAGAGAAAATTCAATTAGGTTTTAAATTAGATTCCAATTGTTGTCTAATTTAGCGAGACGTGCCCTATTTAATTTATTTTTTTAAAAATTTTTGTTCTTAATGTGTTAAAGAAGTGCAAAAGACAAAGAGTCTAATATAAATAAACCATCAAAAACTCAATTAACAAAAAAAGAAAAAAAAAAGAAAAGAAAGAAAGAGTAAAATCATGTGTATATCTAAAAGAAATTAAAATAATAAAAAGAAGAGAGAGAGAGAGAATAATTTTTTTTTTTTTTTATACAAGATAGAATTCTATTCTAACCTACTCTAAGTGTATATGTGTGTGAAGCTCCCTTTTAGAGACTTGAATCTCGGCTCTTGCCCCCCACACTCCTCTAGCCTAATCTAAGTGTATATGTGTGTGAAGCTTCCTTTTAGAGACTTGAATCTTGGCCCTTACCTCCCACACTCCACAAACATAAGTACTTGTGAAGTGATCATCACACCAAGGGTGTGCGGTGGTGAGAAAGAATAATTTAAATCCATATATGTGTGTAATTGTAATTTTTTTTAATTGTACCATGCATATGCCCTAGTTCTACACTAGTAGTGAAATAAAATTAAAAACCTTATTTTCAAGAACTTTTTTTTATTTTAGAAGGAATTGGCTTTTATTTTTCTTTCAAATATTAATATAGAAAATGGAGTAAATAATTTGGTGGCTTTTAATTAACAACTCTTTTAATTAACATTATTTTTTACTCATTTATCACATCCGTTGCAATTTATTATAAGAATCATATGGTTTTCCATTTTTCATAAATCGGTAAATCTCATATAAAAGTAGTTATGTTAGTAAAAAACTTACACGGAAATATTGCATCCATCAACTTATCAAGTTAATAACCTCAAGAAAAATCGTGTCCTAAATTTGGTTTGATTAGAGATGCTACCTTCATAGATAAAGGTTTTCTTCATATTGCCTTGTGTTTTTTACTACGGCTTTTGAGGTTTGACCCTAAAGTAGTGTGACAAAGGCCAATTGACCACCTTTTTTAGAAGGGAAAGTGTAAGCACAAAAAATTTCATAATTGTTAATATGAAATATTGTTAGTGACAAGTATAAATGTAATGTTGATGGTGGATTCAGATAAAAACTGGTAAAAATTTGCTAATTCAACTGTTGTACAAAATATTGTAATTTTTTTTTTTGTATTTGCAACATTGCTCCTTTTTTTTAATAAGAGGACGATCAAAGCACATTAAACAGGCATTCAATGCCCAGCAGTTACCAACGGAAGAAACAGTAACAAGTCTGTTGACAACTCTATAAAAGGAGAAGTTATACCATGTTTACGGTGCATGTTACTTCTCTCGCACAAAGGGGTGGACCCCACAAGTGTGGGTCCACCCCTTGTGTCAAGTGCATAGTAAAGGGCATATATTTTTATAGAAAATTTTTATCAAGCCCATACAATCTTTATTTTATTATTACCCTTTACATTTTCTAAAGTGCTGTGCATCCCTTATTTGCATGGGTTTTTCATTTTAGTACTAGGGTATTTTGATTGACAGACACAAGTAGTGAGATTGTTATTTATACCTTTCTCTCTAGATTATTTAGTCCTTTCTATCAAAGAGAGTAATAATAGACCAATTTAATCATAGATTTTTATTTAAGCATCACAAAAAATCTAACACTTGGTTAATTGACATAGTGTGTGACTTAAGAGTGCTCAACCAAACTATAGAGGGCACACAAGTAAAAAGAATCAATTTCTTAACTAATCCAAGAGTACATGTACTTTCAAGTACACAACTCAATTTTTTTTTTCTTTTTTTTGATAATAAGCAACAAAAAATGCAAATGAATGAAAAATGCAAAGCAAAAAAAAAGAAGAAGTACTAATGTACAAATGATACCTAGCATATATGAGATGCATGAAGCATAAGAAGGAATCAAAAAAAGTGTCCTATAGAAGATTGAAAGAATTCAAACAAAGGACAAACACAAAGACAATTAAGTCTTTGGATCTTTCCTCACCCACACAGCACAAATCTTTGGCTGTGAAGATGAAGAGACTAGGAGGAAATAACATTCCCTTGAAACCAAGTTAGAAAGCTCAAGGCTTTTAATAACTCTTCCACTAATGATACAAGATCATGTAGCTTGGATAATTTAGACATTTGCTTCTCAGGATGAAGCTTGAAACAGTTAGGGCGAGTGTTACCAAGAACACCACAGTGGTGACAAACATGACTAGACTCAGGTCTACTTTGCTCTCTTGAAGTTTGACTTCAGATTGAGATCTCAGTTGCAAACAATTAGGTCTAATGTGACCAACCACACCACAATGATGACAAGTAGGAACAAATCCAGATTTTCCTTATGCTTAGGATAGGATCTAGACATAGGTTTTTTATTAGGGAATTCATTCACAGTTCTTTTACCTTTGTCTTTCCTAGAAAAATTGTCCTTTTCTTCATTATGATTCCTCTTAAAATAAGGAACGTACACTTTAAAAGCTTTAGGCTTGATGGGAGCAGATTCATATTCGAATTCAACTACAGGCTTAAGACTAGACACTTTTACTAGTTTAACTTTTGACTCAACTAGGTCTTCTTCTAAGCCTTTGACCTTAACCTTGAGTGATTGATTTTAAATTTTGATCTCATCTATCGACTTGTTAGTCTCTTCAAGATTTACTCCTAAGTTGTCATGCCCCAAACCTAGAAGGGTCTAGAGCATGAGAAATACATCTCAAAAGTACCTATAGATTTCTCATTTTTTTGGCATATCAAACTATAGGAGATATTTTTCCCTTTCTTTTCCATAGGATAAGAATATATAACCATAAATCTCCACATTACAAGTACTAAAAATCATGTGCCTCCACATAATATCTAAATATATTACAAAACTCCAATTGACTTACACAAAGTAACAATCTTATCAAGAATAAGGAATCTTAACATTGACTCTAGGCCTACCATGCCTAAGGCTAACAAACCTCAAGTGCCCAATCTCCTACAAAATTAATTATGGCCTCGTTGAACATAGCAAGATTGAGTCACCAACCATTTACAGCACAAGTCTCAAAATTTAACATAGCACTCTAATCATCACCAAAGAAGTTCCATACCCAAGGTATAGCTAATTCATCTGAAAAATTGTTAGAGGGTGAGATGAGTTAAAGCCAAGTAAATAGCATAATCAATGGGGGAGGGGAAAATGCAAGTTCATGATGATGAACAGTTTACAAAGCATGTTTCAATTTGAGAAATTTCTAACTGAATACTGCAAGATCCTTTTCAATAATAATATGACAAGAATATTAAATAATGAACAAAAATTTTCTCAAAATAATACCATAAAATTATATATTATAATCTGTGAGCACTACCAATATACTTCCAAAGCCATAAAATCTAACATATGGAAATTTATCACAAATATACCATACTACTATATAGACCAGTCAGGGGATCCACCCATTCACAACTAACATGATATTGTCCTCTAGTATGCATACTCTTGGCCCCATGAGCAACAGCTTCACCCATACCCTCAAAGTTTTGTCTCCTCCCCCATAGGCAGCAATGAGAACGAGTCAAATAGGACCTCTTTTGCAAGTAGTCTTTTGGCCCCATGGACAGTAGCCTTTCCCACACACAATTAAGTAACCTCTTTCTCCCATGGGCAACAAGAAAGAATGCATCATCCGAAGTGAAAGGGCACCGACCTAGATCTGATTCCATTGTTACAAAGACTACAGAAACCAAATTGATCACCAAGAAATCACGCATGGCATAGGGTTCAAACCACCATAAAGCTCACATGTTACATGTACTTTGAAACACATAGTTTATATCCAAGTAGTTTTAGAAACATTAAATAGCCAAAACTTCTACAAAGTTTGTAAGGTTTTCAACTTCATTCTTGTCAACAAGATTTTCTATCAATTTCCCAAAGAACAAGACCAAATAAGCATCTTTAAATTTTCCAATATACCATAGAATCCATGATTTCCTTATGAAAGATTAAATAAAAGATGCTTATTTTTCCATGTCAACAATTCATGCATTTCCCCAAATGCAATACCAAATATTATGCACTTTTCATATATAATAAGGTTACAACACAACACTTTTAAGAAAACATATATCCATATATAATTTTCTAAAATGTGTTTGACCCAAAAATAACATTTATGTAATATAGTTATTTTCCAAAAATCCCATTAAAAATTTACTTACCCTACAAGCTGCAAAAAGCCTAAAAACCTTAAGGCATATCCTCAGTCCGTGTGATGTTATCGCTTTCCATAACATGCTCCACGTAGTCAACTCTCTCAACCCCACCAGTAGGTCCCTCCTGTCTCTCCTCTCCGATAGCAGTGGAATCATTCTCCTGAGTGTCATTCCCCTCATTCCACGCATTAAAATCGCTTATATTTTGCTCATCCCCCCTGTCCTCCTTAACGAAGCCTAAAACCCGCACCACCATTTTCCGAGATAAATTCGGCATGAAAGCCTGAAGTCATGGACCAAATTGCTTATCATCCTCTTTGAGAAGCCTTTTGCTTTTTAGGCAAATAGGAAAACCACCGTAGTATGTTGAACCTATACTAGCGGTTGTAAACAGCCACTTTAGGCATTTTTATATTTTTCTAAAAGCATTGTATTAGGTCTCTTACAGTGGCAGTTTTCAAAACCACTAAGAAAAAAAACACGACCGTAGAGCTAGTTTTTTGTAGTAATTGTCATTTTCTCTCTCCAAACTTACGGAAAAAAAAAAAAAAAAAAACACCTTTACACAATCATGGTATCAAATTATTAGCTATATCGCATGCTCTAACTCCCACCCCAACCAAACCAATCTTGATAGAGAAATAATGAGCTAGAGAAAGTTGACCCTTGCTTTGTCTATGGCAATAGCCATAGAGATTTTTTTTTAAAAATCTATTTGGTTAAAAAAGTTTAAATAGACAATGAATGGATAAAAGAGGCCTATAGCAAATTATATGTACTTAATTAAACAGGAAAAAAAAAAAGGTTCATGGGTCTAACTACAATAGAAAAAAGTTAGGGGGTCTTAAGAACTGAAAATTTAAAAGAGTTGAAAAATTGGAGAGTATCAAGTTTTAATTTGAGGATGACCTAGGGTTCAAGAGGAGGTTGAGCAATGATATCACAATTAATTTGGTAATTTTTTAAGTAAAAATAAAATTATTAAATTTAAATAAAGAAAAATTGAGTAAAAATATCTAAATATATTTAAACAACTTTCAAATGAATTTTTCAAATTTTTATAAGATTAATAGAAAATAATAAATTTAAAAAAATCATAAAAATTTTATTATGTATAGTAATCCTTCACATATAAAGTATTTAATCTAGAGCAAGATCAATTTAAAATAAATGGATTAAATTTAAAATTTTAGATTAAAATATCTAAGAATCTTTATACTACTTCAATTGAATTTTCCAATCTTTCATTAGGTTAATAGAAAATTAAAAAAATATAAACAATCATAAATTTTTTTATGTACACTAATCCCTTTACATAGAAAAAATTTGACCAAAACTAAGGAAAATAAAATAAATTCATAAATTGAACGTTCACCATACAAAAGCACAATTCTTAAACTATAAATAAATTGAGCAAAGAAAACAAAACCAATTACATTAATAAAAAAATTTTAATAAGAATTTTTTTTTTTTGAGAAACAAGAAATTATATTAATAGATTGAAAGAAAGGTAATAGTAGTATAATTGTTTAATATATACTATATAAAATATAAAAGGCTTTGGTTAATATATGTTACATTTTATACATAGGTTAGTTCAGGAATGCCCCTCAAAAAAAGGTTAGTTCAGGAATGAATTGTGTGGAGGCTACTCCTAGTACAAGAAAAAATTTTCTTTTTTCTCTAAACGTGTACACTAGGGTTTTTCCCTTTGCACTGAGAGAGTTTCCAGCCGTTGCATATCAAAGTTAAAGAAGAAGAAGATGGTGTTTGAAACGAAGCAAGAGAGAAGAAATCTCAGTGATTATGCTCCGCTGGTGCGTGTTGATGCTTTGGATCGGATATCCCAGTTTCCAGAACATATTATACATCTCTTCCTCAGTTCCTCTTCTTCATGCCTCCAAAAGATGCTGCACGTACCAGTGCCCTGTCCAAGACATGGAGACAAGCATGGAACTCAGTCCGTAGGTCTGATTTCACATTCTCTTATGACTGCAATAGATTTGTTTTAGAAAAGCATGGAGCGGACTTTGTAAAGGAGGAAACATCGAAGTTTGTTAAGTCTGTTGATGAAGCTTTGTTACCACTCCGTGAGCACAAGACAATAATTCAATGTTTTAGGTTGAGCATGACCCTTTGTGATGATAAATATGCGTCTTGTATCGATAACTGGATGGAATTCGCTAACAGAAATCATATGGAAACGCTATACCTTAACTTGACTAGAATGGAAAGAGTGAAAAGGTATGTTTTGCCCAAGACAGCTTTTTCTGTTGGATCATTAGCCGAATTAACGTTGAAGGGTTGTATACTATTGGTAGACTATTTTGGTGATAATATGAATAATGATGGGACTGACGAAGAGAAACTCGGACGAGGTCGCCTCCAGAGATGAACCTGACCGATTATCTGCATCACTGACGAGAACGTTAAGGCCATTCAATGCTGTCAATAATGTCCCGGACCGTTACGAGGCTAGCTGGACGAATCGTTGGAAACACATTAAAGCCCATTACTCTACCGGAGACGTTATCAAGGGAGACATTAACACCACAACGACTATAATCCAAAAGGATATATATATAGCCCTCACAACACTAATACGAGGTACATACAGAACCAAAAGACATACATTATTTTTGATATTTTGACTGCTACCTTCTTTCACACTAACTTTGGCATCGGAGGCGTTGTGGCAGACATCACACCGGTGACCCTTCGAGTGAGTTCTTGCTTCCATCGCGTCACCAGAGTGTGACCGGCATTATCTGGACGAACCTATAGCAACTGACGAGCTTCTGCCTCATCAGTTTGGCGTCATCTGTGGGGACGAGATTCTCGTACTACGGTTCGAAAATGCAGCTCCTACCAGCTCCGATATCCAGATGGAATCCAACCAGGATTCAGTGGCCTTGGCACAGCAAGTTCAAGCTCTCGTGGCCATTGTCGAAGAACTCACCAGACAGAATCAGGAGATGAGACAAAAGCTACAGCAGGAGGAGAACCGATCAAGAGCTGTCCAAGAGGACGAAGGGGACAGCCACGAGAGAAGTGATTGACAAAGGACCATTACTCCTAAGGAACAACATTCCGACCTCCTCCAAGAAATGAGAAAGGAGATGGATGAACTAAGAAATGCCATCAAAGAGAAGACGGATCGAAACCTAGATAAGATGGTCAGGGAAACGGATTCTCCCTTTACCATGGCAGTCTTAGAACGAACGGTACCAGCAAAATTTCGGTTGCCTCAACTCGAGCCTTTTAATGGGCTCAAAGACCCCCAAGATCACCTTAATACCTTCGAGACGACCTTAGGCCTTCAACAGCCCCCTAATGAAATAATGTGTCGTTCCTTCCCTACTACATTGAGGGGAGTTGGAGGAGAGTGGTTCACGAGACTGCCCACTTCGTCCATTGACAACTTCGAACAGTTAAGTAGTGCCTTTCTGCGCCATTTCGTCGGGGGGCAATGTCCCAAGAGACCAGCAGATTACCTATTCACTATTAAGCAAGGGGAGAGGGAGACCTTGCAGTCGTACGTGAAACGCTTCACTCGAGAGACCCTAGAGGTGGACGACGCGGATGACAAGGTGCAGCTGACAACATTTAAAGCAGGGCTTAAGTCCAGAGAATTCGTCGTCTCGCTGGCAAAGAATCCGCCTCGGACAATGGCAGAGATGCTACTAAAAGCCCAAAAGTACATGAATGCCGAGTACGCACTAGCAGCCATCGTAGACGAGGAAAGGCCGAAGAAGGAAGGAAGGAAGGAAGGAAGACGAACGTAGGGGACAAAAGAGGGAGTGCCCAGGCCATCAAGGAGATCCAGGATCAACATTACCTTCAGTGGCCGAGACCCCTGCATTCGTCCCTTAACGTGCGTGACAAAAACAAATACTACCGATTGCACAAGGATCACGACCATTACACGGAAGATTGCCGAGACCTGAAAGGACAGATAGATGAGCTGATACAAAAAGGAAAACTACAGAAGTATGTGAAGAAGGGGGAATCTAGCAGGTTCAGAGATGGCAACACGAGCCAACGCGAATCCTCGTCCAAGAATAAGATTCGTCCACCCCAACCACCACAGGATGTGATCGGGGAGATAAGCACAATCGCAGGGGAGCCAGTCATGGGGGGATCATACAAGTCTCTCAAGAAAACATGCTAGAGGCAAGTAAACAGCGTCCATATAGAACCCCCATTAAAGCAAAGACGGACAAACCAAGATATATTTTTCAACGAAGAGGATGCCCGGGGAGTAAGGCAGTCGCATAATGACCCCCTGGTTATAATGCTCACAATCGAAAGGTTTAACACTAAGAGGATCCTCGTAGACAACGGCAGCTCCGCAGACATCATGTACTTACCGACCTTCCAACAGTTGAAATTAGATCCTGGTAGATTGCACCCGTTCGATTCCACCTTCGTCAGCTTCAGCGGAGACAGCGTATACCCCAAGGGCATCGTGACGCTAAAAGTCACAATAGGGACCTACCCGAAGCAACTGACCCATTAGTTAGACTTCCTAGTGGTAGATTGCCCATCCTCATATAATGTGATCATTAGGAGACCCACGCTTAACAGGTGGAAAGCAGCTACGTCCACCTACTGCCTAAAGGTAAAATTCCCAACTAAGGACAAAGTCGGCGAGGTAAAAGGGGACCAAGTCTTGACTCGGGAATGCTACCAGGCTGTACTGGCTTTAAGGGAAAATCACACATGGACGATTGAGGAAGAAAAAGAAGACAAAGTGGAAGCTTTGGAAACAGTAGAACTCGTCGAGGGGGAAAATGCAAAGGTGACGAGGATAGGAACTACCTTAAGCCCCGAGATGAGGAAGAAACTTATTCAATTCCTAAAGGAAAACTTGGACGTATTTGCATGGAGTCACAAGGATATGTCCAGCATACCACGCCAGGTAATCCAGCACGAGTTGAACATAGATCCCAGGAAAAAGCCCATCCAACAGAGACGACGAGTCTTTGCCCCCGAACGAAACCAAGCAATCACCGACGAAGTTAATAGGTTGCTGCAGGCAGACTTCATCAGAGAGGTTTATTATCCTGAGTGGCTGGCCAATGTCGTGCTGGTGAAAAAAGCAAATGGGAAGTGGAGAATGTGTGTGGACTTTACGGACCTAAACAAGGCCTGCCCAAAGGACAGTTTCCCCCTGCCCAGGATAGACTAGCTGGTAGATTCTACGGCCGGGCATAAGTTACTGACGTTCATGGATGCTTTCTCAGGATACAACCAGATAAAAATGGCTGAGGAAGATCAGGAAAAAACTGCTTTCATCACAAGTCAAGGGCTTTACTGCTATAAGGTGATGCCCTTCGGACTGAAAAACGCAGGAGCAACATACTAAAGACTAGTAAACGAGATGTTCAGCAAGCAAATTGGTAGACACATAGAGGTGTATGTGGACAATATGCTCGTCAAGAGCAAAAAGGAGTTGACACACCTGGACGATCTGAGAGAGACATTTGATACCCTCCGAAAATATCAGATGAAGCTGAATCCTAATAAGTGTGTGTTCGGGGTAGCCTCAGGGAAGTTCTTGGGGTTCATGGTGTCCCAAAGAGGAATAGAAGCCAATTCGGAAAAGGTACAAGCAATACTCAACATGGCATCACCGAAGACTGTCAAAGAAGTCCAAAAGCTCACAGGGAGGATCGCGGCACTCAATAGGTTCGTCTCTAAAGCAACAGACAAATGCCTACCCTTTTTTAAGACATTAAGGCAAGCTTTTTCCTAGACTGACGAATGCGAAGTAGCGTTTCAAGAGCTCAAACGTTACTTGAACAATCTGCCCCTCTTGAGTCCGTTAAAGGCAGGGGAAAACCTTTATTTATACCTGGCGGCATCAGCCACGGCCGTTAGTGCGGCCTTGATTCGAGAGGAAGATAAGAAGCAGCTTCCAGTTTACCACATCAGTCAAGCCTTCCAAAGAGCAAAAGCCAGGTATCCCAGGATTGAGAAGATCGCATTCGCCCTAATAGTAGCTTCACGGAAACTACGACCATACTTCGAAGCACATCCTATCTTGGTAATGACGGACCAACCAATCAGGAAATCCATAAACAAACCTGAGGCAGCAGGGAGAATGGTCCAGTGGGCAATCGAACTCAGCCAGTTCGACATCGAGTACCATCCTAGAACAGCTATCAAGGCGCAAGCTCTAGCAGATTTTATTGCCGAGTTCACCTTTCCAGAAGATGACGATGACAAAGATGAGGCGGAACAATGGAAGATTCAGACTGATGGCTCATCAGCCCAAAAAAGAGGGGGAGTAGGAGTCGTCATAAACACCCCTGATAGAGAAAAACTCAGATATGGAGTCCAACGAGGCCGAGTATGAAGGGATACTGACAAGACTAAGACTCGGGAAAGCACTCAGGATTAAGAACCTGCTTATTCAGAGCGACTCCAAATTGGCAATAGGGCAGATCAGGGAAGAGTATGAGGGAAAAGAGGAGAGAATGCAGAAGTACCTCAAGCTGACAAAACATTTAGCCCGTGAGTTCGATAAGTTGGACTTCCTTCGGATCCTGAGAAACCAGAATATGCCCGCAGATGAGGTGGCGAAAATGGCCTCGTCAGAAGATGAACCAACGAACAGGGAATTACTCATGGAGATTCAGAAACACCCAAGCATCAAAGAAGTCCCAATATTTGCCATCTAGAGGGTAAATAGCTGGATGGCACCGATCGTGTCATTTCTCCAAGATGGGCATCTCCCTCGTGACGCCCTAGAAGCCAAGAAGATTAAAACGAGAGTGGCTAGATTTAGGATTTTGAATGATACCTTATACAAAAGGGGCTTCTCCCGACCCTATTTGAAGTGTGTCAACGAGGAAGAAGCCAAGTACGTTCTTCAAGAAGTCCACAAAGGAATTTGTGGAGACCACGCTGGGCCTAAATCTTTGATAAGAAAAGTTATTCGAATAGGATATTTTTGGCCGACCATGCAGGTAGACGCTGTAGAGCTCGTCAAGAGGTGCTATAAGTGCCAGAGGTTCGGGAACGTCCAGAGGCTGCTAGCAGAAAAGATGACGACGATAACCTCCCCATGGCCGTTCGCATAGAGGGGGATTGATATCGTCGGCCCATTGCCCCTGGGAAAATGACAGGTAAGATTCCTGCTCGTTGCTATTGATTACTTCACAAAATGGGTCGAAGCAGAAGTAATAGGAACTATCACAGAGGCAAGGATTCGTAGCTTTGTGTGGAAGAATATAATTTGCAGGTTCGGGATTCCAAGAACGATCATATCAGATAATGGTCGTCAGTTCGACAGCCAGGGTTTTCGAGACTTTTGCTCGGGACTAGGTATCAGGAACCAATTCTCGTCCCTTGGACACCCACAGGCGAACGGACAAACGGAAGTAACTAACTGGACACTGCTCAGAATCATCAAAGCCTGACTGGACGAGGCAAAGGGAGCATGGCCCGAAGAATTTTCCGATGTCTTGTGGGCCTACAGAACAACAGTAAGAACCCCAACGGGAGAGACGCCTTTCAGGCTCACCTATGGTACTGAAGTAGTAATCCCAGTTGAGGTGGGTGTGGCCAGCACCAGGCGAGAAGTATTCCACGAGAAAGACAACGACGACCAACTTCGAATCAATCTGGATTGCCTAGACGAAGTAAGAGACAAGGCCTCCAGCAAGACGATGAAGTACCAGCAGAAGATGACCGAATACTATAACAAGAGGGTCAAGCTCAGACGACTTGAAATTGGCGACCTCATCCTACGCAAGGTCACCACAGCAACCAAAAATCGCGCCCATGGGAAGCTCGGTCCCACATGGGAAGGACCTTACAAGGTCGTCTACTACTCCCGGCAAGGCAGCTATCATTTGGAGACCCTAGACGGGAAGAAGCTCCCACGACCCTGGAACATTGAGCACTTGAAGAAAGACCATCAACAAATGTAACCCAAGAATGTACTCATTCCTGAAAATTAATGAAATAAAGATTCAAATAATGTCTTCATACAGGTCTCGTCAGTAGCAAGTCCCAGAAACCCGTTACAACTAAGTAATAAGATTCCACCTAGACGGATGTATGTTACTGACAAAGGGGTAAAGAAAAAAAAAGCCTAAGTAATAAGATTCCGCTTAGACGGATGTACATTACTGACGAAGGCGTAAAGGAAAAAAAAAAGGCTAAGTAATAAGATTCCGCCTAAACGGATGTACGTTACTAACGAAGGAGTAAAGAAAAAAAAAAGCCTAAGTAATAAGATTCCGCCTAGACGGATGTACGTTACGGACGAAGGAGTAAAGAAAAGAAAAAAAACAAAGCCTAAGTAACAAGATTCCGCCTAGACAGATGTACGTTACTGACGAAGGAGTAAAAAAAAAAAAAAAAGCCTAAGTAATAAGATTCCGCCTAGACGGATGTACGTTACTGACGAAGGCGTAAAGAAAAAAAAAAGCCTAAGTAATAAGATTCCGCCTAGACGGATGTACGTTACTAACGAAGGCGTAAAGAAAAAAAAAAGGCCTAAGTAATAAGATTCTGCCTAGACGGATGTACGTTACTAACGAAAGAGAAAGAAATGAGATCCAACCCTGACAGATCCGAAGAAGTTAACAGGCGTTGAAGGACGCACACAGGGACAACATATGTAAGTAAATACGATATTATAAAAGCCCAAAAACCAAAGGCAATTACCATTGTTTTTACATCTAAAAACCCATAAACACTAGGCTAAAGATATACTTACCAAAAAAAAAAATTAAAGATGTTCTGGAATTTGAGCCTCAAACATGTCAGGCACTTTAAAAAAAAAAATTTTTGAACAAGTAATAGGATCATACATCTGGGATGGCATCGTCGTAGGTAGTGGCACCAAGGGCAGGAGCTTCGACGACTGGGACATCAACAGTAGGAAGGTCTCTAGAACCGTCAGCAGTCGTGGCTTGGGCAGCTTCGTCAGCAGAGATCTCCCTGTCCACTTCCTCCGTGTCCAGCGTCTCCAAATTTATTCCAGAAGGGTGCTTGATGCAGTACCTCTTCAAAAGCTCGAACCCTTTGAAATACCAGTTGAAGAGCACAGAGTTGTACTCCTCAGTCTGCTGGAAACCCTCAATAGCTCTGGAGGTGATAACCTTGATCTTCTCCTTCACGGCTATAAGCTGCTCGTCCTTTTCCAGAACCAGCTGCTACTCAACCTTAAGCTCGTCACTCACTTTCTTGACCTCCTCCCTGGCATGCTGAACATCCTCCATCGAAGCTATCAGATCCCTTTTCAGCTTCAAGTTCTCCATCTCCAAGATCTTGATCCAAGAAAGCGAGGACTCAACCTTAGCCTCCTAAGCAAAATACTCAGAGGAAAGATGAATGGTCTCCCCCAGCACCTAAAAAAAAAAAAACACGCGAAGGAATTTAACCTTAGCACACCTATATAATACATACATATATATATATATATATATATAACTTAACACGAGTAGGTTACCTGGACGAGCTTATGGAAATGATGACTCATTAACTTATTTGGGGGCAAACCCGACAACACCTTCAGGTCTTCTGCAGTCACGATCCCATGAGCCCTGTCCGTCGCCAACCTCTCGTCATCCCAAATGGTGGACGAGCAAGTAGCCTCCTTCCCCCTATCTAACGTACGAGGCCTTTTTGAAGCAGGGGTCGGGATCTCTTTAACCGAGGTGGCAGGAGAAGCTATTCTCGTCGTCTCAGCGCCGGAAATCATAGGAGTGGCCGAAGCAATCGGAGTGACGGAGGAAACCTTTCCTTTGACACGGACCACCTTCTTCCCAATGTTGGATAGCGGTTCGTCCTTCTTAGACAGCATTTTCTCATACATGCCCTTGTTAAATTTCGTCGTCATCTCTGCGAAAAAGGAAAATCTTATAAAGAAGCAAAGGAACTAAGTACAGGTATGGGGATCGAGTCTGACGAACTCAATGCTTACTCTTCTTTCCTTCAATATCGAGGCTCCGCAGGACGTAGGGGGACGAATCGAGGCCGAGGTTGTAAAAAGCAAGCGTCCGCAGATCTACTAAGTCGTCCCAGTTTTCGATGGTCTGGGAATACACAATAGCCGTCTCAACACGCTCCTTGTAAAAAAAAAAAAGGATACTGACGCATCTAAAGTCGAGGTTCCCCACCGACGAAGCAATCTGGGGATATCACCCCAATTCGGGCTAGAGGGGGTCTCAAAATCGTCCCCAGACACAAATACAAATCTGGACTTCCAGTACCTGAAGGATGAAGGTAAGCCCTTGACGATCCTGGTTTTTCTCTCCCAAGGTACTAGCTCATAATACCCGTACTCTTTGGACTCTTTTAAACGATACAAATAGACAAGCTCATTTACCTTGATCATCTCCCCGTTAGCAGCCAACCATATTTCCATACAGTTGACCACTATTCTCCATGAATTGGGCATAAGCTGCCCAGGAGCAATACCCAAATAAGCTAAGAGCTCCATCACAAACGGATAGACGGGAAGCCTAAGTCCACAAGTGAAAGTGGCCTCATTGAAGCACACTTCACCTGGAAAAAACTGACAAGCCCTCTCCTCGTTAGTAGGCCGACGAACACGAACCCGTTCCGGAAATTGAAACCTATCCCTAAACCTACCCACGACATCAGAGTCCAACCCACACGCCTCCACGAGGGCATGAAAAGCCCTAACTTCTCTAAGGGTTGACGCGGTTGTGTCCCCCTCCATAAGGTCGCCACTAGACGACAACTCGGTCTTGAGATCACTAGACCTAACCTCAAACATTGACTGTGGCTCCTTCACCAAACCTTCAAACCAGTCAACTGACTGGTGGAGCAATGGAAACAAGTCACCCAAGACAACGCCTAAGTTGTTACCCTCAAAAACGAAACTCTCCAAGTTTGGAAAAACGCCTAAGGACCCCCCCAAGCGAGCAAAAAGAAAGGAAATTGAAGGGCAAGCTACTCTAACCTCAAAATTACTGACCATGGACACCCAGGCAAAGTACAGGTAAACAGGAAAGTGCTAAAGTTCCCAAGAAAAAAAAAAAAAGGAAAACCAAGAAGCAGAGGCCAAAAAGAAAAGGAAATCAGATGTTTACGAAGAGAAAAAAAAAAAAAAATCATACCTCAGAGAAGAGAAGCAAGAAGCCCAACGCCAAACACACACCAGCTCAAAGGAAAGTGAAGAAATAGGTAAAAAAGATGCTCAGAGGGATAAACTGAAAACTTGAAGAAAATGAAAGGTAAAGTAGGAGAAGAGAAGTTTAAAAACCAAAAGGAAGAAAAACCGAAAATCGGCAGGAAACCCAAGGGTCATGCAATGAGGACATAGGCCTTCTCCAACCATATCATGCCACGTGGCCACGACCCGCATAATGTTGCCACTACGCATTCAATGCAGCACGAAATCCCAAAGGTCCCAAAAAAAAAAAAAAAAAATTTCGCTTTCCACGATCGTCAGGACACACATTGACGACCATGGAACCCGGGGGGCAGCTGATGGGACTGACGAAGAGAAACTCGGACGAGGTCGCCTCCAGAAATGAACCTGACTGATTATCTGCACCACTGACGAGAACGTTAAGGCCATTCAATGTTGCCAATAATGTTCCGGACCGTTACGAGGCTAGTTGGACGAACCGTTGGAAACACATTAAAGCCCATTACTCTGCTGGAGACGTTATCAAGGGAAACATTAACACCAAAACGGCTATAGTCCAGAAGGATATATATATATATAGCCCTCACAACACTAATACAAGATATATACAGAACCAAAAGACATACATTATTTTTGATATTTTGACTGCTACCTTCTTTCACACTAACTTTGGCATCGGAGGCGTTGTGGCAGACACCACACCAGTGACCATTTGAGTGAGTTCTTGCTTCCATCGCGTCGCCAGAGTGTGACCGGCATTATCTGGACGAACTCATAGCAACTGACGAGCTTCTGCCTCATCAAATAAGTTTATTTGTTTGCAAAAGCTGACTCTATTGAGTGTTGAAGTTGACGATTTGACAGTAAAAAAGATTCTATGTTGCTGCCCTTTGCTCGAGGAATTTACTTTGTCATGGTGCATGAAAGCGGAATTTGTTCACATTGGTTATGCTCCCAAGCTTAAGACGGCTATGTTTTATGGGATCAAAAGGATTAAGATTGAAGCCCCTAATCTTGAACAACTATACTGTTCAAGATCTTCGGGTCCAGCTGGAGAATTGGACTCGGATTCGTTTGATTGCAACAATGTGAAAACACTGTGCATTAGATTATTCAATTCTTCTAAACAGTTGTTGCAGGAATTCAATTCTTAGTTTCCCCTTCTTGAGACCTTAGACTTGAATTTCTACGACGAAGAACTCAAAATTTCCGGTAATGGACTAAGAGTTTAAGACTGTTATATTGTGGGGCAAAGCCAATGCTTCAGGTCAATTGTGAAAATCTTCATTCCTTCAAATGTTATTGGCATGCAATACCATCCTCATTTACTATCACCCCTTCTTGTCTATTAAGAATTGAAAATACACTTTACCTACACAATCATCTAGACACTCTCAGCTTTCTAACACTCAGACAATATCTTGGAAATTTTAAGGAGCACCAAACTTTGAAGTTGTTTCTTTTATCTACTACGGTAAGCCGAAAAATTGAAGCCTATTTACATATTTTGTTTCTACATTTTTAATGTACATACAGCGGAGATTATATGTACATAGTCCAATTCCATGATTCCAGTTACCAGATATTGTTTCTTTACGGATTTTAATGAGAGTGTACTGGTTAATTTTATACTTTTCTGCCTTGATCAATTTAAAGAAAACTGGTTCCTAATTAGAATTACAAAATGAAACAAGCAAGCCCTTGATTAATTTTTGAGTAGTGCGAGCTGATTAATTTCATGTCTCTGAATTGAAATTGTCTAAACATATCATATACATATATGCTTGTCTATTTGTTTGCCATTTTCCTCAACCAATTGCGCAATTATTTTAAAGTTTCAATCACTCTGTTATTCATTAAAAATACAGGTTGTGCCTTGTTGTTCAAATTTGTAATTCAGCCTATATACCAAATTCATTTAGTGAATAAGTTCAAGATACTGAAGTTTAGTTAACATTTTCGCTGTCTTATTCAGATTTCCTTTACTTTAGAGGAGTTAAGTAAAGATCTACCAAGTTCTCCTATAGCAAATGTTCAGCAGTTAGAGTTGAGGGTTGTTCCAATGCAAGACTACACAGATCTTTTGGATGGCATATTATGGAGTTGTCATCCAAAATTTCTGTTGATACATGCAGAAGACAAGGAATTCATAAAGGTGAGTAAAAATTTCTGAACGAGGAGCAAAGGGCTTTAAATGTACAATTGAGAGGTTTTTATTCTTGGACTGTGTAACTAATTGGCTTACTTTTATGTGTTGTGTACTGTAGTTCTTAGGTGAGACACTACTTAACGGAGATGAAGAGGCAAAATGTTGCGGTGACAGTCAAATGAAGTGTTGGAGGCATTACTTAAGAGCTGTTAAATCAGACTCGTACTTCCACCCTGGGATAATGAAGTATGTAAACTTTCGTCATTGCGATGCCTTTTTGGATTCATTGTCAATTCATGGAAAAAAAGTGTTTAATTTAGAATTGTCATGGGAGGCGTGAAAATACCACTCTTTAGAAGCCTACAAAGATCACAAATATTGATCCTTGATAATATTCAAGTACAATATTTACAAGTCTTGTTAAGGGTTTGTTCCAAGTTTTTATGGATGAATGGAAAATAGAGACAATGAATAATAAGGGTTATTTTTAGAATTTTGGCTTACGAGAAGGAAAAAAAAAAAAAAGATTTCTCCTTGTTAAACTCTTCTTCTTCGGGATTTCAATAGGTAGCTAGTTTGTTTTTCTCTCTCTCTCTTATAATAAAATTCCTAAATTATATACTTAGCAATCTACAAAAAAAATTTCAAGTTTAAAAATCAAATAATTGAAAGTGCTTCACAATTTATTTATTTTTGGATATTTATTGAATGAATGAGTACAATTCTCTATATTTTATTCTTTTATCTTCTTGTAATCTTGGCTCGCATACAAGATACTTTTAATTTGGTTGGAAGATGGGATCAAACTATTTTCACAAAATCTCTAGCTTTGAGCTTGTTAGAGATTTGCCCAAATTCTTCGAGTTCTTTGAAGATTCTTCAAATGTGAAGGCTTTTGGGTTTAAGTTCTTTGGAGCTTTAGAGGCTTGATTCGTTGTGCTTCAATTGAAGTTCTTCAAGTTTTGGAAGAAGGTTGCAAATGAATTTTTTGGAATGAGAGGTAGTGCCCTCTATTAGGAGTTAGGACACATTTGTTACAATGTAATGACAATTACAATGTAATAGGAATTATTATTACAAGTAATAATCCGAACGACATAACTATTCTTATTAATTTGTTTGGTGTCAATATAGGAATAGAATCCTGGATATAATAAAATTAAATCATATTTAAGTAAGATTGAATAATATACTCTTTGGAATAAATTGAACCATAAATATTTACACAATTGATAATTAGGCAAAATTTCTTTAGAGTTTTGAAATAGAAAATTTGGTGGAGAATAAGAGGAAGTGCCCTATATTTATGGCTCGTTTGTTACACTGTAATGAAATTTACAATGTAATAGAAATTATTATTACAAGTAATTCAAGTAGTCAGAATGACATAACTATTCCCATTCATTTGATTGATGACAATATAGGAATATAATTTTGAATATAATAAATTGAAATCATATTTAAGTAAGATTGCCTAATATACTCTTTTGTATAAATTACTATAAATATTTCCGCAAATGATAATTATAGTTATGAACAATCAACTGCTATTGACCTGTCAAAACATATCCATGGCCAAGTGTGATTTGTAATCTTTAACTATTGATTCAAAATATCTAAAATTCATGGCATTGTTTGTAATATCATACTACTAATATTAGTATAAATAAAGATTTAAAAAAGATGATTTCTTCCAATATATAAATTGATCAGAGATACAATATTCAACATTGATATTACCTAGGAACAACACATTTTTAATACCAATAGAGATCATTTATAATTCCATACATAAGATTCCCTGTAGCAATGTCTGTTTCATGGACCTTGTTCGTGGGTCTAATATGGTAGAAAAAAGCGTAAAAAATAGTGACAACATTAAGTGTTCTTTAAGCAACGAAGAAGATGAGAGAGCCTGTAGCTATTACATCGCTTTTAATAAAGAATAATTATTCCTCATTTTAAATAATAATTATTCATAAAAAATTACTATTCTTTGTCATTTAAAAAAAAAACAACAACAACAAACAACTTAATAGATAAACAATAAGATTGTTAGTTTCAGTTAACTCAACTAGTAAAGTCTCTGATGATTTAATAAGAGATCTAGGATTCAATTCCCAGCTATACCAAAAATCAATTAGTGTCTTGGTCTAATGATAAATGGGCAATCATCAGATGTGAACACAATAAGTTAAAACTCTATAAAAAATGCATAGAAATAATTATTTTATTATAGTGTCTATTACAGTCTACCTACCCTTATAGTGGTTTTAGAGAATGTTTCCACTTCAAATTGAAATTGATCTTCTTAAGAATAAGTAGTGGATTCTGATTACTCCAAAGTCAAAACAAATCCCACTATTACTTGTTACTTAAAAGCCAAAGATCAACGAAAATCCAATTAGATTTCAATTTGATTCTAAATTTTGCGTCACATGTCCCATCCAATTTTAATTTTTGTACCAAATTATTGAGTGTAAAAATCGAAGAGTCCAAAGTCAATTAGATTCTAAATTAGAGTCCAATTTTATGCCACGTTTCCATCAAATTTTTAATTTTGTGACAAGTGAATTATTGGGCTCAAAAACCAAAAATTCTAAATCCTAGAAATATATTGTCTAAAAAAGGTGTAAGCTAATACCATATATAATTTGAACATTTTCTTTTAAAAAATGTATAATTTGAACCAAGTAATTGTAATTTTTTTTAATTGTATCTATGCATATGTACAGGATTACTAGCTAATATATATTTAAAGTTAAAGCTAAAAGAAAATTCAATTAGATTTTAAATTAGATTTCAATTGAAGTTTAATTTTGCACCAAATGTCTCAGCTAATTATTGAGAGAAAAAATTGAAAAGTCTAAATCCAATTAAATTCTAGATAAGATTTCACTTGGTGTCTAATTTTGTGATACGTGTATCATCTAATTTTTTAATTTTTGTGGCAAGTTAAGTGTATGAAACACTATTTGAGCCCAAATCCACAGTCAAAAGGGAATGGGCCTGAAAGGTTTTTTACAATAAAATTTGTAGAGAGTTGGCTTAAAATCTAGGTTCTAATGATGTTAGATAACAACAATGATGGACTTTAAACACAAAGATATACACAAGGAATTGTTTATATGAAAGAATTTTCTCCTCGAACACAAGCCGATGATGATTTATATTACTTCTTCTTAATACAAATTACAATTATGGATAATGAGGTTTACAGTGTTTTTTCTCTCTTTCTTCCGATCCATTCTCCTTAAGATCCCTTCTCCATTTTATATCCCCTCCTTCTCCTCTTCTTCATGCTTCACGTCAGGGTTAGATTGCTGGTTTAGATACTTGTCCCATCCACCTCCCCTGAAATCTTTGGAGACAGGAGCCAGGTTAAACTTTGGTGCTTAGGTCTTATTTCCCCATTAATGCAGCCAAAATAGCAGTTGTAGAGCATCCAATACAGGGGCCGTGGTAACAGCTTTATCTTAGATATTCCACCGCACTTGTTCTTATCTTCCATATTTACCATGTTTACCCTTACCTATAGGATTTTCTAGAACATAGCTTGTAGATGTTAACCAGCCCTTCTCCTACCTCAGCTATGTATAGCCGAGGACATAATCTTCCTCAAACTCTCTTCTTGGACATACTTGCTCAAACATCATCTCTTTTTTATTTAGTATTGTTTTAAGAGTTAACATTCATACATCCTCGGACCATTTAGTGTCCTTCGATTGGGCTTTTAGCCCAAAGAATACTTTTGGGCCACCCCACACATATTCTCGGGCCCAATAACCCTACATTAAGTTTTTGGGTGGGAAAACTGAAGAGTCCGAATTTAATTAGATTTTATATTATATATACAAATAATGAGAAACCATTAAATATTTTAGGAATCTATGGCCTCAAAAAGGTTTAAGCTATAACTCTTCACTAGGTATAATTTAATCCGTGTAATTGTGATTATTTTTAACTGTACCTATGCATATGCACAGGTTAAACACTAATATTTATAAAGATAATAATCAATAAAGATTTTCTCTATGATTTCTTACTTGCTAATAATTATCTCTATTCCAATTATTTTAATAAAAATTATTATCCATTAATTCTAAATAAAAAATTCTTTATTTTATGGTTCAAATTGCAAATTTGAATTCGCCCATGTAATGTTAATTTAAATAATACAGTTGCATCATATGATTTAATGATATATACACTTGGAATTTGCCCCTAAATTTTGACATGACATTGTAATCAGCTTAATTAAATTTTTTCAACTCCTACGATTGCAATTTATTTTTTTCAAAATTCAAATTCATAAGCCAAATTTAATTTAATTTCCCGTGTTTAACCATCAATGTATTTAATTAGGATTTGTTTAGGCCCTGTTTGGATGGTGAGTGATTGATATCTCATCACTTATCACCCAAAAATCATCAGTCACAACTCACCACCCTGTAATTCATTTTTTATCACTTGAAAATCCTCAAGTTATACCTAGCTCTGTTTGGCCCTTAAACCCAGTTGAGTTTTCATTCTAAAATCTCAAAAATCTCAACTTTTTGTGGGACCCACGAACTGACTTGTGCAATGAAAAGAGAACGACTACCACGTGGGAAGGAATCCCTCTAGTTCTCTCTACTTTGTTATTACCATTTTATTCCTTCACCTCCAATACCCTCACCGAACCTAGAAGCTCTCATTGCCTCTCACCGAACCCAAAAGCTATCATTGCCTCCATCCTCATCCACTCAAACCCAGCACCCAAGGAAAGAAAAGAGAAACCAAGCCTAGAAATCCAGTGACAAGGAAAGAAAAGAGAAAAAAAAAAAAGAATAGAAACCAAAACCAGAAACCCAATGTGAAAAGGAGAGAGAGAGAGAGAGAGAGGGAAAGAGAGAAAAAAAAAGAATAGAAACCAAACCCAGAAACCCAATATGAAAAGGAAAGAAAAGAGGGGGGAAAAAGAATAGAGATACCAAGCTCAAACCCAACGTGAAAAGGAAAGAAAAGAGAGAGTAAAAAAAAAAGAAGACTAAGTGGTGAAAAGGAAAGAAAAAAAGAAGACGAAAGAGACAAAGTTATGATGAGTGCCTTGGGAAGAAGAATAGCAAAGAAAATTAAAGAACAAAGCAAAATAGAATAAGTCTAGTAATGAGAGAGAAGAGAGTTGTTGGGGAGTGGGCTGACATGGATTTGACAACACATAAAACGTGGGGCCCATTAGTTGAGTGAAAATATGAAAGTGTCATTATAACTCTATTTACATAACTCAAAACCACCTAAAACTTGTTTCCAGTTTTTGTAACTCATTACTCATTTTAGTAAAAATTGAGAGATGGAAACAAATTCAGAAAGCCCATCCAAACAAGCCTTGCCTCTATGAGACCCAGCATTTTTGAGTGATGAGTAAAGGAAATAGAGTTATAAATAATAGAAACTCTTAAATCCAAACAACCTCTTACCTTTCCTTATACGTTACGGAATTATTTCCTTTCCCTATGCTAATCTTTATAAACTAGATTTTGTTTGTTGGCAGACATCTACGACTATTACTTCACTCCTAACCCATCAAAATCCTGAATCGCTGCCGCAACCATCACAACTCAACTCAACAAAGCAAAGCCGCCGCCACCGAGAATCTTTGAGAAGATGGTGTTTGAAAGGAAGCAGAAGAGAAGAAATCTAGATGGTGTTGATGCTTTGGATCGTATATCCCAATTGCCAGAACATATTATACACCACATCCTCTTCCTCATGCCCCATAAAGATGCTGCTCGTACCACTGTTTTGTCCAAGTCATGGAAACAAGTATGGAACTCACTCCCCAGGTATGATTTCAAATTCTGTGATGGAACATATTATGATAATAGCCCAGCTCACTTTGAGAAGAAAATCGAGAAATTTGTTAGGTCTGTTGATGAAGATTTGTTACCACTCCATGAGCACAGGACAACAATCCAAATTGTCCAACAGTTTAGGTTGAGGATGACCCTTTGTCATCACAAATATGCCTCTTGTATTGATAACTGGATTGAATTGGCTAATTGGAATCACTGTACCTTGAGTTGACGAGCATGAACAAAGTGGGAAGGTATGTTTTGCCTAAGACAACCTTTTTTGTTGAATCTTTAGCCGAATTAACGTTGAAGGGTTGTAAAGTGCTGGGAAACGATTTTGGTGACGATATGATTAAGTCTATTTATTTGCGAAAGCTGACTCTAGAGAGAGTTGACGTTGATTATTTGACAATAACAAAGATCCTGCATTGCTGCCCTTCGCTTGAGGATTTTACTCAATCGAATTGTTGCGTGAAAGCGAAACGTGTTCACATAAATTATGCTCCCAAGCTTAAGAAGGCTAAATTATATGGAGTAAAAAAGATTAAGATTGAAGCTCCTAATCTTGAAGAACTATACTGTAGGGGTGATCCTGGACGATTGGACTCAGATTCATTTGCTTGCAACAATGTAAAGAAACTGAAAATATCAATGTTCGAAACTTCCAAATTGTTTGAGGACCTTAACTCTAAGTTTCCCCTACTTGAGACCTTGGACTTGCAATTCTACGACTCCAAACTTAAAATTTCCAGTGATAGACTTGAGAGTTTAAGTTTGTTATCTCCTAATAAACAGTTGCCAATGCTTCAGGTTGATTGTGCAAATCTTCATTCCTTCGAATATGATTGCAGTGCAATACCATCCTCATTTTCCACCACTTCTTGTTTTCTATTTAAAATTGAAAATACGCTTCGGCTGGACGGTCATCTAGACACATTCAGGTTTATAACACTCAGACAATATCTTCAAAATTTTATGGAGAACCAAACTTTGACGTTGTGGTTTGTACCTAATTGCACGGTAAGCCCAAAAATATATTGAAGTCTAATTTCTTATTTTGTTTTTCCATTTTTAATATTCATATAGTGTCGATATTATGTGCATAGTCTATTCCATGATTCCAGTGCCAGTTCTTTTTTCTTTTTTCCATTTTGATGTTCATATAGTGATGATATTAAGCACATAGTCTAATTCCATGATTCAAATATACGAGTTCTATTTTCTTACTTTATTAAGTTTATTTACGGGTATATTTTTTATTGAGTGTTTATACTTAGAGGTTAATTATATAATTTTCTGCCTTGATCAATTAAAAGAAACCTGTGTTGGGGTGCAAGGCTCCACCTCGGAGTCCAGCCCACATGGGACTCTAAGTATGTGTTTGTATTCTGATTATTGCGTCCACGTTTTGCTGAAAATGCATTTCAGCCTTCTTTTTTTTTTTTTTTCTTGGACAACGCCTCTTGCACTTTTCATTATCCATGAATAGTGTATTTAGGCTTGTGAACAGTGCCAAGCTGGCATTTCACGCCTTTCTTTTTTTTTTTTTAGCCGTGATTTTTTACTTTTCTGCACACCAATGGTCTTGTGCACTATTCACAGAACCCACAAACCTTACTTTTCAGCAACTTTTTCATTAAAAATGGGTCCCACGATACTATTCACACATTTAAAAATTATTTTGCTACAGTGTTTCCAGTTTTCAAATTTCAGCTGTATCCAAACGGACCTTAAGTATCTGTTTGTATTCAAATTATTGCGTCCACGTTTTGCTGAAAACGCGTTTCAGCCTTTTTTTTTTTTTTCCCTGGATAGTGCCTCTGGCACTGTTCACTGTCCATGAACAGTGCATTTAGGCTTATGAACAGTGTCAAACTAGCGTTTCACGCCCTTATTTTTTCTTAGCCATGATTTTTTACTTTTTTGCACACCAGTAGGTCTCGTGCACTATTCATAGGACTCACAAACCTCACTTTTTAGCCATTTTTCATTAAAAATGGGTCTCACAGCACTATTTACACATTTAGAAATTATTTTGCTACAGTGTTTTAAGTTTTAAGTTTTCAGCTGTATCCAAACAGATCTTAACTTTTCATTTAGGGTCCGTTTGGAATCCGTTTAGTTTGCTGAAACAGAAAACTTTTTGTTGAAATTACTATAAATAAAGGTAAAAGTTAGCTGAAATAGTACAGTAAGACCCATGAATAATACCAAAAAGTGCAATGAGATTTATGAATAATAGTATAAATAAGCTAAATAGTAAAATAAACTTGTTTTCTAATTTGGAACCAAACGCACACTTAGGGTCTGTTTGGGATCTGCTTATTTTGCTAAAATTGAAAACTTTTTTGCTAGGACTTAGGTGAATTTAGAAGCTTTAGTAGGTTGCTTTGAGGGAACCTAGGCCTCCATAGTAGAGAGAGAGAGAGAGACAAGGAAGCTAAGGAAATGAAATCAACAAAACTAGTTCAATGCCCAACACAATCTGTGAGATGCCTATATACATCTGTTTAGGATCCGCTTATTTTGCTAAAATTGAAAACTTTTTTGCTAGGACTTAGGTGAATTTAGAAGCTTTAGTAGGTTGCTTTGAGGGAACCTAGGCCTCCATAGTAGAGAGAGAGAGAGAGAGACAAGGAAGCTATGGAAATGAAATCAACAAAACTAGTTCAATGCCCAATACAATCTGTGAGATGCCTATATACATCTTGTAACTATTTGTCATGCCCTGCTCTAACTAACCAACTGTTTTGGTTACAATAGAATGTAGTGTATTCAATGAGTACAATTACTTGTTGTTATACTAACATGTCTACTAACTAATACAAATGTCTAACATGACTTCCTCCATTTAAAGCACCTTGCCCACAAGGTGAGGGAATGTAAGTTGAAGTTGATGTAGAGACTCTCAAGTGGCATCCTCATGAGGACAACCCAGCAATTGTACCAAAACCTTAGTAATCACTCTAGATCTTAGTGACTTGGTTCGAGACAGCAATAGGTTCACTAGGCACCTGACCATCCTCATCCACTAGAGGTAAAGTGGGCATGGAGTGCTTATTTGGTCCAAGCTTCATCTTTAAACAAGAAACATGGAACACCGGGTGCAATTTGGCCTCAGGAGGCAGAGCCAACTTGTAAGACAAAACCCCTACCTTCTGCAGAATCTGAAAAGGCCCAAAAAATCTTGGGGATAGCTTCCACTTCCCTTTATAAGCCAAAGTCCTCTGTCTATAAGGTTGCAACCTCAAATAGACCCAATCACCCACCTTGAAGGTCCTGTCTTGCCTATGTTTGTCTGGTTGGAACTTCATCTTCTCTTGTGTAGCGGCCAAATGTGACCTCAAAGTAGTCAGAATTGCCTCCCTTTGACACAATAGAGAATCCAAAGCAGCCACATAGGTAGTACCAAGAATGTAACTTTGCAATCTGGGAGGAGCAAAACCATATAATGCCTCAAAGGGTGTAGACTTCAAACTAGTGTGGAAATTAGTATTGAACCAAAACTCTGCCAAGGGTAACCACTCAGCCCATCTATGTGGCCTATTAGCAGTGAAAGCCCTCAGATATTGTTCCAAACTCTTATTAACAATCTCAGTTTGGCCATCAAACTGAGAGTGATAAGCTGTAAACATGGCCAAAGCAAAACCTTGCAACCTAAACAACTCAGACCAGAAGAGGGAAGTAAAAGTAGCATCCCTATCACTAACCAAGGTTGCAGGCAGCTTATGTAGTTTAAAAACATATTGCATATACAATGAAGCAACCTTGGCAGCAGCATATGGGTGAGAAATAGGAATGAAATGGGCATATTTAGTCAATCTATCAACTACCACCAAAATCACCTCAAAGCCCTATGACTTAGGTAAACCTTCAATGAAATTCAGACTAACATCAGTCCAAGGAGTAGTAGGAATCTCCAATGGTTGCAGTAAACCAGCAGGAACAGAAGTTTCAGATTTCACTTGTTGGCACACATCACACTCCCTCACAAACTGTTCGATGGCAGCCTTCATACCTTGCCAATAAAACTCCCTTTTTTCCCTTTGATAAGTCTTAAGGAACCCAGAATGGCTAGCAATAGGGCTGCTATGGACACGATGAAGAACTTGAGAAATCAAAGAACAACCTAATCCCAAAAAGAACCTTCCCTTGTAAAAGATCAAATCATTCTGCCAAGTAAACCCCTTAGGGGCAGTACCAAACTGGATGGACTGAATCAATTGCTGTAAAGATTGATCTTGAGTATAGCTCTCCTTAAGTGTATTCAATCAAGTGGGGCCAGGAACAAAAAGAAGGAACAAACAACTAGACTTTTGAGAATCACACTGTTGTCCAAACTCAGAAACACCATCAGATCTCCTAGACAGAGCATCAACCACCTTATTGTCCATACCTTTCTTATATTCTACCACAAAAGCATACCTTAAGAGCTTTGCAAGCCATTGCTAAGCAGGTGTGGCAATCCTTTGCTCTAGTAAGAATTTAAGGCTTTGATGATCAATCTTCACTACAAAAGGTCTACCCAACAAATAAGGTCTACACTTCTTGACAACAGAAGCCAAAGCCAACAATTCAGTTTCATAGGTAGATAAATGGAGATACTTACGCTTCAAAACTTGACTATGGAAGGCTATGGGTCTATTGTCCGGCATCAGTACAGCTCCTAAACCAAACCCAGATGCATCACACTCAATTTTAAAAGGTTTAATAAAATTAGGAAGAGCTAAGACAGGTGGCTAAGCTACTGCTGCCTTTAGTTGATTGAAGGCAGCAAGAGCTTTATCAGTCCATATAAACCCATCTTTTTAAAGTAAATCAGTCAAGGGTTTGGCAATGGTACCATACCCTCTAATAACTTCCTAAAGTAGCCAATAAGGCCTAGAAAACCCTTTAAAGCCTTCACAGTAGTAGGGACAGGCCACTGTTGCATTGCAATAGTCTTCTTAGGGTCAACCTTAACCCTGTCCCCAGAAATTATATGGCCTAGATATTCCACCTCAGCACAGCCAAATACACACTTAGACATCTTAGCATACAACTGATAGGAAAGAAGAATCTATAAAACAGCTCTTAAGTGTGACAGATGATCAGTTAAACAAGAACTGAAGACCAAAATATCATCAAAGAAGACCAAAATATCATCAAAGAATACCAAAACAAACTTCCTAAGGTAAGGTTTGAAAATAGCATTCATAAGAGCTTGAAATGTTGAAGGAGCATTAGTGAGGCCAAAAGGCATTACAAGGAACTCATAATGACCTTCATGAGTACGAAAGGTTGTCTTAGGAATATCCTCAAGCTTCATACAAATTTGATGATACCCTGACCTTAAATCCAACTTAGAAAAAATAGTGGCATCAGCAAGTTCATCCAACAACTCATCAACCACAGGAATAGGGAATTTGTCCTTAATAGTTGCCTTATTTAAAGCCCTATAGTCTATGCACATTCTCCAGCTCCCATCAACCTTCCTCACAAGCAAAACATGTGAGGAAAAGGGGCTCTAACTTGGCTGAATAGAACCAAGCTCCAATAATTCATGTACTATTTTTTCAATTTCAGCTTTTTGGAAGTAGGGGTACCTGTAGGGTCTCTAACATATAGGAGGAGTGCCTTCTTTAAGTATAATCTGATACTCATTACCTCAGAATTGGGGCAGTTGAGATGGTACTTCAAACACCTGAGAAAACTGCTTTAACAGGTCTAACAGTGCAGCAGGCAATGAAGGCTGATCAAGACCTGAAGTAGTGACAACATCAATGTAAAGAACCAGCCCTTTCTTGACTGAACCATCAAAGAGCTTGTCAGCATCTAAAAGAATAGACTCTGATGGATTTAGGCCTTGCAATAACACCCTTTTACCCAAGTAAGAAAATTTCATGGTTAATAACTTGAAGTCCCAACTGATTTCTCCCAAAGTGCTTAACCATTGGGTACCAAGGACCACTGCACAACCTCCCAAATGTAGAACATTGAAATCCACCACAAAGTTATACCTTTGCATAAAAATAGTAACTCCATGACACACACCTAAAGTTTGAACAATGCTTTCATCAGCTACCTTAACCTCAAGAACTTGAGAAGTATCGAAATGCAGCTGTAAAGTAGGCAATTCAGTAGCATCCAAGAAATTGTTAGTGCTCCCAGAGTCAATGAGATAAACTACTTCTTGATTTAAAATCCTACCCTTAACCATCATTGTCTGAGATGCAGGACTACCCACTAAGGCATATAATGTAATCTCAGCAGGTAAAGTCATATCCTCTTGCTTCTCAGTTGCTTGATGTTCCAACACCACTCCATCATCCTCTAATTCTACCAACTGCACACCTAGCTTATGTTCAACTCCCACATCCCAGCCCTCCAATAAAAACAACTTTGCTCCCTTACACTTATGTCCCATCTGCCACTTTTCATCACAGTTATAACATAAACCCAATTTCCTTCTTTCCTCTATCTGAGTACTAGTCAACCTTTGCAGTGGAAGTTTCATCTTGTTATTAGTCCTACCTTCCAATTTAGGCAAACCCAATATAGAAGGTTTTCCATTATCTATCCCATTCTTGAAAGATTTCTTGCTACTCATTAGGTATTCTTCTTGAATTTTAGCTAAACCAAAGGCTTCATTTAGTGATTTAGGCATTAACATTCTGATTGGTAACCTAATTTCATCTCTTAAACCACTAAAAAAACAACTCAACTTATGAGACTTAGAAAAACCCATGACTCTATTAGAAAGAATCTCAAAATTACCTTTGTAAGAAATCATAGTGGTAGTTTGTTTGAGATGAGTAAGGGCTTACATAGGATCATCATAAGCTGTAACACCAAACCGGGTTTGAAGTGAAGGAAAAATACATGCTTGTATCGCATACAAAACATACGCAGTGGAAAAATAATGGATCTACTTCATTCATAAATGTTAACATGCACTATATAAGTTTCAGAATTTAAGAACAAGAGAGTGTAGCTTGGAGCAGTGAATTTCAAAACCAAAGATCAAAAGCACTTGGGAACACTTTCAATCTTCACTTCAATTCCCCTAACACCCAAGATGTGTGGTCCCTCAATCAGTTTTCAAAGGGAGAAAATGTCAAAGTGTTCTTACAATTCCCTTACAGAAAATTCTGTATGTTTCTCCCTTGGTGTCTAACTGATTATCTAATTGGGCTAGCCTTTTGGGCCTTTCCAATTGGGCTTAAGTGTGTGGCTTGGAGTGGGATAAAAAAGGACCAATAAGACACTAGCTCCAATGGGCCTTGGGCTTTTTTGTCAACTCTTGACAAGTCCAAAGTTACCATTAATTATATTTAATACCACTATATAAATATAATTGCACTCTAGGCCTTATTTATAAATTATATCCCAAAACTTTATTGTACATGCAACCTCTTCATAAAATATCCGTAGTAACACTAAGTCATAAATATAGACTGCCACTTTGTAATTTACTACATCTTAATCCTTGAGTACCCGGTTTAATCCTTTTAAGTTATTCATCATATATTTATGAAATCCAATTTCATAAATATATACTCTAGTAACTATTTACTAAAGTAGTTAGGCCTAACATTCTGAATAACAAACCCATTAAACTTATCTTAAGGAAATATTTTGTACGTCCGTTAAGAGATTATGAATTTCATCTTAAGAATATATATTCCATCAACACTAAGTGTGGCTGCCCAACATACTAAGGTTTTAACCATTACTATAGATCTCACTCTGATATATCAAAGCAACCTACACTTCATGATCAGGTCCATTATCTTCTCAGGATTAAGAGTTCATGTAAATATAAGTTGTGAGTTTATTATTCATTTGACAGTCGTTAGGAGAATAATAAATCTCATAGCGGTCCAATTCAATGTGTCTTAACTCTTAAAACATATCAACATATCAACTAGAAATCTCCATTTCCATGATCGAGACAAATAATCTTAGTTGAAATGTTATAGTATTCGCAAATGAAATGCCCAATTTCATCACCGACTACAAATTACAATTCTAAGTTTACAAAGAACTTGTGATTTATGTTTTCTGTGACTTTTCACATAAATCACATACTATGCATATCATGGACTATATGATAATGTCCCAATATTTATGTTATCAATATTTTAGATCATAATAAAACAAATTTATTAAACACAATATTAAGTCATACATAATGTCATACAAAGTATCATATAATAGGATTTAAGGGCACTAATCCTAACATGAAGACCTCCCAACTCACAAATCCACCCACTTGCTCAGCATCCTAGAACCAAATCAAGGCTTCATCATCATGGTGAAAAGAAGCCACCATCACCTTCTGATGCCCAGGCGTGTTATGATAGGAAAAATATTGATTTGCCTTGTAAACCCAACACGTAGGATCTTCTCTATGGAACCTAGGAAACTCCAGCTTCAAATTCTTGATAGAATTCTGTGGTAAAGCATCTGAATTTCCCATATGATTGTTAACAAGAAGGGCTCGAGAACCTAAATTTGAGGCTTATTGTCGTTTCTCCTTTGTTTCCACCATTCTTTGCATAAAACCATTGATAACTTGCAAATGCTTCTAAATTTCTTGTAAAGCATGCTTGTGATTTTCTAAAACCCTAGATAGAGCTGCGATTTTTTTCTGAATTTTGTGAATTGGAACAAGTTTCTGTCATGGTGGTGTGGAGGGATCGAATGCTCTGATACCAATGTTAGGACTTAGGTGAATTTAGAAGCTTTAGTAGGTTGCTTTGAGGGAACCTAGGCCTCCATAGCAAAAATGAGGGAGGGAGAGAAAGAGAGAGAGAGAGAGACAAGGAAGCTAAGGAAATGAAATCAACAAAACTAGTTCAATGCCCAATACAATCTGTGAGATGCCTATATACATCTTGTAACTAATTGCCATGCCTTGCTCTAACTAACTGACTATTTTGGTTACAATAGAATATAGTGTATTCAATGAGTACAATTACTTGTTGTTATACTAACGTGCCTACTAACTAATACAGATGTCTAACATTTTTGCTGAAAGTACTGTAGATAAAGGTAAAAGTTAGCTGAAATAGTACAGTAGAACCAATAAATAGTACCAAAAAGTGTAGTGAGGGTCATGAATAGTAGCAAAAATAAGCTAAATAGTATAATAAGCTGCCTTTTTAAGTTGGAACCAAATGCACACTTAGTGAAGTGAACTTGGTGTACAGGACTTCTATTCCTAATGTAATTAAGAACAAGAGTGTCAGGCAGCAAAGCTTTATATATAAAGCATATTGTGTGCATGTATTTCATGTAGAGAGATTTAGAGAGAGACTGAAGAGTGAAACACAAATTTGAAGCTGACTGAAGGAAAAAGAATAGTGCTTTATGTGGCACTGAGGAAAAAAGAAAATGTGATTTTTATTTTGCTCAAGACACACAAGGAAGATAAATTTGGAGTTTTCTCTAGGATGATTATTTGAGTGCTACAACTATTGAGAGTTGAAGTATTCAGAGTGGAAAATCTTAATACCAGGTTTTGTGATGAGGTTGTATTTGTTCTTAGAGGTATTATTGTATTTTCTCAATTTATTATGAACTCAGGTTTTGGTTATCACTTGAGTGTTGTAATCTCTATTTCATTATAGTGGATTGATCGAATTTTTCCAGTGGTTTTTATCGCTTCCATCGATTTCTATTTTCTCTATTGCTTGGATTATATTTAATTTAATTCACATGTTGACAGAAATTTATCCCAACAACCTGTTTCCTATCTTGAGTTACAAAAAGAAACAAGCAAACCCTTAATCTTAGTTTTGAGTAGTGCGAGCAGATTAATTTCATGTCTATGAATTGAAATTTTGTATATATCATATACATTTGCTGGTCTATTTTTTTGCCTTTTTCCTCAACCAATTGTTTTTTTTTTCTTTCTTAAATGTTTATATCTCTCTATTAGTCTTTAAAAATACAGTTTGTGCGTTCTTGTTCAAGTTTGTGATACAGAATTTATACAAAATTAACTTCGTGAATTAGTTCAAGATGCTAAAGTTTACGTTTTTGCTTTCTTACTCAGATTTCCTTTACTCCCGAGGAGTTAAGTAAAGATCTATCAATTCTTCCAATTGCAACTGTTGAGCATTTGGAGTTGGGGAATGTTCCTATAATGCAAGACTATACAGCTCTTTTAGATGGCTTATTATGGAGTTGTCATCCAAAAGTTCTGTTGATACGTGCAGATTCAGAAAGCAAGGAATTCAAAAATGTGAGTGAAAATTTTTTAGCGAGGAGAAAAGGGCTTTAAATGTATAATTGAGAAATTTTTTACTTGGGACTGTGTAACTGTTTTGCTTAGTATTATTTTTGTTTTTCTCATCATTTTATGTATTGTGCATTGTAGTTATTATCTGAGACACTAGTTATCAGAGAAGAAGAGCCAAAATGCTGCGGTGATAGTCACATGAAGTGTTGGAGGCATTACTTAAAAGCTGTCAAGTCAGAACCATACTTGGATGGGATGGAGTATGTAAAGGTTTGTCATTGTGATGCTTTATCTGATTCAATTTCAGCTCTTGAAATATGCCACGGAATATTGTTTAATTTTAGAATGGATATTGTTGACACAGGAGTGCACATGGGACATGTAAAAAAGACCATTCTATAGAAGCCTACAAAGATCACTAATATCGATCTAAATCCAAAGAAGTTGGAGTCAGCATTTTTTGGGTCATTTTCAAAGTTAATTCTCAAACAGTGTGTGGAGGATTTTATGGCTGTTTTACTACGGTCAGCATAATGTACTCAGGAAACTGTGTATCTATTTGGTTTCCCAAAGTGTATTTTTTTCAATTCCGAAGTTTGTTAATGTCTTTGTTCCAAGTTGGTCCTATCTAAGTTTGTAACCTCGTGTATGGATGAAAAGTAGAGAAAATGAATATTGTGTTATTTTTAGTATTTGGTTTGTGAGAAGAAGGATGTCTTCTTGTCGTACTCCTAAGTCCTATCCTTCGGTGGATTCCGATAGGTAGCAATTTCTTTCTTTGTATCCATTACTTTGTATTTCTTGGTGGATTCTTTTATGTGGTGAACTTATCTATACCTTATCAGCGTGTACTTTGTCTTTCCTTTTAATTCTTCAAAACAAATCTAGCATTAATTGCTAGCCTGTTGGCGGAGCCACATTGGGGCCGAAGGGGGCCTTAATTAGCCCCCCAAATATTTTAAAAAAAAAATTAGAATATATGCATTTATACATCTGAGATCTGAAATATATGAAAACCAATCTCCCAATATATAATTCTTCAAAAAAAAAGAAAAAAATCTCCCAATATAAGTTCCCGGCCCCCCAATCTCACCATTAAATTTATCTTCCTTTCTAACTTTTCGTTAAAAATAAACACAAATAATTATCTGGACATCAATACAATAGCTCTTTTTTAGATACGTTGCGCACACAACATTTTTACAACAAATCTTATATAACAGATTTTTATTTATTATTTTTAAACTGTAGATTCAAATTAGGACTAGTAACAATTTATCAACTATAATTTATTATAAAAATATTGTGAACGTAACATTTCTCTTATTTTTCAACTATGATTTATTGTAAAAGTATTATGAACTTAAAATTTTTCTTATTTTTTCAAGTATTACGTATACAACATTTTTATAAGAATTATCTCGTAAAATAAGGGAGACAAGAAGGAGTTTCAGACTTCCTCACTCGAAAAAAAATTAGCTTACTTTGGAATTAATGGTGGAAGGAGGCTGTGTTCTGTGCACTTGTCTCCTTTGTCTTCAAAAGACAATACAAGTTGATTTGCATTTCGACTAATAGGCAACCTATTCAACACCCATAAGTGAGTCTTTTTTACTCTTTTCAGTTTTTTTCCTTCCGCTCTCACTCTCTCAAGCTTCCATCATTTTCTCAGTTTTTCTCAATCATCTCTGAGTCTGATTAGCTTTTTCTACTTTCCTTAATAGTTGCTTTATTCTAGAGTTTCTTAGATTGTTAAGCTCAATTTCCTTCCAATTATAACCTCCACGGATCCACGTGTGTGGTTAAAAAAATTAGACACTTCAAAAGCTAAACACTATTTATTCTATTTTATCTACTCCCTATGTGTGATGTGAATCCTCTTCAATTCCTCTTTATTTTTTCTAATTTTTTTTAGAAGATGCTTTTTTATAGTAATTCTTTTGTTGAATTGTACTTTTATATATATATATATATATATATATATATATATATGTATGTATGTATGTATGTATAACGATCATCAAAAAAAATATATATATATATATATGTATAACATATAAATTGCCTAGTATATCATATAAGTATATAACCATAAGTCTATGTAAACAAATAACTTCACAAAAAATTTGACATCTCTTTAAGTGGCAAGTTATTAATGGTTGGTGTAAGGACACAAGTCGAACCTTCAATCCACAATTAAATGGGAATGGGCTTGAAAGACCTTTTGTAATAAATTTGTAGAGAGTGGGCTTGAAATCTAAATTTTAAGGGTGGTTCAAACAACAAAAAATAAACGAGCCTCGGGCCCAATGGCACAAACAAGAAATCAACTATAAGAATATGAATGAAAAACTCTTCCTCAGACACAATCCGAGGATAGTTTATAGTATTGCTTCTCAAGGGTGATTACAATTATAGATCGTTAGATTATCATATACTATTGTCTTTCTTCTCCAAAGAAAGAGTCTCTCCTCTTTCGAAGGTCTTTCCCCTTATTTATACTCCCTCTTCTCCCCTTTATCATCCTCCACCTCATGGTTATAACGCTGGCTTTGGATACTTGTCCCATCAAATTTCCCCGAATTCCTCTAGGATCAGGGACCAAGTTCCAAACCTCATGCCCAGGTCACCTTCCTCCATTAATGCAGTCAGTATATCAATTGCAGAGTTTTTAATGTGTGGGCGATGGTAGCAGCTTTACCTTAGATATTCCACCACTCTTCTATTGTCTTCCACGTGTACTGTATCTTCCCGTAGCCATAAGATTGTTTATAACATAGCTTTGGGGATATTAAACCTCCTTCCTATGACCTCGGCTTTAATATCCGAGGATTAACATCTTCCTCGGATGCAATTGTTCACTCTTTTATCACATCTTTACCTGGTATTTTCTTTATGAGGTACACTAGTATACTCCTAGATCGTTTGATGTCCTCGGATTGGGTTTTTTGCCCAATAGACTTTGTTGGGCCATCCTTTATAAGTTACTGGGCCCAATGTCCCTACAGTTGGTAATAAAATAATATCAATAGTTGGTCCACAAAAAAAATCAATAAAAACTTACCAACTCAACTATTTTAAAAATTATATAGGGGAAGGGGGATGAGATAAATAAATACACTCACACGCCAACACCAAAACTATTTATGTGTATGCGTGTGTTTCTCAAAAAAAAAAAAAAAACTATTTTAAAAATTTTCTCAAAAACTATTATAAGAAAAGCTATAAAAAATTATTATGTTTGTAGTATTGCTCATCATATAAATATAAAATGTAATATTTGATTAGATATTTAAATTTTTTAGATATTTAAATTATATATTATACTTAATAATATATAATTTAATTTTAAAATCTAAATTTATGGAAAAATTAAATATTATTGATTTATATAAACTTATAGAGTAATTAAACTCAACACTAAAACATTCAACACTCCGTTATCCGCACCCTACAACTACATTGAGAAAAAAAAATATTTCATTTTCTAGTCGCCCCCCCCCCCTACCACGACACAAAATCCTAGCTCTGCTAGTGACTTGTTCAACTCTTCCAATTGGGGTTGAATTCTCTACAATTGTAAGGAAGAAAAAAAAAAAGCTTGTGCAGTAAGTTAATGATCAATCTACATTTGTTTTTGCATATAATTTTTTTTAAGAATTAGAGTCTGTTTGGTAATGTTGTTCTAGTAACGTTGTTTGTATTTTTTGAAAATACATGTGGGTAAAAAAGTGTGAAAATACATGTAATATTGTTTAAATACTAAAAATTGTTGTTTAAACTCACCAACCAAACATCCCCTTAATCTTTAGAAAATATTATTTGAAAGTGAGGCTTTTCAGTTTTGTTTACAAAAATCATTAGTATTTTATGTAAACATAGGATGGCACAAGGACGAGTGAGATAATTATTAGGGGTAATTACACATAACACACCTGTAGTTTGGGTGAAAATCACTTTGCCTACCCGTGATTTGATTAGTATCACTTAACCCACCTGTGATATGTTTCCGTCAATCTTCGTAACCCACATCAGTGCCAGCCATTACAAAAACACCTCTTAACCCCAAAACACAACATAACGTGGATCAAAACACCCAAAACTCAAAAAAAAAAAAAAATTAAGAGAGAGACCTGTGGTGAGATCAATGTGTTCTTCATGGTTTGGAGTGTCTAGAGGGAGAGAAAACACAAGTTTCGCAACATTGAAGCTAGGGAAGGCATGTGTGACTGCTGTTGATCTGTATTTGGGTTCTTGATGGCATTTTTGTTAAATTTTCTCAAAATTGGTGTATGTTAAATGTGCATTTTGCTATTTATATGAATAATCGCTTAGGATGTAGCTAATGTATTGCTATGGTTGTTTATATAATGCGTATACCTGAAAGAATCAAGTTTATTTGTCAATGATTACACTTGTTTGTGAACTGTGGGTAGTGTGGTCCCTATGAATTTGTTAGGAATCTGGTTTTGCATGTGCTTTATGTGGTCCTTTGTCCGTATGTTGTCTCTCAACAATAAAACCAATTTTAAATGAAAACAAAACAGCACTATGTTTAGCTTGTTGTCTCTTTTGGCTTATTGTCATTTTTGCATGTCAATGTGTAAACAAACTACTTATTTTAATTGCAGATGGTAGACTTCATATTTGACATTGAAATTCATGTTGGGCGATGTTTTGTGGAGGACCCACCCCTTATATATGTGGGTAGGTTTGTACATACATTGACAAAAACTAACCCTAACAAGTTGAGTTTCTTTGCAATTCAAGATTTATGTCATCTAGTTGGTGCTCCTAAAGAACACAGTAGATATAGGTATTTACTTCCTAAAGGTTGTCTAGAGGATGATTTAAGGGCCATAGAAACAGATGCAGATGTGGTGAACATGACTACCTTTCATAGGGCATGGCTAGCTAACAAAATCATAATCTATACTAACATAGATGTGGAGCCACTAGCAGTTGAGCATCCTGATGGAGGGGGAGTGACAAATGATGGTGTAGGTGCTGATGGAGGAGGAGTGGCAGATAATGGTGTAGGTGGTGATGTAAGTGGTGTAGGTGGTGATGGAGGGGTGGATGAAATAGATTTAGAGAGTGATTATGATGAAGATGACAAGAATGATACAGAAGAAGATGTTGAGGATGTTGAGGTTGGTGCAAGAGTTGCAGAACAACATGTTGAGGTTGGTGCAAGGGTTGAAGAACAGAATGTTGAAGGAGATGATGATGATGATTGGCTATATGAAGGCCTAGAGGGGGATGACTTTGGTGATGACATATTTGCTGCTCCAACCTTAGCTCCCTAAGGTTCTGCTCCCAATACAGCCCTAGAATCAAGCAATGCACCCCATGCAGACCCTGAGTGGGCTGAGCCAGCTCTTGAGGATGACTTGGTAAGCATGGATGGGTCTGATGATGAGCACGTACCTGAGCAGCCAGAGTTTAATGCTTAGAGTGACAAGAGAAATGTTGTACTGAAGAAGAAGATGAAGTTGCCTAATGCAAAGGTGTTTAGAGCTACTTTGAGGGAGTATGCAATTAAAAAACCTATTGACATCAAACTCAAGCTTAATGAGAGGACCAAGATACCAGTTCACTGCAAGAATGGGTATGGATGGAGATGTTATGCATCTCAAATAAGTGGAGATCTAACATTTCAGATTAAGACCTTGACTGATAATTGTACTTGCCCCAAGTCTTTTAAAAATAGCCAAGCAACATCGCAACATCAGCTTATGTTGCTAAGAGGTTCATTAAGGATTTTAGCAAAACTCCAAAGTGGGAGGTGAGTGGTGTACACAACCATGTGATGCAAAATTTGTCTGTTGACCTAAGTGTAAACCAATTGTTTAGGTCAAAGAGAAAGGCAAAGGATTTGATCAATGGAGATGAGCAACTGCAATATGGTATCCTTAGGGACTATGCACAAATGATAAACACTATAGACAAGGGGAGTAGGGTTATACTGCAGACAGAAATAGTGGATGAGACTTCCCAACCAAAATTTAAGAGGATGTATGTTAGGTTCAATGCTCAGAATGTAGGATTTTTAGGTGGATGCAGGCCATTTGTAGGTTTAAATGGTTGTCACATAAAGCACAGATTTGGTGGGCAAATCTTATCTGCCACTACCAAGGATGCAAATGACAACATTTATCTAGTAGCCATGGCTGTTGTGGAACAAGAAAACAAGGAGTCTTAGATATGGTTTTTGGAAATTTTAGCTGATGATATAGGGAGACCAGAGGAGCTTCAGTTGGTCTTCATTTCTGATAGGCAAAAGGTATGCAAGTTTTGTTCAGTTATACTTAAATGGTTTACTTTGTTTGCTGAACTAACTTGTTTTGTTTGTTTGTTTGGTTATTTGCAAGGGCTTATACCTGCAATAGAGACACTATTCCCTATTGTGGAGCATAGATTCTGTGTGAAACACATCTACAACAATTTCAAAGTAGATCACAAGGGATTGGAGCTGATGGATGCACTGTGGAGGTGTGTTGCTACCACAACAGTAAGGGAGTTTGAGAGATGCATGCAGTACATAAAGGATTTGGATGAAAAGGCATATGAATATCTTGCAAACATTGCACCTGCACAGTGGGAAAGGTCACGCTTCACTCCTAGGGCCTTAACAGATTGTTTGGTAAATAACTTAAGTGAGTCTTTTAACTCAATCAAATTAAAGTCTAGGGACAAGCCTATCTTGGCAATGTTCGAGTGGATTAGGGTTAGACTTATGACTAGGATTTACACCAAAAGGGAAGGGATAGAGAAGTATACTGGAAAGTTGTATCCAAGCATACAAGATAAGTTGGAGACATTGAAGGTTGAAAGCAAGCCATTTAGTGCTACCCCAGCTGGTAATTTCTTTTATGAGGTAGCCAGTCAGTACGAGAGGCATGTAGTTGATCTTGTTAAGAAGACATGCAGCTGTAGGTATTGGGATCTAAATGGCATTCCATGCAAACATGCCATAATAGCCATTTACATAAACATTGAGACACCAGAAGCCTACACCCACCAATGTTACCACAAAGAAACTTACATGGAGATATACAAGGAGGTACTTCCTCCCATGCCTTACCAGTTAGAATGGGATGAGACTGGACAGCCTGCTCCCATAGCACCTCACATATACAAACCACCAGACAGGCCACCCAAGCAAAGAAAGAGGGCTCTTGATGAGCCTAAGAACCCTTACAAAGCAAGTAGGCAGCTGAATAGACTTGTAAGTTGTGGGAAATGCAAAAAGGAATGGCATAACTCAAGAGCGTGCAAGGCTGACATCACTGGGGAGACACCATGGCAGAGGAGACAGAGGCTTGAAAGAGAAAAAGTTGTAAGTAATTGAGATTTAAATGGAAAAAAAGAACTTGTTTTTAAACTTTCAAAGGTATTAATGTATTGAAACTAGGTTTTGTTGCAGGAAAGGGGAGGGGTGCTTACACCTAGTACCAGATCTGGATCTGCACCTCAAGCTACACCCCAGCCACCATCCCAGTAGCCTACCCATACTTACAACATGAGGTATGCCACTCAGCCTTCATCCTCACAACAAGGAAATCAAGCTTCACAGTAAGGAAATCAAGCTAGGCCATCTCACATAAAAGCAGGATGGTTCTCTTCCTCACAGCCAGAGTTTCACACACCTATGGAGACATGGGAGACCCTACCAAGTTCTTCACAGGTAACTTAGTTGAGTTACCTCTTTCCTAGATGGTTGTCTAGACTGGGCTATTTTTTAACAAGTGGATATATTTTTTATTTTGTAGCCTTCACCTACAAATAGGAGCACTGGTGGTTTGAGGACTAAAGGACAGCTTGCTGTACAAAGGCCACCAAAAATGAATTCAGTGGGTGGAAAGAGTAAAGGCAAGAAATGAAGCTAGTGGGTATGCATGCCAGCATTGAGAGTAAAGCTAGTGGGAACATGCCAGCTAGTGTTTTTTGCTGAGACCACTGTTGGCTTTTTGTAATTATCAATTAGTGTAATATACAATCACCTATATATAATTATCATATATATATATATATATGTAGCTGACCTTGGAATGTGCTTTTTTGTAATTTCCTAGAGGTTAAGGTACAATACACTCCAGGTTGTTATTATAGTATGAAATTTTGTGGTATAATATGGAAGTTGTGGTATTATGGTATGCAAGTTGTGTTATTTATTCAATTCAGTTTGTATGGAACATTATTTGTCCAAAACAGTTTGTATAGAACATTATTTGTCCAAACAAGATTATATTGAAGTTTTATTATTGCTGCTACAAATTGTGACCAAGTAGATTTTTCCAATACAGAGTTTATGGAAGTTGTTATTGTGAAATGGTTGTTATGGTATGTGCAGGTAATTGTATGGAACATTATTTGTCCAAACCGGATTATATGGAAGCTTATTTATTGCTACTACAAACTGTGTCCAAGTAGATTTTTCCAATACAGAGTGTATGGAAGTTGTTATTGTGGAATGGTTGTTATGGTATGCACAAAAAAAAACTCAATAATTGACCAATTCTTTGTTCATTGACACATCAAAACATTACATCAGTAGGCTAGTGCTATTACAATGCAAATTCATTAACACCATTGTCATAACTATCTCTACTAACCAATTAACTACTTCAAGGCAACAACCTCAGTCTCTTCACTCTAGAGAGCTCAATTGAGCCAAAACACAACAACAACAACAACAACAACAACATAACAATAACAAAAAAGATCCATGACAAAATGCATGCAAACTTCTGCATTCTCTGCTTCTCTTCAGCAAACATGGTCTTTTCCTTAGCTTTTACACATATAGCTCGAGTCTTTCTCTCCCTTTCCTTAGCTTTGGCTTCCTCTTCAAGAGTCTATTCTGCCATTTGCCTAGCCTCTTCTGTCGTGTCCAGAGCTATATAACCTCAAGAGGAAAGTGGACCAATTACACCAATGCCTCCATTGTAAGGCTCAGATAAGGGAAAAGAGGACTTCCACCCCAAACGAGAGTTCCAGCTATGAGGATGACAGAAGTTATCGACTGTAGACACTCGATTTTGCACCAATGATTTAATCAAGAAAGATAACTGAAATGACCATCCATGTACTCCAAAAATCATGATTACATTACATGCATCAATTTGTTCTTGCATTACATGCATCAATTATTCATTGCATATCATAAAAATAATCTTGAGATTCTGACGGTAGCAGTGGTGTGTCCGGTTTCTAAATCGGACCATCGGATCAAAAGATATCGCATGATCAAGTTTACACGGTCAACATGCATTGTGTCTAAGAAGAGTCGACCACGCACAATAAATTTAAATTAATTCTGATTGGTTAAACAATTAAAATTAATTAAATAATTTTGTGATTGACTGATAATTAGTGTTTAAATAGGGTTGCATGCATATAAATAAAATGGATGATTGGATAACAATAAAATTGTGAATAATCTAAATTTTAGAAAGATTTATTTTAAGGAATTTATCTACAAGATAATTTTTCCTAAAAATTCTAAATTATCCAGAAAAGAGATAAAAAAAAAAAAATCATAGACTAAGGATGAAAACACGTCTAGGTACAAGGACTGGATCAAAAAACCCTAGAAAGAGAGTCCAAAATACACCCGAACACGAAAGTGTGTTCAGCGTCCAAAAGCACCATTTGGCACTTTTGGAGTGCCGAACAACACTTTAAAAGTGTCTGATAACGCCTTAAAATGTATACTTGTTATATATTTATGTGGGCATTATCTCCTAATTACTATGCTTAATTTTTATAATTAAGCCATGATTTGCATTAGTCCCTATTATTTATCTTTACATAATTTCTTGAATAAGATGCCATTCATTATGTGTAATTTTTTACTTTTAGGAAATCATGTGAGAAAGATGAGTTTACAGGAATTTGTGAGAGAATGGAGGCCAAACTAGAATTAAAGTAAAGCTAAAGGACCATGCTTAAATGTCTAAGGAGGCGCATCTAGAGTGCTTGGATCATCTACCATGATTGGAAGCTTTAAATAAGGAAAGAAATCAAAGAGGCAAAATCTGAAAAGGGAAAATTTGATTTGAGCATTGATCAATATCTTGGGAGTACCTCTCTCCTCAAAACTCCAATTTACACAAGGCTAGATGGGTTGGAACCGTGACTTAAATATCTAAAACTTTCTAGTTTTGATTTTTTCAAAATTCTCAATTTTTGAAGGCCGAAATTAACTCACAACTTACCACTGTAAACCTGGACAGAAATTAAAATAGTAAAAGTTTTATTTTCTTTGGACACATAGACGTCAGGGTTTTGGAAGGGAGGCTGGTAGAACGAATTTTGGTAGAAAAAACCTTGTATTTTTATTTCTCTAATGGCAGCCTAAACTCTTTGCTATGGCTAGGGGTTATGTTTCTTTTATACGATATGAATATTCAATGTGATTCTTTCTAGGATTTTATCAACATTTTTGATTGTTCAATTAGATTTCTTTTGATGTATTAGTTCTTCCATGATTTCAATAAGTTCGATCATGTTTTTCTTATTTTTTTTTAGTAAATGGAATGTGTGATGCTAAGGAAGATCGGATGAAGAAATACGTCAGCAAAGTAAAACGGCTTGCACGAAAGTTTTCAGAAGTAAGTTTTGTTCAACTCCCTAGGGGGGAAAATATGGAAGCAGATGCCTTGGCGAAAGCAGCTTCGGCAGGAGGAGTAACGGACGAGTACGACAAAGTACAATACATGCCAAGCATAGACCTTCCAGACATACAGCAAATAGGGGAGGAAGAAAATTGGACGAGTCCAATAGTAATCTATCTTAAAGATGGAAGGCTTCCAGAAGACAAGGACGAAGCTAGGAAGTTGAGGGTCAGAGTAGCCAAGTATCTCCTCATAAATGAAGTCCTTTACAAGCGAGGCTTTTCTCAACCTTACCTAAAGTGCTTGGCTCCGAACGAGTCAAACTATGTTTTAAGGGAAGTTCATTAGGGAGCATATGGAAATCACTCAGGAGCAAGATCGCTTGTCCATAAGGTCGTCCGTGTAGGCTACTACTGGCCTACAATTCAGGCAGATGCTAAGGCCTATATCAGGGTGTGCGACTAGTGTCAGCACTATAGCAACGTCCCTAGATAGTCGTCGGAGTACCAAACCCCAATGATAGCCCCATGACCCTTTGTACAGTGGGGACTGGATATCCTAGGACCTTTCCCTATAAGAACCAGACAAATAAAGTTTTTAGTAGTAGGGATTGATTACTTTACCAAGTGGGTGGAGGCCGAAACTCTTGCAAAAATCACTCAGCAAAATGTTAAAAAAAATTTTGGAAGAATATTCTATGCAGGTTCGGAGTACCCAGGGTACTAGTATTAGATAACGGACGTCAGTTTGACAACACACCCTTCAGGGAATTTTGCGAACAGTTTGGAATCAAGAATCACTATTCCTCACCCTCCTACCTATAGGCGAATGGACAAGCAGAAGTAGTGAACCGATCCCTACTGAAAATTATCAAGACTCGGCTTGAGGGGGCAAAGGGGATATGGCCAGACAAGTTACCAGGTGTTTTTTGGGCCTACAGGACGACTGTGAAAACTCCGATAGGAGAAACCCCTTTCAAGCTAGCCTATGGAAGTGAAGTCGTTATACCAGCAGAAGTTCATATGGCTAACCATTGAGTGATGAAGTATCAAGAGAGAGAAAATGAGGAACAACTTCGTCTTGACCTCGATCTCATTGACGAGGTAAGAATCGATGTGGAGCAAAGGACAGCAAGATACAAGAATCTTATGGCTAGGCAGCATGATGCCATGGTAAAACCCAGGCGTTTCAACGTCGGAAACCTCGTTCTTAAAGGGTGTCCTTGGCAACCAGAAATCCAGCTCATGGAAAATTGGGACCCAATTGAGAGAGACCCTACAGGGTAATCAACTGCGAAAGGCAGGGGTCATACTACCTAAAAGCTTTGGATGGACAAAAGTTAGAGCACAATTGGAACGTGGAGCACCTGAGGAGGTACTATTAGTAATGAGCTTGGACGAGATTCACCTAGGATGAGGTTACAGATATGGACGAGGTCACAACTATGGTGTTTGCTAATACTTGCTGTTGTGTTTTTATTATTACTGTGGTGTGTATTAAGAATAAAAAGTGCACTAGTTCCTAAACTTTTGCACCGTCTACAGACCAGTTTGTGAAAGACGAGGTTGTATATTTTCTTAAGTATTTTAATAAGGCGCTAGCTTATAAGCATGTGCCATATTTGTGGACAATGTTCATATAATAATATGGTTTGGATTTCTAATGTATTTAATACATAAATCTAATTTCCATAATAATACCCACAAGGGGGGCAAAAGCCTAAGGTGAATGAAAATCTCTGGACGCAGGGATATAACGTTCATAAGCTTTCCTCGAGACGAGGATAAAGCAAAGGAAAATATGCTAAGGCATGCTCGTCTGAAAGTCAACGGACGAGAAAAGGGCATACGGTGAAACTTGTCCATGGACGAGCATATGGCCAAGACGCCCAGATGCTCTAGGACGAGGTAAATACAACAAACGTCTGGACGAAAGACGAATGCCAACTGCCTAACCCATGGACGAGGAAAAGGACACATGATCATCATTGCCATTTCTGAGACGAGTCATACTTGGAAAAATTAAAATGGCCAACAAAGACGTCCATGCATATGTGGGTCATCCATAAGTAAAATGCATGGACGACCATACAACAGTTAGAATGCTCACTACTTAAAAGCCAATAACATCTAATGATAAAAGCAGAGCATAAACTCGTCCAAACAATGAAATTCAATACTGAATAAAAGAATGCATTCGTTAAAGCTTAAAAAAGGGTAGACGACCACCGTCCAAAAACCCTTACAAAGTAAAACTTAAAAGGCAATTGTTAATGCGCTCGTCCAAAGTACAATGGACGAGAGAATTGTTTTCAAATACATTTTAATAAAGGTCCTAAAAATAATGGACCAAATCAAAGGGAAATAAACAAATAAACAATGGTTACAAATCTCGTCTTCAAATGGAGGGGGCGTCAGCACTGGGGTCGTCCTGAGGTGGCTTCGTAGTGGCATCGTCTTCAATATTGACGTCCTCTGAGCTCGTCTGGAGGAGGGAGCTAGCAGAGCCACCAAGTTGAAGTTTGACTAAGTTAAAATCTACCTCAGGGAAGCGTTCCATAGCTTCCATACGGAAGTCTTCGAAGCCAGCAGCATAGTTCCTGTCCAACAGGTCAGTGAACTGGCTAGAAGTTTGAAACTCCTCCACGGCTACCTTTTTGGTGTCCTTGAGAAGGATACCAAGCTCGTTATTTTTCTTTTGTAAATGATCCAGACGAGTGTCCTTCTCGACGATGTCAGCCCTCAGCTCCTTGACAAGATTTTTCAACCCCTTAACCTCGTCTGTAGCCTTGCCTGCTGTCTCTGCCCATTTTCTACAGTCGTCCTTAACCTGCCGCAGCTTCGTCTCAAGCTTGCTCCTATCCTTGTCTATCGTCGTGGCTTGTCTGAACGCTGCTATGAACTTTGACATGGCCTATACAAACAATTAACAGTCTGATTAAACTTAAGATAATGGCCACAGCAAAATGTCAGGACGAGGTAAAAGACAAGGCTACATACCTTGAAGAGCTCATGAACAGCAAAGTGCCTGAATTCCTTCAAAGACATATTATAGCAAGCAGCCACGCCCTCCTCGGTTACAGGTTTTTCAAACCTTTCCCAAGCTAAGTCCTCATTTTCAATCATGTTCATGGGGACCTTGGGACGAGTCTGAGGCGGAGCAGGAGAGACAACCTTTAAGGGGGAAACACCAGCAGGTTCAGGCATTTCCACGTCAACAACTTGGACGGGAGGCGCATGGGAGATGGGGGAGTAATGCCTAGCTTAACAACCCCGGGCTTAGACGACCCATGCCTGGCTTTCTTGTGCCCTCAACAACTAGGAAGATCTTCCAAATTCAAATTCTTAGGCAGGCTCTTCCTTTTATCCCCAATTGAAAGACAAGGCTGAGACTCCTCAAGGGAAAGACGAGGCTGGGACTCCCCAAGGTCAGGACGAGTCTAAGGCTCAACCTCTGACTCAACAACCTCATCCATTATTTCCTTTCCCTTATTCTCCTTCATAGTAGCCATTCCTGTAGAGAAATTTGTTAGAATCACTTATAAAAATGAGAAGGAATCGCTTAAAAAATAAAAACTTACGTCTACGGACTGTACGCTCGTGCGCTATAGCTTCAGGAGAAGGCTCAAGACCAAGTCCCCAAGTAGTGAGGCATTGAAGAGTAACCAGGGAGTGAAAGTCCCTCTCAGGGTGAAGACGAGCCTTTTGAACGCGTCCAAGGTAAAACTTGTTCAAGGACGGTCATCTAACGCCTACAAGAAAGAGGTTAAGAGTTAAACGATTATAAAATGACATGCAAATGAAGGACGACGCATGGTAATAAACATACCTTCAGGACGAAGGTTCCCTAAGTCTCCGGTATAGGGGCAAATGGATCCCTGCCAACCTCAACAGGGTGTCCAGCCCAGAAACCTGAGACGAAGAAAAACTCCGTCTTCCAGTTCCTATCTGACGTGACCAAAGACTTAATAATTCTACAATTTCTCCCTCTGGCTGTAAATTGATAAAAACCACGAGATTGACTAATTTTTGAGGGTTTGTAACAATAGAGGACTCGTCCACGGTGAGAGGATGATCCCCTTCAAATACCTCTTTCCACAAAATTTGCATAGAGACAATTAGTCTCCACGCATTAGGGTTAAATTAACACAATCCTAGTGAGTAATTCCCTAGAAAAAGCATTAAGAGGCAACCTAAGACCTCCTATAAGATAGGCCTCATAAACTCCTACGCCAAAACGAGGTTGGCAACACCATTCCTCACGAACGGCCAACCTGAGATTCAACTCATCTGGGATTTGATACCAACTCCTAAGAGACGCTAATTTTTTGTCATCCGTCTTGGAAGGAACTTCCACAGCACAACTGTAGACGGTTTCTACGTCATCCTAAGGGATAGACGGAGGAGCACTCGACGGACTAGCTCCAGACCCAGATGTTGCTCTCGTCCTAAGCTATTCTTGAAGGACTTCCAGAGTGAACCCAGGGACCCCCGAGGTATATTCCTCGTCCGCGGTATTTCCCCCACTACTGCTATCACTACTAGAACCACTGTAGCTAGAAGAGTTATGATACTCGTCTATCTCTTTTTCGATACTATTACTAGATGAGGAAACAACATTTTTAGAAGACATTTTGAAAACTTAAGGAAAGCCTAAAGATGAGTGTAAAGAAAATACCTGGCTTTAGACGGAGGAAACTAGGAATGCTGGAAAACTTCTAGACGAGGCGCTAAGATGAGGATGTCAAAAAAGAAAATTTGAGACAATGCAGAGGGTACGGGAGGAATTCCACTATTTATAGGCGTTGAAAGGTGGTGTCTTGAATCACGTGACCAGCCAAGACACGCCACGTGGCTTTCCCCTCGAAAAATTAAATCAACGTGACAAAGTGCCAATGACATTACGACACGTGGCACATAAACAACTACATAAATGACACGCGACCAAGGGATGACTTCAGCTGGCGTACCTCCTGGACGACCCATGGACAAGGGGGCAACTGATGGGAATGATTTTTATCAACTCCAATATCGTCCATGGAGGTCGTCCTGGAGAAAACCAAGAAGGCAAGATTAGAAATCTCGTCCACACAGGAATGTGCTCGGACGAGATTAACATGATCATGTTTGACAGAACCACTGTCTCGTCCAAGATCCATCCACCTCGATCTGAATAAGGCCGTCCATGGAGGGACGACCTTCCATGAAAGAAAGATATGCTCGACTAAAGGATCTCTAGACGAGGAACCCTGGACGAGCCCTTGACACTTGGGAAAATTCCCGTGTACAAGTACACGTATAACATCCAGTGACCGTTATGTGAGAAAAATGCAACTCCCAAACAGTTGTGGAAGTTATCTCTGAACCCTTACACCTCCTCAAATCCAAGGGAGGTTATAAGTCTGATAATCGTTCTTAGGACACTATATAAATGCTCATTCGGACAAAACAAAGGTACGTTTTTTACTTCTCCTCAAAAGTTGGAACTCCAAAAATATAGAGAGAAAACTAACTTTGCCATCGGCGGGTTCTTGGCCGGTGACCCTGGTCATCTTTGATCGCTCTTCTTTCTTTTTCAGGCCATTGAGGGAGCAAGTAGTCCTTTCAAGTCTGAAACATCTAACCTACTGATTTTCTTCGCATCATGAATAACTATTTTACATTGACCTCCATTGAATGACTGAAAATTGTTTTACAAATTCATTAAAAAAAATCTTTAAAATTCTTGAATTTCTCATTTAAAGAGGATTTGTAGGCTCTTGGGTAAGGCCGCTTAAGCCATTGCCTAGAGTCCCCAATTGGAAAATAAGCACAAAATTTTTATATTAATATTTAGTTCTTTTAATAAAAAAAAAAAATTGGTGAATTATGTTTTTCTTCTAACAAAAATGTTGAGTTCCCTCATTTCAAGAAGGTCCCCGAAATTATATAGTAATAGAAATTCAACTCATTTGAAATCCTAAATTGTTTAACAAAAATATAATTATGTGAGTCTACCAAACTATCATTAATGATTAATTTCCTATAACGACTTCAAATTCCAATTTATTATATGCATATTTTTTTGACATAATAGATTGTCAATTTTAGTAATTCAACCTCACACATGACACGCATTTTATATATTGAAGAAGACCCCCACAAATTTTGAATTAATATTTAGTTTTATAAAAATAAAATAAAAGATAAAATTTGGTAAGTTATTTTTTCTTCTAAAAAAATGGTGAGTTCCCTCGATTCAAGAAAACCCCCAAAATTGTGTGGTAATAGAAATTCATATTATTTGAAATCCTAAATTGTTTGGCAAAAATAAAATTATGTAAGTTTACCAAATTATCATTAGTGATTAATTTGTCGTAACGACTTCAAATTTCAATTTTTTATAAGTATATTTCTCACAATAGATTGTCAATTTTAGTTTTCCAATTTCTCAGAGATGACCACACCTCTCTCTCTCTCTCTCTCTCTCTCTCTCTCTCTTCATGAAGATCCCCAAAATTTTGGCAAATTAAGATTGTTTCATGATTATGTTATTAAATGAAGTTATAGTGCCTTTGTGTATGTGAGAGACCGCGCCCCAAACCCGTTTTGGAATTAGGCCAAACTCATATGAATGAGTGGAGTCGTATTATTGTCTCTCAAAATGAAGGCTCGGCTATTATATATTTCCCTTTAGATTAATAGTTGTACAATAGAGTCGCCGCTTATTTAATTTTTGGAATAAATAAGAAAACCGTAATTGAAAATTTCATCATTTTATTGATTTGATAATAAATGTACATGGATCATAGAAAATTACATGACTCTGGTCCTAGATACAATCTAAGATAATTAAGTACATGGCTTTGTTTTCTAGTTACAATCTAGTAATTGAAAATTACATAGATAAGCGTTAATTTATTAACCCTTGATCTAAGCTCAAAGGGTATGTTACAAGATGGGAGGGTGTTAGGCACCCACCTTGCTCGATGAAACCAGTCTCCTAGACTATGATGGCCAACATTCATATCATATCATCCAACATATTATCAATCCATGTTCATTTCTTTGCTTGAATTTAATGTGTGTGCATGTGATAAACCCTAATTCTATTTATTCATCATTACATTTGAATTGAAAAATAAAATCTAGTGATGATGTGTGTGAATGGTGATATCCTAGATTCAAGGATTTGAGAGAATTATGAAACTAATATGTTTTTAATATTTTAGATGTAGATTTAAGATCAAAGCTAGTGTCATGCATGAACATGTGATGAACAACCAAGAACATATAAAGAACGCATATAAACATTTAAGAATATCAAGAACATTGAAACATATTTAAGGAATTTAAATAATCACTAGCATCCTTTAATCTTAAACTTTCATCGTAGAAACATAAAAATAAAAAAATAAAAAAGTTAGGGAAAGTAATTATACTTGCATGCAGGATCCACAAGGTGAAGAATGAGGCTCTTGGTGGAGGTCCTAAGGGTGGAGTATAGAAGAAGAACTAGGAGAGGGAAAGTGAGTCTCAGGAAGACCAAAATATGGCAAGACTAACTCTACTTCACTAGAACTTAAGACAGGAGAAGAGTGGATGTTTCTATGTGCTTTGGAATGGAGGAGAGGGGGGTTTATATAGTAATGGGGGAGAAAATATAAATGGAAATGAATTTAATGAGGGTTAACAAATGATTAAAAAGAATCATGAACCTAGACCCTATTTCAGTATTTAGAGAAAACCGGTGCATCAAATTTGGAGGTTGGAGGGAGTGATGAGCTAGCAAAATGACTAAAACCTTGGTTTTTCCCATAGCTCCTGTAACAGTTCTCAAAGCTAACTTAGAAAAATCATCTTTCTCAATTTTGGTCAGAATTGTCTCATTCTTGTGCTCAAATTGAAGCCCTAGATGTCTAATTTCTAGAAACATTAACCACAATCACAGATTCAAAATATTTTGAGAAATATCAATGAAATGGTGAGCAGAGGTCATTTGTTGGAAAATAGTTTCAACACAATATAGATATATATATATATATATATAGATATAGCGAGAGAGAGAGAGAGAGAGAGGTAAAGTTCAGAAAAAGTTCAATTAGAATTTGAAATTAGAATAATTTTACACCATGTGTTTAGATTTATATGGGGACGACACCATAATTATCTACTTAAGTTTGTGCCATGTGTCCACTTAAGTTTTTTAATCTTTGTGCCAAGTGAGTTAATAAGTGCAAATACTAAGAATCTAATATTAATAAACTATAAAACTAAATAAATAAATAAAAACTAATCACATATACTAAATAAAAATCACCACACGACAAAAATCACCAAACGTTCTATCTTATAAAAATTAGAAGAAGAAAAAAATGATCACAAGTAGTATTAAATTTAGGTAAGAATTTTAATATGTAACTAATTACGTTTACTTTTTAAAAAAAATAATAATTTGACTAATCATTTATATTTTATAAAATTTGTGTTTAATTTTAATGTATATATACGTATGCATGTATTACATGCTATTCTTTTAAGTAATTTGGCTAATTATTTATATTTGTATAATAAAAAATGTGTTTAATTTTAAATGTATCCATGCATTTGCATGGGTTACATGCTAGTTAAAATTAATAACTCCCCAAGTTAGTTTCCAATTAACATTAATAGGCTCCAATTACTTCAATTTCAGAATTAATCAATTCCAAATTTACCCCAATTAAAAAGATAATTACACAAATTACATTAATATTTGATTATCTAATTAATCAAGTGTGTGCAACTTTACCATAAGCTATTGTTCTTGCCAATCAAATTGTAAGTGCACAATTGCACCTGGACCCAAAGAAGATTATGGGCTCAGGCCCAATGAGCCTTAAACAATAAAATTTGTAGAGTGTGGGCTTGAAACCTAGGTTAGAAGTGCTGGGAGCTTGATAACAGGCTTTTATAAACAAATACAGGTAAATAACGAACGATAATTGCAAATGGATCTCCTCGGACTCGAGCCGAGGACTACTTCTTTATTATTTTTCTTTCTTTCTTACAGGTTACAATCCTTAATTTCTTTTCTTTTTCTTTAGAGAGAGAGAGAGTAAGTGAGAGAGAGAAAAAAGAAGATCCCCCCTCCTTTTGCATTCATCCCCCTTAAATACCCCTTTTTTAGATGCCCTTTGGGACCCTGACTAGAAGTTTCTACCCTACTGTTCAGGGGTCACTTCCACATTAATGCGGCCAGGGAGGTAGGTGCAGAGTCTTTAATGCGGAGGTGGCAGCCTTTGCTCTAGATATTTTCCTTAACACTGGTGTATCGAGAAGGTTCAGGGTTTCCCCCTTTTAACCATTAGTCTTTCTAGAGTTGTGCTTTGACCTTCATAATGAAGCTTTGAATTCTCTTGGGCTTGTCCGAGGAGAAGCTCGTCCTCGGCGGTACCCTTGTATCCTCGGCGTATTGGCCAATTCATAGAGTTCAATTTTGGGGCAGATCGGCCCTCCATGCTACAGTTCACAGGCCCATATGCCCATTTGGGTCCTTTTATTCCCCACAATAGCCCCTCAAAACTCTATTTTCCATCATCCGAGGAGAAAAATAGGGTTTTGATCCAACGAAAACTTTCCCCACACGTTCCGTAAATAACTACGCTTGTGAAGACCGTTTCGCATCCCAGAGGATGCCACTTGGCAGTTTTATTTTCAAAAACGCGCGCATTTATTACCGTGAATTATACCTTGTCTCCCACGTTCAACGGTGAGATGAGCATCCAACGGTTCTTGTTACTCCATGAAAATTTGGGCGGGACAAATGTAATTTCGAGGCCGCTTCTCGCACGTCGTGACGCTTCGGGAACCTGCGCCTTCATTTATTTCTCCAGAGGCTAATCCCATCAAAACATCAGCATTCACCTTTTGTCTGCAGAAATCTGTGGAAATTTGCACAACTCGAAATTTGTAAGTTCTCATTTCTTTTCTCTTAACACTTCCTCCTCGGACCCTGTCCTCGGCTACCCTTATAACAGTTCTCACCCTTAGAACTTAGTTTTTTCGTTTCTTTCTGATGGGGAAGTTCAAGTGTTTAGTTGATACCGCCGCTGGGATGGAAGGCTTTAGAGCCAAGTACCGTATTCCTATGGTCACCATCCCTATGGTCACCTTTGTAGAAGGTGGAATGACCCTCCCAATGAAACCCGTAACTAGGGAATACCTCCCCAACCATCGGTTGTGTCCCGATCAGTGCGCTCCAAACGTTTTTAGAGTTTTAGGTAGCGTCGACGCTCTAAATGAGCAAATGGGTCTGAACTTCACCTGGCATGACGTCGTCTTTATGTACGAATGCCACAAACTCAATGGAGTAGGTTACTACATCAAATCCCACTCCAGCGTAGTTAGGTTGATCTCCTGTTTGCCCAAGTCCAATAAAGGCATGAAGGATGACTATCTCATCGTCTCTGGCAACTGGCACGACGGCCCCCACTGCCCAGTTGAGTGGGGAGATCTAGGTGTGACACCATTAGGATTTAACTTCCCATCCCATAACTCCCTGAATCATCTAGGAATGTGCATTTGCAATTTCTTAAGCGTCTACCTTTAATTTGTTATATGTTTTGCGCCTCTGACATGTTTGTTTATTTGGATGTTTTTCTTTGCAGATAAGCAAAACGTACGCCCACGCTTGAGCCACTGCAACGTTGCAGATTTGAATACAGTGCTACGTTCCAAGGTGTTCGTTAGCAGAGACTTACAACTTAGGGCGGCCCACTTGATTCTGGGGTACAATCCCGTCTCCTCGGACTTCCAGGAGATCGAGAACGCGATAATCGCGGGTGACCGAAGGCGTAGGAAAATTAACGTAGCCAGACCTCACTTTCTGGCCGACCACGACATCCCTGATGCCCCAAACACAGTGTTGTACGCACAGGCCATAGCAGCAGTTCCCCTCGCTGTGCACCCTCAGGCAATTGCTGTCCCAGAGGAGCGTGTGTCTTCCTCGAACACGTTGGACGAGGAGATAGACCAGTTTCGGCTCGAGGACTCCCCACGACCTCGCGGAAACCCGTTTGTCATCCTTTCCGACGAGGAAGAAGAAGAAGCTGAAGCCTCTGGGATCGCTGGTCTAGTGATAGCGCGTCCAGACAACAGTTCTGTTGAAGAAGAGATGGACAAGCTGAAGGACCTTATGACTGACAGGGGCGCCCGAGTGGCAAAGAAAGGAGCAAGAGGGTCCCAAGCTCCCCCTGCCTTGCCACTACCTCATCCTCCAGCCGAGCCAAAACCTCCCACTGACGATTCTAAGAAGAAAAGAAAAGTGGATGCCGAGGGGGCTGGTGGCGAGAAGCCAAAGAAGTTGAAACAACAGCCGCTGCCGGCACAGCAGTCGAAGTTGGACAAGGGTAAATGGCGCGCCCGCTCAGTTGAAAGTGGGGAGATCAGGGACGTGGCCGAGGTGCGCCGAGCACCAGCCACCTGGTCTCCTGACTTGAGGCTAAACGGCGCCCCTATTCCCTGCCACTCCAGCATCAGGGTAGTCCAACAAGGCCACACCCACCACTTAGCCGAGGTATTGGAGCGTCCTTTTCTGCTGCCCAAGGATATGGAGTCCTTGGAGAAGATGGGCCAGCCGCAGCTGTTCCTTTCGTTAAAAAGGGGCTTAGCTCTGGTAAGTTCCACCTTACATTTATATTCTATATTTATTTGTAAGCACTTCACTGCTTTTAACCTCCTAACATATTTGCAGTCCATCCAAGAGGTTTTCGCAGCCGAGAAGTTCATGGAGGATTCTCGGAAGCGCGCTAGGATGGAGCAAGAGCTAAGACAAGAGATAGAAAGATCCCTATGCCAGGCCTTAGCAGAGAACGGGAAGATCACGTCAGAGCTGGCCGACTTGAAAAGAGAAAGAGATGGTGACAAGGCCAGCCTGAAGACGATGGAGGGACAAGTGGAGAGGCAGCTTAAGCTTCTCCGCCAAAAGGATGACGAGCTTGCCCAAGTCCAACGGGCGCGCTCTGACTTAGAAAAGGAGCTTACGCGTGCGAAGGATGAAGCTCGCGCCCACAAGCACACCCTGGAGGCCGTGAAGAAGGCCAGTTATCAGGAGGGAGTGACTAGAACACAAGAAGAGCTGACAGAGGCTTTTGCGGCCTTGTGCCGAGAGTATTGTCAGCTGGTCTGGGGAGAGGCCATGAATGTGGCAGGGGTTCCTCAAACTTCCGAGCTGAGGAAGCTCGAGAACATTTGGCTCCCCCTAGACATACACGAAATTGAAGACCCTCCTGTTGCTGCCTCTCCTGCCCTTCCTCCTGTGGTGCAAGAGCTTGTTCTTGATCCTATAGAACCTGAAGGTTCCTATAAAGAGAAGGACAAGTGTGATGGAGCCGAGAAAGAGCAAGTCCAAGACATGGAGCCCCCCGTTCCTTCAACAGACAAAGGGAAGCAAGTTTTGTCCACCTTTGAACTGGAGTTGAAGAGTACTGAGGCTGGCAGCAGCTCCCTCCAAGACCCCCCTTCCTTAGTTTAGGGCCTAGTGTAGGAATTTTATGTACTCCCCTTCTTTGTATATAATTAATGAAGAAGATTTTTATTCAACTTTCGTTCATGTTGTCTTTGTTTTACTTTATACTTTTTATGCTTGCCATGAGAGCTTTTAATAACAAATATTTAAAGGGAAAACAGAATAAATAAGTATAACTCCACCATGCAAATAACTATGACTTCAGAACTGCCGCATAACTTAATTTAGACATCAAATAATGTTAAAGTTAGACAATTCATATGACAGTTAAACCTTTGTAATTTGACATATTACTCTCAGTATGATGTAAGGTCCGAAGACCATTCCTTACGAAAATTCTGCTTAACACTTAAAGATGAAGAACTTGAGATCCAAATTAATAAATGGTGAGATAATGATTTCCATAAAACGGGTGATAAGAATAAGAACAGTGACAAAATATTAAGAACAGCGACAAGGTTTGTGGTCCGAGGACTACACTTAACCAAGTTTCTGTTTGATTCTTAAGAACAAGAACTTCAATTGTTAATTTCTCCAAAGTAGGAGGTCCGAGGACCCGGCATAACTAAGGTTCTGTTTAACAAATGGTAAGATATCAATTTCCACAAGGTTTGTGGTCCGAGGACTACACTTAACCAAGTTTCTATTTGATTCTTAAAAACAGTAATTTCAAATGTTAATTTCCCCAAAGTAGGAGGTCCGAGGACCCGGCCTAACTAAGGTTCTGTTTAACAAATGACAAGATATCAATTTCCACAAGGTTTGTGGTCCGAGGACTGCATTAACCAAGTTTCTTTTTGATTCTTAAGAACAATAATTTCAAATGTTAATTTCCCCAAAGTAGGAGGTCCGAGGACCCGGCCTAACTAAGGTTCTGTTTAACAAATGACAAGATATCAATTTCCACAAGGTTTGTGGTCCGAGGACTGCACTTAACCAAGTTTCTGTTTGATTCTTAAGAACAGTAACTTCAAATGTTAATTTCCCCAAAGTAGGAGGTCCGAGGACCCGGCATAACTAAGGTTCTGTTTAACAAATGACAAGACATCAATTTCCACAAGGTTTGTGGTCTGAGGACTGCACTTAACCAAGTTTCTGTTTGATTCTTAAGAACAGTAACTTCAAATGTTAATTTCCCCAAAGTAGGAGGTCCGAGGACCCGGCATAACTAAGGTTCTGTTTAACAAATGACAAGACATCAATTTCCACAAGGTTTGTGGTCCGAGGACTACACTTAACCAAGTTTCTGTTTGATTCTTAAGAACAGTAACTTCAAATGTTAATTTCCCCAAAGTAGGAGGTCCGAGGACCCGACATAACTAATTTTCTGTTTAACAAATGACAAGACATCAATTTCCACAAGGTTTGTGGTCCGAGGACTACACTTAACCAAGTTTCTGTTTGATTCTTAAGAACAAGAACTTCAAATGTTAATGGTACTTATAACTTTGACATGTTAACCAACAAAAGCAAGTTTTATTAATAATAATACCTTCTAAGGTTATTTACATTCCACGGACGTGGTAGAATTCTTTCATCTAGGTCAGCTAGCCGATATGACCCTATGCCTGCTACTGAAACAATGCGATAGGGGCCTTCCCAGTTGGGTCCTAGCTTACCCCAAGCTGGGTTCTTAGAAGTCCCTACAACTTTTCTTAGTACAAGATCACCAAGTGCAAGTGGCCTTAGCTTCACATGGGCATCATATCCCTGTTTCAGCTTCTGTTGATAGTAAGCCATTTGGACCATAGCTGTCTCGCGTCGTTCCTCAAGTAAATCAAGACCTTTCTCCAGGAGTCCATTGTTATTCTCCGGGCTAAAATAGCTCGTCTTTAGGGTGGGAAAACCAGATTCCAGAGGTATCACCGCCTCGGCTCCATAAGTCATAGAGAATGGCGTTTCTCCCGTGGACCTACGCGGTGTGGTCCGATACATCCATAGAACATGAGGGAGCTCTTCTACCCATCTGCCTTTCGCATCGTCCAACCTTTTCTTAAGCCCACTGACTATGACCTTGTTAACGGCCTCGGCTTGCCCATTTCCCTAAGGATAAGCTGGGGTGGAGTATCTGTTTATGATACCCATGTCACCACAATATTGCCTAAAGGCCTTATTGTCAAATTGAACGCCATTGTCGGAGATAAGTGTGTGTGGTATACCGAATCTAGTGACAATATTTTTCCAGACAAACTTCTTGGAATCAACATCTCTGATATTTGCTAAGGGTTCGGCCTCAACCCATTTGGTGAAATAGTCTGTTCCCACAAGAAGCCATCTTTTATTTCCTGCTGCTCTCGAAAATGGCCCCACTATGTCCAATCCCCACTGCGCAAAAGGCCAAGGACTGGAGAGAGGGTTGAGAACCCCTCCAGGTTGATGAATATTTGGGGCGAACCTCTGGCATTGATCACATTTTCTGGCATAGTCCTGAGCCTCCCTCTGCATGTTAGGCCACCAATAACCCTGAGTCAGAGCCCTATGGGCTAAGGACCTTCCCCCAGTGTGGCTTCCACAAATCCCTTCATGCAGTTCCTCGAGAAGTGCTTCCGTTGATTCCGGGTGCACACACAACAAGTACGGTCCTGAGAAGGATCGTTTGTACAGTTTCTGGTCCTCGGATAACCAAAAACGTGGCGCCTTCCGACGCACCTTCTCTGCTTCAGACTTGTCCTCAGGAAGGATGTCGTTCTTAAGAAAAGATATGACCGGGTCCATCCAACTAGGTCCAAGCCTTATTAGATGGATGCGGGCCGCCTTGGCGGGGATAAAAGTTGGCTCTAGCAACTCCTCCACAAGGATAATCCGGGGCAAATCCTGAGCTGAGGACGTTGCTAACGTAGCCAAAGAATCGGCGCGGGTGTTTCCACTCCTAGAGATGTGAGCTAAGACAAAGGAGTCAAATTCTGCTTGCTGACGTTTGACCTGGGCCAAATATTCCTGCATTCTTGGGTCCCTAGCCTCCATGGTTCCCATGACCTGGCCGACCACCAACTGAGAGTCTGAGAATGCATGGACTTCCTTTCCACCCATCTTATGTAACATGTTCATGCCTACCAGAACGGCTTCGTACTCGGCTTCATTATTAGTAGCCGAGAATGACAGCCTTAGAGATTTTTCAAAGATAATTCCCTCTGGGGATATCAGAACAAGTCCCACACCAGACCCTTTTTGATTAGCTGCCCCATCCACATAAATTTTCCAAGTCGAAGGCCCTGCGGCCGTGATCACACCAACTGATTTTCCATCCATGTGTGCTTCTTTTAGAGTCTCTTCTGGCAATGATTCAGTAAACTCTGCCACCAAGTCAGCGATGACCTGGCCCTTCACCGAGGTGCGCGGCTTGTATTTAACGTCAAAAGCTCCTAAAATGGTTCCCCACTTTGCCACCCTACCAGAGTAGTCGGCGCTGTGTAACACTGCCTTGAGAGGCAATTAGGTCAGAACCACTACAGTGTGAGACTGGAAATAATGAGGAAGCTTGCGCGTGGCGTGAACTATGGCCAGAAGTGCTTTCTCCAACAGCAGATAGCGCACCTCGGCCTCATTCAAAGACTTACTACCATAGTAGACCGGTCTTTGCACCCCGCTGTCATTCCTTATAAGGACCAAGCTGACCGCGTGGGCGACCACTGCCAGATAAGCAAACAAGACCTCGTCCGCCTCGGGGCGAGACAAAATGGGTGGCCGAGAAAGATATTGCTTAAGCTACTGGAAAGCTAATACGCAGTCCTCGGTCCATTGAAACCCTTTCCACTTATTCAACAATTGGAAGAAAGGACGGCATCAGTCAGCTGACCGAGAGATAAACCTATTCAATGCAGCAATCATTCCGGTCAATTTCTGGATCTCTTTTGGGTTCCGAGGCGGCCGCAAATCCTGAATAGCCTTGACCTGTGCTGAGTTCACCTCTATGCCTCTGTGAGTAATCATGTATCCCAAAAACTTTTCGAACCCCACGCCAAAAGTGCACTTTGAGGCGTTAAGGCGCAGCTTGTACTTTCTTAGCACCTGGAAGGTGTCGGCTAGATCCTTGACGTGTGAAGGTATCGTTTTGCTCTTTACCACCATATCGTCTACATACACCTCAATAGTCTTCCCCAATTGCTGTTCGAACATCCTGGTCATCATTCTTTGGTAAGTAGCCCCAGCATTTTTCAACCCAAATGGCATGACCTTATAGTGGTAGTTCCCCGTTGGAGTAATGAAAGCCGTCTTCTCTTGATCCTCCACCACCAAGGGAATCTGATGGTAACCCTGGAAGGCATCCAAAAAACTCATCCGAGGATGTCCGACAGTGGCGTCCACCAGTTGATCAATACGCGGCATTGGGAACGAATCCTTGGGGCAGGCCTTATTCAAATCCGTGAAGTCCACACATACTCTCCATGTTCCATTTTTCTTTTTAACTACAACCGTGTGCGCCAGCCACTCAGGGTAGAAAACTTCTTTAATAGCCCCAGCCCTCTTAAGTTTGAGCACCTCTTCCTTTATAGCCTCGGAATGTTCTTTGGAAGAACGCCGAGGTGGCTTCCTTCTCAGAACAATGGCAGGGTTGACATTAAAATGATGGCAAATGAAGCTCGGATCTACTCCTGGAGCCTCATACGGGTCCCACGCAAAAACATCAATATTGTCCTTCAGAAATTCCAACAACTCCATTTTCTCCTGGTGAGGCAAACGTACGCCGACTTGGAAGAACCTCTCTGGATCATTGGCTATTGAAAACTTCTCTAATTCCTCACAATGAGTCTTTTCTCCTGTCATCATTCCAGATGAATCAGGAGCAGTTAACTGCTATAAGTCTTTGGTGATCGAAGCCGACGACTCGGCTTCTGCCTGGTGCAGTACTGTAGCCGACATGCATTGCTTGGCCACCGATTAGCTGCCAAGGATTTCTTCTACACATTCCCCCGAAGGGAATTTAACCTTAACATGCAAGGTAGATGAGACAGCTCCAAGAGCGTGCAGCCATGGCCTGGCGAGGATGGCTGTGTATGGAGAGTACGCGTCAACCACAATGAAATCCATTTCAACCGTTTTTGAGCTGAATTAAACGGGCAAACGAATCTGTCCCTTCGGCACAATGGCCCTCCTTTCGAAGCGTATAAGTGGAGAGTCATAAGGGGTAAGATCTTCCAGCTTCAATCTTAACCCCTTAAATAGATCAGGGTACATGATATCTGCACCGCTGCCCTGATCTATCATCACCCTCCTTACATCATAGTTCCCTATCCTAAGCGTAACTACAAGAGCATCGTCATGGGGTTGGATAGTCCCTACCTTATCCTCCTCGGAGAATCTCAAGACGGGCAAATTTAGCTTCAACCTCTTCGGCCTGCAGCCCAACTCCTCGGCCTGAGGATGTGAAACTGCCATCACCCTGGTGGGAGCCGAGCCGGTCCTGCCAGGTGCAGCAAAAATAACACTAATTGTTCCTAACGCCGGTCGAGATGAATTATTCCTCTGATTGTTTGAACCAGATTGACTGCCCTGCCCGCTAGGTTGGCACAGGTGCTGCTTCAGTTTTCCTTCACTGACAAGCTGCTCCAAGTGGTTCCAAAGGGTCCGACAGTTCTCAGTAGTGTGGCCCACATCCTGGTGGTACTGGCAAAAGAGGTTCTGATTCCTCTTCGCAGGGTCTCCTGCCATCTTATCAGGCCATCTAAAGAAGGGCTCCTTACGAACTTTCTCCAGCAGCTGATGTACTGGTTCTCAGAACACAGTGTTCACTACCTGAGGTACTGTCGAGCCGGACTGCCCAACGTAATCTCGCCTCGGCTTGTTATTGTGGTACCTGTCCAACCTGAAATCCCTTTTCTCCTGCGGGATAACCTTCTCCTTACCCTTTCCTTGCTGTTGGTCTTCCTCCACTCTCTTGTCCTCGTCAATACGGTCCATGAGGCGACGTACACTGCGGACGGACTTTTTAGTCAAAGACTTTCTCAGGTCGTGATCAGTAGGAAGGCCTACCTTAAAGGTATTAAGCGCCACCTCATCAAAGTCGCCATCTATTTCATTAAACATCTCCCAGTAACGGTCGGAGTATGTTTTCAGCGTCTCCCCTTCCCTCATGGTCATGGATAACAGCGAGTCCAATGGCCGAGGTACTCTGCTACACGTAATGAACCGCGAAGCGAATGCCCTAGTGAGCTCCCCGAACGAACCTATAGACCCCGATTTAAGGCCGTTGAACCACGTCATAGCAACAGGCCCCAAGCTAGAGGGGAAAACTTTACACATCAGGGTCTCGTTGTGAGAGTGCACCGCCATCCTCTGGTTAAAATGACTCACATGCTCCACCGGATCAATCCGGCCATTGTAGATGGTAAAGGTAGGTTGAGTAAACCTCCTGGGAAGCCTCCCCTTCGCAATCCTCCGTGAAAAAAAAGATTTGGAGAGTTGGTGCAGCGCCCGACTCATAGCATCGTTCCCTAAGCCCCTGGAAGAAGCCTTCTTGCGTCTGCGAGCTGGCTGGTCATCCTCCTCACCTGAGGACATTGCACTGGGGGGTGAGCATGATCTTGAGCTGCAGCTACCTCCCCGTTCCTCCTCTGAGGAAGGATTAGATGAGGATGGTGAAGACCTACGTCTAGCACGGCATAACTTTCTCTTCAAACGATTAATCCCCTTCTGCGTAGCCCTAGCACCATCCTCGTGGGTGGTGCTACCCCCGCCCTGAGTATGGCTAGCCCCGGGGTATTCTGTATGGACACTTCCCTCACGATCCCTTTGACGCTCAAGGCGCTCGAAATGATCCTCCGGTTGTGATCCCTGTGACTCTGCATGGTGAGAACCTAGGCCTCCCATGGTATCCCAACCTTTTTTAGACTAGATTTCCCACAGACGGCGCCAATTGTAGGTATACAATTGCACCTGGAACCAAAGAAGATTATGGGCTCTGGCCCAATGAGCCTTAAACAATAAAATTTGTAGAGTGTGGACTTGAAACGTAGGTTTGAAGTGCTGGGAGCTTGATAATAGGCTTTTATAAATAAATACAGGTAAATAACGAACGATAATTGCAAATGGATCCCCTCGGACTCGAGCCGAGAACTACTTCTTTATTATTTCTCTTTCTTTCTTACAGGTTACAATCCTTAATTTCTTTTCTTTTTCTTTAGAGAGAGAGAGAGTAAGCGAGAGAGAGAAAAAAGAAGATCCCCCCTCCTTTTGCATTCCTCCCCCTTAAATACCCCTTTTTTAGATGCCCTTTGGGACCCTGACTAGAAGTTTCTGCCCTACTGTTCAGGGGTCACTTCCCCATTAATGCGGCCAGGGAGGTAGGTGCAGAGTCTTTAATGCGGAGGTGGCAGCCTTTGCTCTAGATATTTTCCTTAACACTGGTGTATCGAGAAGGTTCAGGGTTTCCCCCTTTTAACCATTAGTCTTTCTAGAGTTGTGCTTTGACCTTCATAATGAAGCTTTGAATTCTCTTGGGCTTGTCCGAGGAGAAGCTCGTCCTCGGCGGTACCCTTGTATCCTCGGCGTATTGGCCAATTCATAGAGTTCAATTTTGGGGCAGATCGGCCCTCCATGCTACAGTTCACAGGCCCATATGCCCATTTGGGTCCTTTTATTCCCCACACAAATTATGACACATCATTAATTTCAAATTGATTATAATTATAACCAATTAGAATCTATTGTTCATAATCACATATAGTCGAACTCAATTTATGATAGTGTATCTCGGCCATTAAAACTTGATTTGATGATATCTTTCAATCTAATGATCCAATTAACACTTATGACCAGTCAATTTGATCATAATAACATCAAGATCACTTTGATGAAATGAAATTAAAGATCTATTTGCCATAATTAAGATGTCTATTTCCAAGGTGAAATTACTCTTTTATTCTTTATGTGAGGTTAAATGCAGGTTGCAAAACGAGGTATCAACACTTTGATAAAGTAAACTATGTTATTTGTTTTAAAACTTATTATATTTTTGTCATATTTTAATCTTCTTACTTTTTTTGTGCTAATTGATTTATTAAGTGAGAAAACCATAGAAGTAAAATTGGTAAACCTTAAAAAAACACAATCATTGATTTTTTTTATTATTATTATTATTATTATTATTATTATTATTATTATTATTATTATACAAATAATAGCTAGACAAACAAAAATCAAGAAATTCATGGATAACAATTTAAATAATTTTTTTATTTGTTTAAAATAAACTTATATTTATTTTATTAGAGGCTATTTTATATTTTCAAATAAAAAACATTATATCTATTGTATATAAACTTGGTAAAATTTGAATATGCATTTACCTATACTTATTTGTAAATATATCTCATGCATATGCATAAAATTACAAGCTAGTTACATTAATGTTTATAACCATGTGAGTCATTACGTATATATGCATATATATATATATATATATATATATATATATATATATATATAAGGGCAATAAACAAATAACTGCAAAAAAATATATAATTAAATGTCAATATAAACATAAACATGCCTATAACCATAAACATAAACAAAAATATACAATAAAATAATAAAAAAGAAAATTACCAAGTAAGTATTATGTGTGAATACATAATTGGATTGACATGTTTTCTTTGGAATCGATAATTGAATAGAGAATTGGATTTATTATTTATAAGGTTATTATTAACCATGAACCCCCCAAAGAAAATTTGATAACTCTGCACAGATTCACAACAGAAATTTTAATGTCAATCACAATATTGTTTTCTACATGATTGTTTCAAAAAAAATTCAATTACAAAATAAAACACATAATGCCAAATATTAAAAAACATTGCAATTTCTTCTAAATGATTGTTGACATTTTTTTCCTAAACATTGTAATAACATGGATCCAACATCAATTGGACTCCACGACAAATGCTAGTTAAAAAATGAGAGGTAAAAAGCACTAAAGACTAAATACATGGGATATAATTTTTTTTAAATTTTTTTAAATGTGTTAAAGAAGAAATTAAAGAATTGGAATCAATGGAAAAGAATGACCAAATTTACTTTGTAAAAAAATGGGAAAAAAAGCTATAAAAAGTTTTACAACGTAGTTTGTAATAGAAGAAGTTGAAACCATTGAATTGGTAGAAAACACATAATTGAGATAAGGACAATAATCAGTTATATGTTATACCGATCCCTACCACAACTGCAAGTAAAATTAATAAAAATTTGTATAGAAAAACACGTTGAAATTATCTATGCTAAAAGAATCCAACATATGTGACTCAAAAGTTTCTTCATTTTTGCGGTCCTCTTTATTTTTCTTTAGCTATATGTCACCTGATGATTAAGTTTAGGCTCAGCAAAATGCAAACCCATGCTATTGTAACCTTATAAGACAAACTCGTCAATAAGGTTTTCACGCCTAATACAATTTCACATAATACATAAACTAACAATATAAAACCATCAAAAACCTTCTTTGATGGAGTTTAATGTAAACATAAACATAAACATAAATATAAATATAAACAAATATTTTAATAAAATAATAAAAAGTAAAACTACAATACATACATACATATATATATTCAAAGTTGAGAGAAATTCTAATTAGATTCCAAAATTGGAGTCTAATTTTATGCCATGTATCCAACATATGTGACTCAACAATTTCTTCATTTTTGCGGTTCTCTTTATTTTTCTTCAGCTATATGTCATCCTATGACTAAGTTTAGGCTCGGCCAAATGCAGACCCATACTGTTGTAACCTTATAAGAAATTCTTGTCAATAAGGTTTTCACACCTAGTACAATTTCACATAATATATAAACTAACAAGAATATATAAAACCACCAAAAACCTTCTTTGACGAAGTTTAACGTAAACATAAATATAAACAAATATTTTAATAAAATAATAAAAAGAAAAACTACAAATCATACATACATACATACATACATACATACATATATATATATATATATATATTCAAAGTTGAGAGAAATTCTAATTAGATTCCAAAATTGGACTCTAATTTTATGCCATTTATCAAATTAATTTTTAATTTTGCTTCCAATATTTATCACTCATTGCGACAATTGAGGATTTTGTTAGTTCATATTAAATGTGACACCACTCTCAATAAGAACTATTTATTTTTTAAAATATAAGAATTCTATAGCATACAAAACCTTTAGTTTTAAAATTTTGATTTATTTTAAAACAACTAGACAACTTCCTTTAAAAAAAAAATTATCATTTAAAAGAGAGTATTATTTTCATATTTTGAATATAAATTGAGTAAGATAATTAAAGAATAAAATCTTTCTACAACTATAATTAAAAAAAAACTTAAATCATAATTATAATTAACATAACTGATAATTTTAGGTAAAAATTATACTCTGAGAATATAATTTGAAATGAAAAATCATTAGCCTCTAAAAATTGAACTCTTTTTTTTTTTTCCCCCAAAGCTACTACCAAGAATAAACATGTAATAATCAAAACCATAGTTTATAAAAGTGACTCGAAAACATAACACAAAAACCAAAGTCGTAAATTTCATTTTTTTTTTTTAAACCAAAGTCATAAAGTAGCCATAATAAAAGAAAAATGAAATACAACAAAGGCCAAACTATGGTAGTCCAAAAACCAAAAAAAAAACAAACAAACAAACAATCAAAATAAAATGTGAGTTTTTGAATAAAACAAAAAAGAAATGAAATAATAATACTAAGAAAATACTACCACATAACTAGAATTAGAGTTACGTGACATCAAATATGAGATGCCAATGATATACTAGACAAGTAATTTGATGTCAAGTATCCTATATTTTAAATGGGTTTCAATATGTGCTAAGTGTAATTCTATCTCATTTGTAAATTTTGAACGTATAATACTTCCAACCTATTTAAAACTATTTTAAGTCCATCTAAAATTACTTCATCTAAAACTACTTCTAGCTCCTTCTATTTAGACCCCATTTGGAATTGCTTCTAATCTATCTAAAGCCTAGAATTTCTTACAAAAACTTACTACAGTTCAAATATAAATTTAATGTAAAAGTATTATATGTTTTAGAAGTTAATTGTTCATATCTTATTTTAAAAAAATACACACAAAAAATAATTTATTGCATTACAATAACAAAAATAAAGTTAAAAAGTAAAATAATATATATTTTTTACTAAAATAAAATACAAAGGCATGAAAAATTTACATTTTCTATGAAAGAATATTCTTACAAGTTTTTTTTTGTAAGGAGTTAACAAAAGTAAAAATTATCAGCGTAGATAGGAAATATAAAATCCATTTAAATATTTTTAAATGTACTGATACATATGTATGGGATTACAAGCTAGTCTATTATAAAAGTCGGATCCCTCAACTAGTGGATGGACACAACAATGACAATCTTCTATTTAGTTAGAATGATGTGGACAAATAGTGCTACATGGCAAAGTAGCAATTTGTCCATAACATAACACACCTGACATGTGGTAATACATTGATCTATCCATAATATATTATAAAAGTTGGATCTCATAATATGTAGATGCACATAACTGAGGGTGTTCATAATGCGATTCGGTGCGGTTTTGGCCAAAACCATCACCGCACCATACCTCAATTTCACAGTCACATCAGCGATGTAATGTATCATAGTGCAATTTGGTTGATTTTGGGCTATGACATTTTTCAAAATATTTGACTGGCTTTTCTTTGTTTTAGGCTAATTAAGAGTAGCCCAACAAGTTTTTAGGTGTGAAAATGCTCATATTTTATAATAGTATCATACACACACACACACACACACACACACACACACATAAATGGGTGTGGTGTGATTTTTTCACCGCAACTTGCAATGAGGTGTGGTAACTTCATTTTATGCGTAGTTTTGGTCAAGTTAGGTGCGATCATGCGATTTGAGTGGTTTGGTGAATACCCCTACACACAACAATAACAAGTTGCACAATCTTCTATGTATTTAGAGTGATGTGGACACATAGTATTACATGGTAAGTAGCAATTTGTCCATAACAAAACGCATCTTACATGTGGTTTTACATCTAATTTTAAATTTATGATACATTACAAATATTTTGAAAGCTTGAATTTGTGTTAAAAATACAAGAGCTTGTTTAGACCCCCAATTAAAAAATTATGGCTCGGTTGATTTTACTCTTACTTAAGCTAAGAGCGGAAACAAGAGTAAATAAAGAGCAATCAACCAATACTACTCTGGTGCAAAAACATGAATAAAAAAAAATAAAAGTAAAGCACAAGAGTAAGGGAAGAAGGATGCAAACACAAGATAACACGACGATGTGTTATTGAAGAGGAAACCGAAGAACTCGACAAAAAACCTCTCTGCCGCCCTCCAAGCTGTAAATCGATCCATTAGACAATAAGTTGGGTGTTGTGAAATTTTAAAATACTCGCAAGTGTACGAACCGTACCGAAGTATAGTTTGACAAGAACGAGGTCGAACCCACAGGGACTTGAATGAACGTAGGAAAATTAATCAAATCTTAACCAAATTAATCCTAATTTAGTTTAATAAAAATTGGTTGTTTTGAAATTAAATAAACTAAGAAAATAGTTAAACTAAGCAAAAGATATAAAGTAATAAAAAGATATAAACAATCAAGGGAAAGGAATTAAGGTTTTGGAATCCGCCTTGTAAGTCATATCAGCATATATTTATGATCATTAATTTTTCCCAACTACTACATGATAATCTAGAAATCAATCTTGCTATCATGAAAAATATTCTCATTAAAATCTTTATTTTAAAAATCAAAAGCATGTTCTTCTTCACTTCTTAAGTATAAAATCAAATCATCAATTGTATCTATAGCCAAACAAATCACAAGATATATCTAATTCTAAAAATCAAATCATAAATTGTATCCACTGACAGATAAATCACAAGCGATATCCAATTTTATAATCAAGAATTAATAAACCAAGCATTCAATTAATTAAGACAAATCCTAAATCATGAGAAAAACATGATTGAACTCATATCTAGAATCTCATCGTAGTCAATTGATATGAAGCAAGAACAATTTAAATAATTAAAGAACAACTATTGTGGAAAAAATCAAATCACATAAATATTACTAATAATCTTTAACAAGGTTTCATCCTCAACCCTAATTATAAATTTAGCTACTCATAATAATTAAAATAAAACACAAGAATAAAATACTAAACATTAAACTAGACAAATAAAATAAAACTAACTGTCATGGAAGAAAACCAAAGAAGTAGCCGCACTCTCTATGTTCAGCCCTCAGCCCTCAGCCCTAGCACTCGCCTCCCTTGAATTTTGCCCTAAAGAGCCTTTAAATAGGCCAAGGAATCCTATTACAAGTTGAATTCCCGTTTGGGGAAAATTTCAGATTTTTAGGCTTCATTTAACCGACAAGTTTGGCCCATTTAATGTCAGAATTCGGACTTTTGGTAAACTAAAAAGTTGTAACCCTTTAAGTTAACTTTCCAGCCCAACTTGAATCATCTCAATTAGACATCTGAGCCGAAAGTTATACCAAAAATACTAACTGATGTGCAGGCTGGAATCCTAATCCGAATTAAACTTGGATTTGATGCAAATTTCCTTTGATTTCCTGCTCCAATTGGACTTAAATTTAATTGGCTTGGTCTTCTTTAACTTCATCATGGCCCTTGTAAAAGTAAAGTCTATTAGCTTTCTTCTTTGCACAAATCCACTTATTTAATTCCATTCTCCTACAAAAGATAAATTCACGCAATAAGATTCAATTAAGCACAAAATTAATTATTCACCATTATTCCAAAACCAAATATAAAATGCATGAATTACCTCAAAATAAGTATAATAATACTTTCTAACAATGATATAAATATGCAAAATTAAGCTATTATCAGTGCACATCATTGGGATACATGAATAGCAAGAGACACTCCAAGCCTAATCTACCCAATGTATCTAAGCCCTCCAAGCTCCTACTCCAACAAAGCTTCTCAGAACCGTGTCTTGTCTAGCTTTTTGGATCCCGTAATACGCCAGATTGCATCCACCAAGCCTCACCAGCTTCTTTTGGCAAAACCCCAAAGCTTCCCAAGCTCCAAAACACTCTCTACACTCTGAAAGGATGTGGGTTATGTTTGGGTACAAAAATCCTCTCAAGGTATGGCAATAGGAGAGGGAAGGAGAAAATGCTACAATGATTTCTCACTAAGGATGGGTAGCTCTCTCTCTAAAAGATGGGTGTGTGTATCTCTGAATGGTCTCTCATACTTTTGTGGGTAATGAAGGTATATATAGTATGATGAAGGGTAATAAAGTCACACTTAAAAATCCTCCAGGCAGAGAGTTTTGCGAGTATTTCGCGAGAAGGCTTTACCTGCGAGACACCCGCGAAATTGACAGTCTGGCACGACTCTTCAGCTTCCAATCATGTGCTTCTCACATGCCCTTTTCGCGAGAACCCTTCTCATGAACTTCTCGCAAGCTAGTTGCAAAATGCACTGATCTTCAATCAAGCTTGAGTCTTCACCAACTTAATACTAAACTCAATACAATAAAATCCCACAAAATACAAGGAACAAAATTAAAGCAAATACAACACTTTTTGTCATGGAATAAAGTCAACATAAAACATAGTTGTAAATTACAACTTTACAATATCCCCCTTTGGCTCTTCCCTGACAAAACGCCCTATAACAGACTCTAGACTTAAACGTGAATTTGGGAACAATGGCAAAAATCACTCACACCAAAATCTAGAAGTTGTGAAGCACTTAGAACATTTATACCTGTAACTTGAAATACTTGCACAAAACACATTAGACCCTCAAGGTAAAGCAAGTAATAAAAGGACAAGTATAATGTAATAAGTAAAATGCAATCAAGTAAACATGATGTGAAACATAGAAGCATCTTGATCATACACCAAAGCAGTCATATGGAAATGACTACAATGATCATATAGCAAAGCAAATGATCATCCAAATATGCAACCAATAAAGCACAATAACATAAGGAAGTATGCATGTCCAACACACAACTAATGCAAAACACAAAAGGAATTGCATTAAGGATACAAGATCCAACAAGGGCACAAGAACAAACAACCAATGCAAAATACAAAAGGTATTTGCATTAAGGATACAAGATCCAATAAGTGCACAAATGTGTTCCAACACAAAAACACGATGCAATGAGAGCAACAAAGCATGGATATTAAATGTAACTTAAAGCACCATAAAGTAATGAGAAAATAAGCATAATATAAAACAAAGCATAACAAAGTTTTCTCATAAAAGTTGTCTTATCCCCCTTGGTATATGCATCTCCCCTATGGCTTTCTCCCCTACAAATGTACATGAGGTAGATTTCTCTCCCTAAGAATGTGCACATGAGTCATATAGAAATGACGATATAATCTAGTATACTTTCCCCCTTTTTGTCATGAATAGACAAGTCTGTCAAGAGGAAGGGGGGAAATAAGATATGAACAAAGGTAAAGATGACGCATGAGGGGTGCAAGATGAATGAGAAAATGAAGCTCAAACAGAAGACAAAAATAAAGAATGTTATAAAGCATAATGTAAACATGACATGCTAAAGATGATGGAACAAAGTATAGACTAAGGTATGACATAGACACAAGAACATGTTATATGTGCTAAAAGATCTTAAAAGACTTAACTAGCATGAGTGGATGCAAAACATGTCAAGTGTTAGAGCGTGTGCAGCAAAGGTGCATCTAGAGTGCATGTAAGATGCATGACCAATACATAAATAAGCACTCACGGGGCAAACTGTATAAAACACACAACCAATTATCAAAACATGATAAACATGAATAATTATGGTTATTCCCAAAGTTTGGTACTCATCAGAGTACAAAAACAACGAGAAAATGTCATTTGGGCATTTTATCAAACACTTAGAGTGCACACACTACACATGTATATTAAACAATGCATGAACATATAAAAATCTTGCCTAAATACATGTTATTTATGCCACAAAGGGCCAACATCCAAAGCAAATCAACATTTAAAACAAAACTCAATCAAAAAGATTAACAAAAAATAAGTTTTCCAACTCTCATTTGAGAAAATCCCAACTATATACATAAAACCCCCAAAAACATAATCTAAGGATCAAAATCAATGAAAAGAGTTAAAGGTTACCTTAGAGGTGTAGAAACATTAAAATAGGGGTTTGGGAGAAGATGGGATAAGTTTAAAACAAATGACCCACGAAATGCCCTTTAAAAGCTGATCTGGAAATTTTCGTGGGTAATTTCGCTGGTTAGCTTCCCTCAAAATTTCACTGGTATTTCGCTGGTAAGCTTTACTCGCAAAACAGTCGTGAAACAGTCGCAAAACTCTCTGTCCAAAGCTAAAAAACTTGAGAATTGGACTTTTTAACTCGTGACTAAACTTACACGTGAAATAAGTCACGAAAACACCTAGAAAACATTTTTTTCACACAAAAACAACTTGAAAAAATTTGAAAAACATGAGTGATACAAATCACTTCCAAAAGCAAACGAAAAAGAACAAAAATCTTTTGGTTTGATCCACATAAGATTGAGCACACACACATCACATTTGAACATGTACAAACACACAAATGAAATAGGCATTCATTGAACATTAAACTTGTGTGTTGTGTGTGTGGATCAAGTGTGGAATAGTCCTTAGTCTAGAGTGAAGTTTCAATGATTAATTCAATCAAATCATACACAACTAGTACTAAGTCAAATGGACTATCTCAATTATAGAAATGAACATATATGATCTCCCACAATAAAATGATTACATATCTTTAAAGCTTTTCATTTAGCTTCTTTACAAATCATAACATTTGATCATTTTTGAACAAATACATCTCCTTTTGAGATTGATGCCTGAACTTTTTGATATTTCAACTTTGTGAGTGAGCCTTTGGCTTTTTAAGGCACCATACATTTCAATACAAGTCGTTTTCCCTTTTTCCTAGTCAAATACTAGTATGTGCGATGGCTTTTGCAGCTCAATATCTCTTTTCGAGATTTGACATTTGATGAGCTATAAACAAAAACATACAAACATGGGAAAAGATATAGGCACAAGTTTATGCATGTATCAAGACCTACAAGACTATTAACTAATCATTTATGACAAGCTTAAAGATCGATTTACAACTATCACACATAGATTTCAAGATTTTTTCCACAAAGATAGTTGTGCATACAAAACAAGCTAAACTCAAAAATGCAATATGCCATTAGGACGAAGGTACTAGGCCAAACTCACATATGATATGTGCTCAAACATATACGATCAAAATTTTTGAATTTTTCACTTTTTATATGTTTTTGGATTTTTGCACACAAAAACAAAAGCATAAAGTAAGATCAAATGCAAAAACAACAAAAACAATACATATAAAGAGATGCATGATGCACAAATGCATGACAATGAAGCATCTAATGCATGAAGGGTCCTACAAAGATCGAAAGAATTAGATCAATGACCAAAGAGCAAAAGCTCAACCATAGGAACCCTTCCTTATCCAAACGGAATGATTGTTTTGAATGAGTGTCTCATGAGAAGTGAGCCCAGGGTTGGAAGAATGACAACCGGAGATGTACATAGACAAGGAGATAAGAACATCAAAAACTTTCTTTAACAACTTACCATTTTCCCCCAAATCCGGTTTTGCTTTCATAGCACAACTTCCAAGAAGCTCAAGTTTCTCTTTTCTTTTAAGAGCTTGAAACTTAGAGCAATGAGGTTTAAGATGACCAAAGGCACCACAATAGTGACAAACAATGTGTTTAGGTCCACTAGTAGGCTTTTTGGGGAGGGATCTAAAAACATAATTTTGTTCTTTCTTCAACATGGAACATTGAGGTCTTATGCAACCGATCATACCTTAATGGTGGCAAGTAGGAACAAACTTAGATCCACTCAAAACCTTAGGATAAGACATAAACGAAGGCTTTGGCTTGAAAGCCTTTCTCTCCACTTTTTGGTTTCTTTTGTGTGAAGGAATGTACACCGATTTGTCTTTAGAGGTAGAACTCACACTAGGCACAAAATCAGGTGCCACAACATGATTGCAACAAATATTTTCATCCTTCTTAGCAATAGGTTCAACAATCAAACACTTGGCATAAATCTTAAGATATTCATTTTCGCATTTTAGCTCATCAACAAGCTTGTTAGACAAAACAAGTTTAGCATCTAAGTCTACATTCAAACTTTTTTAGTTTTTCAAGAGAATGTTCAACAAGTTTTTTATACTTTTCAACCAATTTGTTGGATTCATTGAGCTTAGCAATCAAATCATCAATTTAACAAATAAACTTGCTCAAGTTCTCATGAATCTTCTTCGCCTTTTTCTTCAAGAGTTTGACATTTGGAATATTAACAACACCCATAGATTCATGTAACATGTCATCACAATTTTGAGGATTAACACTCATAGAGACTGATGGAAATATTCATGTGCGCCACGGAAAGATAACGGATCTACTTCATTCATAAAAGTTAACATGTACTATATAAGTTTCAGAATTTAAGAACAAGAGAGTGTACCTTGGAGTGGTGAATTTCAAAACCGAAGATCAGAAGTATTTGGGAACACTTTCAATCTTCACTCCAATTCCACTAACGCCCAAGATGAGTGGTCTCTTAATCAGTTCCAAAGGGAAAATGTCAAAGTGTCTAACACTTACAAACACCACTTCGTAATAGTTCTTACAAAATTCTCTACAGAAAAATCTGTATGTTTTTCCCTTTGTGTCTAACCGATTATCTAATTGGGCTGGCCTTTTGGGCCATTCCAATTGGGGCTTAAGTGTGTGGCTGGGAGTGGGACCAAAAAGGACCAATAAGGCATTAGCTCCAATGGGCCTTGGGCTTTTCTGTCAACTCTTGACGAGTCTAAAGTTACCATTAACTATATTTAATAGCACTATATAAATATAGTTGCACTCTAGGCCTTATCTATAAATTATATCACAAGACTTTATTGTACGTGCAACCCCTTCATAAAATATTCGTAGTAATACAAAGTCATGAAAGAAGACTACCACTTTGTAGATTACTACTTCTTAATTTCTTGAGTACCCGGTTTAATCCTTTAAGTTATTCATCATATATTTATGAAATCCAATTCCATAAACATATACTTTAGTAACTCCTTACTAAAGTGGTTATGCCTAACTCTCTAAATAACAAACTCATTAAACTTATCTCAAGAGAATATTTTGTATCTCCGTTAAGAGATTATGAATTCCCTCTTGAGAATATATGTTCCATTAACACTAAATGTGGTTGCCCAACATACTGAGGTTTTGATCATATTTTTAGACCTCACTCATGATATATCAAAGCAACCTATACCTCATGATCAAGTCCATTATTCTCTAAGGATTAAGAGTTCATGTAAATATAAGTTGTAAGTTTATTATTTAATTGACAGCCGTTAGGAGAATAATAAAACTCACAGCAGTCCAATTTAATATGTCTTAACTCTTAAAACATATCAACATACCAACTAGAAATCTTCATTTCCATAATCAAGACAAATCATCTTAGTTGATATGTTATAGTCTTCGTAGATGAAATGCTCAATTTTCATCACCGACTATGAACTACATTTTAAGTTTACAAAGAACTTGTGATTTATATCTTCTGTAACTTTTCACATAAATCACATACTATACATCTCATGGACTATATGATAATGTCCCAATATTCATGTTACCATTATTTTTAGATAATAATAAAACAACTTTATTAAACACAACATTAAGTCATACATAATGTCATAAATAATAACATACATAGCATCATACAATAGGATTTAAGGGCACTAATCCTAACAATCTCCCACTTGCCCTAAAGACTATTGTGCACTAATCTAACTCCCATCTCCTCCAAATATGACTCAAAAGTCCTTTGGGGCAAGGCTTTGGTAAAAGGATCCGCTAAATTCTTTGCACCATCAATCTTTGCTACTACCACATCTCCACGAGCAACAATGTCTCGAATGATGTGATACTTTCTCTCTATGTGCTTTCCTTTCTTGTGATTCCTTAGATCCTTGGATTGTGCAACCGCTCCACTATTGTCGTAGAACAATGTAATGGCAACTTGCTCAATTCTCACAACACCAAGATCATAAAGGAATTTCTTGAGCCAAACAGCCTTTTTTGCTGCTTCACAAGCAGCAACATACTCAGCTTCCATGGTGGAGCCAGCAATACAAGATTGCTTAACACTCCTCCAACTTATGGCTCCACCTCCCAAGGTGAAAACACAACCCGACATGGATTTTTCAAAATTTAGATCCGACTGAAAATCTGAATTTGTGAAGCCAATAGGAATCAAATCCTTACAACGGTAAACAAGCATATAATCTCTCATTCTCCGTAGATACTTGAGAATATGCTTTACATCTTGCCAATATTTTGGTCCTAAATTTGATTGTCGGCTGACCATGCCAACTAAATAATAAATACCCAGTCTAGTACAAAGCATGGCATACATGAGACTTCCCATAGCAGAAGAATAGGGAACTTGTCTCATCATATTTTCCTCCTCTTGAGTCTTAGGCCTTTGGTCATCAGACAGAGGAACTCCATGTATAAAAGAAAGTAATCATTTCTTGGAGTTTTGCATGCTAAATCGTTCTAGAACCTTATCTATATATCCAGCTTGTGATAAACCCAACATCCTATTCTTTCGATCTCACCAAAGCTTGATCCCTAGAATATAGTTAGCTTCGCCCAAGTCCTTCATATCAAATTGGCTTGACAACCAAACTTTAATCGATGACATTACCCCTACATCATTTCCAATGAGTAGAATGTCATCTACATAAAACACTTGGAATATTACTACTTTGTCTTAATGTCTCTTGTACACACATGGTTTATCAAGATTTTGTTCAAAACCAAATGATTTCATTGCCTGATCAAATCTGATCTTTCATGACCTAGATGCTTGCTTAAGTCCATAAATAGACCTTTTCAACTTGCATACCATATGCTCTTGGTTCTTTGCTATGAAACCTTCCGGTTGCAACATATAGATTTCCTCTTCAAGATTGCCATTTAGAAATGCAGTCTTGACATCCATTTTTCAAATCTCATAATCGTAATGAGCAGCAATGGATAAGAGAATTCTGATAGATTTAAGCATGGCTACTAGCGAAAAAGTTTCATCATAGTCAATGCCTTCTTTTTGTGTATACCCTTTCACCACTAATCTTGCTTTAAAGGTTTCAACCTTTCCATCTATCCCTCTCTTCCTCTTGTAAACCCATTTGCAACCAACAGGTTTAATGTCGTTAAGTGCCACTACAAGATTTCAAACTGGATTGGAATACATGGAATCTAATTCAGATTTCACAGCTTGAACCCAATGATGTGCATCTATATCATTCATTACTTCATCATAAGTGTATGGATCCGATTCAGCCTTTTCTGAGATAGCTTCATAAGTTTCTCCCAAACCTATAAATCTCACAGGAGGCCGAACAATTCTCCCACTACAACAAGGCACCTGTGTACTAGACAACTCATTAGTAGTATCTTGTGGTGTATCTAATATAACCACATCATCCCTAGTTTTATCCAACGATTGTTGATTTACAGATTCATTCATTTCAGCCAATACAACTCTACTTCTAGGAGTAAAATTATTCATATATTCATTTTCCAAAAATCTAGCATTTGTACTAACAAAAACTTTTTTATCATTTCGACTATAGAATAAATAACCCCTAGTTTCTTTTGGATAACCTATAAGCAAACATACTTCTGATTTTGGTTCCAACTTATCAGACTTCCCCTTTAGCACGTGTGCTGGACAACCTCAAATGTGGAGATACCTCATACTAGGCTTACGCCCACTCCACAATTCCATGGGTGTTTTGGGAACAGATTTTGATGGAATTAAATTCAAAAGATGTATTGCTGTATCTAAGGCATACCCCCAAAAAGAAATTGGTGAAGTGGAATAACTCATCATGGACCTAACCATTTCCAAAAGAGTCATATTCCTTCTCTCTGCTACACCATTTTGTTGAGGAGTTCCAGGTGCAGTCAATTGGGATATAATCCCATTCTGAATTAGGTAATCCTTGAAATCCCCAAGAAAGTATTCGCCACCTCGATCAGATCGAATGGCCTTTATGCGTTTGCCTAATTGATTCTCAACTTCAGCCCTAAAGTCTTTGAACTTTTCAAAGGCTTCAGACTTCCATCTCATTAGGTACACATAACCATATCTTGAGTAATCATCCGTGAAAGTAATGAAATACTTATAACCTCCTTTTTCTTGGGTTGACATAGGACCACATACATCTGTATGAACTAATTCAAGCAACTCTTAGGCTCTTCTACCTTTTGCATCAAAAGGTCGTTTGGTCATTTTACCTTCCAAACAAGATTCACAAATTGGAAATTCATCAAAGTCCGTGGGCTGTAAAAGTCCATCTTTGATTAGTCTTTGAATCCTATTTGAATTAATATGACCCAAACGCAAGTGCCAAAGATATGCATCATTAGAAGGAAACTTTCTCTTTAATGATGTTACATGAGAGCTACTATCTAATTCAGAATTGTATAATTCATGCTTATCAGAAGTTAAAATATAAAGACCATCTACAATATTGCCAGAACAGATAAACATTTTATCCTTCTTTATTACAACATTGTCTTTCAGGATAATACAATACTCATGTTTACCTAAATAAGTTGCAGAAATTAAATTCCTACGAACATTAGGTACAAACAGACAGTCTTGCAATATTAAAACCCACCCTAGACTCAAAACACAAATTAACAACACTAACAGCTTCAACCGAAATTCTACTTCCATCAGCCAAAGTAAGAAACAATTCCCCTTCACTTAACTTTCTAGTCTCCTGAAACCCCTGCAAAGAATTGCAGATATGATTAGTACAACCTGAATCTACACACCAGGAATCCGTGGGATTCTGTACCAAATATATTTTAAGAAGAACAGAACTTTTCATACCCTTGTTCTTGACAGCCTTAAACTTTGGACAATTTCTCTTCCAATGTCCTTTCTCACCATAATGGAAACACTTTCCTTTGAGCTTCTTTCCTTTATTGGCAACCCCTAAGGCAATTTGCTTATCCTCTTACTTAGTAAAGTCCTTTTTCTTCTTCTTTTTACCCTTGTCTTTCGACTTAAGTTGAGAAGTAGAAACTTCACCCACATTGGCTTCAACACTAGAAGTACCAAAGATGCCTTCCGCCGCCACTAACTCATTCATTAATTCAGACAATGAATAAACCTTTTTGTTTATATTATAATTCAGTCTGAATTCCTTGAATGATTCCGGTAGTGACTGGAGTATTATATCCACTTGGGATTTTCCATTAATGTCAACACCTAAAACCTCTAAAGTATTCAGATTAGAGATCATTGTAAGACAATGCTCTCTCACTGAAGTACCTTCAACCATTTTGATATTATAAATTTGCCTCATGGTTTCTTGCCTTGCTGAACGGTCTTGCTCACCAAACATCTCCTTCAGACTATGCATAATGTTCAAAGCTAGTTCGATATCCTGCATTTAATGATGTAGAACATTTAAGATAGATACTAGGATATAACACTTGACCATTTCATTAGATTTCTGCCAACTATCATATCGTTGTTTTTCCTTAGAAGGAGCATCTAATGAAGGAAAGTTAGGACATGGTTGAGTAAGCACATATTTGTGCTCTTCAGCAGTTAAAACAATGTCCAAATTTCTTTTTCAGTCAACATAGTTGGATCCAGTCAGTTTGTTTTGATTAAGAATAGAAACAAGTGGGCTAAATGATGCCATGTTCAAATCTGAAAATAATAAACATGAATATAATAAGTAAAATGGACATTGTCAATTTAGCATATAAGCATATAATATGGAACCTTAACAAAATCATAAAATAATATATGCAACGACAACCCAATCCCATGTTTAAAATTCCTTGGAAGCAAGTAAATTATAACACTATGATTGATTGAGAATTGTTCTCATTATTAGTGATATCATGATAACTCTTATCAAACACTAATAATATGTCGTTTTTCCTTTAGCCTCTAAGTGATAATGACATAGCTCCGATGGGATGTTAACATTAAACTTAGTCTAGTGTACACCATTGACTAAATTCTATGTGAGTCATTAAGTAACTCCACGATAGCGTGGTCGTTCTTAATGTAAAAACATATATTATTTATCATTAAGAAGTTTAACCTGTAGTACCATGAATTAAACACCCTCCAAAGGGAGCAAGGCATATACGCCAAGGCGAGGTGCTTAATCACACTACTATAAACCGTCAATGGAGGTCGTGAGATCCAACCTTTGTATCTCTCTCACACTAGATGTTTTAAAATAAAGGGTTTTAAATTTAAAACATGCATAAACTAATTACACATTGCCTTGCTCTTTATATATGTAAAAACACTTAGGAAAAATTCTGAATCCACAGTCCTCGATCGATCGAGGATGTACCTCGATCGATCAAGAAAAGTTCTAGTTGCCCAATCGATCCTTGATAGATTCTCGATCGATCGAGAAAATGTTCTACGAAGCTCGATCGATTCTCGACAGATCCTCGATCGATCGAGAAATCTTCTGTCAGCTCGATCGATGCTCAATAGCTTCTCAATCGATCGAGCATTACGAATTTTGAATTTTTCAGAATTTTTTTTAGACAGTTTTTCAACGTTTTCATGTACAAAACAACTAACATGTGATCATAATGAACATAAAAAGATATCAAAACTGAATTACATTGATGCTATAGCCTTAAAGTTCAATTTTTATCAAAAATAATAATTTCAACATCCATGCAGAAAACTAATTTCTAACAACATGAAACTATTGTCAATAATTCCAAAACTCAAATCATGTTAAACAGATACGAAATGAAGACCACTCTGATACCATTTGATGGAAATATGCATATGCGCAGTGGAAAAATAACGGATCTACTTCATTCATAAAAGTTAACATGTACTATATAAGTTTCAGAATTTAAGAACAAGAGAGTGTATCTTGGAGCGGTGAATTTAAAAACCGAATATCAGAAGCACTTGGGAACACTTTCAATCTTTACTCCAATTCCACTAACGCCCAAGATGAGTGGTCTCTTAATCAGTTCCAAAGGGAAAATGTCAAAGTGTCTAACACTTACAAACACCACTTCGTAATAGTTCTTACAAAATTCTCTACAGAAAAATCTGTATGTTTTTCCCTTTGTGTCTAACCGATTATCTAATTGGGCTGGCCTTTTGGGCCTTTCCAATTGGGCTTAAGTGTGTGGCTTGGAGTGTGACCAAAAGGGACCAATAAGACACTAGCTCCAATGGGCCTTGGTATTTTTTGTCAACTTTTGACAAGTCTAAAGTTACCATTAACTATATTTAATACCACTATATAAATATAGTTGCACTCTAGACCTTATCTATATATTCCAAGACTTTATTGTACATGCAACCCCTTCATAAAATATTTGTAGTAATACAAAGTCATGAAAGAAAACTGCCACTTTGTAGATTACTACATCTTAATTCATTGAGTACCCAGTTTAATCCTTTAAGTTATTTATCATATCTTTATGAAATCCAATTCCATAAATATATACTTTAGTAACTCCTTACTAAAGTGGTTAGGTCTAACTCTCTAAATAACAAACCCATTAAACTTATCTCAAGGGAATATTCCGTATCTCCGTTAAGAGACTATGAATTCCCTCTTGAGAATATATGTTCCATCAACACTAAATGTGGTTGTCTAACATACTGAGGTTTTGATTGTATCTTTAGACCTCACTCCTGATATATCAAAGCAACCTACACCTCATGATCAGGTCCATTATTCTCTCAGGATTAAGAGTTCATGTAAATATAAATCGTGGGTTTATTATTCAATTGATAGCCGTTAGGAGAATAATAAAACTTACAGCGGTCCAGTTCAATATGTCTTAACTCTTAAAATATATCAACATACCAACTAGAAATCTCCATTTTCATGATCAAGACAAATTATCTTAGTTGATATGTTATAGTTTTCGCAGATGAAATGCCCAATTTTCATCACCGACTACAAACTACATTTTGAGTTTACAAAGAACTTGTGATTTATATCTTCGGTGACTGTTCACATAAATCACATATTATGCATCTCATGGACTATATGATAATGTCCTAATATTCATGTTACCATTATTTTTAGATAATAATAAAACAACTTTATTAAACACAACATTAAGTCATACATAATGTCATAAATAATAATATACATAGCATCATACAATAGGATTTAAGGGCACTAATCCTAACAGAGACATTTTCACAAACACATGGCATGGTACAATCATCAACATCCATAGAAGCATACAAAGTACTATCTATGGCAATACACACAAAGTAGTCAAGAATCACACTTAGGTAATGAAACCAAAACAAGTATACCCACTCTGATATCAATTGAAAGCTCGAATTTGTGTTAAAAATACAAGAGCTTGTTTAGACCCCCAATTAAAAAATTACGGCTTGGTGGATTTCACTTTAACTTAAACTAAGAGCGGAAACAAGAGTAAATGAAGCGTAATCAACTGATACTACTCCAGTGCATAAACATGAACAATAAACAATAAAAGTAAAGTACAAGAGTAAGGGAAGAGAGATGCAAACACAAGATAACACAGTGATGTGTTATCGAAGAGGAAACCGAAGAACTCGACAAAAAACCTCTCCACCGCCCTCCAAGCAGTAAATCGATCCACTAGATAATAAGTTGGGATACACGAATAGCAAAAGACCCTCCAAGCCTAATCTACCCAATGTATCTAAGCCTTCCAAGCTCCTACTCCAACAAAGCTTCTCGGAACCGTGTCTTGTCTAACTTTCCAAGATCCAGCAATACGCCCGATTGCATCCGCCAAGGCTCACTAGCTTCTTTTGGTAAAACCCCAAAACTTCCCAAGCTCCAAAACACTCTCTACACTCTGAAAGGGTGTGTGTTGTGTTTGGGTACAAATCTCCTCTCAATGTATGGCAATAGAAGAGGGAATGAGAAAAGGCTACAATGATTTCTCACTAAGGATGGGTAGCTCTCTCTAAAACATGGGTATGTGTGTGGTTAAAAACTTATCAAGAGTTTTTCTCTCTGAATGGCCTCTAATACTTTTGTGGGTAATAAGGGTATATATAGTATGGGTGAAGGATAAGAAAGTCACACTTAAAAATCCTCTAGACAGAGAGTTTCGTGGATATCTCACAAGAAAGCCTTACCCGCGAGACACTCGCGAAACTGACAGCCTGGCACGACTCTTCAGCTTCCAGTCATGTGCTTCTCACATGCCCTTTTCGCAGGAACCCTTCTCGCGAACTTCTCGCGAGCTAGTCGCGAAATGCACTGATCTTCAATTAAACTTGAGTCTTCACCAACTTAATACTAAACCCAATAAAAAATACAAGGAATAAAATTAAAGCAAATACAACACTTTTTGTCATGGAATAAAGCTAACATAAAACATAGTTGTAAATCACAACTTTACATATTTTATATTTAATTCTCCTAAAAGTGATAGAGCATGTATATATTATTTACTATTTACTATTTAGTACTTCTAATGTATATATACTAATTAAAAGAAAAAAAAATACCATCAAAATTTTTGAGCCATCAAAAAAAATGTTAAGTTTAAATATTATATCTATGACAAAATTTAGTTACAAAATTAGTTGTAGTATAAGACTACAAACGTATTCAATATCTTTTTCTTGGAGATGAATTTTGATAAATTTACCATTAGATTACATCTTCTTCTTATATTCTCCATGCATACAAAATTTCTAGAAAATTAAAGATTAATAACTACGTCACCAATAAATTGTTTAAATTGCAATTTTCTGTAGTTTAAAATTATGCATAAAATATAAACTTATAGATCAAATAGTAAATAATATATAATTAACAAAAAAATTTAATATGTGTATTGAAAGCGTAAAAACATGCAATTCAACGGTTAGATTTTCAAAATATGTAGTACTATTTATGGTATTAAGGTTGTAGCCTAAGGCTACAACCTTATTCAATATCTTTTTATTAGAAGTGAATTTTGACAAATCTACCATTGAATTACATTTTCTTTTTATATCTTTATACTTGAAAAAAATTTAGAAAATTAAAAATCAATAACTATATCATCAATAAATTGTTTAAATTGCAAGCCTTTGTAGTTTAAAATTATATATAAAATATAAGCATATAGTTTATATAGTAAATAATATTTGATTGGCTTAAAATTTAACATATGTATTAAGAGCGTAAAGAACATGCAATTCAATGGTTAGATTTTTAAAAATATGTTGCAATGTTAATTTTTTTTAAAGGAAGTTTTAATTTTAGGCTACAATCAATTTTGTAGCTAAATTTTGTCCAATATCTAATTTAATGTTAAGTAGATAGCTCAAATGAGAATAGTAATTGGAATAGAAGACAAAAAGGTTCAAGAGAAGACATTTTCTTTATAAGGGAGATTTTTTTTGGAGTAATTAAATTAGAGTAATATAAGGAGACCAATTTGTTATATATAACTTAATATTGTATATAATTAGATATTTATTTATTTTATTATTATAAAGTTTCCATTTATGGTTTCTGCCATTTTATTGGTTATTTTCTAAACTGTTTGAGATTCATATTCGACATTGTTGCTTGCGCTATCTAATTTCCACTTAATTAGCTAAACGATGAAATTTTGGCAAGCCAACACAAACTTGTGATAGTTGTGGGGCTATCCTATGGTATGAGGAGATGATTGTGAACTCAAAACGACCATCACAACCAAAGTTTTCCTTGCCTTTCGGAATGACTAATTAATTTACGTTAAATTGCGCACCTCCAATCCTCAAAGATTTGTTGAGTTACTGTGGACCTTCATTTGTGCATTTCCACGATAATCTTTTACAACATAATGCAATGATTGCAAAGAAAAATCATTTTAGTACCTTCAAATGTCTTATTATTAATACTATTATTATGAACTTTTAGAATAACAAATTCAAAAAATTATTATATTTTCACTAACATACATTTCTCATTATTTATTCGACATTATAGTGTAGAATATTGTTAGGACATATGTGGAACTTGTTAGAACATAAGTTATGTAAGATTAGCTAATCTTTTGATAAAACACATTTTACTTGTAATTGGGTAGATCTAGGATGGGCTTAGTACTTCAAGGAACAAGAGTTCAAGTTTAGTATTGAAGCCATGAAAATCTATTCAAGAAACAAGTGAAGAAGTGTTGTTCATTAAAGCTCGACAAATAGCTCGACAGATAGATATCTATCAAGGTTTAATGACAAATCTCGACAGCTGCTCAACAGAAACAGTATCTATCAAGAATTACAAAATTCAGATTTCCAGATCTGTTTTCACGCATATCTATGTATGTTTTTATATGGTTTCTTTTCTCACAACCCTAGACATATATAAATATTATTTTAAAGGCCATCACAATGTTGTTGCACAAGGAATTAGAGCATTCCTTCATGCATTGTGTGACCGGAGACAAAAGTTGACCTAGTTCATCATTGTTTTTAAAGAAGCTATTGTGTCTTTGTTACAAAAGTTGATGCCCTATTTTGAGGCTCTCTCTTTCAAGTCTCTCCATAACAAATCATTGCCACCCCTTTGAATTTAAAAACTACTGATTTTATATATTTTTTTCAATTGGTCTCTCTCTAATTTTCGATCGATCGAGCCTTGCAGAAATTGAATAATAATTTCCTACAATTACTCAATTTCAACTTTACATAAACACACACTTTGAGCAGCCTAAATCTAGACTAAATGTTTTGATCATGGTTTGCCGACATATAAATATTGAAGTTCTAATACATTAGTTCCTAATTTCTTAGAACCTAACAATATATATTAGCTTTGAGAGCGAATTCGGCTCTAATCCTTGAACTGATTAATTCAAGTTTACATATTCTCAATTTTCATTTGCAAATTCTCCTTTTTCTTCTCATTAATCCCTCAATTTTTTACATAAAACTGTACATTTTTTTTAATATCTTGATTTGTAGATTCTTGAGTGAATAAAGGAGGAGAGAAGAAGATTAAAAGAGAGTTTACGGTTTAATAATGTTTGTTGTCAATGTACCACTTCTATTTTGGATATCAATCATATGTAATACATGTGCATTTTGTTTCTAATCTTTTAAGCGCATTGAATATTGTATGCATAGAGTGAGTCTGCTTGGCATTATAAGGTTAAACTATTATGTTATTTGATGGGTTCTTCCGCCAATGAAGAGTGATTAAGAGAACAAGACACATTTTGTAGTGTCACTTCCACTTGATTTGGTGATGTATTGCTGGTTGGTCTTTGACTCTTTGCTTATGTATTCACTATGTGTTTGACTTTATGTCTTTGCAGGGCAAACAATAAAACCTTATTACACTCACGGTTGGAATTGGCTACATTAGCTTTGCAACTACATTTAGAGTGCTAAGTATCAAATGTTGAATATTATTTTGAAAATTTTGATCCGAAGCACCACTTTAATTGTATGATTGATACCCAATAGTATAGACTCTCACTTTTGTGGATGTGCTTCTGGTTTGACAATGAGTTTGCATCATGACATTAATTTTTCCAAACCTAAAGATGTCAAAGATCCATTTCAGGTAGGTATTAACTTTTTCACCCCTGAGTTGGGCAATATATTTTCTCCACCTCTAATTATTCGACTCTCATTGCAGAGAATTAAAAAAGGAAAATTTAAATAATTTCTTTATGATTAGGTCTTTTTTCTTTCTTTCTTTTGGATAAGTTTTGTTTGGTTACTGGGGAAACAGAGATGAGAAAAAAGGAAACTTAAAAAAAAAATATATTTGGTGTGATATCCATGCATTCTTCTTTTGGTTAAGTTTTGTTCGTTTATGAGAAAACAGTAAGTACCTAAAGATTTTGTGGTTAGATAATATGTATTGGTTGTGTGCACTATTAAATTATCAATGGTGTTTAATGGCTACATTAGCTTTGCTTGCTTGCTTGATAAAACACAAAAATAAAAATATATACCTTCCTATTTATGGTTTGGTGTGAATGTAAACCTATCTCAGGAGCCAAATAATTTTATCATTTGAGTATATATATTGCCACTATATAGAGGGATCTCATGTTGTTAAGGATGTTGTAATATCAGAGGATGAGGGTGGTCACTGAAATGGTCTTTGTTTTTCTTTTCTTTTTGCCAATATTTGGTTGATTTTGTATTACGTAATTTGAATTTCACTGATGAATGGCTAATGAAATTTATTTTATGGGCAAACCTTCTTAAAAAGAAAAAATAATAAAAATTAAGCACGATTGTTGAGGAGGAGAAAGGGGATAATAATTTGTGATATTTGTTCAAAGTCCAAAAAGATTTGATTTTTGAGTGTAATTTATAATTAGTTTCTTAAATATTTCACCAATTAAATATAATTGGTAGAAATCTGTACAATTGATTAATGAAATACAATAAAAAATAGAATTTTTTTTAGTACCATTTAATATACACACACACACACACACACACACACACACACACATATATATATATATATATATATATATATCTTCTATGTTTTTAGGGTATCTGTTCTATGTTTATTTTTAGTTAATTAGCTGATGATGTCTTAAATATGTATCACAATGTTTGGAATGGAAGTGTAAATTATTCCAACTGAGGAAGGGAAGAAGCAATTTGAAGTTATTGATAAGGGTGATGTTGTTTTTGGGATATTGCCTCCTTGTTTAGGTGCCTCATATTTTTAGATTAGTTCTTGATGCCCACATCCCAGGTCAAAGAATGTCCCACAACTGTCAAAAAGATTTGTTATGGGCTTCAAATCCGTTAAGTCTCTAAAAATTAAAATTGAAAAACATTCACATAAAATTTAGAGAAAACAAATTTTCTCAACATTATCCTCTTTTAAGATTGTAATATCTTTTGGATAGTATTGTATTTTTGTATTTTAATTTATTATAGCTGCTCTTTTTTGTGTTAATTTGAATCAGATTTTCCCATTATTTATACAGTTAGTGTCTTATTATTAGTTTCATTTAACGTTTATAAACACTCCATATATTTATAAAGTACATGTGTTAAAGTATAAATTTGAATATAATCTTAATTAGGTTTTTCATAAGTTTACTGATTTGATTGAATGTTCTAATGATTAGCATTGCATTCAATAACTCATCTATTGCAATAAGCTCCCCCCCCCCCCCCCCACCCCCCTTTTTTTAGATGTTTGAAACTATGTTCAACCTCTCAACAACGATATTATGGCTGGCAAGTTTAGATAGCTAGGTTAATCTCTACACTAGCATATTTTAATTATGCAAGAGGTATAAATTAAGGTGTATATATTAATTGTGTATTTATATATTATTTGAAGAAAAAAAATCAAATTATGCACAAATCAATACACACACACACACACACACACACACACAAACACATCTAATACTATATATAAAAGTAGAAGCCTTTCCCTGAAATTAAGGAGGTGTATTGTTAGGGTTTGTGCCCTAAAATCCAATTTATTGGCATGTCATAAATAATTAAATTGTATAATTACATGAGACTATTTATAAATGAACTAATGGGACATTATCATAGTCCATGAGATGTATTGTATGTGATTTATGTGATTTAGTCACAAAAGATGTAAATCACAAGTTCCTTGTAAACTCAAAATGTAGTTCGTAGTCGGTGATGAAAATGAGTGTTTCATCTGCAAAGACTATAGCATATCAACTAAGATGATTTGTCTTGATCATGGAAGTGGAGACTTCTAGTTGGTATATTGATATGTTTTAAGAGTTAAGATATATTGAACTAAACCGCTGTGAGATTTATTATTCTCCTAACGATTGTCAAATGAATAATAAATCTCACGACTTCTATTTATATCAACTCTAAATCCTGAGAGAATAATGGACCTGATCATGGGATGTAGGTTACTTTGATATACCAGGAGTGAGATCTATTAGTCACGGTCAAAACCTCAATATGTTGGGCAGCCGCATTTAGTGTTGATGGAACATATATTCTCAAGATGGAATTCATAATCTCTTAATGGAGATATAAAATATTCCATTGAGATAAGTTTAATGGGTTTAGTTATTCAGAGTGTTGGGCCCAACCACTTTAGTAAGGAGTTACTAAAGTATATATTTATGAAATTAGATTTCATAAATATATGATAAATAACATAAAGGATTAAACCGGGTACTCAAGGATTAAGATGTAGTAATCTTCAAAGTGGCAGTCTATATTTATGACTTTGTATTACTACGAATATTTTAATGAAGGGGTTGCATGTGAAATAAAGTTTTGGGATATAATTTATTAATAAATCCTAGAGTGCAATTATATTTATATAGTGGTGTTAAATATAAAAAATGGTAACTTTGGACTTATCAAGAGTTGATGGAAAAGCCCAAGGCCCATTGGAGCTAGTGTCTTATTGGTCCCTTTTGGTCCCACTCCAAGCCACATACTAAAGCCCAATTGGAAAGGCCCAATAGGCCAGCCTAATTAGATAATCAGTTAGTTATAAAGGGAGAAACATACAAAATTTTTATTAGCAATTTAAGAAACGGTGTGTATGTGAGAGTGAGACACACTTTCATTCTCTCTTTGAAAACTGATTGAGAGACCACACATCTTGAGCGTAAAGTAGATTTGGAGTGAAGATTAAAAGTGTTCCCAAGTACTTCTAATCTTTGTTTTGAACTTCTCCATACCAAGGTACGCTATCTTGTTCTTAAATTCTGAAATTTACATAGTGCACGTTATCAATCATGAATGAAATAGATCATTGTTTGTTGCTTCCGCTATGTGTTTTTGTATGAGATACAAAACCATTTTTTTTCCTATAGTTGCCACATTAGGAAAAAAAGACTACTTTAAAAACAACCACGTATATAGTTTAATATTAAGAAAACTATACGGTGCACTGTATGAGAAAAAAAAACCATAAAAACCCAAATACGGTTTAGAGAGGCATAGTTGCAGAAAGAAAAGGAGAATGACAGAGAAAGAGAACGATAGAGAAAGAGATTCGGTCCATCATAGGTGGTGGAGCGAAAAATCTGAGACCTTTGCCACCTTCAGACCACCATACCATCCACCCTTATAGTCTTTTCTTTTTTTTGTACCGAAGGTCAACATACTCCTTTCCTCATTAAATACTGTTTTTTTGTTGAAGGACTGAAACTCCTCACCATTGTTTTTCCTATTCGAATTAGAATCTAAAATCTTCAATATATCTATGTTTTTGAATTCAAAACCGGCAATTCCCCTTACTAAATTTTCTAGGGTTCTTCTTTTACCCCTTTTTAAATAAAAAAATTAAATGGGTTGATTCTCTTTCTTTGGATGCTTTGGTTTCAAATTATCCCTCTATATTTTTTATGTGTGGTAACATTAGGGATTTTGCCCTTTATTTACTATGGTTAAAAGTCAAAATTTATTGACACCCCATTTTGCAACCTGCATTTAACCTCACATGGAGGGTAGAAGGGTAATTTCGCCTTAGAAATATGCATCTAGATTCTGGTCACTAGATCCTTAATCTCATTTCACCAAAATGATCTTGATGTTATAACGATCAAATTGACTGGTCTTAAGCCCTAATCAGTGTTTGTTAAATACATGTTTGCATCGCATACAAAACATACGCAGCGAAAAATTAACGGATCTACTTCATTCGCAATTGTTAACATGTACTATGCAAATTTCAGAATTCAAGAACAAGATAACGTACTTTGATGCGGTGAAATTCAAAATAAAATATCAGAAGTACTCGAGAACACTTTTTATCTTCACTCCAATTGCACTTTATGTCCAAGAAGTGTGGTCTCTCAATCAGTTTACAAAGAAAGAATAAAAAAGTGTCTCACTCACATACACACCATTTTACAATGAGGTCACACACTCTTAAAATTTTGTACGTTTCTCCCTTTGTATCTAACAGATTATCTAATTGGGCTAGCCTTTTGGGCCTTTCTAATTGAGCTTTAGTGTGTGGCTCAGAGTGGAACCAAAAGGGATCAAAAAAACACTAGCTCTAATGGGCCTTGGGCTTTTCTGTCAACTCTTGACGAGTCCAAAGTTACCATTAACTATATTTAATACCACTATATAAATACGATTGTACTCTAAGCCTTATTTATAAATTATATCTCAATACTTTATTATACATTCAACCCTTCATAAAATATTCGTAGTAATACAAATTCTATAATGTAGACTGACACTTTGTAAATTATTACATCTTAATCCTTAAGTACCTTATTTAATCCTTTATGTTATTCATCATATATTTATGAAATCCAATTTCACAAATATATATACTTTAATAACTCCTTACAAAAGTGATTAGGCCTAATACTCTAAATAACCTAACCAATTAAACTTATCTCAAAAGAATATTTTGTATCTCCGTTAAAGACTATGAATTCCATCTTGAGAATATATGTTTCATCAATACTAAATGTGGCTACCCAACATACTAAGGTTTTGATCGTGCCTTTAGATCTCACTCTTGATATTCAAAGCAACATACATTTCATGATCAGGTCTATTATCTTCTCAGGATTAAGAGTTCATGTAAATAGAAGTCGTGAGATTTATTATTCATTTGATAGTCATTAGGAGAATAATAAATCTCACAACAGTCCAGTTCAATATGTCTTAACTCTTAAAACATATCAACATACCAATTAGAAGTCTCCACTTCCATGATCAAGACAAATCCTCTTAGTTGATATGTTATAGTCTTCGCAGATGAAATTCCCAATTTCATCACCAACTATGAACTATAATTCTGAGTTTACAAAGAACTTGTGATTTATATCTTCAGTGACTTTTCACATAAATCACATACTATGCATCTCATGGACTATATGATAATGTCCAATATTCATGTTACCATTATTTTAGATTATAATAAAACAACTTTATTAATTACAACATTAAGTCATACATAATGTCATACATAGTATCATAAAATAGGATTTAAGGGCACACATCCTAACAATCGGACCTTCAGATTGAAATTTATCATCAAATCAAGTTCTAATGGCTGAGATGCATTATCACAAATTGAGTCCGACTATATGTGATTATGAAGAATTGATTCCAATTGGTTATAATTATAATTAATTTGAGATTAATAATGTGTCATAAATTGATTGGTTAGGACTACATTTTATGATAAGGTTGCACATACCTAATTAATTAAATAGTTAAACAATAATTATTCAATGAGTAATTTGTGCAATTATCTTTTAATTAGGGTAAATTTGGAACTAATTAAGTCTGAAATGGGAGTGATTGGAGCCTATTAATGTTAATTGGAAACTAATTTTGGGACCTATTAATGTTAATTGTGCTGAAATTGTTTTCTAACAAATGACCTATGTTCACCATTTCGTTGATATCTCTCAGAATATTTTGAATCTGTGAATGAGATTAATTTTCCCAGAAATTAGACATCTACGGCTTCAATTTAAGCACAAGAACGAGAGTAAGATATGATTTTTTGAAATTGACTCTACAAGCTGTTATAGTTGCTACGGGAAAACTGAATTTTGCTTGCTCCTCAGTCCCACCATTCTCTACATTTAATGCACCTGATTTCCCCAAAGGATAAAATAAGGTCTAGGTTCATGATTCTTTGTCAACCATCATTAAATGATCTTCCATTCATATTTTCTCTACCACTACTATATAACCCCCCTCCCCTCTCCTCCATTCCAAGACACATACAAAAAACCCCCTCTCTTCTTCTCTCTTGAGTTCTAGTGAAGTTGAGTAGTCTTGTCATATCTTGGTCTTCCTAAAACTCAAGATATTGAGTGAGACTCACTTTTCCTCTTCTAGCTCTTCTTTTCCTCTACCCTTAGGACCTCCACCAAGAATCTCTTCTTCCACCATATGGATCTTGCATGAAGGTATAATCCATTTTCCTAACTAGTTTTTTATGTTTCCATTATGAGAATTTAAGATTAAAGTATGATAGTAATTATTTAAATTCCCTTGAATATGTTTGAATGTTCTTTTGTGTTCTTCACATGTTCTTGGTTGCTCATCACATGTTCATGCATAACACTAGTTTTAATAAAATGAGGAATTTTTCAATTATGGTTTTCTTCTTTATTCCAACAATTAAATAAGTGGCGACTCCATTGTAAAACTCTTAATCTAAAGGGGAAAATATAATCAGTCGAACCTCCATTTTGAGAGGCAATAACATGACTCCACACATTCATGTAAGTTTGGCCTAACACTTAAAAACGAGCTGGGGGCGTAGTCTCTCACAAAATTCACCTTGGATTATTTTAAAATCTAACTATATTAGACAAAAAACTTAATTTTTAATACACAATTTTGTTTGATAAAATCACTGATCAATCTTTTGTTTTGTTCTAGCATTCTTATTTTACGTTGCCAATTAAATTGTGAATGGTAGTTTCGTACGCATCTCAAAACTCTAAAAAGTTTTTTTTTTTGTTTAATGGGTTTAGATTTGATTCATTTTTGTTTTGGGTTTTTGGGTTTTCTATCAAAATCTTTGTTTCCTCAATTTTAGATATTTGCTTTTTTTGGGGGCTTTTGGGTTTTCTATCAAAATGTTTTGTTTCCTCAATTCTAGATATTTGCTTTTTTTCTTTTTAAGATTACAAAAATCACTAAATCATTGATTGAAATCATTAGGTATTTCCATTTCTAACATTTATTTTCCTTCTTCAATCTTATTTTAGGATTTTCCTGCCAGAATAGCATGCACTAGATAGAGTCCGTAAGGCATACAGAGACAAGCTGAATACCGTAATCGGTAGAGTTTTTTTTTTTTTTTCCTTTTGCGTTTTCAAATCGAGGGACTGAATATGATTTAGGTTTGAATGTCTTGGTTGGATTGGTTTAGATTTAGTTATAGTTAGATTTGGTTTTGAGTTAGGCTTCCATTAGCATGCCTCTGATAGATAATTTGGACGGTTGTTTATTTTTTACATTTTAAATTATTTTTGCGTTAGTTCTGGCTTGAATTAGATTGGTTTGGTTTTGAGTGATCATTTACCAAATTCATTGTATTTGTTTCTCAAGGAAAAAAAAATTGTCGCCTATAATTCCATCTTCTCCCACTTTTCTGCTCCTTCCCTGTAACAAGAAAGGTTCCATTCTTAATTTCATCTTCGCCTACAAAAGGAATTACTTAATCAAGGTTAAAGGTTGTCGATTTTATCTTGGTTAGATTTTTTTTTTTTTTGGCTGATTTTTGTTAGATTTGTATTTTTTTCTGTTTTCCCCTTAAATTTGAATTGATTTATGTTTTGTTGATTATTGTATTTTGGTTAGACTTGGTTTTTTTTTTTTTTTTTGCAGTTTTTTTGTTAGATTTTTTTTTCGTCTGCCTCTACATTTTGAAATTATTTTCTTGCATTAAAAAAGCTTCAAAATTATGCACATTTTAGGTCCAAGAATTAATTCAATTTTCACTATTTTTGGTAGGGCTGTCTAGAGTACCCGAAGACCCACTGAAACCGATCAGCCTGACCGAAACCGACCCGTCACAGCCGAACTAACACCTCTGATGGGTTGATGATAGGTCTCAATCTTCAGACCCGACTCCGGCGGGTCAAGTGGCAGGTTTCGTCCTCAAAAACCTGATCTACCCAACCCTCCTGACAAAACGTCAAAAAGAAGGCCGAAATCCAGGACGTTTGGGCTTCTCAACTCTGATCTAGCCACGTTTGGCCTTCCTTTACTCAGATCCACTTAAATCCGGTGAATCTAGCCCAAATCTACTCAAACTCAAACAAACTCCGGTAAGCACGACTCTAACTCAGTCAAATCTCATTAGATCTCGGCCAAATCTCGGCCAGATTTCCATAGATACGAAGGAATATCAGCCAAATCTCGTTAGATCCGGTCAGATCTGACGAGATTCGGCCAAATTTCGACCAAAATTTGGCAAAATCACAAAACCTGAAACCTGATACGACCCGACCCGGTTGATCTGAAACTTCCCATGCGTCAGTTGCGGGTTGAAATCTTCCCCACCCAAGAAGGTCAAAACAAGTCTGAGTTGGGCACAAACCCAACCCAGCCCGACCTGTGGGCACCCCTAGTTTCTAGATTTCCTTTTTTTTTTTTTTTTTTGCCACCTTTGAAACAAAATCTTTCTAGATCAGCATTCATACAAGTAGGTTTATGGTTGGTCACTTTAAACTCAATGCTTTATAAAAGTTCACACTTTTGAAACTTTTGATTAGATAACTAAAGGAATATGAATGCTACTTAAATAAAACACACTTTGTTTACATTAAACTTTAGGTAGATGGTATGCTATAGCTCCATACGAGAAATTCATAGATGATTATGTGGATTAAAAAAAATAATTGTTTAAGTTTGTTGAAATAAAACATTATTATTAGCAACGTGATGTGTTATACCATGTTGGCTCTGATACCATGTTAAATAGCATTATTATTAGCAACGCAATATGTTATATCATGTTGCGTATGCTAGAATGGATGCAGAAGGGGAAGCATAGAATAGGAATACTAAGAACACGAGGGTTACGTGGTTCAGCCTTGTTGGCCTACATCCAAGGAGGAATCCCTTAAGGGTTACATCTTTATTGTATAAGAGTGTAGTACAATAACCTGTGTTACAATGAACCCTAACATGAGTATATATAAGCGACTAAACCCTAGACTACTAATACAAGCAGGAGTGGGCTTGGGCCTATTAAATTGGGCTCATATGTCTAATATATCTCTAACAAAGTTGTTAGTGTTATCCCTTGAATCCTCTGTATAATTGATACCTGCCTTCGTAATTAATATTTAGGATATAACAGTCCTACAACTCTTTGGTAACAAAGGCATTCTTTCTGTTTGGAGAAAAGTGAAGTCCTTTTGGTATTTGTAGCATTGTGTTGTGGTTATATGTTTAATATTCAATTGTAGAAGACCTAAAATAACATTTTGCAGCTGAAGATGCTATTACTTTACAATCTGATTAAGAATATAGTAATGAAAACAATTACCACCGGTTATTGACGACATTACAAAACTTGAGTAGACTTTGCCCTTCCTGTTTTTAGCAAAAAATCCTGCCTCTCAATCTTCAATTATATCAAAATCATCTATGTTATGACTTATAAGTCAGTATCTGTTTCTACTTTATTTCCTGAGGAAAATAAAAACAGGAATTTCTTTTATTAATTTGATTAATGTATATATCTTCATCAATATTCTTAATGTGACTCACTTATCAAAGACAAAAATTTTAAGGCTTTTTAAAACAAAATAAATTCATGCCTGGTCATCATTTGCTTCTGAACTCTAATTTCAGTGTAGGTGTGACAAAGAATGAAGGGTATTATTCATTTGATGGACAATTTCTATTTGGAATCATTAGATAAATTTGTCATTTGTAAATTTCATAAATTAGTTTAGTTGCTGTAATTTTTTTTTTCATTTATGCTAATTTCCTTATTTTGTGTTATACATTTTTATTCTTAGCTTTTCTAATTTTGCCTAATGGAACCACAAAATTATAAGATTTGGGGAGAAATAAAAAGAAGTAGCTTCTTCTTCTTTTGGAATTTTTAATTAAGTTTTTTAGTCTTTGTTGAGTATTATGTAGGTATGAGAGCTGCCTATGGGAATGTGTAGAATGTCATTGATGGGTGTGATGAGGCTTGAGTTGAAAGTATTCAATCTAACACAAGAGCATACTAGAGCAAGATGACAAGACAAGATGGTGTTGAACAACCTTGAGAAAACATGTAAGAATCTGCAACTTATTAATATTTTATGTAAAATCAATTTTTGACAGGTTTAAAAAACTGTACCAATTACAAAGAATAAAAATTTTATCTGGTGTAAAATCAGTATTTTTCATGAACACTATTTTCCAGTTAAATACCTACTTGACTCTTTTTTTGTTCTTGATTTAGTTTTGGTAGGTTTGATCCTTTAGTAATTTCAGATTTTGTTTGTTTATTTCTCTGGTGCAATTTAATCAATGGTTATTTTTGTGTGCAAAAGAATCATCTTCTGTAAGTAGATTGATTGTATTTATGATGCTATATAGCTATTTGTTATTTTTTTGGAACCTGTTTTGTGGTGGTTGCATTTTGGAATTGGTTAACTGAATCTTATTTACTAAGATAATGTCAGTGGTGCCTTTTCTCTGCATGTTATTTGGTCTTTGCATTATGTAGGAGGCATGTCTTTATAAAAAAGAAGCTAGATTACTTATGAAACCAATGCTTTCTCAACCTCCTAATTTTTCACAAAGTATATCAATGTCACATGAAAATTATAAGCACTGCAACATTGCTATTTTTTTTTCCCTTGATGATCAAAACTAAAGTGCAAATCCAGTGTGTAACAAAGAGGAAAAATTAGAAGAACTAACCTGGATTTTGCTTTCAGTTGTTTAAAGTGGGTGTGTAGTGTGATCCTTAATAGCCAAGTAATCTTTCTAAGCCTTTTGTTATTTCGGCTATTGAATAATTAACATTCTATTGTAGGTTTAGACAAATGGCTATCTACTTAAGTTGGTTTCAAAATTTCAGAAAACAATGATCTTATCTGCATTTGCATCCCTTAATGATCATGTGAAATAAAAAGCAATTTGGAATTTCTAAACAAGCATAGAGAGATCACAGTGGTCAAGATTGAACTTGCATTATGTAATCTTTTCTAGGTTTAAGAATAATTTTGACATTGGCTAAAGATATTTTTAATATGTTTAGCAGATGAAGAAATTATGAGATTAAACGCAATGTTCAAAAGCATAGTTGTTGACAACTTTGGACCTACAAGATTTAGAATGAAGCATGAAGTCATTAAGCAAGATTGTTGCGGCACATAGGAAAAAACACCCCTTAAAATTTTAGCGCGTGTCCAATTTAAAAGTTCCAAAATACCGCAGGTTGCACTATTTGAGGGCTTTCAAATTTATCCATTTATTGTGCACACAATTTAAAGCTAAAAAATTGTTAAATTGAAAGAGACCGAGAGCGAGTCTAATGCCTTTTCTGTTCTAACATATGACAAACAATATTCCAAAGTTATTATATGAAGACCAAAAGAAAATTACAGTTGTATGGTTGTTTGTAATTTTGTTTAGCAAGTCAATGTAGTTAAGTTTTGTTATAGGTGATCTGCATGCTATTATATGACATTTTTTGTTTTATTTTTTCGGGTCTGAGAAAATAGTGTTATAACTTACAAGTTAATATATTGGAAACAAAATTTAGAGTTATGAACTTCAATGGAAGTTTTAAGACCTAATGTAAAAGTTTTTGTGAACATGTGCAGAGAGAGAAGCCTGTAACTACCATATAAGAACAATGGCTGAAGAGTTACAAAAAGGTTATTGTTTTGTTTTGCTTTTTGTTTTTGATTTTTTCTATCAAATTTTTATTGCCTCTCACCCTATCTACATAGTTACCAGGGTTAGGTACTTTAAACTTTTGTTTTAATGGTAGACAATTGCAGACAATGTATTTTGTTGTTGTAGCTGTGGGGGGTAAAAATGCTTAAATGCACATTTGGGCCTTGGGCCTGGTTAGTTGGTATAAATCTGTTCAATCAAGGTCTTCGAGGCCCACAGGCCAATCCGCGCTACAAGAGGCAGCGGAGTTGTCCGAGGAGGAGCATCTCCTCGGACGAGCCCAGTAAAGGCCATGGGACGTGCTAAAGGGTTTAGAGACAAAATTCTGGAGGATCTGTTGGGTAAAGGCGTGGTTCAAGCACTCGTTAGAAGGAGGAACGTGTGAGAAATATTTGAGGAAAAAACTACTACCACCGCATTAAAGGCGCTGCATCTACCTCTCTGGCCGCATTAATGGAGAAATGACCTCTGAACAATAATATTCAGCCTTCCAGCTATTATTTGAAAACTTTAAGAACGTGGTGGATGGGACAAGTATCTAGAAGGAAAATCTGTGTAACACGTGGATGAAATAGGGAAGAAAAAGAAGGTTATAAGAAGATGAGAGATGAAAGAATGGGGGGATCTCTTTTGGAAACTAAAAATTGTAATCTTTTGCTTAGAGAAAGAAAGGTTATACAAGTGGTCATCGACTTACGTCCGAGGAGAGTTTTTTATCATATTCATCTATTATTTGCATAGATTGCGGCTTTCTAGCCTGTTTATCAGTTCCCCAATATCCCTAACCTAGGTTTCAAACCCTAACCTAGGTCCTCGGCTTTCTATTATTTGGATAGTTTTTGTTTTAGGTATATAAGTAGAGAGAATATTTGGTAAGCCATGAAAAGCCACATTCTACCGTGGTTTAATTTTAAATTATCTATAAGACACATATATACACACTTACCCACTGTAGACACTCGATTTGCACCCATAATTTAATCAAGGAAGATGACTAGAATGACCATCTATGTCCCCTAAAAATCATGATTGTATTACATGCATCAATTTATTCTTGCATTACATGCATCAATTTATTCATTGCATATCATATAAATAATCTTGAGGTTCTAACGGTCGCAATGGTGTGTTCGGTTTCTAAATCGAAACATTAGATCGAAAGATATCATGTGATCAAGTTTGCACAGTTAACATGCATTGTATCTATGAAGAGTCAACCATGCACAACTAATTTAAATTAACTCTGATTGGTTAAACAATTAAAATTAAGTAAATAATTTTGTGATTGGTTGATAATTAGTGTTTAAAATAGGATTGCATGCATAGGAATAAAATGGATGATTGGATCACAATAAAATTGTGGATAATTTGAATTTTATCAAGATTTATTTTAAAGAATTTATCTACAAGATAATTGTTCCTAAAAATTTTAAATTATCCAGAAAAAAGATTTAAAAAAATTATAGATTAAGGGTGAAAACATGTCTAGGTACAAGGATTGGATCAAAAAAACCCTAGAAAGAAAGTCCAAAATGCACCCAAACACAAAAGTGTGTTCGGCATCCAAGAGCACCATTCGGCACTTTAAAAGTGCCGAATTGGCTCCTTTTGGGCTTTGGCCCAACTCCTTTTGGGTGATGATAAGGCACACACTTTTCAATCTTTTCGCAAAAAGGATGAGTCCCGATTCGCATTCTACACATCGGAGCTATTTTTTAGAGTTTTCTAGCCTCTATAAATAGAGACTGGATCTCATAATTTAGAAACTTTTTTTTTTGGTGCTCTGAGAGGCATACATTTTTAGACTCTCCAAGTGCTTATATTTGCTGATCCTTTTTGATATTTGATGCCAAAATTAGGATTTTTAGGTTTCAAAGATAATTGAATAAATTTCTTTGAACCCTAAAACATCCTTTCAAGAACAAGAAGTGCTCATGCAAGAGGTTGTTTTCAATCACCCTATTCCTTTTCTTTATGTCTTTCTCTAATGATGATGCATTTTTTTTATCAATAACACGAATTATTAATCATTGTTTTGTTAAAGCATGATCTTTTTTTATATATAATTGTTGTGATCTCTTTCTTAATTTCAATAATCTGCATATAACTAATTTTGTTTCTTAAAATAAAAACAGACGTACATCTTTCTTAGATGCAGATCTAAATTTTTCTTAATAAAAAATGGATCTGCATCTTTCATAGATGTAGATCTGAATTTCTTCTCAGTCAAAACGGATCTGCATCTTTATTAGATGTAGATCTGAATTTTTCTTAAATCAAAAACAGATTTGCATCTTGATTAGATGTAGATCTGAATTTTTTTTTTCTTTAATATATGCAGATTTTGAAACAATGAAAAAGATTTTGCACAATTTTATTCATGATTGTTTGTTTTATTTAGTTCATGTAGCATAAATTTATGTAATGAGTGAAATTCTCTTCAAAAAAAAAAATATTTTCCATATTTTTGAACGTATAAAAAAAGATTTAATTTTTCTATTATCAAAAGCCATTTTTTTTATCATCACAAAATAGATCTAATCTTTTACCAAGTTAAAACCATTTTTTTATTTTCAAAAACAGATCTAATTTTTCTAAACTAAAAACCAAATTTTTTATCACCAGAACAAATCTGAATTTTCTCTCCAAAAACCATTTTTCTTATTATTACAAAACAGATCTGGCATTTTTGACAAACCAAAATCAATTTTTTTTTTCACTAAAACATATTTGAATTTTTTTAAAACTAAGAAGAGGATGAATCCATGGATAAATTTGTGTGATTTAGTTTTGTGTATATACAAATGTCATTCATAGGATGCATAACGGGTATATTGGTCACAAGAGTTTAGAAGACCAGACTCTGTCTAGGCGGAATGGGTGCCTAACACCTTACCATTCCGTAACCTAGTCTCCAGATTTTGGTCTTTGGATAAGTAGATCTAAGCCTTGTCTTTGTTTTATTTTGGGTAGAATGTAACTAGGACAAAAAGCTATGTAATTATTTGGTAGTTTGTAACTAGGACCCAAAGCTATGTAATTTTCGATTCTTCAAACATGTATTTTTTTATTCAATTAATGAGAAGGATGCTATTCAATTATGTATTTAGTTTTTTCTTATTTTTTGTATAAAAAATAAGTGACGACTCCACACCACTTACCCAAAAAGAGAGGTGCCCCAAAAAGCACTCCAAAAATCTCTCTTTTTTGAGAGACACTTTTGGCAAGGTCTCTCACACCCACACTATGTCTTAATATCGCACTATCGATGAGTAGAAGATAGTTAGAGAGTTGGGCATACTTTCATTTCATAGTATGAAATATGTTAACACAACACAAATTAGTTGATTTTTATGGTCCCGTTACTCTTTTGCATTTATTTCTGGTTCCATGATTTTTTTTTTTTTTAAATTAGTCTTATCTTAAGAAGGCTACAAATATGCAGTGAAACTACTAAACTAATTTTTAATATCTCAAAATATATATGTTTCTTTACTCCAATTTAGTTTACTTTTTCTATATAATATATGTACAACATTATCCAAAAGTGTCTTACATAAAATAAAAATATCACAAAATTATCCATACATCGAACAGGCAACTTACTAGTACTAATAAAAGCACATATAACCACAATGAAGCACATGTGCAACACAATAAATTATTAACAAATATTCAATCATATATATTATATTATAGTCAAAGTACAATTAGAATCCAAATTAATTCTCAATTAATTTTTAATTGTTGTTTAATTTTGCCAAGGACATTGTAGCTGAATTGGCACCCCATACACAAAAAGCAAAGATAATCATGTCACCACCTAGATAAGATTACATTATCATCACTAATGTTAAATGTTTCTATGCGTAAGCATGGGTTACAATCTAATTCAGTTAAATTTATATATTACCCATTGTATTTACTTTAGGTAAATAAATATGTAATTAATATTTTTTAAACAAATAAAAAAATCTAAAAGTTCACACAATTTAATTATGAAACATAAATTCACAAATATTTATACCATTGATCATTCATATAATTGTTGTTTATCAAATAAATATATTTTTTAACTAGTGGATATGATTAACATAAAAGAAAATATGGGAGAAGAATAGAAAGTTTAATTGAATCTCATGTAAGATATCTTGATAAATTTGTTGTTAGAAATATAAGATAAGATTAAGATATGGGTGTGTGTGTGTGTAATATTACAAATGAAAGAAAATTAAAAATTAAAAAAATAAATAAAAACACAGGTAGTTGTTCCATAGATGGCCTAGGAGATTGTTTAAGACCATATATGGCCTTATGCAACCTGTACACTTTTCTAGACTCCCCCTGAGCAACAAACCCAGGTGGTTGCTCTATATACACCTATTCCTTCAAATCTCCATTCAAGAAGGCATTTTTAACATCTAACTGAAACAATGGTCAACCCAAATTAACAGCCAATGAGATCAAAATCTAGGCAAAGGAAATTTTAGCAACAGGTGAGAATGTTTCGGCATAGTCGACAGCGTATGTTTGGGCATACCATTTGGCAACCAAGCAAGCCTTCAAACACTCAATAGAACTATCAAGCAAATACTTCACAATATATACCCAAAGATAACCAATAGTATTTTTCCCTAGAGAATGAGAAACTAAAGACCAAGTAGCATTTTCAGAGAGGGCAGACATTTTTACCTCCATAGTAGACTTCCAACCAGAGATAGACATAGCCTCCTGTATAGACTTAGGAACAACAGTAGAATTCAAGGATATGGTAAAAGCATGGAGAGATGAAGACAAATGACCATAAGAGACAAACTGAGAGATGGGATGAGAGGTACAAGAATGCTTACCTTTGTGCAAAGCAATTGGAACTAAGATCAAGAAATACACATTGGTGTCCCTTTTGAGTATGAGAATACCCAAGAAAAACACATTTAATGGATCTAGGATCAAGTTTGTCACCTAAGATATGAACATAGCACACACAACCAAAGATCCTAGGAGGTAGATGAAACAAATGTGCATTAGGAGAGAGCACAATATAAGAGATCTGACCACCTAGAACAATGGAAGACATATGATTAATCAGGTGACAAGCAGTGAGAATAGCATCACTCCAATATGATTTGGGAACATGCATATGAAACATTAAGGCACGTGTGACCTCTAATGAATGACGCATTTTACGTTCAGCAACACCATTTTATTGTGGAGTATAGGGGCAAGAAGATTGGTGAATTATATCATGATCATCGAAAAAATTAAGACATAGATGTATGAAAATATTCACGATCATTATCAAACCAACAAAGATGAAGTGAAGCATTAAATTGAGTCTTTATTTCCATATAAAATAATTTGAAAATTGAGTACAATTCAGACCTTTCTTTCATAAGATAAAGATAGGTAACTCTAGAATAATCATCAACAAAAATGACAAAATATCTAAATCATAACAATAAGGGAGTGTTTATTGGATCCCAAATATTAGAATGAACTAAATGAAAAAGACTACTAACACAACTCTCACACTTAGAGGCAAAAGGCACCCTATGGTGTTTTCCCAATTGACATGCTTCACATTGTAAAGACTCAATTTGACGACACGATAGGACTAATGACTTCAAATTCGGGAGAGATGGATGACCAAAGCGACAATGATGCTGAAGAAGCGAGATAGACAAATGAGAAGACACTAAGCTGGAAGAACCACACCAATCCAGGTACTAAAGTCCACCGGCTTCATGCCCTCTACCAATAATCTTCCATGTTTTAAGACCTAGAAAGATAAAATGAGTGGATAAAAAAATGGCAATGCAATTTAAAAGTTTAGAAAGCTTACTAATGGACAAAAGACTAAAAGGAAAATCAGGAATATATAAGACAGAAGAGAGATAAAGATTAGGATTGAGATTGGCAGTGGCCAAACATAAAACTGTAATGGCTAAGCCAATGTAACATTGGGAAGACCACTAGAGTTCTCAAGGTTAGAGAGCAAGCTTGAGATATCTGTCATATAATCAATAACACCTGAGTCTAGACCCAAGGGTCCTAAGTGGCAAGACAAGCAATGGAAGTACCTTGGTGAGCCAAAGTAGCAGTAGAACCAGACCGAACGGAGTTAGACTGCAAAGACAGGAGGTGATTGTACTCTTCCCCAGGTATAGAGACTACTCTGGATGTTGGTGGAAGTGATTGTGAGGGCGGTTCTTCAACTTGAAAACTCTCTTGATGAGCTAAGGGTTTTCCATACGACTCCCAACAGAATTCTACTATATGATTCTCACCATGACAATAAGTGCACTTACGAAGCCCACGTCCTCTACCATAACCCCCTTGTTCACTACCACAGCCCCTTGGTCACGACCTCTATGACCACCTCTATTACTCCCCATACAAATGGCAAAGGCAAATTGTAACGACCCAAGAAAAAGCACTAGCCACATTTGCGCTATACCTTAAAAGGACTAGTCATAATTGAGGCTCCTTATAGTTGTTAATAAAGCCCAATTCAACCCAGTAAATACCCGATGTGGGACTCATCACGCACCCACACACATCACACAATCAATCAAATTGGGGTATCACAATCTCCCTTACTTAAATCCCTAACGTCCTCGTTAGGGTCCACTTTGTGGGATAGTGTCTCTGAGCCCACACGGGGTTACAGGCCGGCTCTGATACCATATGTAACGACCCAAGGAAAAGCGCTAGCCACATCTGCGCTATACCTTAAAAGGACTAGTCACAATTGAGGCTCCTTGCAGTTGTCAATAAAGCCCAATTCAACTTAGTAAATACCCGATGTGGGACTCATCACGCACCCACACACATCACACAATCAATCAAATTGGGGTATCACAATCTCCCTCACTTAAATCCCTAACATCCTCGTTAGGGTCCACTTTGTGGGATAGTGTCTCTGAGCCCACACGGGGTTACTGGCCGGCTCTGATACCATATGTAACGACCCAAAGAAAAGCGCTAGCCACATCTGCGCTATACCTCAAAAGGACTAGTCACAATTGAGGCTCCTTGAAGTTGTCAATAAAGCCCAATTCAACCCAGTAAATACCCAATGTGGGACTCATCACGCACCCACACACATCACACAATCAATCAAATTTGGGTATCACACAAATTTATCACTAGAACATAGTACATCAGTGTTGGGGGAAGGGGCAATACTAGAGTTAGATAATGTTGCTTGTCTAAGTCTACCAAAAACTTCACTCAATGAAGGGAGGTCAGGACTAGCTAAAATTTGTGACTTCATCGAATTCAAACTTTTAGGTAATCTAGAGAAAAAGCGAGCAACACGCATAAAATCTCGTTGTTTCTTCATTGTTTTAATATCAAAGAAGATGGGCTTTTAAATATTGAGTTCTTCACATACACCCTTGAACTTGTTATAATAGTCTTCCAAAGACAAATCACTCACACTCAAGGAGAAATAATTTTGATGGTCAGAAATTCGCTTCAAATTGTGAACACCAAAGTAAAGTTCCTTGGCCTATTCCAACACTAAACATCAACCAACAAAATTCGAGTCCAACAAATTAACCCAAAGTTGCCTAAACAGAGAATCAGAATGTAGGGAAGAAAAATAATAAAATCAAACCAAATCATTCAATAGCCAAAACCCTATTTCGAAAACTCTGGCAGCAGCGCTAAGGCACAAAAGCAGCAATGCAAGGGTCAGCGAGTGGGCTAGGGTGGGTCACCAGAGTAGGGCAAGTAAAACCGTGCCTCTCTCGCGATCAGGCAACATTGATCTGGTGTCGCAAGACCCAAGAGAGATCACCGGCGCTGGGTAATACCCGATCCTTAGTTGTCGGAGCTAGGGATCAAGTATTATGGTGTTTTTAGAGTGTAGCTTAGGTTCATCAGAGCTATGGGTTGACTATTATGGTGGCCGGCAGTGATAATAGTCGTGGATGGTGGTCATAGTGTTAACGACAATGGCTTGGGTGCTCTGATATCATATTTAATTATTTAAACACACAATTCTAACAAATATATTGAAATAAATGCAATAGAAATATAGTTTTTCAAGACCAAAATTGATAAAAACTATACGGTCGATTTGAAATGTAGTCATATTGTCAATTCACTACAAGAAAACTGGCCTTTTGCGGCGGGTGCGAAAACTGCCGTTATAGATCGCCTATTGCAGCGCTTTTTTGGCCCACCGCTATACATGAGATTTATTGCGGCATACTATTGCGGCGGGCCAGTGACCCGCTGTAATAGACCTACTTTAGTGGCCTGCGACTTAGATATAGCAGGGGGTCATTGACCTGCCGCAATAGACCCTGAAATTGCAGCGGGCCTATTGTGGCGGGTGCAAAAACTGCCGCTATATATTGCCTATTGCGGCGCGTTTTTGGCCCGCCGCTGTACATGAGATCTATTGCGGCGTTTTTTGTGACTGCCGCTATAGGTAAGGCTTTTGAATAAAATCATGTTTTTGTCATTTACAATAACGCATAAAAGATGAGTTTAAAGATCGGATGGTAAATTATATCCGATTAGCATGAAAATTGGCATGCATGTTAAAAACATATAGAAAATGTGATCCAACGGTTGGATTTTCAAAATATGAATTAAATAATAACTTATTGGTTGGTGTAACATTTTTTAGAGTTACATTAAGTGTAACTTGAATCCAATCTTATATTTCTTAATTCAATGTGAATTTTGACAAATCTACCATTAGATTACATTATCTTCATATATTTTTCATGCTTGCAAAATTTCAAGGTGATCAAAGATTAATAATCATCAATCAATTGTTTAAATTCAAGTTTTTCCAGTTTAAAATAACGCATAAAAGATGAGTTTTAAGATCAAATGGTAAATTACATCCAATTGGCATGAAAATTAGCATGCATGTTAAGGACATATAGAAAATGTGATCCAACGATTGGATTTTCAAAATATGAATTTAACAATAACTTATTGGTTGGTGTAACAGTTTTTAGAGTTACATCAAGTGTAACTTGAACCCAACCCTATATTTCTTAATTCAATGTGAATTTTGAAAAATCTACCGTTAGATTACATTATCTTCATATATTTTTCATGCTTGCAAAATTTCAATGTGATCAAAGATTAATAGTCATCAATCAATTGTTTAAATTCAAGTTTTTCTAATTTAAAATAACACATAAAAGATGAGTTCAAAATCAAATGGTAAATTACATCCGATTGGCATGAAAATTGGCATGCATGTTAAGAACATAGAGAAAATGTGATCCAATGGTTAGATTTTCAAAATATGAATTAAACAATAACTTATTGGTTGGTGTAACATTTTTTAGAGTTACATTAAGTGTAACTTGAATCCAATCCTATATTTCTTAATTCAATGTGAATTTTGACAAATCTACCGTTAGATTACATTATCTTCATATATTTTTCATGCTTACAAAATTTCAAGGTGATCAAAGATTAATAGTCAGCAATCAATTGTTTAAATTCAAGTTTTTCTAGTTTAAAATAACGCATAAAAGATGAGTTTTAAGATCAAATGGTAAATTACATCCAATTGGCATGAAAATTGGCATGCATGTTAAGGACATATAGAAAATGTGATCCAACAGTTGGATTTTCAAAATATGAATTCAACAATAACTTATTGGTTGGTGTAATAGTTTTTAGAGTTACATCAAGTGTAACTTGAACCCAACCCTATATTTCTTAATTCAATGTGAATTTTGACAAATCTACCATTAGATTACATTATCTTCATATATTTTTCATGCTTGCAAAATTTCAAGGTGATCAAAGATTAATAGTCATCAATCAATTGTTTAAATTCAAGTATTTCTAGTTTAAAATAACGCATAAAAGATGAGTTTTAAGACCAAATGGTAAATTACATCCGATTGGCATGAAAATTGGCATGCATGTTAAGGACATATAGAAAAAGTGATCCAATAGTTAGATTTTCAAAATATGAATTCAACAATAAATTATTGGTTGGTGTAACAGATTTTAGAGTTACATCAAGTGTAACTTGAACCCCACCCTATATTTCTTAATTCAATGTGAATTTTGACAAATCTACCGTTAGATTACATTATCTTCATACATTTTTCATGCTTAAAAAATTTCAAGGTGATCAAAGATTAATAGCCATGTCATCAATCAATTGTTTAAATTCAAGTTTTTGTAATTTAAAATAACGTATAAAAGATGAGTTCAAAAATCAAATGGTAAATTACATCCGATTGGCATGAAAATTAGCATGCATGTTAAGAACATAGAGAAAATGTGATCCAACGGTTAGATTTTCAAAATATGAATTAAACAATAACTTATTGGTTGGTGTAACATTTTTTAGAGTAACATTAAGTGTAACTTGAATCCAATCCTATATTTCTTAATTCAATGTGAATTTTGACAAACTTACTGTTAGATTACATTATCTTCATATATTTTTCATGCTTGCAAAATTTTAAGGTGATCAAAGATTAATAGTCATCAATCAATTGTTTAAATTCAAGTTTTTCTAGTTTAAAATAACGCATAAAAGATGAGTTTTAAGATCAAATCGTAAATTATATCCAATTGGCATGCAAATTGGCATGCATGTTAAGGACATATAGAAAATGTGATCCAACGGTTGGATTTTCAAAATATGAATTCAACAATAACTTATTGGTTGGTGTAACAGTTTTTAGAGTTACATCAAGTATAACTTGAACCCAACCCTATATTTCTTAATTCAATGTGAATTTTGACAAATGTACCGTTAAATTACATTATCTTCATATATTTTTCATGCTTGCAAAATTTAAAGGTGATCAAAAATTAATAGTCATGTCATCAATCAATTGTTTAAATTAAAGTTTTTGTAGTGAAACCTAAAGTGAGTCATTTATTTTTCTTTTTTCTTTTTCTTTGTATTGAAACCTAAAGTGAGTCATATGTGTATATATATATATATATATATATATATATATATATATATATCTAAAGTAAAATGTTACTTTGTTTTAAAAAAATAGGGTAAAAGATTACTTTGTTTTTATTATCAATTTTATTTTATTTAAAATATTTTTTTTATTTTCATTAATTTACACATGATTCTTAATTAATCAAAAAAATATTAAATATTACTATCTATATTAAATATAAATATAAATATTACTGTAAGGACACAATTCAAGTTCCCAAACCACGACTAGGAGGAAAATGGGCTTGAAAGGCCTTTCTTCACAATGAATTTGTAGAGGATGGGTTTATAATTTAGATTTCAAGGATGGCTTTAGACAATCACAAAAAGAACGGGCTTTGGGCCCAATGGAACAAAACAAAGAATCGTTTGCAAAGAGTAAGATTGAGAATTCCTCCTCGGACTGATTCCGAGGATAATTTCTAATAGTATTTCTCAAGTGTGGATACAAATATTGATTATCATACACTTTTTCTTTCTCAAAAAGCCCCTCCCTTCTTCGTATGCCTTCCCTCCTATTTATACTCCTCCTCTTCTCTTCATCATCTTCCACTTTATGGCCGCGACCCTCATTTTTGGATACTTGTCCCATCCATTCTTCCCTAAAGCCCGCTGGGATTTGGGACCAAGTTCCAAGCTCTATACTCAGGTCCCATCCTTCCATCTATATTGTCAGCGTATCAATTACAGGGTCTTTAATATATGGGCGGTGGTAGCAGCTTTACTTTAGACATTCCACCGCTCTTTCTACTGTCCTCCACGTATACTGTATATCCTCGGCTTAACATTCCGAGGACAAATCTACTCCTCAGACGGTATGGGACACTTAAATACTCCACGATTATTTTGATGTTTTCGGATTTGGGTTTCTAGCCCAAAAGACCTTGTTGGGCCGTCCATTATAAATTACTGGGCCCAATACCCCTACAATTACTATTTATAAGATATTTATGTATTAAATATTAAATATTACTATTTATAAGATATTCATGTATTAAATATTAAATATTATTATTTATAAGATATTTATGTATTAAATATTAAATATTACTATTTATAAAAGATTTATGTATAAAATAATTATTTATAAAACTTAAATATTACTACCGTTAAATATTATTTATTTATAAAATGATTGGTGTACGTCGTTTGATTACAATGCCTTTTGTTTGTTTTATAAACTGTTTTAATTTTTTGGATAAGACTAATGTAATTAAAAGGTGGATTGTCGTGAAATTTTTGAAGTTTAATTTTCAGCTATTTCATTAGTTGACTAATATATATATATATATATATATATATATATATAGAGAGAGAGAGAGAGAGAGAGAGAGAGAGAGAGAGAGAGAGAGAGAGAGAGAGAGTTGTGTTAGAGTCTGTAGCTTAGTGGTATAGTGTGAGTGCAACAGCTAAGTGCTCTATTGTTTGAGCCTTTGCGTAAGCGTATTTGCGTTTTTTAATTTTTCAAACCATTAAAACCCTAGCATATTTATAACTCCAGCCGCCCCTCCTACCTTTTTTTTTTTTTTTTCCTCTCTCTCTTTTCACCTTTTTTTCTCTCTTTCACCAATCTCGAGCTCAAAGAGGGAGAGAGAGAGAGAGAGAGAGGATTTAGATCAGGTGCAATACCTAGGGTATTGCATCTGGTGCAATTGTAATCAAGGGCTGAGATTGAAAGTTAAAAAAATAACTTTCAATCTCAACCATTAAATAAAATATATTAAAAGAGAGTTAAAAAGTCAAAGTTTAAAAGTAAAAAAAGTAAAAAAAATTGTGAGAGGAAATGGGTGAATTGCACCAGGTGCAATACCCTAGGTATTGCACCTGATCCAAATCCGAGAAAGAGAATGACGGCGAGCGAGCACACCGCCGCTGCCTTCGAGTGAATCAAATCCCATACATCTTATCATTGTCCGAATTTCTCCTCCTCTTTCTGGGCTAATTTTTTTCAAAATTTTGATTTTTGTTGTCTTTATGTGTGTTAATTTTTTTATTGTTACGATAATTACAACTAAGCCGCCACCATTGCCGTCTCCTTTGCGATTTTCAAAGTTCTTTCGGGTGAGATATTTCAATTTCACTTCTTGGGTTTTTTTTTTTAAAATATTCATATGACAGCTATTTAATTATTATTATCAAAACCTTTTGGGGATGCCTTTATTATGTGATTGTGATTTGTGATATTTCTGCATCTGGGTGTTTGCCTTTGCTTGTTGGCTGTTATTATTTGAGCTTATTATTTCTGCATAATTACTGTCCATATTGCATTTGCTTTATCTAATAATGATTTGATCTCATTCTTTATAAATGGAATCGAATTCTCTAGCTTAGATCGTGTTTGTTTGATCGAAAAAATTTGATCTCATTCTTTATAATGATTTGATCTCATTCTTTATAATTACTGTCCATATTGCATTTGCTTTATCTAAGAGTTGCTTTCTTTTTCCCCTTAATTTATTTATTAATTTATGTGTGGGATTTTTAGGAATCACGGTTTTTGTTGGATTTTTAGGTGTTTTTTGAATGTTGAAATTGTTGTCTCTGAGTTTCTCGGCTGTTTTATGTTTGCCTAATTCGTATGCTCAAGTCAAGAGCTTTGTAGCTCAACCCAACCCATTTATTGAATTATCAAAATATTAAGGTTATGGTGTTTGTTCCCAAGAGATTTGTAGCTCAACCCATCTATGGAATTATTAAAAAAAGCGAAGGTTTTGGCGTTTGTTTGTGACTTGTGTGGCATTGTCAACTGATTATGCTGTTGATTTGTCTTTGGTGGCAACACAAAGGTGTATGTGTGTGTTTTATGTAACTTACTTACCAATAGAAAAGAATAATAAAAAACTTGCTGTTTGTTTCAAGTTTATGTTGATTGATTGTAACTTGGATCAAAATAGAATTCTAATACATATGAGTTTGCTGCAGTTCAAAGAGCTTGCCCAGGCGTATGAGGTACTGAGTGACCCTGAGAAACGTGAGATCTATGACCAATATGGTGAAGATGCGCTTAAGGAGGGAATGGGCGGTGGCCATGACCCATTTGATATCTTCTCATCTTTCTTTGGTGGGAGTCCATTTGGAGGTGAGAATTATGAATCAACTATTTGACTTGTATATTTTGGAAGGCTCTTGAGATTGATATGACACAACAGTTGGTTTGATTCGTGTGAAGAGTCATGTGGTGATTTTAATTAATGTCTTGTGGATGACATGAACAGGTGATGGTAGCAGCAGAGGACGAAGGCAGCGACGGGGAGAAGATGTGGTCCACCCATTGAAGGTTACTTTGGAAGACCTTTACCTTGGAACAGCTAAGAAGCTTTCACTTTCTCGAAATGTGATCTATTAAAGTGCAATGGGTGAGTGTTTTGGTACTTTATTTTATTAGTCTTCACATAATTTTACGTGTTTAGTGTAGTGTAATGGTCGATGCAAATGTGGATGGTTAATGTTTTTGTTCGATTACAGCAAAGGGTCAAAGTCAGGAGCTTCAATGAAGTGTGCTGGCTGTCAAGGAACGGGTATGAAGGTCTCAATTAGGCACCTTGTCCCCTCTATGATTCAGCAAATGCAGCATGCTTGCAATGAGTGCAAGGGTACTGGAGAGACTATCAGTGATAAAGACCGCTGCCCACAATGCAAAGGGGAGAAGGTTGTACAGGAAAAGAAGGTGTTGGAAGTCATTGTGGAGAAGGGCATGCAGAATGGGCAAAAGATTACATTCCCTGGTGAAGCAGATGAAGCGGTATGCTATCATAGTTAGCTTATAGTCATTGATTAATTTGACTTTGCTTCGGGTAGGGAATTAATTGTTTGATGGTTGTGTTTTGTAGCCTGACACTATCACTACGGAATAGCTCGGTAACTAAATGCTCTCTCGAAAAATCGAAGACGCCGTCAATGCCGCCGTTAGGGCCAAAACCGGCGATCCCGTCATCTTCATCATAATCCCCTCTCTCACTCTGTGTTTCTTTCGACCCTGTTTGGTTCCCGAGAAAATGCAGGAAAAAAACGAATAATATGAATTCTTTCTGGCTTAATTTAGTTGAGATCTTCATTTCTGGTCAAAGTTTTATTGTGAATGATTCTGTTATGTAGTTTATGTGATTTTTTTACATTGTGGTTGTGAATCAACAGTCTCATCATATGAGGAAATCGGTTCCTTCGGTGATCACGAAGATTAAAGCGAGGCAGATCCTCGATAGCAGAGGAATTCCTACCGTTGAAGTCGATTTGTTCACCAACAAAGGCATGTTCCGAGCCTCTGTTCCAAGCGGCGATACTACTGGAATGTAAGCTTTTTTTATTCTTTTCAAATTATCTTGTTTGGTTGCTCACAAAATTTTGATTAATTTGATATATGCATTGAAAGAAAAAAGAAATCTACTAGTTTAGCATCGATGAATTTCACAATCTCTTATCCTAGTATTGTTTTCGGATCATGATATACCAATACCACTTTGTGTGGACTATGTCATTCAATGATACATATTTTCTATGGACACTGTTCCTAGTTGTTCTCTTGATGGCCTCTATGGCTGTACTTACATTTGAACTTAGTGTGATGTAATTGTATTATTTGTATCAATATGGCTCAATCATGCCTTTAGAGGCTAGCAATTCGAAATGCTTCTTCGACTTCTTTTAGAAATTTTCCGAATTAAATAGAAATGGTTCGAAGCAAGTCTTTTTGTAGTATTTTGGAAACCCCAATGACTCAAATGATATGAACGTGTACACAACCCCAAACATCTTATCCACACTCTCCTCAACCTTAATCTAGGGTTTTTTTTTATGCTTTGTATGGACAATTTAGTTGTAGTTTAGCTAATGAAAATTGCCAATTGGATTTGAATTGTGAGAGAAACCTTAGCAAAATCTAGTCAAACTTTAGCTTTGAATTTGTTTTTGTTTTTTGCGTTTTTAAAATTTGTGAGAAAACTGAAAATGAAATCATTAATTGGTACATTTGTGAGCCCATTTGTGCTTTTAAGTTTTGTACAATTCAAATTAATACAATAAGAAACTTAGAAATATTTATTATTTTTGTCCTCTTGGATAGGTAACATAAAAATTAAATTGATAGAATGGGATAGGATAGGATAAACTTTAAAAAAAAATGCCAAATTGCCATTTTATAAAAGCTTGGACATGTCACTAAGAAATTGAAATGTTGTGCCATTCAATGTATTGGCCATTGTTGTGGGTTACCATACATGTCCTAAGGAGCTTCTTTTTTTTTCCCTTACAGATATCTTGGTTACTTAAGAAAGAAATAATCAAGAAATGTATAGAAAAATAAAAATATTAAGAGAAACCCAAAGAAAAAATGACAGAGATATCTGGGAAAAAAAGTGAGGCGGCATAGAGAGGGGGGTTAGGCAAAAATGGAGATTGGGGGGTGGGGAGGAGGAGTACACAAGACCATCTTTGAGGGACTTTTTTCCCCCCTCCTTGGATGACTTATCTTGACTCTTTGATTGCTTTTCCGTGGTCACTTAAAATGTTTTCAAGGTGACTAATACTGTCAAGCACCCCAAACGCATGAAAGTGGAACATTTTGTTCAAAAGGTTTATGCTGAAACAAACAAGCCCTATAAGTGGAGGGTTCCTGAGGCTGACTTGGGATTAAGATTTGTGTATAGTGTTATCATGCTTCATCCATTGCCAAGAGCAAATGCATCTAAATACGTGCTTAGTACTATAATTTATTAATTATTTTTTGATCTAGTTGCTCAAAGTGATGATGGAACTGAATGCTACTAAATGGCACACACTAGATATTTAAATCTCTGTTCTATATATCCCATGGACTTCAACCATATTATTGCTTAGTTTGCCTGTTGAATTGTATCATAACATGATTTGTAACCATCATTGCCTTTGTGCTACCCAGTGTTCAGTAGTTTCAATAGATTTTTAGTGCCATCTCTAAGGGTCACTTTCTTATTCTAGGTTGTGCCTTGTAAAATATGAAGTTCTTTTTCTTTCTGTGTGCATATGAACTGTTGGAAGTTGACTTGTGCCTTAGCTATTAATCAACAGGTCTATCAGTATCTCTACTTAGGCACTTTTTGATATTTGAAATAATGTGTGTTTTTCTCATCTCAAGTAATGCTCATAAAGTTTCGTGCTCCTATATGCTTATATCAAGTAATCCTCACTAACATATTCTAGATTGCACCTTGTAAAATATCATATCATTTTAATTTTTGCATGCATGTGTGTGTATCAACTGTAAAAGTTGACTTGTGGTTGGCAATTAATCAACATGTCTATCAGTATCTCTTCCTAGGTGCTTTTTTTTTTGTTTTTTATTTTTTTATTTGAACTAGTGTATGTGCTCATCTCAAGTAATCCTCATAAAGTTTGATGCTCCTATGTCTTCAAATAGCTCCAATTTATTTGGCATCGTGCATAAAGCAGGGAATGGGTTTGCTAGAGATTTTATTGAGGAAGCAACCTGTTCAAAATGATCAAGTACTGCTTAAGGTAATTGATTCACCTTTCAATGTAGGGTTTTTTTGGATTTTAGTGTCCTATAATTTGACGGAGATATTTGTGACTGATTCAAGTTGCATATATTTTTATGCAGATTATAGAGATATGCCGTCTGTATGAACTTGACAGTGTTAGTTCAAACATTATGAAGGCATATATTGTTTGGTGTAGCATGCTTGTACATATACATGTGTGTGAGTGTGTTTTGGTTTTTGTTATTGAATTGAGAGGTTTATGGAAATGAAGTTGAAATTTTGAGTTCCTAAACTGTAATTACTGGTTTCAATTACGATGAATAGTGCTTCAAAGGAGAAAACACAAGGAAGGATCTCTTAGTTATATCCATAAATTTGATTGCTAAGCTGGTTTTATGTTACAAAATGGTAGCTTTGTGAATGAAGTTGCAAAGTTGGTTATAAAAGTAATACTTATTTGTGCTTTGCAATTCACTGATTTGTAAAAATCTTACATAAATAGGCTCACATTAGGAGTCAATTGGTGTAGTGGAGTCAACTGATTTTCCACCGAAGTTATTTTACTGTTTTTGGTGGGGACTACGAAATCTGAGGTATGCTTATATAGGATATTTTTCTTTTATGTTGAACTAATTGGCTACAATAGGGTCACTTAGTGTGTATTGCATTGAATTTCTAGTTATACTGCATTTTTTTGAAGTGTTGAAGGATATTTTTAAATACTTTGGAACTTTGATTGTGGTATTAGCTTGGAACTTTGATGGAGGTTATAGACAACGTTATGTATTTGATAATATATTTCTATGTTAATATTATTTTAGTTTGGAGACATTTGTGGTGTTGTTAATTAATTACATTTCTGGCTAGTTTGGAGACATTTGTGGTATTGTGTTAGTAGAGCTAAAACTAATATAGGTTTTTTTTGTAACAAACAATATATTTGATGTAAACAGTGGTTTTAGAGCCCACTGGAAAAAAAAAAAAAAAAAAAAAAAAAAAAAAAAAAAAAAAACTATAGCGACGGTCAAAAAGCGCCGCAATAGGTTCACATTTTATGTATTAAATGAAACCCTATAGCGGCGGTTATAGTCTGCTGCTATATGTTTTAACCTATAGCGGCGGGTCACCTGCCGCTAAAAGTGCAATTACTCCGTTTTACTTGATTGCCTATAGCGGCGCCGTGTACCCGCCGCTAAAGGTAAACACTGTGTCCGCCGCTAAAAGTCATTTGACACGAATTTGAACGTTGTATGGCGGCGGTTTTATGCCCGCTGCAATAGACCAAAACCGCTGCTAAAAGGCGTATCTACAGCGGCAGATTTTTGTACCGCCGCAATAGAGATACTGCATCGTGACAAGGCTGGCAGGTAGAACCACCGCAATAGGTGAAATGTACCTATAGCGGTGGTTTTTGGGGCTTTAGCGGCGGTTTTGGCCCGCCGCAGTAGGCCAGTTTTTTTGTAGTGATTGAAATGTAAATGTTAGAAAACTTGACTTTGAAAACATGATTAGTAATTTTGCATGGGAAATGAATTATTTTAATTATAGAAATTAAAAATTAGAGGAATAACATTTCACTAAAAAATTCTTCAATGAAAACCCTACAAAAAACAAGAGATATAGTGGCTTTTTTTTAATGGCGTTTATATAAAATAAAAAATAAAAAAAACGTTGTTATAGGGTGTAGATGACAATTTAAGTGTAGAGTAAAATAAGAATTTCAATATTTTTTAAAACTTATTTTTAGTCAAAAAAAAGTGAGATGTAAATAGTTTTCCTATTAGGAGAGATAAGTCATAAGTGAGATGACAATAGAAAATCTCAATAGAAGAATTTCAAGGTAAAGGAGTAAAGAGTCGTAGTTTAAGAAATAAATCTTTTATAAAAAAAATTTAATTGACAAAATTTAGTTACAAAATTAATTGTAGCTTAAGGCTACAACCTTACTCAATAAAATAAATATCACTACATATTTTGAAAATCTAACCGTTAAATTGCATATTATTTATACTCTTAATATACATATCAAATTTTGTGTCAAGTGGATATTATTTACTATATGATCTATATGTTTATCTTTTATGCATATTTTAAACTACAAAAACTTGCAATTTAAACAATTTATTGATAGCATAGTTATTGATTTTTAATTTTCTAGAAATTTTACAAGCATAGAGAATATAAGAAGAAGATGTAATCCAATGGTCAATTTGTCAAAATTTAACTCCTATAAAAAAATATTAAATAAGGTTGTAATTTTACGTTACAACTAATTTTATAGTTAAATTTTCCCAATTTAAATAACGTGTATACCTAGGTTTTTCCGTAGGAACAAAGAGCTTTGGGGAAGTATTGGCGCCGCACTGATTATAGGGCAACGAGTATATAACTCAGAGAGAGGTTCCAACTGTTGCATATCCAATCTATACAAGCAAATAAAAAAATAAAAATAAAAAGAGATGGATATTGAAAAATGGGTGATTGAAAGGAAGCAAGAGAGAAGAAACTAGATTATTATGCTCCGCTGCTGCAAGTTGATGCTTTGGATCGTATATCCCAATTGCTAGAACATATTATACCCCACATCCTCTTCTTCATGCCCCATAATATAAAGATGCTGTTTGTACCACTGTTTTGTCCAAGTCATGGAAACAAGCATGGAACTCACTCCCCAGGTATGATTTCTCATTCTATGGTAGAATTCATAGAAGGGATTATCATAAACCAGTTTGGGAAAAGCAAAGTGGTGGAGCTGACTTAGAGGAGAAAATAGACAAGTTTGTTAAGTCTGTTGATGAAGTTTTGTTACCACTCCGTGATCACAAGACGATAATTCAATGTTTTAGGTTGAGCATGACCCTTTGTGATGATAAATATGCGTCTTGTATCGATAACTGGATGAAATTGGCTAACAGAAATCATATGGAAACGCTATACCTTAACTTGATTAACATGGAAAAAGTGAAAAGGTATGTTTTACCCAAGACAGCTTTTTCTGTCGGATCTTTAGCCAAATTAACGTTGAAGGGCTGTAAACTGTTGGTAGACTATTTTGGTGATAATATGAATAAGTTTATTTGTTTGAGAAAGCTGACTCTATTAAGTGTTGAAGTTGACGATTTGACAGTGAAAAAGATTCTATGTTTCTGCGCTTTGCTCGAGGAATTTACTCAGTCATGGTGCATGAAAGCGGAATTTGTTCACATCGGTTATGCTCCCAAGCTTAAGAAGGCTATATTAAATGGAGTCAAAAGGATTAAGATTGAAGCTCCTAATCTTGAAGAACTATACTGTCGGGGTCATCCTACAATAATTGGAAGATTGGACTCAGATTCGTTTGCTTGCAGTAATGTAAAAAAAATGAACATAAAGAGGTTCAAAATTTCTAAACAATTGTTGCAGGAGTTCAATTCTAAGTATCCCCTTTTTGAGACCTTAGACTTTGGATTCTATGACGATAAACTCAAAATTTCCAGTAATGGACTTGAGAGTTTAAGATTGTCATCTGGTGAGAAAAGGTCGCCAATCAGGTCAATTGTGAAAATCTTCATTGCTTATTCGACTATGATTGCAATGCAATACCATCCTCATTTTCTATCACCCCTTGTTGTCTATTTAAAATTGAAAATACACTTTACCTACATGGTCATCTAGACACTGTCAGCTTTCTTACACTCCGAAAATATCTCGGAAATTTTAAGGAGCACCAAAATTTGACGTTGTATGTTTTCAGTTCTACGGTAAGCCCATAAATTGAAGTCTATTTACTTTTTCCTCCCCCCATTTTTAATGTTCATATAGTGACGATATTATGTACATACTAGTCTAATTCCATGATTCCAATACCAATTTTTTGTTCTTACTTTATTTAAGGATTTTTGTGAGAGTATACTGGTTAATTTATACTTTCTACCTATATAAATTTAAAATAAACAGTTTGCTAATTTGAATTACATAACTAAACAAGCAAACCCTTAATTAATTTCTGAGTAGTGCAAGCTGATTAAATTCATGTTTGTGAATTGAAATTGTGTAGACATAACATATACATGTACTTATCTATTTGTTTTCCTTTTACCTCAACCACTTGCCTTTTTCTTTTTCATGTTTCTATAACTCTATTAGTCATTAAAAATACAGGTTATGCCTTGTTGTTCAAGATTGTAATACAGCATATATATACCAAATTGATTTCGTGAATAAGTTCAAAATACTAAAGTTTAGATAACATTTTTGTTTTCTTATTCAGATTTCCTTTACTTCAGAGGAGTTAAGTAGAGATCTACCAATTCCACCAGTAGCAATTTTTGAGCATTTGAAGTTGTACAATGTTCGTGTTCAAACAATGCAAGACTATACAGCTCTTTTAGATGGCTCATTATGAAGTTGTCATCCAAAAGCCTTGTTGAGACGTGCAGATTCAAAAAACAAGGAATTCACGAAGGTGAGGGTAAAAATTTCTTATACGAGGAGAAAAGGGTTTTAAATATATTATTGAGAGATTTCTTTTTACTAGGAATTTTGCTTACTATTATTTCTATTTTTCTTATCTTTTATTTGTTGTGTATTGTAGTTCTTATGTGAGACACTAGTTATCAGAGAAGAAGAGCCAAAATGTTGCGGTGACAATCACATGAAGTGTTTGAGGCATTACTTAAAAGCTGTTAAGTCAGAAACGTACTATGATCGTATGAGGACGCATGATGTAAAGGTTCGTCACACTACAAAAAAAAGCTGTCGATAGCTGCGTTTCTTTTTTAGCGATGTTTGCAAAAAACGCCACTAAAGGTGATGAATTTGATTCACTGTTAACTCTTGAAATATGTGATGAATTTGATTTTAATTTTAGAATGTTCATTGTTGGCACAGGAGCTTACATGGGACACGTAAAAAAAGACCCACTCCTTAGAAGCCTACAGAGATCACTGCTATTGATCCTTGATAATTCAATCAGAATACTCTAGATTCAAAGAAGTTGAAATCATCATTTTTTTGGTAATTTTTTAAATTAGTTCTCGATAATTCTAAAATTATTCCAAACAATTAACCAGTAAACCATATATACCATTGGAAAGCTTTATGAATTTAGTGTCAATGCATCAAACAGCGTGCGGAGGATTTTGTGGTTATTTTATAAAGGTCAGCATGATGTACTTGGGAAACGGTGTGTATCTATTTGGTTTACGAAGTGTATTTTCCAATTCCGAAAACTTGTTAATGGAGCTATTCCAGGTTGGTCCCATCTAACTCGGTGACCTCATGTATGGATGGAACACCCAAATCTTTCAGGAAAAAACTAGTGCCCAGTGTGTTTACACACATTACAAAAATACACTAAGGCTGCGTTTGTTTCGGCTGAAAAACGCTTTCAGGAAATTATTTTCTAGCCTTTTGTGTGTTTGGTAGCTACAGAAAATTCGGTCAAACAGAAATTCAAATCAACGTTGACTGGAAAATAACCCCTCTCACCCGTAAATTCATTTCCATTCTTATTTTACCTTCAATGAATATCCGAAAAATACACACCCAAAGAGAGAGAGCTCAACCACACTCCACCTGAAGAACCCAGGCACATCCTCGCCGGTCAGATCGCCGTCTTTGTTCAAACCCATCCTCACCAGTGATGCCTAGAACCACCCCTCTACACACGGCCTCGCTGTCGCATGCAAGCCACTTCGCCGACCCATCCCTTGTCCTCGTCCTCCACCGACCCATCCCTCATCCTCGTCCTCACCGACCCACCTCCATCGACCCATCCCTCGTTCGAACCAACCCAGAAATTCAAATCAAGTTTTACACTTTGAAACCAGACATGAGAGAGAGAGAGCTTGAAGGGAAACTGAAACCGAAGAGAGAGAGCTTGAACCTGGGAGAATCAGATCGCCGCCGCCGGCTCATAGTCATTGCCTGAAACTCGTCGTCACGGCCAAACACAAATCGAAGCCTTGTCATCTCGTTCTCGTTGCCGCTGAAGCTCATCGGCAACACCAACACACAAATCGAAGCCTTGACCCAATTTCAACCTCTCTCAATCTCTCACTCATTCTTCCTCCCCCTCTATTTGACCGAGTTAATGGTTTTATTTTGATTTTTGTTTCTTTAAAAAGTTTACATCTTGCAATTTTCTATTATAAATTTTTTTGGAAGTTGAGAAAATGTGAGAAACCAGTAGAAAATTTGTATTTTTCAGAATGTTACCAAACACTTGAAAATATTTTCTACTACAATTTTCAAAATGCAACCAAACACTAAAAAAAATATTTTCCTTTCCCGAAAATATTTTCACTTAAAAATATTTTACACCCGGAAAATATTTTACATTCAACCAAATGCAGCCTAAAAAGCAAAAACCTTCGACTTTGAAACCTGACTTGAAGTCAAGTTTTTAGTCTATTTGGGAAGTGTGTATCTACACACTCTGTGCAATAAGCACAGTCCAATCTTTTATACCATACTCCTTTTACCACTTTATGTTCCTCCAAAAAAAAAAAAAAAACTTTTAATGTGTCCACTTATTTAATTAAGGAAGTGTTTGGTATATGATTTCAAATAATAATTTTCAGTCTTTAAACAACATTACACGTATTTTCACACACTTTTTCATTCATACGTATTTTCAAAAAAACTTTTTAAACTTAAAAACTGTTGTTTAAACACACGTACCAAACAGACCTACACCCCACCACCTCCATCAACCTTCATAGCTACCCTTGGGTTTTCAAATCCAAGTTAATCCCACTAACCCAGTTGTTCATCATGTGTGATTAGGCTCAACAATGTGGATACATCTTTACCATCAAAACTTGATTTTGCGATATCTTTTAATATGGTTATCCAATCGAGGCTCATGATAACTAGTTATTTTGATCTTTATGTCCTCGATCTATTTTATGAGAAGTGATCGAAGATCCAATAGTTGGAATTATGATGCTACCCCTAGGTGATAAATTACATTTTCACCCTCCAAATGAGGTTAAATATAGGCCCCAAAATGGGGCTCCATGAGATCAAGAATCAAAAAAACACAAGACAAAAAAACAATGAGTACTAGAGATATGTAATGAATAACAACAATAACAATAACAATAACAATAATAATAATAATAACAACAACATGAATGATGATATGCATAGCCTATTCTACATTAATAATAAAACCAACACACACTCATTTAAGCCAAAGGCGGAATTAGGTGGGGCCCAAAGGGGTGCCAGGCCCCCTAGAGAGAGAGAGAGAGAGAGAGAGAAAGAAAGAGAAAGAAAGAGGTAAATTTTTTACGATTTTATATATGGGCCCCTCCCTGCAATTTTATATTCATTTCATTATAATAGCATTTGCATCAATTGTAAAATAATATAAGACCCCTCTCTCTCTCTCTCTCTCTCTCTCTAGAAAGTTGATAAAAAATTATGAAGGTTGAGAATTGAGACTTGGGAGATGAAGAAGAAGAAAGAAGAAATAAAAAGGAAAGGCGAAGAATAAAGAATAAGAAGGCAGAATTGGGTGCAATGAAGAAGAGGAAAGAAGGAAGAAAGAAAAAGAGAATTGTTGGTGAGTAATAAGTGTAGTCTAACTTCATGAGACAAGTCACTAACTAGGTCCCACACATGTGATTAAATTTACAAAAATACCATGGTAACTCATAACTCATCCCCTGAAAACTAGAAAAACTGGTTCTTAATTTTCATCACTCAAACTTTTGAGTTATGGAAATTAAGTTATGGGAACAAAACCAAACAAGTTGAATTGTGGTGGGGCCTATGATTTTTGAGAATTGAGTGATAAAAATTAAGTTTTGAGTGATGGTTCTGCCAAAACCATACACCCTCTAACCTAGGAAAACTTAATACTCATGGTTGAATCGAAGGGTCAATTGATTATCAATCAAGAAAAGTGTGATTTCTATGAAAAAAATGATGAACATGATCAATTGACAGTGTATTAAGACTTGTGTCAAGATGCCTGGATTGATGAAGAGAGATGTCGAAGGGGCGTTGAGAAAGGCTCCAAACTACCAAATTATGCAAAAAATGCAAATATTCAATAACAAAAAATGCATGACAAAAATTGACACTTAAAGCTAAGTATCTTGATGTTAACGCCACAACTCTCTCAAAAAAAAAAAAACTTTCTAAGACGCAAATTATATGGCTTTCACATTAATGCTCAAAGATACACACTAGTATATGCATCATTAGTTGGCCAACTACAAGACATAAATGCAATTTTAGGACTATAAACGAGCTGAGCATAGAAAAGTATTAAGAGTTTATCCTTTTCGTTAATTTTATTTCGAAAACAAGTAGAGCGTGATTTTATCACCAACAAGATTACATGTTCAAGCTTGATTAATTTCTTTGTCAAACAAACTCGAGTTTGGTCACAAGTTACTTGAACAAATTTTTTTTCCCCATATATTGTAAAAATATAATTAAAGTGTTTTACATCTTCACGAATCTATGAATTTTTATTATGAATGGATTGTTTATATTATCAATAAAATATAAATAATATTTTAATATCATATGAATCTATTTAGAAAATTATACAATGCAATCTCTAGTCTATATAAGTATATTTTTTAACATGTACATATAAAAGTATAATATTATATGTAGTTAAATCAAGCCCTCATGTTTGTGAGCTCATTCAAGAACACAATATTATACTTGAGTTTGGCTATTTAATAGTCAAACCTAAACTTTAGCTTGAGTTTGGCTTGTTTACTGTTTTAACATAAACTAGATTTTTCTTGAGTTGAGCTCAAACTGTTTATAAACAACTTAGTTCATTAATTTACAGCCCTAAATGCAATGTACATGTAACAAAACTAAACTTGTAGTGAGTGAAGCAACTTCAAAAGAAAGTTGCAAAATATTTTGGTATCAAATCATGAATAACATAGTTTACACTAATTTACTTCACAAGCATCACTATTTCATCATAAGAGTGGGTAGGAAAAATTATATTCGTAATAATACTATCAAACCCACATAATTTGATTATCCTTTTGAACCTAAATCTAATTAACAAAACTTAGTTTTCCATATACGTGATAAGATTTCAAAGAACAAAACGATGATAGGATTGCTTTACCTGCCTATTTAAACTTCTAACTCAGATTTCAAAGAACAAAACTATGATAGGATTGATTTACATTTCTATTTAAACTTCTAACTCAAATTTCAAACTTCTAACTCTACTAATAGCGTTTCTATTGGGAAATTGCCTCAAATCCTATTAGTGACTTGGAAAGGTAATATGGGTTCCTTTGTGAAGAAGGGAAAATTATTTGAGTTTTTTTTTTTTTTTTTGGATTATATTTGTGTGGAAGACTATTACTTAAAGTGGAAGGAAAGCCTACAACTTATTAAATAATTAATTCATTCCTTGTCCATCAAGGAATAAGAATTAAGTATTATAAATAGACAATGCTACAAAGAATTTGATGGCTTTGGCCCAAAAGCCTTCCTCTATGGGTAGAGGAGAAAGAATCATAGAATTAAGAGTGAATGCAATAAAGAAAAAAAAAAGATTTTAGCCTGTGAAGTAACGCAAGGAAAAGGACAACAATATTTGAATTTTTTTTCACAAATCAAGGAAAATTTGTAAAGCAAAAAGAAAGAGAGCTTGCAATGAGCATTGTGGTGAAGAAAGAATAAGGCATTATCGCAATGTGAGTGAAGTGAGAAGAAAATAATGTGTGTAAGAGCAAAGAAAACAATGAGATTTTCTTTAGCTGTGTGAGAAACAGAATAGAACATAAAATGTGGGATTTTTCTCCAAGGGGGAGGTTTTTTGAGTGCTACAATCACAAAGAGTTGTTGCATTCAAAGTGAGTGAAGATTTCTTGTAAATTCACATAAATTCCTAAAGAGAGATATTATATTATATAATGTGGATATCAAATTAGCATAAAATTTTTATTAAAAAAATGTAGTTTAATTAATTTGATACTGGTGAATTTATTCAGAATTTGTCGACCTTCGATTTTTAACCTTCAAGGATAAAGGATCTCCCACAGTAATTTTTGTGTTTTTATGTGTGGTTGATATTTTGATTTGGTAATTTAGTAATAATCTTTTTTTAGTGATTTGTTAAAATCGTTAATTTTGTTTTTAATTCACACAAAGATGGATTGGGACCCAACATAATCAGCACGTCACCAACTATACCATCTACAGAAATGATTAGCATTTTTTTTGTTTCTTCTTAACCTCACTAAGCAGCTACAGAAATCTCCAAGCAAAATTTGATACTCCAACTCATTAAAACTTCAAATACATTGACTGATTACAGCGCGAAAGAGAGAACTCCAAAATTGCACCCTTATGATTTGTTATCATAACCCAGAACCACCCCACGTCTAGTAAGATAGCCACCAACTATCCGCGAGTCAGATCAGGCTCCATGCCTATGATTGCTTGCTCATTTGGGACATTACCAACTTATCAGCTACACAAACATAGGTCAAGTTTTGTAAGTGAAATAGTTGGATTTGTTTTTCTTTGCTAGGTAGAGAAGTAGTTGGACTAATTGCTTCTAAATCTTGGCTTTCTTTCTCGTTATTTTTCCAGGCAATTTTCATTTTCCAACATAAACAGAGGTGGAGTATTCCACTGCTGGGATGAACAGATTGAAGATGAGAAATTATAATCAATTTAATATTCAACTGATACAAATATTTATACCAAATTAATTGATAAAAGGTAGTACAAGAATATTTGTATTCACAAAGAGTGAGCATATGATATTTTGTGGTAAACCTCAACTAGCAAATATTATTTTGTATACAAATCCGAGGAAAATTTTGTCTAAACAGAATTTTTTTTTTCAATAGTTTCTCACTAATAAATCCTAGATGTCTAAAAACATCAAAAACAAATTGTTATGTGAAAAAAGAGGGAGACAGAACACAAAGTATACAGGATTTTACTTCAAGTCATGTTTTTCCAAATTGGAGGGGATGAGTTTTTCAAGTAATTTGCAATCAGGGACAATGGAGTTTTTAAAGACACTGCAATTTAAAGTTTGGGGATACTTTTTACAAATTTAAAAAGGGGGATTACTATTTCCTCGTCTAAAAAGGTAAACAAATTTTTGGGTTCCATTGCTACATTTGAAGTCTCATTTTCTTTATTGGATTATGTGTTTGTGTAAGAAGGAATATGTAAACCAGTGTCATTGTAAACATTCAAAACAAAATTATTGAGAACCAGGGCAGGCATTGTTGGTGACCAAGATACCCATTGATTAAACCATGAAGATTAATGCATTGTTGATACATAAATCACTTTTGTAGTAAAGTGCAGAATATGAACAGCAAGATGAAGTTACAAAGGTCAGATCTCAGCATTTATTAAATCATCATTCGGTGCAATACATTCTGGTGTTTATCGTTCACATAAATCACTATCCCAGAATTTTAAGAATAGAAATAAAAAGATGTGGAGTACAGGAACCAAGTTGACACAAGTATATCAAAGGGAAAGATCAGCCAAGTCAAAAGTTCTGGAAACAGCTTTGCACCAAGAATTGAGCTTTTTCTTCCTCGACTCCTCATCTATTATAGGATTGAAAATGGTAGCACTTTCAACCTTTTCAGCAAAAATATCATCTTCCGTCCAAACCCCAACTGCTAATCCAGCAGCATAAGCTGCTCCAAGTGCGGTTGTTTCTATGTCAGCCGGCCTCACCACTGGGCTTCCCAACAAGTCCGCCTACAAAACAGTAAGAAATGCAAGCTCTGCAGCTAAGAAACCGAAGAAGGACAATGCAAAGGAACTCGCAGAAATTAGATTACATCACTAACTTTTGAAAAAGCATACCGCCAACACAGAATAGGATACTTAGCCATGGAAGATCTTCACAAAATTAACACAAGATCACTGACAATATTCATAATAAATTAATATTGACCATAGCTATAAACATATTGAAAGGGAAAGAATTTTTTGTATGGACAAAAGCTTTCCAAAGTCAATTCATTTATATCTTCAAAAAAGGTTACATTTGCGGAAGTGAAAAGCAGATTCAGGACACGGCTCTAAGAAACTCAACTAGCATCATTTGCAGCAAAATAAAAGGTTACAAACAAGTTCTTTGATTCTATGAGGAAGCATATAGCAGTATTCTCCAAGCAATGTCTGGTAGAAATGAATTATGTGAATCACATTAATAAGAATCATGATACACGTTTCAAGATTTCACTTTCAAATTTACATATTCTTTCCATTTCCTATCCAGACACATACAACCAAAGACATACAGTAGCACCAAAAAGTTGATTTGGTAAACATTCACCATAATGTCTTAAAATGAAAAACTCAAGAAAAAGCATATATAAATCTTTATAGCCACTTCTGTGATATTAGACCACTATGAGGTCCTCATTCTGGCATGAGACAACATAGCCAACAGAACTTTCAAGGAAAGCAAATTTGTTAAAGACATAGAAACGAAGTCGAATCACATTTTTTAAGGAAGAAACACAAAGTAAAGAAGAATCAGCAAAGATTTTTTAGAGGGGCGTAAAGAAGAAAAAAGGTTTACAAAAAACAACAGCTGCATTGGTAATTTTGAACAATAAACTAACAGAGGAAAAAGTATAACAAAGGAAACGTAGAATTCCAAACCTGTATCTGCATCAAAAGATTGTTAACAGTAGCACCACCATCCACCCTAAGCACAAATTCCCCCTTGTCATTCTTAACCTCTCCCTTCTCTCCTGCATCTTTGTGCATTGAATCCAACACATCTTTGACTTGGAAACACATGCTCTCAAGCACAGCTCGAGCAATGTGAGCCTTGCTTGTAAACCTTGTGATTCCAATACAAACTCCACGAGCATCATCACGCCACCAAGGAGCAAATAGTCCATTAAACGCAGGCACAAAATAAACCCCACCTGTGGACTCAACCTCTGATGCCAATCCCTCGATCTCACTTGCAGTTTTAATAATTCCAAGACTGTCTCTGAGCCACTGAACTGCAGCTCCAGCAATAGCAATTGATCCCTCCAGAGCATAATTTGTAGGAGCTTTAGCGCCAAGCTTGAATGCTAGAGTGGTCAGAAGCCCATGCTTCGACTGAGTAATCTCTTCACCCGTGTTGAGAAGTATGAAAGCACCAGTTCCATAAGTGCTCTTAGCCTCGCCTCTCTGGCAAGCCTGCCCCAGCATTGCTGCATGTTGGTCACCCAAACATCCAGAAATTGGAACATCAGAAACTGTCCATCCACTGCAGATTTTTCCAATAACCTCAGAATTGCTGACAATTTTGGGCAGAATTCCAGGCGCAATATCTAGGGTTTTTAATGTGGGTTGATCCCAATCAAGTGTTTTAAGATTCATGAGCATTGTTCTTGATGCATTAGAGACATCAGTGACATGTAGTCCTCCCTTCAATCCACCAGTTAAATTCCAAATTAACCAAGAGTCTATAGTGCCAAATAGAGCATCCCCTGCTTTCACTGCCTCCTTAACCTTATCAACATTTTCCATCAACCATAGAAGCTTTGTTGCACTGAAATAGGTGCTGATGGGCAGACCACATGTCTCCACAAAATGAGTTCTTCCACCTGGCAAATCCTTCTCCAATTTTCTGTGATAAATAAAAACATTGAAATTGAAACACTGGTATTCCCCAATAAAAAAATTTACTGATGTGATAAAAAATATGGAAAGCCCATACACAATCACAAACTACAACAGATGGGTATAAATCAAATTCATAGATAACTGCAACCAATTTCATGTTTTGATGAATGAAACTGAAACCCAATTCATAATAACAATTAATACAATCCACGAAGAAATTTCAAGAAATGTCAAAATCCAAAAACAAAAACTACCCAATTGAGAATCAAAATATCCAAGACCTGGGAACTAAAAACCAATACCAAACGGATAAAGAAAAGAAATGAGACCTGCAAATAGAACTGGTACGAACATCCATCCAAACAATGGCGTTGTGGAGAGGACGACCAGTGGATTTGCTCCAAAGCATAGTAGTCTCTCTCTGGTTAGTCAACCCAATTGCCTTCAGCCCTTTGTGCACGTCGTGGCCATCCTTTGTTGCCTTTTCCACTGCCTTTTCAATACAAGTCCTCACACTCTCCAGAATCTCCATTGGATCATGCTCCACCCATCTGTGATTGTAAAAAAATAAAAAACAAACTTTTTCTAAGACACGCACACACACACACACACACAGAGAGAAAACTGAAAAGGGTGTGGATGATATTTGATCATTAATATTATTTACCCGGCTTCTGGGTAAAACTGAGTGAACTCAACCTGGTGAGACCCAACTATGCGAGCAGAGTGGTCATAGATTAAGAATCTGGTGCTGCTGGTTCCTTGGTCAATTGAGCCAACATACACTTCTTGTGGTGGCTTCGAATCCTTGTCCTTTGCTCCACTCATCTTGCTTTTTTTTTTTTTTTTGTGTGTTGCGGATACTCAGAACTGAAAACTAGACCAAAACTGAGAAAACAATGTTGTATGTTCGGTGGTTTAAATGCTTGAGATTGAGAGATCAGTGCAAGTGGAGTTTATATAGTCAACATGTTGAGTGGGAGATAAATACGTTTCTGTTGGGAAATTTTTATCTGACTGGCAGACAATGTCTATCCACCCTATTATTGGAATATGAAACGGTCCAGTTTACTGTATTCTTAGAGTTTTTCTTTTTAAAAAAATATATATGTTGTATTCTTAGATAATTTAATAATAGATTATTTTTTAAAAAAATTATTAGAATATGAAAGAGTCCAGCTACTATATTCTTAGTACATTTATTAATAGTCATTTTAAGAAAAAAAATTATTAGAATAGGAAAGGGTCCAATTTACTATAATTTTAAAAAATTTACTAATTAACTATTTTAGAAAAAAAATTTTAAAAAAATTAAATAAAAAAGTTAGTTTTTATTTTCAATTAGAAATAGTAGTTCCTAAACTAACATGTATCCGTTAACTTTTCCTAAATAGAAACAATAGTTGATGAATTTTTTTTTTTTTTGAGAGACAACAATTGATAAATTTAACCGGATAATTTCAGCTTTTATTTTTTTCTAAGTTATCACTATCTAATTTGTTAGTTTCTTACCATTTTTTTTCGTACATATTTTAGATTTTTTCCTTTTATTTTATTATAAATAGATAATTGGGAGGATTTGTAATCTATATATAATAAACAAAAAAGACTTTATCAGAAGGCAGGAAAGTTTGATAGTTATTTCCAATAAAATTGCAGATAGATGTAATAAGTTTTGTCCTTTTCCAAAAAGTCTTATCTATCTATATATCCATTCTCAATAGGCGGCAGAGATAAAACAATCATAATCCAAACCCCTACGTTGCTATTAATAAACTCACTCGTTGCCGTGAAAGTAGTTGCACTTGCAGCAAACCTACCGCATCAGTGTGCTTATTTAGTAAGACAAACCAATGAGTGATTAACACGTTTACGAAATAAATAGATACATATTCAGCCAACAAACAAAAATAAATAAATAGTCACGTTAAGTTATTGTTATTTTCTGTAGATTAAGAGAAAGTAAAGCAGAATTAACTCAAAATTAAGCTATTTTTAACCAATTATTCTATGCTCTTCTCCTTTCTCTCTCCATTCCCTTCAATCTAAATGCCCAAGTGTATTCAATATTCATACATACTCATGGTCATGTTTATTATGTCTCAAAATTTTCATTTGATGGCCTGCACTATTCCTTTCTTCCTCTCCTTTTATCGCCCATCATTCATTTAATAATTCATTATGTGTTTTCGGTTTTAACTTTTAACTTTTAAGAAAAAGTAATTGCTAATACACTCAAAATTTGGAATACAAAGAAAATGCAACCAGGCATAAAATTAGTTTCTTTATTCCTTGTTACCTTAGATGGTATCTTCTTCATTTTTTTTTTTTTTTTGAGAAAACACTGAAGGACATTTTTATTGTTAAACTAAATAATTACAAACTCGTTGAGTTCAAAGGACTAAGTTGACAAACTATGACCTTGTGTAACCAACATTAAGAATATTAGTATATCTTGAGTGTGTTTGAAGTCAAATTCAAGTACAAGACAAATTAAGGCTTAAGTAACAAAAGATCCAAAGTCTTTAAAATCTCAACTCAAGCTCCATTTTAGCTCGACCCATCGAGATTAGTGAATCTCGACCCATCAAAGCCTAAATCTTGACATGTTGAGATCATGTGGTTTCAATTTTCTGGTTTTGTTTTCATTCAACCATTTGATCTAGAGTTTCATGGTTTGTAAGTCAAGTATAAAAGCAACCCTAGGGCAATTTTTTCAAGACTTTTGGAGATTACTGTGCCCTTCCAAGCCTACTTCAATTCATTCTTCTTCCTCGGTTTCTCTCCGTTTTCCAACTTGTGGTCCAATGGGAAGTAGCAAACTTCCAATTAAACTTGAATTTATGTTTTTATAGTAGAAATAAAAATTAGTACTAGTTTCCACACAAAAAAAAATTGACATATAAAGATTTTTATATATTAAAGAAATTTTTATATTTGGATTACAATGAATGGACAATATGGTTAGTCAAAATATTGCCTTTCTAAATTGAAAGAAAGCAACATTAGAATTTTTTTTAAAGATGCATGCCTCTCATTCATAGATTATTCAAGAATGATTTGCTAATGCATTTATCCAATTGATCAGGCATCATTCTCATTTGTTTTTCTTTTCAAAAGAGAATGATTCTTCTTTGACTTTTCGATACTTGGTGAGCCCTCATTAATCCAATTGATCAGTCATTTATCCAATTGATATGGCATCATTCTCATTTAATACTGAAAAGTTTGAATGAAAGCAAATTATTGACAAATTATTGCCAAACTATGGATACATATGATTAACAACTATACCAAATTATTGCCAAAAGAAAAAAAAAAAAATATATATATATATATATATATATATATATATATATATTCCGAAATTCCCTCCAGCAATATTGTTTCATTATCTTAGGTGATGGCAGGTTGCCAACTTTCATTGTTTGTGGGTATGGGTATTATGTGTACGCGAACAAGTGTTTTATCTTCCTCTAATCTGATTTTTTTTTTTTTTGTAGGGTACCACAATTTTAACCAAGACCCTCAATTTGATCCAATTAGGAAGATCGGTTCAGAACTTTCTTGGAAATATTTCACAAAATAATTTACTCTTCTAATTCTATGAACAATAACAACAAACAACTGATGTTGAATGCATAAATACTTATAAACAATTAAATATACTCACAAACACGGGCAGCTTATTTTAGAGTCTAAGACAAAAATTAAAATGAGACCTTTTATATATTTAAATATTACTTAGATAAATTTTTTTCCCAAAAAAAAGCTCTATTTATATAATTATAATAACTAAATTTTAAAATTTTAAAAAATTAAAGCTTAGAGCAAAAGAATCTAATTTATAAAATGTACTATTGTAGCTCTATTTAACTATGAAAGTATCATAATCTCAACCTACATAAATAAAAACAATAAAAGCATATTCATCACATCACTCAATAAATTAAATTTTATAACATAATACTAATAAAAGGAGCAACACTATTAAAAATATAAATACTAAAAAATTATAATAAAACTATATTTTTCTTAAGTTAATTTTATTAGAAATTTAGTTAGTAGTAATTAACTCTATAATATATTTATTTGATACACAATTATTTGTGGTTGTCAACAACTAGTATAAACAAAGTAACTGGGTAATGGGTATCATATTATTTAAATTAGATTATATATATATATAATAAAATAAAATAAAAAAGAGAAAGAGATAATAAAACGCCAACCACATATTTCACTTGAACCTAAAATAAATTAAAATTAAAATTAAGTGCGTGTGCCCGTGTGTACCACATTTTTCGGACTCCATTGCCACATAAAAGTAAAGTTCAACACAACAAAGTCATAGAAACGCCAAAACCAGTAAAGGCAACGCACGCAACACAAGCAGAAACAGTCAAACAAGTTAAAAGTAGGGGCAAAAATGGCGCTGTAGCATTTTTAGGCAAAATATATGAAAATTTATCATTGTTTTACAAATAAGTAACAATTAATCACTTTTATCAGGTCAAAATAGGCAATTAGCCATAATTACTCAATAATATAGTAAGTAGTTACTGTTTCGAAAGTTTATATAATACTAACATCTCGACTCTTAGAGAGTCGATTTTGAACCTATAAATCGAGCCTCTGAGGCTCGATTTCCATGTTTTGAACAGATCTGATGTGGCGCTTTTCCATGTGGCGGCCACCTGGAAATCGAGTTTCTAAGAGTCGATTTACATGTGAACAATTAAATATTCTATTTATGTTGTCAGTTGAATCCACGTGGATTCCAGCTAGATATTGAGTCTTAAAGACTCAGTTTTTAAAAAGTGAAATCGAGTCTCAGAGACTCGATTTGCAATGGTTGGTCCAATTTAATTCGGATGGTTAGGGCAGCTGTTCTTTAGTCCACATTACCTATTTTTCTGGGGTCTACCGTTTCCCACACCAAAAAATCCAGCAGCTCTCTCTTCCTCTCTCACTCTCATACAAAACTTCAAATCAAACTCACCTCCCATTTACACATCCTCATGTCAGGTAAGGTTTTTATAGCATACACTCTCTCTAGTTGTTAGTTTTTTTTTTTTTTTTTTTTGCTGAATAATTGTTAGTTACATATATATATATATATATAATGTTAGGGTTCTTTTATGGGTAGTTGTTAGTTACATATATGTAATGTTAGGCTTTTTTATGGGTATGTATTATGAGTTTTTTTGTTTGGTTTGTTATTTTTCTTTATATTTTTGATAGAATGATTTGAAGATTTGTGTGTTTAGTTTTTTTTTTTTTTTTTTGAGTATGATTAATGATTTTTTTTTTTTTGTTTAGAAACAAATGGTAATGATTGAGTATATATGCAAATGTGGGGTTTGTATATGCATATGATGTAACAAGTTAGTGTATATATGCTAGGCGCTTCTTTTTTTTTATAAAAAGTAAAAAATATTTAAGATATATTTGTATTGTTAGGCTTTTATCATGGCTATTTGGTTTAATATTTTTCATTATTTTTTTGTTAGAATGATTTGAAATTTTGTAGTGGGGGTGAGTTTTGTCTTTAGTTTTTTTATTTGTTTGAGTATGAAATGATAATGATTGAGTGTGTTTGTATGTGATATGGAGTGAGTATATGCACATGTGGGGTGTGTTTGATGTAAGAAGTTGTAATTTTTGTACTTTGAGTACATAAAAATGTTTTGTAATTGTGTTAAAATATGTCACTAACATATTACCCTTAACTCTAATAGGTTCACAATCTCTGAAGAATATTGACATAAATGTATACTACGGTAGACCCTTTTTCAATCCTGAACAGATTGACGAATTCCCATTTCAAGGGCTGAGTATCGAATACTATTACATGATGATACGTCGTAAGTTGAAGACATTGAATGATTTGAAGATGAAAATCATGAGAGAACTGAGTTTGAGCCCTACTTGTTATGACATAAATATTATTTATCGTTACTCACAAGAAGTCCTTCATGAACGGATAAATTACAAGTACATGGCGATCAAAGAAGATAAACATGTAAATGTCATGTTTAATAGGATCCATAAAATGCCCCAAGTAAATGCTACTGAGTTGTACGTAAGTTCTGAACCGCTCGTAGAAGTTGATGTTGAGGAGTTGCAAGAAACAATTACATCTTTGCAATTTACAGCCTTAAATGATGGATGCACTACAATGGGAGGTTACACACTCCCATCAATAGATTATGCTGCCAATACTGGTGAAACACTTCAAGCTCAAGAGACATATTTAGGGGTGGAGGACGAAGATCATTTTGCGAATAATGATGAAAATCTCGATGATATGGATGAGTACGAAGAGAGGATTGAGCAAGGCGATTTTGAGAAGGATGTGGATAACTATGAACTTGCTCCCAATTTTGAAGAGGGAAATATGAAGTGCCATGATGAAGGTGATGCGGACGATGATATTGGCATCCAGCATGTTAGAAATACGACCACTCCCTACACACCTCCTGCCGAGTCATTCTCCGCAAATACTTGGAAAAATATGGTTGATCCTTCACGTCTTCAGATACCATTTGTTTTTACTTGGGAAGATGGGATGCATTTTAATAAAATGTTGACTTTTGCAAATAAAGAGACGGTGAAGCGTGCATTGATAATATACGCAGCAAAGGATGATAAAAATTTTATAATCCGGAGGTCAACCAAAACTAAATTGTGCGCCGCATGCATTGACACCAACTGCAAGTGGTACATTGGGGCATTCATGAAGGCTAAATTTAATGGTCTGTGGATGGTCACGTCTTATGTGGGTCCACACAGTTGTATATCCTTTGGCCTGCGAAGAGACGATAAAATGATGGATTCTAATTTTGTTGCATCAGAAATTGTGAGAAAATTGCGACAAAATCACACTGCTCGTATTGATGAGCTCCGGGGCCACATAGATACTAAGTATAATCATCAGCTTTCTTACTATAAGGTATGGGACGCAAAACAAAAGGCAATTACTATGATATTTGGAGATTCGGAGGAGTCTTACCAAAGGTTGCGAAAGTTGTTGGCATACTTGGATCAAGATTCGGGTACCCAGTACACCTATTGGACCATACCTAGGCCCATAAATGGTACTACATTACTGCGCTATGTATTTTGGGCATTCGCTCCATGCATTGCTGCATTCAGATATTGCAAGCCAGTAATCAGTATAGATGGGACTCATTTGTATGGTAAATATCGAGGGGTGTTGATGATTGCAATGGCAACCGATGCTAACCAAAAGGTTTTGGCTCTCGCCTTTGCTATTGTGGACAAGGAGTCAGGGGCTAGTTGGGGGTGGTTTTTAGAGTGTTTCAGGAGTTCGATAAGGCATGTGATACTTGACGAGGGCATTTACATTATTTCTGACCAACATAAAGGTATCAAACGCGCCATTGCAGAGTGGCCTATAGGTGATGATGGAAAGTTACGGGTATATCACTGATATTGCCTTCGACATGTTGCTAGCAACTTCAACACACACTTTGATGACCCGACTCTAAAGGCATTGGCCTTGAAAGCTGGATATGCAACTCATGAAGCTAAATTTAAGTCCATAATGCAAACCATTAAGGATGTCGAGATTAATGCACTAAGAAGTGTAGACCTTGATGATCCCCATCTTAAATGCTATATGCCATACACATATCTAATGAGTGAGGATGTGGAGAAATGGACCCAGTCACATGATGGTGGAAGGCGTTACGGGGCAATGACAACCAATATCTCTGAGTGCTTTAATGGGATACTTAAAGGTGCCCGCAGTTTGCCCATTGCTGCAAGGGTTGAGTTCACTTGGTGCAAACTTGTTGCATATTTCCATGATCGACATAAAGAAATTACTTTTGATCGCTCTCAAGGTAAGGTGTGGAGTGATTATGCAATGGGGATCTATACCAACAATCTGCAGAAAACTTCAGGACACACTGTGAGGGAATTTAATCATGAAACTAGTGTATATCAAGTGGTTACCCCGTACAACGACCATAGAGGTGGAGGGGGAAACCACAGTCATGAAGTGTGCGTATTTGCTAGAACATGTGGTTATGGAAAGTGGCAAAACATTAAGATCCCTTGTTCACATGCAATTAAAGTTTTGCAGCAATTGCATCTTAATGCGACCAGCTATATTGACCCATGTTACAGTTTGAAGAACGCCATTCACACATTCACATCAATTTGTAGTACCAATGTCAGACTCATTGTGGAGGGACGTTTGTGGACCACGATGGGTGCCTGACCCAAGTCTGTTGCGGGCCAAAGGTCGTCCTGTGAAGTTCCGAATAAGGAATGAAATGGATGGGGTACGGCGAAAACAGGGAAGCCGGAACCCAGATTCGGACTTGAGGGAGATTCAATCGAGGCAGCAATGCAGAGTGTGTCATGAAGAGGGGCATAACCGCAGAAGATGCCCCAATTCCCTTGGGGCTTCGACAGGCGATAGTGCTACAAACTAGGCAAGTGCCTTTGCAATTTTGATATAATATGCTCAGAATTTCATTTGGTTTTTGTTCTTCGCATTTAGGAACTAACAACCATATTTTAATGTTTTTCAGGCGAGCGGAGGCTCGATTTTGGAATGGCATTGTACGTGGGAGTTGTGGTTATCTTCAGTATGGACAAGTGCTAGGCGACCATGTTGTATCAGTATGGACAAGTGTTAGGCAACTATGTAGACTATGTTGTATCAACTTAGTTGTTATTTTGTTTATTGTTGAATGTTGTTGTAATTAAACTACTAGCTATCCATTGTACTCGTTACATTAGTTGCGTTGTGCAGCTTTTGTCAATAATGCCAGCAACCGTAAAGAGAGGCGTGAGAGGAAGAGGTACAGAGAGTGGAGAGAGGCGTGATAGGGTGAGTGACAGAGTGGAGAGAGAGGTCTGTGCGAGAGGCGTTATTTTTTGAAAAAACCCTATTAGAAATTGAGTCTCAAAGACTCGGTTTCCAAGTGGCTTCTGCAGATCAACTAGCTTCCACGTGTTGAACACGTCACATACAAATCGAGTATTTAAAGGTCGATATATAAATCGACTCTCTAAGGCTCGATTTCCAGGTGACCGCCACGTGGAAAAGTGCCACATCAGATCTGATCAAACCATAGAAATCGAGTCTCTGAGACTTGATTTATAGGTTCAAAATCGACTCTCTAAGAGTCGAGATGTTAATATTATATAAACTTTCGAAACAGTAACTACTAACTATATTGTTGAATAATTATGGCTAATTGCCCATTTTCGCCCTTTTATTATACTCTAGTTTATGAAACTTGAGTTCTCAATGGTACTCAAGTTTCATGAACTCCAGTACCATTAAAAAATTTTGATACTCAAGTTTATGAAACTTAAATTCTCAATAGTACTGGAGTTCTATGAACTCAAATATTATTAAAAATTTTAAATGGTACTCAAGTTCCATCAAAAAAATTTCAGCTATTTTGAAAGCTATTTTTTCAAAAAATTTGAGTTCATGGAACTCGAGTACTATTTAGAACTCAATTTTCTCAAACTCAAGTACCAAAAAAAATGGTAAATCTCTATATATTTTCGAAACAGTGGTATATTCATATATATTTCCATGAACAATAGTAGAAGGCCAATTTGACCTAAAAGTAGTATAGCAAATATGAAAGAATTTTTTATGGCAAACCTCAAACCTAAGGGAATGGCTAGAATGGAGAGCTTGACGCAAAGCAAGTTCATCAAATACAAAGAAAGATTAAAAGAAAAGACAATTTTTTTAGCGATATTGACCAAAAAATTAAAGAACAAAGTTTCTCCCAAACTAGTTTGGAGAGAAACCCTACAAACTCATCATATATCTTTATATTGAGTGTGAATTTTGAAAATCTAACCATTAGATTGCATGTTCTTATTACATTTTTAATGCTTACAAAATTTCAAGAAGATCAAAGATCAATTGCTATATCTTATTGCACGTTAATTTCTATACATAGGAGAACACATCCCAACTCAGACCCTTAAGGGACATGTAGATTTCACTTTGATTTTGGTTTAAAATAGCCACCCAAACACGTGTGAAAACCATTTTCCAACAATTTTCAATTCCTTTTATTTCATTCTTCATAATGAGAAATCCGATAGAAAAAGTAATCTTTTTCAAATATGTAGATTTTCCAAAATAAATTTCAATAAAAAAAATGTAAATTTGTGACACAGCACAGTCTCATAGGTAATGGGGGAGTCAAGATTTGATTCCAGGGAGGTGGACAAAATTCACATACATATAGGGGTGGTAATTCGTGTTCGCGTGTCGGGTTCGTGTCGTGTCAACTCATGAGTATTCGACTATATAGGTCAACACTAACCCGACATGTTTATTAAACGAGTCAAGATTTCTCAACCCTAACACGACCCATTTATTAAACGGGTCAGTCGTGTCGACCTATTTATCAAATTTTATCAAAATGGAAAAAAAATTATGAAAAAACAAACAAATAAATTATTTTTAATATAAAATTCAGAACTAACAAGTAATTGCATCACAAATAATCATTTAATACTAAAGTATATTCCAATATCATAAATAATTAATCACAATATGTCAAAAAAAATAAAGTACAACAACTAATAAATTTATATACCTAAATTTTGAAGGGTATAATTAAATGGGTTAGACGGGTCAAACAGGTTCTATGTGTTCAACACTAACCCAACTTGTTTATTAAATGGGTCAGCCGTATCAACCCGAATATGACACGAACTCATTAAACCTCAACTCATAATCTACTAATTTCGTGTTGTGCCGTGTCGGGTTCGCGAGTCGTGTCAAATTTTGCCACCCCTACATACATATATGATGTGTGTTTATGCTTTATACACATGCGTGCACATACTCGCACACACACACAAAACACATGCACATGTGTATGTGCATATGCATGTATGTATAAACTTTATTTAAATTATATAAAACACATTTGATAAAATTATGTGTGCACACGTGTATGTATGTATTTAAAAAATTATCATATATAACATATTACTTAGCATAATAAAATATTAAGATATTGTCAGGAGTATTAAAATTTAGTAAATTTTCAGTATTTTGAATAAATATTATAAATAAAAATTTAGTGCATGTTTTATATTTTAATTATAAAGTGTATGTGTATATATATATATATATATATATATATATATATATATATTAGATTGTTTTTGTTTCGTGTAACAAATTACAAATAAAAACTAAAAAAAAATTGTATGCACGTGTACGTGTATTATACATTTATACTATAAAACATGCATTTTTTACTGTATAGATAGGCTACACAAGTGACATGAGTTTTCTAGTTCTTTCTCGTCCTGGTTCCTACCCCAAAAATAAGGAAAAACTTTGATTTTCATGGTGAAAGAAAAAAAAAATTATAGTAATTTTGGTTGAAGGTCAATAGAAGTTATTAGTTTTTTTTTTTTTTTTTTTTGAAAAGGAATAGAAGTTATTAGTTGATTATTTTTTTCCTCTTGATGTGGAAATTATTTTAGCATTAACATTTTTCTTATTAATGATATAGGATTATTTATTTTCTGACCATTTATTGAATAGGATTTGATCTTGTAAAGTATACTTGGGTGATCTTGTAAAATTCGTCTCGTGCATTTTTAATGTACTTCTGTTATTATTCATCACCCACTTTGGATATCCCATTTCCAGTTGCTTTAAAAGCTCAGGTTCACAGCTTGCTTTGCTTGACTGTTATGATTCCCGTGATTATATGAAATCTATCTTAACATCACAAAAGAAATCGAGCTGACAGTAATCAATTGATTTTAGGGCCTTAATCTTTTTTGCCAAAATTGTAATGTGATAAGTGGTTATTTATTACTTGGCAAAAATGCAGTTTTGGTCCCTACATTTTGAGTCAATTCTCATTTTGGTCCCAAAATTGATTTCGTTACTAATGTCATCCCTAAAAAACAGAAAATCATTTTTAAAATGGTCCTTGCAGTCGGCCAACCAACGGAAAAATCCTACGTGTCTAACGGAAAGCCCTACTTGCTGACATGGCGCTGATGTGGCATTAAAATATTATTAAAAAAGATTATTTGGCATTTTCAAATGCCATGTCAGCATTTTAATTTTTTTAAACAAAGCCACATCGGAAAATTTATATAAAAAATTAAATTAAATTTTTTTTTTTAAAAACTTAAATCTAATTTATTAAAAAAAAAAACAACTTGTTTCTCAAAAAAAAAAAATGACAAAACAACTTGATGTTCTTTGTGTTCTTCCCCATCACACCCAGGAAGAACTCAAACCCAGATTCCAAGAAAACAAACCCAGCAACCAATAACTCAAACCCAGATCACAACAACATAAAAGGGGGAAAAAAAAAACCCAGAGATCAAACACAAACATAGACCCAAATCACAAATAGAGATCAAACACAGACCCAGATCGCAGCAACACAAATGAAAAAGAAAAAAAAAAGAAACAGAGATCAAACAACAAACACAGACCCAAATTGGTGAAGGCTATGCTTCTTACTCCAGCTTCCCATCTGGAGGATTTCCAGCTGACGGTGATGTGGCCGTCGACCACGCCTTCGCATCGCCTGAGATCTACAGATTCGACGATCCAAACCCTGGCTACTCCCAATCTCCGTTCAACCTGATCCACGTGGATAAGGGAAATGGGAACGAGAATAATTACGGTGGTAACCGTGGGACTAGGGATCATCAAGATCAAGCTCCGATGCGGCGCTGCGTGAGTTCAAGTTCGTGCTCCACGACGCTCTCGAATCTTTTGGAATCCACACCTCCCTTGCCAGAGTAAAAAATTTTCCAAAACCTTTTTTCTCCAAATTCAAAATTTTTTTTCAGGTTGGGTAACTTCGGTTCGTGGGGTTGGGATTGGGGTTTGGTGCAGAGGATTGTGATAAAAAATTTTAAAACTGAGAATTGAGAAATTAAAATTTCAGTTTAAATCAAATTTGTATTTTCAATTTAAATTAAAATTAAGAAATTAAAAGTTTGTTTTTTAATTAGATTTAAGGTTTAAAAATTTTAAATACATGTGGCTTTTTTTATTAATTTAAATGATGACATGACATTTAAAAATGCCAAATAATCTTTTTTAATTATATTTTAATGACCACATCAATGTTATGTCAGCAAGCAAGGCATTCTGTTAAACACGTAGGATTGGTTGGCTGACGGCAAAACCCATTTTAAAAACGATTTTCTTTTTTTAGAGATAATATTGTAACAAAATCAATTTTGTGACCAAAATGGAAATTAACCCAAAATGTAGGGACCAAAAGTGCATTTTCGTCTTATCACTTTTATATATACCCACTATTTTTTCTCCACTGCCACATAACAATTATAATAAAATTGTGGCAAAAAAAAGTTGTAGTATTATATTTTCTCAACAATGATCTTCATAGAAGCCCCCCAAAACTATTTTATAAGCTTTATTGATGTGTGTAACTGGAATTTGAAATCATCAATTACAACTTTGGAATAATTATTAAGTGCTTCTAGAACACAATGATGTAATGCTTCTTTTTTTCACATTTATAATGGATCTTACTAATTAAATTCATTGATAAATCTTCCGTGAATATGAGATAAGTGAGCATCATGTCACTGTACTCCAAGAGCACTTAATAGTTATTAGTTCTGAGCTCCTTATGTTACATCAATCATCATTTGTTACGTATCATTTTTTTTTCTTTCCTTATAAAGTAACAAGAGTCTAAAATGAAAACAAAAATTTATATTGTGTGTGAAATAAAACATATTGCATTTAATGAAGCATAAAATGAGACAGTAAATTTAAATTCATAGTTAAGCTATTTGTTATTTGAAATTAACCAAAGCTTTAAATATGATTCCATGAAACCTAATGAATACTATCATAGACTCTAAGGGGAAATGGTTTATCTCCAAACTAGTTTAGAGAGAAACCCTTCAAACTCCTCGTATATCTTTTTATTGAATTTGAATTTTGAAAATCTAACCATTAGATTAATATTCTTATTAAATCCTTCATGCTTGAAATTTTTTTAAAAGATCAAAAATCAATAGATATGGTATTAATGGCATGTTTAAATTTCAAGTTTTTGTAGTAAAAATTTGTGCATAAAAAATAAGTTTATTAATCGAATAGTAAATAACATCTAATTTGAATGAAATTTGACAAGTATGTTAAGAATATAAAGAATATACAATCCAACAGTTAGATTTTCAAAATTCACATCCAATAATAAAATATAGGGGAAGTTTGAAGAGTTTTTCTCCAAATTAGTTTGGAGAAAAACTTTGTCCGCTCTGAGGTGTTTAATCTCTCATTGGAAATGCACTCATACTCTCTCTTTTTTATTCGAACATAAGAGAGATGTTAGACAAAGAACTTTAAGGCCAAAAATGAAATATCAAAACACACACACACACACACACTCTCTCTCTCTCTCTCTCATATTTTAAATTGTGGCTAGTTTCTTCTTGTGTTGGAAAAGTTGTTAAGTTTTGTTCCGTAGTTAATCCTAACATTGATGGATCTTCCATTGGGAACCCAGGCTTGGCCTTTAAGAGCTTTGTTAGGATAGTGGGATCGGCTAGGATTGTGAGCAGTGAGGCATAGGCTCATGTTACAGCTAATCTAAATCTTTGTATTAAAAGTTGGGAAAAGTTAATGAATGCCTTAAGAGGATTGGTTTAGAAAAAAAAAATTTTAGAAATATTTTATGGGAAAAGAAAAAGTAACTTATTTTTTTGACAACTTTTTATATTTCTCATAAAGTAGTATCAAAACATTCCTAAATTAATCAATTAATAAATGTCTTAAAGGCATTTGTCAACCAAACCCTTTGGAGGTTGAGTTGGATGTGAAAATGCCGTCTATTTGTTAACTAGTAATGGATATAAGTTAATTTCTCCTTTGAGCTTATATTTTTTTTTTTTTGAATAATCCTTTGAGCTTATATTAATGATGCAAGTCTATGTTTACTTGAATCACATCAATGACTGGGAATTTTGTCACTCATATTGGGAAGCTAAATGTGCTTACACACTACTAAGAACCTTAGAATTCAACTAGTTAACATTTTTTAGTATTTTTAATGGAAATATCTAGGGTGAAATCACTCATATCCCACTTTAACCATTGAATTATTATTATTATTATTATTATTATTATTATTATTATTATTATGTGTTGACTCACTAGGGCGGAAAAAAAACATCTTTTCTCGTAATGATTCATTAGGAATTTCTTTTTTTTAAAATCATTTGGATTTTTTTTATAAGCTCTCCAACCGTTTTTACTTCACTTCCTGTGCTAATAATAAATATATTTACTAATAATTATTTTATATATAATTAAAAATAACACATTAATTTATAAAATCTCTCTCTCTCTCTCTCTCTCTCTCTCTCTATATATATATATATATATATATATATATATATATATATATATATATATATATATATATATAAATATATATATATATATATATATATATATATAATTGGCAATTAATTTATAATGTAACATCACTCTTAAATTATTATTTTTTATATAGACTTACAATTATTTTTAGTTTAATATTATCCTTAAGTACCTAAAACAAAATATTCTGAAAATATAAAGACCTAAAACAAAACAAAACAAAAAAAATTGAAACAAAATGTTTGAAATTGTGGAAAGATACCACTAGATGAAAATTGTCAAGTTTAAGGGAGGTTGATGGCTCTGTACTCTGTAGCCTTCAATGCTTGGATTATATAAGGTTATTATTAAAAGAATTAGGAAGCTTCTAATATCAATGATTATTTTATTATACATTTACTGTATACATCCTTGTTTTTATAGTACATGGATCTCATGGTCATGTGAAAACCTCTTCCAAGATTGATTTGAAACAGCTCCGTGAAGATTGCACATTGGGCTTCTTGATAAATTGGGAATAGGCCCAAGATATATCGTATATAGAGAATTCAAACTGAAGGTACCCTGATTTCTAACGCCAATACTCTTTGATCGAAGTTCCATACAGATTATATATAGATAGATCTTCAGCATCAGAAATTTGTTTTGCGCAATTTATTCTTCAAGCCACTTGAAAGCGTAACCAAAAATGATAGAAATCTATGCTTCAAACTTGAACCCCCTAGGCTCATTTGAACAAAAAAAATGGGACAGCTCAGGAGGTATTTGAACCTCCTAGGCTCCAAGTGGAGCCACCCCTGCCTAATGTGGGTATCCAAAACTCATTCGAGAATTTCCTCAAGATTGTAAAGTCCTTTTGCCCAATATACATCAGATAATTACATGGAGTGACCCCAAAATGCTAATTAAAGGTCTGTTTGGAAACCGCTAATTTAGATAAAACTAAAAAAATTTTACTGAAAGTATTTTAAAAAAAAAAAACAAAAAACTAGCTGTTTTTTTTTTTTCTGAAAGTATTGTAGAAAAAAATTTATACGTAATTTTAACCCTATTGTAATGCTTAAATATGCAAAATGACTTCCAAACATGAAAAATAAATATTTAACAACAACAATAATAATAATAACTAATTTTTTTGACTTAGCTATACTATTAAGTTTGTTATATCATAATTAAGATACATATTTCATCAAAGCAATCGATTAGAGTTGCCTAAAAAATACCATAATGTTAATGGTAATTATAACAAGAAGTTTTTAGATTTTGACAAAAAAATACCATAATATGAACAAAAAAGAAGGTGCAAAAATACCATGAAACAACATTAACAATGCAATGGGACCCATTTTAGGTGAAAAAATAAACTAAAAAGTAAAATAAGTTTGCTTTTCATCAAATCCCAAACACAACCTACAACCTAAGACTTCAGATTTTTGAATCCAAAATCTCACTAGTCCTTGGACCAATCTCTTGGGATTATTATTAAATTTTTTGTACAATAATTGTTAAAGATAGGTGACAGAACACGTGGATTATATTAAAATTAGAGGTACCACAGCACCACATGCGTATCGCTCTTCAAAGGGAATTATACTTAGGCTGTGTTTGTTTCGAGTGTAAAAAGAATTCAAAAAATATTTTCCACCACCAGAGATGTTTGGTTTGGCCAAAAAACTAAGTCAAACGGAAAATCACTTCCGTTTACTGTAAAATATGAAGGCCTGAAGTGTAAAATAGATTACACTTCTATTTTACCTTCAAATCATTTCCAGGAAAAAAAAAATAAAAAATAAAAAATAAAAGAAAATACCAAGAGAGAGAGAGAGAGTGAGCCGCCCACCGTCAGAGAGAGAGAGGTTGGTCACCTGAACTTGAGATCGACTCCACCGCCGTTTGGGCCATGCCTCTCACCGCCAATCAAGCGAAGCTCAACTCCACCACTGATCTGCCATGTTTCTCTCTTCCTCCCTCTGCCACCCATGTCACCGATCTACCCTTTTTCTCTCTACCCACGTCGAGCAAACCACCGCAAGACGAGCGACCCATCGTGACCCAATCACCTCTGCCGCGCGATCTTGCCTCCGCCATCTCTAGATCGAACTCAGTCGCCTCTCTCTCTTCCTTCTTCTCTCAATTTGACCGGATTTGATGAATTTTTTTTGTCTGGTTTTATTTCTTTTGTGTTTATCTATTGAGAAATGATATTATATATTTGTTTGGAAGTTGAGAAAATGTGAGAATCAAGTAGAAAATGTGTTTTCTATAGTATTTTCAAGAACACAACCAAACACTAAAAAATATTTTTCAAAGTATTTTTTAAAATGCTACCAAACACCTAAAAATATTTTCTTTTCCAAAAAATATTTTAACCTGAAAATATTTTACACTTGAAAAACATTTTACATAGAACCAAACACAACCTTAGTTGCATGAAACACATGCCAAATACTTTAAGTTACCGTTTGAAAAGCCTTTGAAGCAAATTTGGCCAGCTTGAATGAGCCTTCCCTAGTAGACAAGAAATACAAATTTAAGTTATTGAAATGGTAACTTCATCTTAACTAAAAAAATATATATAAGATTGAGAAAGGTAAAATCAATATATCATAATAGCTAGGGTCTTTTTCTGAATCCAAAAGTATCTACAAGTAGTCAAGTACAGATGCATGAATCTTTGAGAGGATTTTCTTAGTGGTCAGGTCCAGATGGTGGAGGGGACTTTGTGGATTGTGGATTCCAGTGTCTTTGGTCTCCTCAGCTCGGTTATAGGACTCATGGAGAATGGAGAGGGAGCAAGAGATAGGTGAGAAGAGAGTGGTCCAGGAGTTGTATATCAAGTCTGCTTGGAAGAGTATGTATTAGTTTTGTGAAGCATTGTAATGGATTTGGTATGAGAGAATAGGCTTCTTCACAGCCCTCATCCTCCTCCTTTCATATCTAGTGGTGGGGATGGATGGTTGGTGGTGATGAAAAATAGTGGTAGATTCATGTAAAAGTGATTCTCCACCACTCAGCAAATTGTAACAAAAGTTGTGTCCGTAAAAAAAAAAATTCAGTATGCTCAAGCTTGAACTACTAGTACTCCTTGGGTGTTCTCAGCAAGAAAGTCCCAAAAATGAATATAGTTTCTCCACCAAAGATGAGGTGATTTTTCCCGCAGGATCTATCAATTGGAGGAGCACAACCTGATTCAAACCCCAAATACAAGAGATGAGTAGCAAGGTATTATTCAGATAATTAGATATCACTTCAACCTTTTTTTTTTGATAAATCACTTCAACCTTAGACTTATAAGTTCATGCCACAATTTGAAAAAGATCAAAACTCCAATTTCTTAAGCACCCTAAAAATAAGAACATAAACAATGAAAATAGTACTTCTCGAAGATTTATGGACGAGCTTTCATGTAAGAAAAGGCACATGCCTGACATTTACTTGCTCAAAGATATGCAATATACATAAATTAAACAGACCCCTAAATGCCTAATTCTTCTTTAAACAACATAATTTCCACATAATGTCTTCAAGGGAATGACCATTCTGGCTTCCCTACGCAAGTGGAAGAAATATCTTGTACACATTAAGGCATGCTATATATGGCTGATGCATAATAGAATTATTGATTCACATTACAGAGTTGCAGTAATAGATCCTCAGCAAAACAAGAATGAGTTCACATATCAGAAATTCCATTAGGAACAGGAGGAAAAAAAATGGTCTTGTTTAGGACCACATCACTGAACCAGTTCTTGTGCAAGCTGAACTAAAAATTATTGATATTCCAATATAGTAGCTTAAATTGTTATTTAAGAGGGAAAAAATTATCTGAGACCTTCAGGATAGTATCTTAATCGACAGTTTATAAAATAAATAAATAATGAGAAATGTTAGCGAATGTCTTAAGAACATTGGTTTAGAAACTATTTTTAGAAACATTTTATGAGAAAATGATAAAACAATTAATTTTTTTGACAACTTTTTATATTTCCCATGAAAGTGGTATTAAAAACTTTATTAATATAATTTATTAACATTTGTCATAAGGACACCCGTTAACATAACCCAAAAAAAATTAATAGTTGGGGCTGGGGGGTATTTGAACCCTAGACATCTCAATTGGAAACACCAGGGAGTAGTAATTGAGTTACAAGGCTTTTAGTTACAAAAACAAATGGTCAAATTCAGTCCATGTCAAGAAAATATCAAGCCATACAGCCCATACCTAATCAATTTAATTTTCTAATTGAGACTGTTTCAACTAAGAAATCCACTCAGTTATGCAGTTAGATCTTTTCCCTTAAAGTCTACCTAGGCTGGCCTTGATGACTTGAGTACATGCAAGAGAATCACCCAATACCAAACCACACCTAAAAGATCAAGCTTTTGGTAAAATATCCAGCATAATTCACTAGAATTTTTATTATTTATACATAGATCGGGCTTAAATAAAACATCTGGAGTATTTCACAAGATAATTATTATTTCAAACAATGGTTTAAACAAGTGGGGTCAATTTCCCCTTTTTCTGAGAAGAGCTTAAAATAGATCATGGAGATTATGAAAAAATCCATGATAAAAGACACAGGTGCCAGGCACTATTGTCTATACCTTGCTTCTTCTCCTTTTTTCCTTTTTTAATTCTTTTCAGTCTTACCTTGCTTCTACAACATAGTAAGAAGTGTTCAATGTCATGACTCAAAAAGGAGGTATAATGAACCCCCATGTACTATTCCAATTCCGAATATTATTGGGAGACAACAGGATCAATCATATATTATATAACATTAATTAAAAGGGGGGGGTGGGGGACTTGCAGTAACATAAGGAATAGATATAAGATAATGTTCTAAAACTGATGTTGTTAGATACAAAAGATCTATAATTCAACTCAAGGCCAATCAAGCATTATCCCAACATGGCCAATATCTCCTGGCATGAACGGAGATAAAAGTTTTTTGATAATAATACCCCCAAATTTGCAACTTTTGATGGAAGTACGTATAAAAAATTTATTTTAGTTAGCCCACAGAAAAAATCTCTTAATAAGTGGTCATGTTAAACCTACATCATCACATCTTTAACATGGAGAATCCTGACCAGCCAGCATCCTAGGAAAGATGAGAGCTTTCTCTTTCTGTTTTGAAAAATAAGGTATTTTATTCAAAAGAAGGAGAGCTCAAAATGGTAAGCTTCCTAAAGAATATAACAAAAAGAGGGATGAGCTTTCTCAAAATTACCTAACATATTTATTGGTCATGCTCGTTTGAGTTCTTGCCTAATCTTTGCAGCATTTCACCTTCATTACAAAAAAATCAATCACTAGAAATCAGACCGAAATATCATCACCAATAATCTCCACAAGAGCATGCTCCTTCCTTAAAATGGTGAAATCGATGAGCATCTCTAACGATGATTTCCCTTTCTGTGACCTTAGAGATAAACTTGGTAGCCGTATGACAATCCCCACAAACTCTAAGATTCTTCTTTATTCTAATGATACTATCAGGTCTTGTATTTAATAGCCCAAAAACAATTGCCAGCTTCTCACTATGCACATTTAACATCTTCTCCTTCATCTCTTCCTCCACATCATGCAATACAAAGTTCAGATCAGGCACGTACCCAACTTCTCGAATTCTATTTATCATCTTCTCCAACTCTGTATAGATCAAATTAGTTTGGGGGTTTGACTGATCCCCAGCCACAAAAGTATAGACCTTGTTTTCAATCTCTATAATTGTATGGCCAGCAATTTTCCTCACCCCTCTTCGTTTCATTAGAGCTCTAACCCTATCAGAATCATTTCTTTTGCCTGATGATGAGTAAATATTGGACAAGAGAACATACCGACCAGGGTTATTTGCATCTAACTCAAATAAATATTTTGCAGCAACTTCAGCTAGTTCTACATTTCCATGAATTCTACATGCCCCAAGCAAGGCTCCCCAAACACCAGCATCTGGCCTAGTAGGCATTCTCTCAATAAAATCACGGGCTTCATTTAGTCGACCAGCTCGACCCAAGAGGTCAACCATACATGCATAATGTTCAGGTCTTGGTGTAACCTGAAAATCTCTACTCATGGAATTGAAGCATTCCCATCCTTCAACAATCAATCCACCACGACTGCAGGCAGACAAGACCGATAAAAATGCAACATGGTCTGGCTTTATTGAGGCCTTCATCTGATCAAATAGGTAGAGCGCTTCTCTACCATTGCCATGTATTCCATATCCTGATATTAATGTACTCCATGAGACTATATTTCTTTCCTGCATCTTATCAAAATATTTTCTAGCATATACCAAACTTCCACATTTTACATAGAGATCAATTAGAGAAGTTTCAAGAGCTATTTGGTTTTTGTAAAATCTACGAGTAATGATCCCATGAACGCAGCGTGCATGCTGGAAAGATGCCAAATTTGAACAAGCACAAACCACACTCAAAAGGGTCACCGAATCAAGTAAAATTCTTTGTAATATCATCTGTTTAAAGAGCTTTAAGGCTTCAAGAGGTAAATCAGCTTGAGCATAAGCTTCAATCATGGATGCCCAAGACACCAAATCCTTCTCAAGGATTCCATCAAAGAATCTTCGAGCAATGTCAATTCTCCCACATCGTGCATACATTACCATTGCTGCATTTTGGACAGATCGATCAAAATCAAGTCCATTATCTATCACAACTCTACATATATCATCAGCCTCATTTCCTCTATTTACACATGCCATAACATTTAATATAACAGCCCTGTTTGGTCTGATTCCTTCGCCCAACATCTGCGAGAACAGCGACACTCCTTCTTCATAATGCCCATTTTGTGCATATGCACCAATCATTGAACTCCAAGAGACTATATTTTTTTGGGGCATTTTGTCAAAAACTAGCCGAGAAGTATCAAGACACTCACACTTACCATACATGGAAATGAGTGAATTACCAACATAAGCATCTGATACATAGCCAAATTCCATCACGTTGCCATGAACTATAACCCCAAATTTGACATCCTTAACACATCCACAAGCCTTGAGAACAAAAGGAAAAGTAAAATTGTCAGGTTGAATTCCCAGTTCTCGCATTTGCCTGTATAGAAGCATGGAACGGTAATATAGGCCATTGTCAACAAAGCCTTGGATCATTACATTCCAAAGGAAGACATCATTGGATTGGAAGGTTGAGAAAAGGGTGTAGGCATGAGACATGGATCCTAGAGAGGCATATTGGGCAATGAGGTTGGTTGAAAAATAGAGGTTTAGTTGAAGATGTGATTTGAGCATGGAAGTGTGGACAGATTGCAAAGATCGAAAGGTCCTGCATTGCTTGATCAATGAGACACACGTGTCCGGCTCAATTGGTTGGAGAAGGAACTTGGTTTGTGCTTCTGCATGGTAGAAGACAAAACGTAACTGACAGCGTGGAGGATTCAATGCAGCTAGCTTCTGCATAAAAATAAGGTCCTTAGGATCAATGATTTATATGTTCCTGTTATTTCTCCATCATTATTAAGACTATCATATTCATTTATGTTTTATTTTCTTTACTTCAAAATTATCTTTAAGATAACAAAATAATAATAGGGTTTTAGAAGGAAGATGAAGCTTGCCAACAATATAACAAGCATTGCTTTTCTTTCAGTGATCATGTTCAAGATTCAAATGGTGTATTAGGGACCTTCAATTAAGCACCATATGTTTACATTTTTTTTTCTAGAATTACTATCAATTTTTTTTTTTTTTTGATAAGTAATAAAGAAATTTATTGAAAAAAGATAGTCACCCAAGTACACAGGAAGTATACAAGGGAGAACAAATCAAAGACGAACATTACAAAAATCAAGAAAATCCAAAATAGAAAGAAAAGGAAGGCTTCTCCACACGGAGAACCAATCTAGTAAGGTTCGGAAAAAAAGAGACTTAAGAACAGGCATGGAACTCTCGATGTCTTCAAAACATCTACTATTTCTCTCCTTCCAAATACACCATAACAAGCAATGAGGAACGGCCTTCCAAATATCTCCATTACTATCAATTTTTTCTGAATTCATTACTTTATCTACTTTAATTAATTACTCAACTCCTGTATGACTTATTTGTCCTTTCACTACCCCAAGAGAAGGAATTGAAAGAACTGTGTTAAGGGATGCACTTATCGAAAACCCAGAGTATTTTAATCTAATCAAACCAAAACATTTATGCTATGATAAGAATAGATTGGTGAGAGATGTGGGAATTATATGCCTTAGTAAATTTACAACTGCTCACGAATAGGCTTCATATACAACATTAGACTTATTGGCATAAGAAAGATATAAGAAAAATATATAAAAGAGCAATTTTACTTTTAGTGTGCTCAAGAACCTCCCATACCTTTACACAAATTCGCATATAGAGTTCTGGAAACAGTGGTCTATGCACAAAATCAGCAATGTTACCGCCAAAACATCCCCTAAAAACAGAGGAAGAAAATCATTTAAGACAATATATATGTAGCCACTCACTCCCAAATTTGGGAAAGCAGTTGATCAATTATCTCACAATTCACTTTTAATTGGTGAGTAAGCTAATTCTATTGTCATAAAAACATGACTTTAAGCCCCATACAATTTTTTTTTTTTTTTTTTTTGGAGAAGGAAACCCTATGCACTTTAGTAAATACAACAGAACTAGCACCAAACCTCATAAACTATATAAATCACACCCAAACATGAAATGAAAGACAAACAAATTCTTTTTTTATTGCAATCCTTCTTATTAGAATTCTTTTTATTTTTGAAATCCTTATTACACTATCATTTCATTGGTTGAATTATTCTTCTAGCTTCTTCTTTTTCTTCAACTTCATAAGTCATTGGAATCCAGTTCTTTTCTCTCCTCATCTTCAATTTTTTCAAAGGTCATGCCCTGTGCACAACACTCCTGCTTATGCCAAGTCTAGAAGAGGTGATTGATATGTAGCCTTACCCTCAACTTTTAGAAAGGCTAATTCCCAAACTCGAGCCAGTACTTATATCTTGGTCCAAATTAATAGCACTATAGCTAACTCATGATCAAGAATTATCACTCAACTTAAATTTTCAGTGAAAAAACTAATTGGTTTCAATAGATCAAATTGTTTAAAATAAAAAACTCCATGCATTCCAATGCATCATTGAGCTTAGGTGTTGGGGAAATAACACCTTGGGAAGCCTCAAACACATACGAACACCACCTTTGAGTTTGGGCCCAACTATGCTACATTAATCATTCACTCTTGTTATTCTTATTCAATGTGAGACTTCACTCACACATGTATTCTCAACATTAGGTTATAATGAACATCTCAAGAACTTCTTGCACCATATCACCCTACAAATCAGCATGAAACCATGTTTTACTTCCCACTTTCATGCAAGCTAAAGATAATACCCCCCTCGACAAGACAGAATACTCCATACAAGTACACAATTGAAAAAAGAGAACGCATTAATTTCATTAACTAAATAAATAAAAATTAACAGAAACATTGAAATAATTAAAAATTCCGGTAATGAATACAAACAAAATTCAAATTTTAATAATTCACTTATCTATTCTCTTTTTCCCCTCTTTTTGTTTTTATAAAAGAAATGCAATCCCAAACAGCTAGGGAACGTAACCCAAATCGTGGGCAACACATGTAAATAACTTAAACAAACACAAACAACTAGAAGAAAATTCAAAGGCTGAACTTTTCGTTTCTTTTTCTTATAGTTTCCCATCAACCCAAAAAAAAAAAAAAAAAACCAAAAGTTTAAAGACTAAACAAAACAAACCGTTATCCAACAAGAAATATACGAATACCTGCCCGTGTCTGTGAAGGTGGCCGTGTCCATGTCGGCAATCTTTAAACTTTCTTCAGCAACAAAGAATTTATGTTTGGTTGGGGGGGAAGAGTACAAAAGTGCTGTTTGCATTGAATTTAATTAAATAGGTTTATATGCGGTATTGGTGGAACAGGAGGATTGATTTACAAAACATTTGCATACAAATCTTGGAGGAGGAAGAGGATGTGGAGAAGAGAGGAAAGTGTGGATTTCTCAACAAAACGGCGCTTTTTCAAACTGCTACTCCGTTGGCTTCTTCTTCGCCACCTGCTCGCTCACTATTCCACCTGGGATTAGCCCAGTCCCCTGTCATGCTCCCAAAGCCAAACCCAAAAAAAACAGTTCCAACAGACTCTCTAAAAGGAAAATTTTTCCAAATTTTTTTTGGAGTTGCTACAGTAGCTCTCTTGAGAGCATCTCCAACAGCCTCTCTAAATTTTTGTACTATTTGGAGAGTGAACAGTGACATTTACCTTTTACCTACCTACTTTTTGAAATACAATTTCCAACAAGCTCTCTATCCTTTCTCTATCTCATTTAAATATTATTTTTTCATTCTTTCTTTAATCTTTCTTTATTCTTTTTTAATCTTTTTTTATTCATTCCCAACAACTATATTTTTCAAACAAATTCCTAACAACTATATTTTTAAATTTCCCAACGGTAACATTCTCAAATTTTCCAACAATTATATTTTCTCAATAGCCTTTTTTTTAAATGTAATATTTTTCAAATGGTAATATTTTTCATTAGTCATACTTTTCAAAAAGACTTGATAAATTTCAGGATTGACATAGATATGATAAATATCAAATTACATCGAATTTTACCTGTAGAAAACTAACATAAATGAAGAGAAATTTCAAATTACAATAAAGACTAAAGACCTAAAAATTATTGCAAACATAAAACTTAAAATTAGATGATCCTACGAATCACTATATCGTTGCCACAAGTGCTCAACGAGATCCGATTGGAGTTCAAAATGAATTTCTCTATCTCTAATTTTTTCATGGGCTACAACGAATGCCGTAAATTGACTAAATTCTTTAGTAGGCTCATGGGACACTGTTGTAGGGATGCTTTCAGGCAGTTGTTCATAATCAAAGTCTTGGTGTATTAGACGTGTGCTAAACCAACCTCCACCAATTAGCAACTAGGAGCTTAGTATACTTAAAATAAAAATTGAGCCCAAATATTTTGTTTCATGCGCAAGAAGGCCAATTACCTCACCATCAAACAAGAAAGAATCAAAATTCAAGCTGGTGGTGCTGCAAAAAAAGCCAAAATCATCATGCAGGCAGTAAGAAATAACAGAATCCTTATATTAAATAAAGAACTGGAGGAATGTTTTTATTCCAACCCCAGGTAATTGGGATAAAGCTTTGTTGAGCATGTGTAATAGGACCCTGTAGTAATATTTTGGAATACAGGAGAAGAAGAATTTGTGAAGTCAACCCCCAAGATGAACAATAAACAAAGAACAGAAACATTCAAACAATCATAAACATAGTGATAATTTACAACCTACTCCAATAGCTGTAAGCAATTCTATATTTAAGAAGCAAAAGTGAAAAGGGCCTCATTTGCTTGTTAATTGTTCTTTAAAATGATAAGGATTATCCTTTGCGATCATCACAAGGTGAATGCACAAAAAAAAACACAAAAAACACAAAAAAAAAAAACTGAAATTATTGTTTAGTGCATCCCATCTAGTAGGGCACAGATATTGCAAGTGCACTAGTAGAAAAAACTCAAGGTACATAATGGAAAGATGGAAGAAACCGGTCAAATTTATATTGGTTGCAGATATCAATGACACAAGCCAGACCATTTGAAATAACATTTTGGTATATAGCAAAAGCAACAAAGGAAATTGAATGGTAAAGTCAACTAAAAATATTGCTTCTGTTAATACCATTAGTATCAGATTTTAGTTTCCAATAACCCAAGAGAAAGCATGAAAATCATCTAACCAGCCTTTCCAGAGTATCTAAATTTAATGGGAAAGGCTTGCTGCAATGACATTCTCACTTAACAAAAGATTTCATTGATGGATACTTCAACATAGGCATAAAAAAATTTAGCAGGAACTACAAAAATGACTAAAATTATATATACATACATATATATATATATATATAACCCAAGTACAAAATCATGAACTGTTATCTTTGGGGATTAGGAGACGTTAACTTTTTTGCAACCAATTACTAAACATAAAGATTAGCAAAAATATTTTTGCAAAAACCAGTAATGATGCAACAACCCAAAAAAATCATACAAACCCCAACCCTTAAAGAACTGCAATATGCAATATCTAAACTCAGACAGTAGCTATAGCAAATGATGCAAAACCACTAAATCATCAACTTGTAGAATAAACCAACAAATTCAAACATGATGCAAAACCAATTAAATCAAATTTTGGGTACCGATTTCCGTGATTGAGCCAATGTCATCAGTTCTCCGTTCTTCCTCAGGTGGTTGAGCCAAACTCCAACTGAACTGAAAAGCCTTGGTTTGGGGGGTTGAAAGTCTGGCGGTGGGGAGGCGGACGAGTCGCTGCTGCTTGGTGAACGCCAATCTCCGCCGGCTTTGTCCTTCCGGCGACACTCGATTTCCACCGGCCTTCTCCGCCCCTCTCTCTCTGCTGCGTTCTTTCTCCCCCTCTCTCTTCTGTTTTCTCTGGTGTGATAAATGTGTAACTGTGAAGTAAATAGATAAAGTGTCTCAATTTTTTTTTTTTTTTTTTTTTTTGAGAAATGTAGAGCAGTTTGAGATAAGGTTTTTGAAGTTTAAGACGAGTTTTTTGTAATTTTTTGAAATATGTATGGGTGAAAATGTGTGTAAAAATGTGTGTAGTGTTGTTTAAAATGTAAAAATATGAGTTTTAGTTGGGTGAGCAAATAGGCCATGAGTAATCAATTGGCTGTGAAAATGTGTGGTCTTTAAAACTAGTAGGTTGAAATAAAATTGAGTTTATACCTAGTTTTTTTTTTTTTTTTTTTGTATGTAATCGTGTGATATGGTGTTTAATATTAGATAGGTTTCTTTTTTTGAGAAAAAATAGAGGGAGATAATTAATTAATTAATTAAAAGTTATTTAATTATTAGATAACAATAATAATCTAAAAAAAATAAGTTGTGAAAAATTTAATGCATAAATTCATTCCAAATTACATAGATTTGATAAATTTCAAGACTAATATAGATTTGATAAATGAAAAATAATGCAAGCATGAAAAATATGATCGTTAAAAAAAAAACCATTGGAAAGTATGATTGTTGAAAATTTTTAAAATGTTACCATTAGGGGATTTAAAAATATAGTTATTGCGAATTAGAAAAATATAATAGTTGGGAATACATATTGGGAATACATAAAGAAATATTAAAAAAAGATTAAAGAATGAATGAATAAATAATATTTAAATGAGATAGAAAAAGAGTAAAGAGTTTATTGGAAAGTGTACTTCAAAAAGTAGGCAGGTAAAAGGTAAATGTCATTGTTCACTCTCTAAACAGTACAAAAATTTAGAGAGACTGCTAGAGATGCTCTTATGCGCTAGGTAGCTACGGATGATATACTAACACTTTGTTTGGAAACGAGAGAAGAGGGGACAAAAAGATGGGATTAGGAAGGAAATGATCCAATAAAGTAAAGGAATTTACCGAAATACCCTCAGCCTTTTTAGAAGCAAATTTCAAAATTCAAACACTACTCTCTATGGAAATTCAAATAAGAACATGAAGGTAAAAATACACCTACTTTCTTTCACTTCCCTTTATAAACCAAACAAATACTATACAGGACATTCTAAAAAAAATTCTATATAGGAAATTATTTCCTTTTCCTTTCTTTTCTGTATCCAAACACAGTTGAGTAAGGAGTAAAAAAATGGGAGGGTAGAAAAGATTTTAACTTCCCTCATTTGTGTTTGGTTGGGAGGATGGAAAAATTGAGAGATGGAAAACTTTTTTATTTGGTTAAGAAGAAAAATGAGAAAATTGAAAATAAAATTTATATAAATTTAGCATTATGCCCTTATAGAGGGATGAATTTGAGCTTGGGCCGAGAACCAAGGCCGAACAAATCATGTCTAAATAGAGGGGTATGGCCCAAAAAGATGGGTATGAGTAAGGAAACCCAAGAGATAGAATACAACTCCCAAGAACAAGTCTTGTGGAGGCCCGAAGTAATAAGCAAGGCTCTTCCCCTAGCAAACACACAAGGAACCATGGGTAACCAATTCCCCTCTAGCCCGAGATGCCATCGTCATCAAATTTGCCTAGAGAAACTCCATAAAGAGATGAGGACCACAAAGCAAGTCACCTACGCATTAATGAGATGTTCTCTACCTAAAATCTTCCGCATTAAATGCTTATAGATAAGCCTAAACAGTAAAGACACTCCAAAAATCTTGTTTTATAATGAAATAATGGCAGAGCAAAAAAGTGATGGAACAAGTATCCCCTAAATCTAGCTGGGGAGATAAGGAAGGAAAAGGTGCCTATAAAAGGGAGGGATGTGTAGCAGGAAAGGGGGTTCAAAAAAATAGAGAGAGAATAAATAGAGAGAGAAGCAGGATAGGACTTAGAGTTTTATAACTTTCAATCCAACATTTTGTACCTCGGGAAAACAACTTCCATATCAATAAACAACCATTTTGTTACTTGTTACCTTGTAATCAATTATTTAGATCTTCCATTGTGGAATTTTTACCCTTTAGTTCTTATAAATTAATTGTGTAAGTCATCTACTTAGCACAAACCTTCTTGAGTGTCTGTTATTGACGCCCACAACACTTATTAAATAAAAAAAAAAGTAACATATTGTACTTTTAAAAAAATTGTGTATAAATGAGCACTTCATTAAAAAAATAAATAAATAAATAAAAGGAGTATAAGAAATTAACCCAAAACTTAAAAAAAAAAAAAAAAAAAAACTAACCAATACTATTGAGAAACATACAAGTACAAAGAAAAAAAGAGAGAGAGAATGAAATGTTGAATACCAAAAAAGAATAAATAAATAAACACAAGCAAAAAATAATAATAATAAAACGTTAAGATAAAGTAATGAATGTAGGTGCTAGAGCAATTTTGTCCAAAGGCAACAAGGAACCACTCTTATAATCTCCCCAATTTGGGGAGATAGAGTTTTGGTGGATTCGGGAGAAAACACTCAGACCCTACCAGTTTTCTCTCATTTCTCCCCTCCCAACCAAATACATTTTTCAAGCATTTTCTCTCTTATTTTCCTCTATTTTTTTCCCGGCATTTCTAAAATCATCCCAACCAAACATGCCCTAATAATATCCCACACTAAATTAAAGAGTGGTTTTTTTTTTTTTTTTGCAATTATATACAAAATAAAAATAAGTTCTATTTCCACACTAGTTTTCACAAGCATTCTCTATATCTTTTATTTTATTTTTTAGAAACATTTTTCACAAACTTTCTTTCAAGAGTCATAAGTTTATATGATAGGAATTAGCGGTATTTTCATTGAAAATTTTATCCTCTCAAGATGTATCCTAACTTTAACTTTTAGCCTAAATCTTTTATCCATTCAACTTCTCATAAAAAAATATTCATTAATTTTTTTAAGTATATTGATTAGTTCAGTGAGTTCTAGTAATTAGTTTAACTAATAAAGTTTTTTATCATTGAATAAAGAATCTATGGTTCGAATTCCGCCTACACAAAAAATCACTTAACTTAATAATAAAAATAAATCATTATGAAATAGATGCTATAAGTTGAAATTCAATCATATATATATATATATATATATATATATATATATATATATATATATATATATATATATACACGAATGGATATCAAGAAAGAATTGTGTTGCAAGAACAGAATAACGGTATAATAAATAAAAACTGATAATGAAAGTCGTGGGGATAGGAGTTCCGAGCAGACATGTTGGGCTATAGGCCATACTCGAGGATGAACAGGAGCCCGAGAATGGTCAATGGATTCGCTGGGCCTAGATCAATGGGTTGAGGACAAAAGAAAAGAATAATGGGTCAGTTTTAATTTCCGAGGAACTAGGCCACCTTGGGAAGGCTTCTAGGAGGTAACCATTGTGGGACCAAGAAGCTAGGTCCCTTCGGGAGGGTTTCAAGGAGGTAACCATTATGGAAGGATGAGCTTCAAGGAAAGAAGCAGAAAATTCAGTCAACCCTGAAAGATAAAATATCTGGGAAGAAAGCTACCACAACCACATTAAATGCACTGCACCAAATGAACTGACTGTATTTATGGAAAAATGACACTTGAACAATGGCAACTCAGCTCATATCTACCTATAAAGCTTCCAGGAGGTCTTGATGGAACAAGTATCCATTAGATTTTCTACTAAATCAACAGGTAGAATGCTGGGATGAAGGGGAGTAGGACTATATAAAGAAGTGATCACCATGAAAAAGGGGCATGTAATTTCCATTAATCCGTGTCTTTAATCTTACTATCTTGAATCCTATCAACTGTGGTCCATTTTTCTTGTAGAATCATTACCTGGATTGACCCATTCTCTTACAAATTCGTTGTTTTGGGCTTAGTGGGCCTTTGTCCATTGTTCTGGTGGCTTGAGTTCATTTTCACGCCCTAAAAAGCCTATTTTTTGAAAACTTAAAAACTAACTTGAATAATACATTAATACTTCAAATGCTGATACTTATTCAAATTTTTGAAAATTATACAAGGATGGTATTTTTTAATTTGTTTTTTTATACAAGGAATGAAGGATTTTTGGGGACTAGGAGAAGTTTTTGATGCAAAGGGGTTGATACAAAAGTGAAAAAACAAAAAATGAATATCAAATTAATTCAAAATAATTTTATGAATAGTAAAAGTAAACAATTCTTCACAGAGTGAATAGTGTCGCACAGCAACTGTAATTGATTTTCTAATACTTTCAAAAACTGATAATGTTAAGAGTCTTCAATAATTTTTTATATTGCATTTTTTTTTATGAATAATATTGCATATATATATTGCACAATAAACAATGGTCAAACATTGGAATGTGATTTGGCATGTGCAACGAGACTCTTATATGAGACTTTCAAGTTCTTCTAAAATATTAGCCTTTCTATTTTATTTTAAGTGTGATACGACTAAGTTTGTCCAAGTTGTGCATTATGGTCCTTGCCCAACGGCCATGTACCACGGACAGTTGTTGAAGGAGTTATAGCTGCTTCTAATGGATTGTTGCTCTTTGTTTGTTTGTTTATTTGTTCATTCATTCATTCGTTTTATTTATTTATTTGATAGAGTATCATAATGTTTATATTGTGATTGATATTACTTTTATACGGATAAAGAGTGACTTGGTTGTTAGACTCATTTGTGTGATCTTGTGGTAATATTAATGTTTTATGTACAATCTCTTTAACTTTATGAATAAAGTTTTTTTTTTTTTTTAATTTCTATTTTTTTTTAGAAACAAACTAACGACTAAATACATAAACACTTAACTATCTATATTAAACTTTTAGGTCTTTACTTGTTAGCATACCAAATTAATATTAAAGGACACGTGAATAGAAAACATATATCACATTCTTGTTTATGTAGTATACATAAGACACAGTATAAATAATGTAGACGTGTTTTTAAAAATTCAAGAAAACAATCAATAGCTTAAGACAAAACTAAAATCGGTCATAAAATTTATGAACAAAAATTGTTTAGGGTGATAAAAAATTAAACCCTAAACTCTCAAAATGCAGCAAATTAAACCTGAAATAAATTTAAACTAACAGTTAACAGCAATAAGCCGTTGATCATTGAAAAAAATTAGAGGACATAAAAATTTATACAAACCAAACAATTGAGCCAGTGAGCAATAAGAGAGTTGCTGCCACACCCGCCACTGCCAACCGTACATCACCCACCACACACTACATGCCTCCTGCCAATGTCATAGCATCATCCACCCTACTAGTAATTCTTTTATTTTTTATTTTTTTGTTAAACAATAAATCTTCTAGGTTGAATTACTTGATGTCTTAATGATATACAATTCACATTGTCAAAATAGGTATCATATCAATAGAACAAGTATTAATGCGTGAATAATGTTGTGAAGCTTGATGAATAACACACTTTCCATAACAGCGGAAGTTGAATTGTGCTGAATTGATGTATAGCAATAATAGCATCAGATCTATTCAACTTAGAAGAAATTGAAAAGTAATTTTTTTTTAAAAAAACTTGTTGATGAGAGTGTGCAATGGTCTGACAATAGAGACGGAAGGTTTGTTTGCGGTGGGTAATGCAAGGTGGGCAGTGGCGGGGTATGGAAATGTCTCTCTCTAATGGTTTGTTTGAGTTTCTTCTCTCTCTCTCTCTCTCTCTCTCTCTCTCTCATATGGTAAACATAATTGTTAATTTAATTTTTTTTAAAATGATTTCAACTTATGGCATCTACTCATGATAATAGCTCTTTATTATTAGACCAAAATATCAATCGGTTTTTTGTGTAGGTGGAGATTGAACTCCAGATTTCTTATTCAACCATCAGAGACTTTACCAGTTGAGCTAACTGGAACCCACAACTTGTTAATTTGATTAAGTGGACTCCAAAATTATTATATGCTTTATTTTAGAGGGTACATGATTTGATTTGTTACAACCCTAAATGTATCAACAAAATCCTCTATTTATATTTCAAAAGTACAATAATGATGTATTCTCTTTTCTCATTTAATTGTAAATTCTACCAATTAAATTTATTATGTGAATTGACTTACTATTTGTGTGAAAAGTAAATAGCATTATTGTAAATATACAACAATATACAATATATACATACATACATATACATACATACATATACATACATACATATATATATATATATAATAATGTACATATTATATGTATACAATAATGTATATACCATATGTAAACATATATATATATATATATATATATATATATATATATATGTATGTATAGGTTATATACTGTTGTATATTTACAATAATGCCATTTACAATAATGCAATATATTTATTGTATATAGTGCATATAATAATGTATATATGTATATACACTATTCCTGCAATGAAAAACGCTTGGGAAAAAAACTTGATATTCTTGGCTTATGTTTACTAGCTAGCGTCTTTGTTGAAGTTGAGCGCACAACTATGACTCATCCAAATTTCCTCTTACTTCATATATACTGTATATATGGCTCATTCAATAGGATGCCACAATAATCACACTTAAGTGGAAGACGTCAACTCATGTCGCTCACCTACCCATTTCTTTTTCTGCAAAAAAAAAAAAAAAACATTATTGTGTAATTTTCTAATCACAACAGTTATAGGACTATGCGGATCCTGACCGGTGCTCTATAGGACTGTGCAGATGCTGGTGCAGGGCTAACATCGGAGCTACAATCCTTCACTAATATATATAATTGAGGACCTCTTCCTTGTGGTAGTGCTAACCCACTTGAACCTGCAGTACTTATTGGACTTGGTGCATCACTTTTCCCACTGCCACCAAAACATGGCGGTAAAGACCCATCTACAGTATGGAAGCACTTCATTAAGTTGCCTGGTAGTGATCCCAAGAAACAAAAGTCACAATGCAATTATTGTAAAAATCAATATAATTGTCATGGCAAGACAAATGGTATTTCGGGAATGTTGCACCACATGGATGTTTGTAAGGAGTGACCTTTTTCCAGTAATGATAAGCAAAAAACTTTGTCTTTCCAAGTTAAGAAGGAAGGGGAGTGAGAGGGACTTTTGTTAGGCAATGAGTTTGTGTGACAATGGATACTTGGGCCTTCATACAAAACATGAACTACATGGTAGTCACCGCACACTTCATTGATAGTGATTGGAACTTACCAAAAAGAAATCTTGAACTTTTGCCCTATAGCTAATCATAAAGGGGACACCATAGGTAGAGCGGTTGAGTCATATTTGTTGAAGTGGGGTAAAGACTGGTTGTTTACAATTATCGCGGACAATGCTAGTTCTAATGATGGGGAAATTGATTATGTGAAGAAGAAAACAAAAGAAAGAGATAATAACATATTAGGTGGTGAGTTCATACATATGCGTTGTTGTGCACATATCTTGAATTTGATAATGCAAAGTGACTTGTAGTCCATTCATGAATCGATTGTCAAGGCTCGGAATGCAATGTGATCTGTGAGAGCCTATCCCGCAAGGTTTAAGAAGTTTCAAGAATGTGTTGATAAGGAGAAAATTAAAGCAAAATTTTTGTTGTCTTTTAATGTGCCAACAAGGTGGAATTCGACTTATCTCATGTTAGATTGTACTTTGAAATTTGTGAGAGCATTTGATAAATTGGAAGAGGAGGATAGACATAACTTTATTTTTGTGAATTGGATGGAAATAGGGAAAAGCCCATTGGTCCTCCTAGCTATCTTGATTGGGAAAATGTCAAGACTTTTGTGAAATTTCTTGACATATTTTATGAAGTGACACTTAAATTTTCTGAGTTTTTGTTTGTCACTTCCAATACATACTTCCATGTGTTAATTAGCATTGAAATTCATGTGATAAATGGACAGGTTTTCTAGGCCTGGGCAGAGTGTTTTTGTCCATTTATGTTCATGTTCATGTAATAAATGGACATGTTTAAGTGTATTCATGTCTTGAACAAGTTGTGTACATTGGGTTAGAAAGCCCAATTTTTACATTAAAATAAAAAAAATAGTTTTTTTTTTTTCAAACTGATTAAAGCCGTAAAAAACTGTCTTTAGGCTGTGTGCATGGGTTCTAAATATGAGAAAGCCAATCTTTATTGATTCGGTGATAAATGTTTTTAAAAAAAACCAATATAACCGAACCCCACACATCCCTGGATAGTTATGCTCTCCCCTTCTTTTTTTCCAACAATTCTTTTGGATTTCATAAAGGAATATTCCATTCATGGATGGGAATCTTCCCCCTCTCCTCTTGTGGTTGTCGATGAAATCCATCTTCTGTATTGTTGCACGTATAAGGCATGAACTAAAGGTATTTACTGGCTTACTGCTGTGCCTCACCCAAAATAGAAATTTGTTCGAACAATACTTAGGTAGGGTTGGCATTTTCACCTATTGTTGATGAGCTCCTATAATTGAAGTCATGGCGTATTAAAACTCATGCTTCGAATGAGCCGACAGCAAGGTTCGGTGGAACTGAAATAATTATGGAAAAGTTTTGTCAAAATATAGTTTTTTTTACAATGATCAGCATATTTATTCATGGTCACATGGTTACTTTGATACGATACCTATAAAATATAATAGATTGAATGAGTGATAATAATTATTTATCAAACTAACAATGTGAACCATCATGATCTAAATGACAAAAAAAAAAAAATGACAACAACTATTTATACATATATAATTATTATAGTTTGTGGGTTGTCACGTAATAGCAGGTACAAAAATTTGCAAGATTGGATATCATATCACTAACAAGAACTGTTTAGTTATTTTTAAGTACATTGTTACTACTTAATACTTACTAGCGTACTAATGTAATAGATTAAATTCTCCATTGAATGCCTTCTTTTAACCTCCAAAGAAAAAAAAAACCAAAGCCATAATAAGAATCACACAAGAAAACATTGAAAAAGGAAAAGAAATAAAGAATAAAGCCCTGTACGAAAAGAACAACAAAGCAGATAAGAATCCAAGAAACCGTATGCTTTCCAACTTAATTTCCCTTATTAGATAATTCCAAAAACTCATAGGATTCTAGAACTGATGAAGGATGGATCAAGAGTTTTACAGATGTATAGACGTATCGAATACAAATCTTCTTTCACACTTTTTGTGTTATACATAACACCCTCCACTAATCATGCATCATATTATATATATTTCCAAAAACAAAGAAAGATGGGGACATATTAATTGATTAGTTGTATAATTTAAATTACGGATTTTATTAACGTATACTCTAAAGACACATAATAATATTCCATTTTTAAAAAAAGTTTTACAACTTTTTCAATTCCCCATAAAATGTTTTCAAAAATTGATAATTTAATATGTACTCTTAAGGCACACATTAACCAGACCCTTAAATTACAAACAAGTTTTGGAGGTGTTTGGTATAAGATATCATGGTGGGGTGGGTTAGTCCCAGTGGTTCAAAAACTTAGAGTTGTAGGCTTGCAGCTAGGAAGTGGGAAACCCAATCAGCAAAGCTAGGAGGTGAAGAAGTAAGGTGGGGAGTCCTGGTTTAAGTTAGGTTAAAAAGGCAAAGCTGAAAGCTGGAATGTTGGAGTTGAGTGACCCAATCAAGATCGGTGATGGGTCCTCAGCTGTTGAGTTGTGTGTATATTGTAGATTGTAGAGTGGGGGGGACCATCCTTGAGCCTTGAGAGGCGAGTCTTAACCTTCACTTCTCTTAATAAAGTCTCAACTTTAAACGCCCCACACTGCTTTGTTGTGTTGTGTTGTGTTGTGTTGTGTTTGTGACTACTCACTTCATCGTAAAGCAAACAAACTCCCGCTATTATTTATTATATATTATGTGCAAGCTTCCAAAAAGGTCTCACTCTCACTACCACTTTTCACTTTTGCTACTTTCACCCCGACTCCATTCCAACTTTCCATGCATTTAAAATAAAAGATATAAGACTTTATGATAAATGTTAGGAGAACCCATGTCAAGATATTAACAGGTTTTTCTTTCTCAAGAAAAGATACTTGTTTCTTAAGAAAAAAAAAAAGAAAAAGAAGATACTTATAAGTTTTTGATATAAGTATTAGGGAGGAATTAAATTTCAAATCTCTTATTTAATTGTCCGAAATTTTATTGATTAAATAAATTAGCTAGAATTCGCGCATTTTTTTTATTTATAATTAAGTATACTAAACATGCGCTAAACATTTCCAATATTATATTTTTACAAATATGCTTCAATTTAATTGAGCTTCAATGCTTTTATAATGAGTATAATTGTTTATTTTGTTAACACATGTTTCACTATATATAACAATTAAATTATCCAAATTAATATTTTTAGTTCCTTGTTTTATTATTTATAATAAACATCAACCATTTCATGTTTTTGTTATAATCTTGAAATATTTTTCATCTATTAATATTTTTGTATAATTTGAATTATTTGATTTTAATTCCATATATAATCTATATACTTTTTTTATACTTGATTTAAAACAAATAAAACAAAATCATTTGAAATGATAATAACACAAGACAATAAAGACTTTTTTCTTTGGACTAAGTAAGTAAGTGCATGAAAGAATATAGTAAGCATTATTCCATTCATTAACTTGTACATATGTGTATATTTGGATAAACTTATATTATTAATTAGTGTTGTTTATTTTGCCAGCAGTTATATCATTAATTTATTTAATTTATTTTGCAAAAATATAATTATAACTTGAAATAGATTAATGCTTTTTAAATACTGTATATTCTGTTTTAAGAAGATAAACTTAATCAAATGGACATGTATAAGTAAGAAGAACATATACAATATGAGAGACCGCTATAAGCAACTATGAATAGAAATTTATAAAATTCGGGAAAAAAATTTATAAAAACTCATCGAGCAAGAGAATTTGAAGCTACATATTCCCTCTTGAATGCAAATCCTCTATTCCATTTTTTGTAATCTCCAATCATAATATGTCATGTCTCTAATTTTTTTTTTACATTTTAAAATTTGGATAATTTATAATGAAAGTAAAATAAATGTATGACAAGTTGTAATTGATGAAGTATAAATGAAACACAAAAAATGGTACATAGAATTTAACATTGCAATATTTACCATCCGATGTCTGGAAGAAAATGGAGTTGTTTTTGTTGGCACCCAAAATATAATAAGTCAATTAAAAATTTATTTAAAAGATAGTGTTTGCACTTTGTGTACACTCAAAATGTTCAATAATTTTTTTTTAATTACACAAACTTTTCTTTAACATTATCAATTAAAGTGACACTCAGGTTTTTTTTTTTTAATAATGTAAATCAAAAATTTTTTATTGAAACGGCAAAAATTCAGCAAACTACACTAAATTTCCAACTAACTCATGCTCAACTATAACTACATCAAAATAAAACTTGAGAACATAGTCTAAAACAAAAGAACCAGCCAGCTTGTTGGACAAAGACCTGCCAATACCCTCCATCACTCTAACATAATATTTAACTTTTAGGAAAAAAGATTAGTATTTTGTACAAACTTCAAGAAAGAGTGTAAAATGGAATATTCTAGATGTCACGAAGAATCAATTTGTTAAGGGTGGAGCATGTGTCCACTGGACACAAGCCGAATCCATTTGTTGATAGTCTATAAAATCTCCTGAAAAATGATTGATCACGCCAATAAAAAACCACAAAAGAATTGTATTTTCATATTTATGTTGAGTATTATCCCCCAACATAATTGGAAACCGGAGTGCAAGAAGATAATATATAGATGAGAGTGGTGGTTGTAAAAAAAAAAGGGGGAAAAAGAAAATAGAATAAAAAAGAAGAAGTCGAATTATCGGCTTTTGCACGCCATTCAATACGGTTCAAAAGACGACCTATACAATATCCTCAACTGTGATGTGATATAGAGCCATCATCCCCTGCTCCATGTAACACCACCCAACACGCCCCATACTTGTCCGAGGATGGCTATGATCGCCTCGTTCACGTTAGCTATTTTATTTCCCAATTCACTATGCAGCGCGATTGAAGAAATTATCAATCAATGGTTTTAGTCATTTGATTGTAATGACTTATATAACTCATTTAAATGTTACATAGAAAATGGTGGAGCTTGTGTCTAGTGGCCAGTACCCTAACGGATTCAGTGGCCACTGCCACTGGACACAAGTTGAACCCCATAGAAAAATTTTAAGATTACATCCTCTTGTGCCGCAATTTTCTTATAATTCATTAATTTTGATGTGGCATACTATGAGTGATGAGTTTATGTGTAAGCGACAAATATTTAATCACAATTTATCATATAAGATAATTATGAAAAATAATATGGAGTAATTTGTGCCCTAAAATAACTTTCTAAATTGCAACATAGTGGATTTTTTGAGATCACTTCAAATTGTTTGGATCTACGCTTTGTCCAAACTTTAAAGTATAGGTAAATACAAAGTTATTTCAGTTTCTTACAATGGCACGGGTTGTCAGTGATAGCTCTAAAAGTTTCACTCTTGTCAAAATGACAAGGATTTCAATAAATCATATGCGTTTGAAATTGGAATTTTTTCGTATTTACCAGAAAATATTTCGCACACCCAATACATTATGCATAATGTAATAAATAATTTCACCATAATTTTTTATAATTATTTTTAATCTTTAGCACATCATAAAAACATTAAAATTATTTTGCTTTAAAATAAATACTTGTTTTAATTCAAAGGCCAAAAAATTATAGTTGAATTGTGAATTTCAGTCTTATAAAATTAATTGTGAATTTTAAGTAGCTCAATAGATAAGATCTTTTATGGTTGATTAATTAGTTTGAAAAAAAAATTATAAACATATTAACTTGATGATGAAGAAAAATCACTATTGAGGGAAAAACATTCTTAATTTTTTTAAAAAAAAGAAGTTATTGCCTACAAAGTTTCTAACACAAAAAAATAATAATTTAATTATTTTGCTGAAGTAAATTGGATAATGGGTTACCTAAAACAATTTATCTACACCGTTAGCTAGAAGCTACTTTTCAGTTTGGAAATTTCACTCCTCAACCTTTTTATATGTTCGGTTTATTAACTATTAATTTTGGATAAAAATTATTACTAATATTTATTAGGACCCAGTCACAGCTTTACAAGGACAAGACATATGTACAAGTATCTCTGAGTTGACGGCGCATCATATCTAGTAGTGGTGCGGTGCAGGGAATATATTCCATAAAAAAGGCATCAAAAGCGAATAATCGAGAGTAAAATAAAAGCGATTCCGACATAGATGCGTCGAATAATCTGAGTAAAGATGAAAGGGCTTTCTTAACCAATTCCTCGGTCCCACATCTCGCATCTACATGATAATCACCACTCACCAACCGTCTGATCATTTCAAATCTCACATCAAAAACTCAATCCAACGGTCACTGTCATAAATCGAAAACTCACATTTTTAGGCAAAAACTCCTTCTTGTCCATACATTTTGACCTTATTTTAATTTTGATCCCCAAGTTTTCGTGCATTTTATTTAAATCTTATCATTTTAGTACCAACCCTCATTTCACTTTAAAAAAAAGACAATTTTTTTAATAAAGGAAGAGATTAATTTTAAATAGAAAAGTTAATGAATGTCATGAAAATATTGATTTATAAAATATTTTTTAAAACTTTTTATGATAAAAGAAACAAATAACTAATGTTTTTGACAATTTTTTTTATTTTTTTAATAAACGTAATATTAAAAATTTCTTAAAATGATCAATTAACAAATGATTTAAGGTTTAACTGTCCCATTTTTTAACTAGCTATATGCATTTTAAAATATTTTTTAAGTTTAATTTTATTATATATATGATGAACTTTTAACTTATTATGTCCACCTTATAATGATTACTCTTATCATCAAGTTAAAACACCAATCAATTTTTGATACATTAATTGGTTTTTAATGTAAGTTGAGTTTGAACTTTGATAACAAAAGTTTTTACTAATTATGTTATTTGGAACACACAAAACAATTTTTATAAAAGTTTGAAATTTAACGTGTCCAATAACAAAATTTTTATTTATTTTTTAGCCTTCTCCTTCAATATATAAGGTGCAAAATAAAAATTGTGAAAACTTGAATACTACGTTAGAAATAATTCCAAAACATAAGGATGAAAAATATTTTTTTTACCACCTTAAAACAACAAAACACAGGTAAGCAATTTTTATCCTTAAGATCATTTTCATTACGAATGCTAAATGCTATAAATGGTAAATTTTAACATCAAATTTGTAAAAGTACTAAAAAACAAGTTATAACAAACCTGCAAAACTTAAAAAGAATACTATTTAAGCTACAGTAGCTCCAATCTAAACTTGAAAGCACACTGTAGCTCCAATTGAAAAAAAAATTATTATTATTTTAATGACTGTAGTGGAAAAGATGGTTTGTGTAGTTTATTATTATTTTAATGAGTAGTTTATATTATTTAAATAAAATGATAAAAAAATAGAACTTTTGATATTGATTATATTGTAAAATGAGTTATTAAAATTAATAAAGTAACTTTTTAAAATACTAAATACTAAGGAGTGTTTAATATATATAGTTGAAAATATGTATTGTAATACGGTGCGTTTGAAAAAATACATCAAAATGCTTATACATTTAAGTGGGACCAAACACCCCGCTAAGAATTTTCAAAGGCTTTGATGGGAATGCTGTAGCCCTCTTATAAAACCACTTGAACCTTGGCCCAAAGAGCTTCACTCACTGATTTCACTCTCTGTGACTCTCTGTCTCTCCCTGTGCGTGTGTTCTGTGTTTAGCTTAGGCTTTTCATTTTCCGGCGCGTGGGGACACGCGAGTGTAGCTAGGGTTCCGGCTTAGGATGGCATTGCTCTCGGAGCTGGCGACGGAGATCGTGATCCCAGTCTGCGCTGTGATCGGGATAGCCTTCTCGTTCGTGCAGTTTGTACTAGTCTCGCGCGTGAAAGTCACGCCCGAGCGCCACGCGCCGCCTCAGTCGGTAAACAACAACAAGAACGGTTACGGCGAGTACTTGATCGAAGAGGAGGATGGCATCAACGACCAAAACGTCGTCGCTAAGTGCGCTGAGATTCAGAACGCCATTTCCGAAGGTGAGAGAGCTTAGATCTAACGGTTCTTGTAGTTTTTTGACCCAAAAAAAAAAAAAACTACGAGCTTTTGGATTTCGTTTGGCAACTAAGAAAATGAAGGAAAGTTAAAAAAAAAAAGAAAAGTCAGATTTTGAGCTTACTAAATTATTCTTGACTTGTTTTTGTTAAGAAAACGAGCAAAAGAAAGTGAAATTTCGAACTTGAATTTTTTTTTTTTAAAAAAATGGTTTTTCAGCTGAACTGGTTAGTTTTTTCTGTTTTCAAAAAAAGAACAAAAAAAAAAGTTGTGAACTTTACGTTTTGGAAAATCAATAATTGTCGCAACCAAACAAGGTGTATTATAGGGTTTCATACGTTAACAAAAGTTGACGAAACCTTTGCGTTTTTGGAATTTTTCTACGTATGAGATAGAGTACCCTTTTATGGACTTTTTTTTACGTTAAGCTTTTACTATCAGTAAATGTTTTTAATTATTTTTCCGTGTTTACTTTAGATCTAGGAGATAAGGTATATTTTCAATTTTTATTTTTATTACTGGGATGGATGTTAATGATTCTTGTCTTTTTCTATGTAAATACGTTTGGCTTTTTGGGTATTTATTATAACTGTTTACTGCACGTGTGGTGCACGTGAATGCTGGCATTCAATGTATGTGGCTTTATTTACCGTGTTGTAGCATCTTTGGGGATCAAAGATATTGTGCATTATAAAAAGATTTAAAAAAAAAAAAAACAACATTTAAAACAATTTTGTTTTATTCTTTGTTGTTTTCTGCCTTTTTGTTTGGATTTTCGTGTTGTTGTTTGGGAAAGTAAATGTTATTCGTGTTTACCTTGTCGTTACTAGGAGTTATTTTTTTTGTCCTATGTAAATGAAGGATTTCAGGGGTATTTTTTAATTATTTTTTTTAAAGAAACTGAGAATATGGCATGTGGAAATGGATCTACATTCTGACTTCTGAGTATTTTGAGCAAGTAATTTTAGTGGTAGTAGTGTTAAATTGGAGCTTGGCAGTTGCATATGCGCGTGGCAGAGAATGGTGTCAGTATAAGAAATGGTTCGAATTACCTAGGGGAAAAAGAAAAAAAAAAAAAGAAGATATAGTTTTGTGGCTGAAAAGAATATTCCTATTGCGATGCCACAGGGATAAGATGCCCCTTGCTTTTTGCAAAACATCATGGGCATGTCATTTTGTCTAATGCTAATGAAGTTTGTTTGATAAAGTAGGACTCTTGTTTGTCAATAACCCTTGGTAATATAATATGTTTAAAAAAAATAAATTTGATAATTATGATAGTTATTAATAGATATTTATTATGATTGCATTTGTATATGGATCTATATATTTTTAACATGACATGCTAAGATTTTAATGGAGATTTTAAATATAGAATAGAAATTTAAATTTAATTAAAAATGTATATATTAAAATAATTATGTAAAAAATTGTGAGACCTCAAAAGCTTACATGACATAGTATTGTGAGGTCATCTAAAAGTTGGGCTTGGTTATATACATATGGATTTATGTATGTAAATAAATAGATAAAGTCGTTGGTTAAACAATCTCATTGTAATGTATTAATTTTCCAAAAGTCTTGTATGGAATCCCTCACAACCAGTGCTCATTTCCCATTTGTTGATTATTTGTCAAGTTATGGCTATTACAAATATACTACATAAATCTTACAAACTCGTGTGTCAACTTTTAAACATAAAACAAAAAAGAAATCAAGAAATTTATTTATCATATTGTTGATGTGGCACTGGGTACAACCTTATTTTGTTGTTGATGAAAGTCATTGCCACACAATTTTGTAAGCTTTTTGTACTAAAATTGGTAGTAGCTTTAGCATTGATGATAAATTTTTTTTATTACACCAGTCTTTTCAATCCCTGAATTTTCTTCATCTTTAGATTTCCTACCACTGTACTGCATAATTCTATGCGACAATGGGTATCTGTTTGCAACTTGATATTGCCAGATTTGCTACTTTGTTGGTAATGGCCAAATAATTATGATCCCTGATTTATTTGGAGCAGTTTATAATCTTTGCTTGCAGTCTCATATGGTTTAGGCACTTCTCTTATAAGCTAATTGTGTATATGTTCAGATTTTAAGCTTATCACCAGATATGGTTGTATCTCTATTTTATTAAAATTATGGTATGCATTCATGTAACAGGTGCGACTTCCTTCCTCTTTACCGAATATCAGTATGTTGGGGTCTTTATGGTTGCTTTTGCAATTTTGATCTTCCTCTTCTTGGGCTCCGTCAAGGGCTTCAGCTTAAAGAACCAGCCCTGCACTTATGATGCAGAAAAGTTATGCAAGCCAGCACTTGCAACTGCAGTCTTTAGCACTGTCTCTTTCGTGCTTGGTGCTTTAACCTCAGTTTTGTCTGGTTACCTTGGAATGAAAATTGCTACTTATGCCAATGCAAGGACAACACTGGAAGCAAGAAAGGGTGTTGGCAAGGCCTTCATTACTGCATTCAGATCTGGTGCAGTGATGGGTTTTCTACTTGCTGCAAACGGTCTTTTGGTTCTTTACATTACTATCAATCTCTTTAAGCTATACTATGGTGATGATTGGGAAGGCCTTTTTGAGGCTATAACTGGTTATGGTCTTGGTGGATCTTCCATGGCACTCTTTGGAAGAGTTGGTGGCGGTATTTATACTAAGGCTGCAGATGTTGGTGCTGACCTTGTAGGAAAGGTTGAAAGAAACATTCCAGAAGATGACCCAAGAAACCCAGCTGTAAGCCACGTCTCTTTTCTAAAATTAATTGTTTTAGCCACTGTTGTTGTGGGTTTGTAACTTGTAATGATTAAGGTATGTTGTCGTTCATTCAGGTAATTGCAGACAATGTTGGTGATAATGTTGGGGATATTGCTGGAATGGGATCTGATCTGTTTGGCTCATATGCTGAATCATCTTGTGCTGCCCTTGTTGTTGCTTCCATCTCCTCTTTTGGTATCAACCATGACTTCACTGCAATGTGCTATCCACTTCTCATCAGTTCTATGGGTATCCTTGTCTGTTTAATCACAACCCTCTTCGCAACTGATTTCTTTGAAATCAAGGCTGTCAAGGAAATTGAACCAGCACTGAAAAAGCAACTAATCATCTCCACTGTTCTCATGACTGTGGGGATTGCGATTGTTAGCTGGGTTGCTCTGCCATCATCCTTCACAATTTACAATTTTGGGGTTCAAAAAGTTGTGAAGAACTGGTAAGGTTTACTCATTTTTCCTTTCATATGTGTTATGTAGAAAGTTGCTGTTTAAGTATATTGTTTTCCACACATAAGTTCTTATTCTATACTAACTGGTAACCATGCATATAATCTTCAAGAACATTCTAGATGTATATATATATATATATTTTTTTTTTCTCGATAATTCGATAGTTGCAATGGAGTGGGGGGGGGGGGGATTTGAACTCTGGATGTCTCCTTTGGAAATACCAAGAGGTGCTAGTTGAGCTACAAGGCTCTTGGCTCTAGATATGTTTTCAAACATATTATTTGTGCTCTTTTAATTTACAGATCTGATTATCATTTCTAATTTTGATTTATGTTCATTTTGTCGTTGGGGGAGGGTGGTCTTTAGTTGTTAGGTTCCGGGTGTAATACATTCTTGCTTGCACTATACTTTTGCACATTATTTAAGGTTCACAAAGGAAGGTCTTTTTCTATACGTGGAGTTGTTTAACATTCGGTCAGAGATTTTCCTAACACAAGCCATCTATAACCCATATATTTCTGTTAGTTGACTTTATATCTTCCGGAGGTGCTTTCCAGTCTATTATATGCTGTATAAGTAATTAGATTGTAAAATGAGCTACAAAAGACCATGTACTTCCTGGTGATGCGCTCAGTGATTTGATCAATTACCGAGTCGACATTGGTTGAATTCATCCTGCTTTAACCCACTTGAATTTCATTAGTTGGCTTCTCTAAGTATTCAGATATATGAAATAATGAACATGTCATTATTGATATGCAACTACTGACATCAAATGTTCTTACAGGGAGCTCTTCTTGTGCGTGGGTGTTGGTCTTTGGGCTGGACTTGTTATTGGGTTTGTTACAGAGTACTATACTAGCAATGCCTACAGGTGTTAAAATTATTAACATGACAATGATTCTTTCTTTTTGCTTATTACTTATGTATACTTACCCACACAGTTCCTTATTGCAGCCCCGTGCAAGATGTTGCCGATTCCTGCAGGACTGGAGCTGCCACTAATGTTATATTTGGCCTTGCTCTAGGATACAAATCAGTCATCATTCCAATCTTTGCCATTGCAGTTAGCATTTTTGTTAGTTTCAGCTTTGCTGCAATGTATGGAATTGCAGTGGCTGCTCTTGGGATGCTGAGCACCATTGCTACTGGGTTGGCTATTGATGCTTATGGACCCATCAGTGACAATGCTGGAGGTATTGCTGAGATGGCGGGCATGAGCCACCGAATCCGTGAAAGAACTGATGCCCTCGATGCTGCTGGTAACACCACTGCTGCCATTGGCAAGGTACTGTGATACCCGTCTGTTCTTGAGTTTTGTTATCGATTTGATTGTGCAAATGATGATATATTAGTATAGAGTTTTGCAGATTCATTTTTTATGGAACTAGTCTTATATAGTCTGGGAAGATGCCTCAGTGTGACTTCCAACATGACTATAGAAACATAATCTAAGCTGCTTGCTGCCTCCCACAAGCCTTGAACCCCGTCTGTTTCTCGCAACTAACTGTGCCAGCTTGTCTGTGCCGGTTTCTTTTTACCTTGATTAGTTATTTTTTTTCACCCAACAAAAGAAAAATATCAGTTTTTTGTTTTCTTGTCTTTTTTCTTTTAAACTACAAATTACATGTCTTCTACGAAGTTTTATTCCTTATGGATTTCACTGAGCTTCAATTCTCATATGTTTGTAGGGATTTGCAATTGGATCTGCTGCACTTGTGTCTTTGGCTCTATTTGGTGCTTTTGTGAGCCGTGCTGGTATTTCAACCGTTGATGTATTGACCCCCAAGGTTTTCATTGGACTGATTGTGGGTGCCATGCTTCCTTACTGGTTCTCTGCCATGACAATGAAGAGTGTAGGAAGTGCAGCCTTGAAAATGGTTGAGGAGGTTCGTAGGCAATTCAACACTATTCCAGGTCTCATGGAGGGTCTTGCCAAGCCTGACTATGCTACCTGTGTGAAGATCTCCACTGATGCATCCATCAAGGAGATGATTCCTCCTGGTGCCCTTGTCATGCTTACACCTCTTATTGTTGGAATCTTCTTTGGCGTGGAGACCTTATCTGGTGTTCTGGCTGGTTCCCTTGTTTCTGGTGTGCAGGTAATGTTAAATTATTGAAACATTGCAGTAACTGTGCTTCTCAAATTATATACTATAGCAGTAACTAATATAAATTTGTATTTTAGTCAAAGAAATGTTATGAATGTCCAATTGGACTTCATATCACGAATGATTACTGTAATTGTTTGCTGACTTTACTATGCATTTTGGCTTCGGGTTTGTGCTTTTACAGATAGCAATATCTGCATCTAATACCGGTGGAGCTTGGGATAATGCTAAGAAGTATATTGAGGTAAAAATCAAGTAGCTAATTTGTTTTCTCCACATCAAGTTCCTGGTCATCATTATTTGACCAATTCAGAGTACTAATGAGGTTTTTTTTTGGGATTGAATTGTCAGGCTGGTGCTTCAGAGCACGCAAGGAGCCTTGGCCCGAAGGGGTCTGACGCACACAAGGCAGCTGTGATTGGTGACACCATTGGAGACCCACTCAAGGACACCTCTGGCCCATCACTCAACATCCTTATTAAGCTCATGGCAGTTGAGTCGCTCGTGTTTGCTCCTTTCTTCGCCACTCACGGTGGCCTTCTTTTCAAGATCTTCTGAGAGATGACAAAAAAGAACACTGGGGGCAAGAAGTTTAGTTCAATTTTATCTTAATTTTGTCCGCCGGAAGAGGTTTATTAACTTGCTCTTTTCTTGTATCATTATCCTTCTCCGCCCTTAGGTAGTGTTTGATTCAATCATGAACTTTGAGAATTAATTTTGCGAAATGATTTTTCCGAATATGAGGATCACATTTGAAAATTGCGCTTGACGTAGGCCGCAAATTTCATATTGACTACATATTTGCATTATGCAGTAAGCTTACTATAAAAGTCTTGTGGAAAATGATTTTATTGAAGGTCTTGAGGAAAATGATTTTATTGAAGGGTTTATGGAAATTGAAAACGCTTTCAACTCGTGCCTTTTAAAGTTTTCTTCCTAAGACTTGAGTGCGTCAGGCCTTCAAGGGTTCATTGGGAAAACGCTTTCAACTTATGCTGCGTTTGTTTTAGTGTAAAATATTTTTTGGGTGTAAAATAATTTCAGGTGAAAATATTTTTGGGAAAGAAAAGTATTTTGAGGTGTTTGGTTGTGTTCTTAAAAATATTATAGGAAACACATTTTCTACTTGATGCTCATATTTTCTCAACTTTCAAAAAATATATAATATCATTTTTCAACAGATAAACACAATACAAACAAAACCAAACCAAAACATTCATCAAATCTAGTCAAATTGAGAGAGAAGGAAGAGAGAGAGGCGACTGAGTTCGATTTAAAGGTAGTGGAGGCAAGATTGCACAGTGGCTCGCTCGTCTTGTGGTGGTTTGCTCGACATGGGTAGAGAGAAAAAGGGTAGATCGGTGGTGGAGTCGGGCGAGGAAGGAAGAGGGAGGAAGAGAGAAACAAGGCAAATCAGCGGTGGTGCTTTAGGCAGCGCGATCTTGTCGGTGCTGCGGTGCAACAAGATTGGTGCAATCTGGGGTTGGGGGCGGTGGTGTGATCTGGGCTTCTCTCTCTCTCTCTCTCTCTCTGGAAAATAAGATTTGAAGGTAAAATAAGAACAGGTATGATTTTATGGGGTATTTTACCGTCAACGTGTAAAATAATTTTTGTTGACTCAATTTTCTGTGCGTACCAAACACAGCTTGGTGTAAAATAGTTTCTTGAAATGCTTTTTAGCCAAAACAAACGCAGCCTTAGATGCATTTTGCCTGATCAGACATGGAGTGGTGATCTACTGAGTTTCTATATTCATTTAGTTTGAAAGCTTTTTTACGGAAAAAAAAAAAGCAGGGTTTAACAGAGATTTAAGACCATGATGTCTATCCCTTCATTTATTTTAGGCCGTATTTTTAGCACTCTGCAGTGGGGTTTTAGTCAAACAACCCATCTTTTTTAAATTCATCAATGTCCTTCAGAAGTTCGTCTAAAAAACTAAGGAAACTCCATTTTTTTCTCTCCCTTTAAAAGGATAATCACATGGAATCTAAAGAAACATTACAAAAGTTGGCTATTAGAACTTCATAATTTTACCCATTTAAATGGGAAAATTATTAAGTACTTTCTTATCTCACATGAATGATGAGTTTTATCATGAATTTAATTAGTGGGACTCACTATTCATGTGAGAGAAGGGAGTGTGCATTTATGATATTTCGAGAGTACATAATAATTTCTCATTTAAATGAGGGAAATGAGATGGATCATGAATACGGTAATGTAACTCTCAGTGAAGAGGAAAGAAAATGTGAGGAAGATGAAACAAATAGAGGGGAGAAGAAATTATTAATTTTCATGAATTGTGTTTGGTAGGAGGGATAAAAGAAAAACAAAGCACAAAGCATTAAATTCCTATTATATTTTTGTATTAAATTGATAAGATGATCAAATCAACTATATTAGACATTTTCTCCTATTTTTGAAAGATTAGAAATTGTGGATTTATCTTTTTTTTTTTTTTGTCCTTCCACTTTTCTAATTTACCATAAAAGAGAGTATTAATCCATCTTGTATTTTCTCTCTACCATTTTCTATCAATCTACTTTCCACCCTACCAAGCACGCTCTTTAAGTCCCACATCCCTCTGGCCAAGTTCATAGCAGCTCCCCTTTTGATGCATGGAATACTCCCTTCCTTGGGTGCCTAGGATTCTATTCCTTAGTTATCTGTAACCTGATATCTGCACTAAACAAATATTGAAAAATATATTGTTGTAACCATTATTGTACAAAGAAACAGCATAACGTTGTTCCACACTCTAGTTTTCAATTACCCAGATCAAAGTTCTAAGTATTAACATTAAGCATATCTCCAACGTGCAGCCAAGCTATAAGTAGGAATAAGGAGTCTACAAATTGTTTACATAAAAGGACAGAGATTACCACTGAAGTAACATAGGTGAAGTGCCTTATCTGTTCATAAACCACGCAAGACTAAGATAGTACAATTCTAGACTTTTGCCACATGAAGAGCTCTCAATCCTCCCTGGTAATATTCCCAGTATGTATCAGCATAGTCTTTCACCTTCTTGAATAACTTTGGCCTTTCCTGGTTGACCAATCCTTCTTCAGGTCCAATCTCTTTTTTCCGTTCAGGCGTATAGAACATAGCCACAGAAATCCTCTCCCTCTCAGTGTTGGTCAGTACCCTATGTACAGGGCTCTTGAACATTCCATTAGTCATTATCTGCCATTATAGTAAACAACCAATTATAAAATGCTACCATGTATTACACTTCTACATAAAATGCTACCGTATATATTTTCAACTGTTTAAACTTCTTATTATGCTAATTGCAGTGATATAGAAGTAGATTATCTTTCATTAATAAGCCTTACTTTGCAAATTATAACCATTTTTCTATTATGGTATTTTTGTCCCTTTTTGGAAATGTATGACTCTGTCTTCTTTGGAAAGATCCATGATGATACTGCCACTGCTTAAGTTATTTTATTGATAGTTAAATGTGAATCGCTAGAGATGTTTAGATTACTTCCAGTCTTCACATTTTAGTGCTCAATAGGTGCTGCAAACTTCTGCCTAAGCAAAATCCAGCTCTAGCAATAATAGTTTTCACATAGAAAATCTCTATGAGAATTACTTTTTGTTGTAGCGTATGCAAATTCATGAGTATGCCTTTTAGATTACACTGTAATTAAACTGCACATATACCGTACCTCTATTTGATCACCCATGAGGACAAAGAGAGCATGAGAGATTGTGGGAACGGTATACCACTTCCCATCTTTGTGGACTTGAAGACCTTCTACATCATCTTGCAAAATGATGGTGTATCCTGATCCATCTGCATGGGGCTTTAGGCCTAAAATAAGATCAGGCCTTTCACAACATGAGTAGTAGTTGAACCGTGCTTTAAGAAGTTCTCTTTCACCAAACTGATTCAGGAAGCAATTTTCTTCTAAACTCAATGATTTTGCCATGGCTTTGGAAACAGTCTCTGTGAAAGTCTTCATCTTGATTGTGTATTCTTCTAGAACATCTCTGCACAATTGCAATTACCTCAAGGATATTTATATAGTCAATTTTTTGTGTGTAATTACAAAACCCATTTAAGAGGGGACGGGGGGTTTAATGAGAGTGAAACAACATAGAGCACCGATGCTAGTGTGCATGCTCTTTATCAGCATCCCTTAATTTTGTTTGTTTGCTATATCGACTGGCACTTTTGATGATTACGATGATATATTTACATTGCTTTGATGCTTTGTGCGTATGCGCATGGTTGGTAAATATTTAATTCCTATGATGCCAAGCAGTCTAGTGTTATGCAGAAATTAATAAACTTAAGAGGTTGCAGTTCAGCTACAAATTAAAAAAATCTATGATGCGAGTTTTCTACAAGTTTTTGAGTATTTTTGTCCATTTGGCTAATTAGTTAATCATTTTCAATGATTTATAAACAACTATTATACCAAAACAATTTGATGAGTGTGCTTTCAGGATTTAATTTCTCTTACTACATTTTAGGTTTATTCAACAATATCTTGGTTTCTTTGCAATAAGAAGGGCAAGGTGGAAGCACCTGAAGGCTGCTGGGCTATCTGGCCAAAATTTGCTCTTTCTTGTATCTTCTGGGTACACATCAACAAACAAGCGATCGGACCAATCAAGGGACTGACCTTCTTCTGGGACAGGATCAGCTCCATACCCTTCGAAGTCTTTAACTCCTTTAGCAATCTTCTTCTTCTCTTCCATGGGCTGCTGGAAGAAATCCCTTGTTACTTGACGTATCTCATCTAGAAATGAAGTTGAAATGCCATGTCCTATTGCCTACAAAACCAGTAGAAAACCCATATGTAATACTGAGAGCTTAAAATATATGGCCTGGAACACAAATATTTCAAACCGAACTTAAAACACAAACCACGTTGCAAATTAAGTTTATATGTTGTATTTTACAATACATTCAGATGTATGATCTTCTAAGTGACACTTTTCCTGTTGCAGGGTATTCCTTACCATCAAACAATAGCTTATGATAACTAGCTATCACACATTCAATTGCAAGAAGATTTAGATCATTATAGTTTCTACTAGGATTAATTTGTGAGAGGAACTACAAAATGGTTCTTGATAACTAGTTCTAGGGGATTCTCATGCACTCTTAAATTCTAATTCTCAGGAGGACATAAGAGTTCCTAATATTAGTACTCTTTATTATACTAGTAATCTAGATTAAGAAGCAGTGGTCACTAGAACGGCTTTATACATACACACACAAAGCTGAATTTAGACCTGAAAGTAGCCCTATGAAGACAGTGCTGATCTAAGTTTCTGTAGTTCTTCTTCTTGTTCGTAGATTGTTGCCGTAGATGAGAGGAGACTGAGGTCGATGACAGGGATTGAAGATAAGGCAGAAGAAACATCTTCAGTATCACCTCCTCTGCAAATATAGAGGGATGGTGGCTCTTCACCTTTGAGAACCATTTCCTGGACACGTCTTGATAGCAATAAATCCGCGGTTGGAATGGAAACTCCGGCCATTTTGTCAGCTCCTCAGTAGGATTCAGGCTGGAAGGATTCCTATGAGAACTTGATAATGTTATATAGTGATTTATGGTGGATAGTGATTAGTGAATGATTGGAGCATATGTGAACTCTTTGCTGCTTATAGCCAATTTAAACCATCCACTTGTTTTCTAGTTACAAGCTTAGAGCATCCATGAATCTAAAAATTTAGCTTTTTAGCTCCACAAAAATTTACTTTTATCTATTTTACTTATTCACTTTACAAAACATACTGACAGTGGATCTATTTTAGCTTTCAACACAATAAAATAATATAAATATCACAATAAAATAATATATCTACTACAATAAAATAATATATCTACTACAATAAAATAATATATACAATACAATAAAATAATATATCCATTACAATAAACAACAATTACAACCATCTGCAACTGCTACAGCTGCCACTACCGTCGCCGCCGCCGCAATCACTGTCGCCGCCATAACCGCTACCGCCACCGCCACTGCCACAATAATCTTTATTTTTTCTTCCTCTATTCATTCTCAACAATTATATTTTTCAACTAAAAGTGTTACATTCACAATATCTTCTTCAATACTTTCACAAGAATCATAACAAAATCTTATGTAGAAAGTTGTTACTAGTTCTAATTTGAACCCGCCACTGAAATCATATTTTTACTCACCAATATTAGCTAATTACTTAAAATTTATTGTGAAAATATTGTGGTAGTATTTTTAAATAGTATTTTCTTATTCTTTGTCTTTCTTTCATCCATCCGTTTTCTTTCATCCATCCGTTTTCTTTCATCCATATGTTTTTTTTTTCTTTTTTTTTTTTCTCTTGCATTTTGTCCACCACACACGTATACCCATTCCATCCTCTCCTTTTTTTTTTCTTTACTTTCCCCTTTCTCCAGAACCTTCCTCCCTCTTTCTTTCTGCAGCTCTCTCATTTTCTACTCTTTTTTTTTTCCTACTTGATTCCATAATTTTTCTACTGGATTCCATAAATTCTCTAGCTCTCACACTCTCACCTCTCTCTCATCCTCAAACTCTCACCGATTCATCCACCATCCTCACCAATCATCCTCCTTATCCATCATCCTTCTCCTCACCCATCTTCGAAGCTCAGCTCTGTTCATCCATCATCCTTCGCCGATCTGTTGATTTTGCATTTGGGTTTGTGTGTGTTTGCATATGAGTCTCAATTTGCTTTCTTTACTGATGTGTGTGTGTTTGCATATGATTATGTAAATCAAAATTATAATTAATTGTTCAGCTGTTTTGTGATACTTTGGTTTGAGTGTTGTGAAATGTCTGTTTGAGAGAGTGGGTTGATGACGTTGAGAGAGTTTGAGAGCTTGGGACGGCGTGAGTTTGAGGCTGAGAGAGTTGATCGGCTGGTGGATTGGTGACGTCGAGCTTCGGTGGCGGCGACGTTGACGACGAGTCAGTCCGGCGGCAGTAAACAGAGTGAGGAGATCGGAGTTGAGAGAGTGAGCTTGAGCTTCAGATGAGAGTAAATGAGAGAGAAGGCACGGTGATAAAAGAATGAAAAAAAAAAAAGGAGCAAGTGGTATTATTTTAATCGGGAGCCGAATAAAAAATTTTTTTTTTTTTTTAGCTTTGAGCTACAGTGCTCATGTATCTATACATGAGCACTGTAGCAATTAAGCTAAAAATTTTAGCTATACCTCTATTACTGCAAGGGTAAAATAGCAGTCAAGCTATTTAGCTCGACTGCCGTAAGTGCTCTTACAATGTTTTAAGTGCAATTTTAGACTTGTCAATGGGCAAACTGACGTGGTTTAGGAGGATGTTGCGATTTGGTTTGCTTATTTTTCAGCCAATTGTTGTTGGTTATGTGTCTCATACTAACACAAATCGCATCAGAATCCAGCTAATTGAATATCTATATGGACTGTGTGTATTGTACTGTTCTATCAACCAGAGATACAGAATCTGCTGAACTAATTTGTAGGTTGATCAAGCTCAGCTTTGTGGATTTTAATTGACTTTAAGCTTGAATTGAATCGCCTCGCCTGAGCCTAGTGTAAACCTATGACTAATAAGCTAGAGAAGCCTCACTATCAGACCACTTTTAATAATAAAAAAATATAACAATTTTACAATAACGTCCTACTTATGTGTGATGGAAATCTAATACAATTATCAAGATTCTTTTGCTCATGTTCTTTGGAAAGGTGACTGGAGTTGTTCAATTGACAACAACTACAACAATCAAGTCTTTGTTCTAAAATCTTGGGACCGGTTAGTGTGGGAGCTAGGATTTTGGCTTAGGGGGAAGATAAAGATAAAGTATTGAAAACGAAATTAATTCAATTTTTTTAATCAATATAAGATAATCAATTAAACAAAATATTTTATTAATATAAAAGGATATAATGTAAATATAAGTTATAATTATTTTTGTGCTTGTTTCAATTATTTTTGTAAGCCTATTTTTAGAGTTAGTATGATCATTGTTACGCTTAAACTACTTCATAAATCAAGTTGATTATAACTACATATTTCAAACAAGTAAAAATAAATAAATAAAAATAATCAATAAATAGTCATTAATATATGTAGCTAAAAGAGTAATCAAAATAGAGAGAGGTGTTACGTCCACAATATTTTTACAACATTTTCACAACAAATTATAGGTGGTTAATTGTTATTGGTTCAAATTTGAATCTAACACTAAGATTACTTTTTTGCCCCAATAATAACAACCAGTAACAACCTACCACTTAGAATTTGTTGTAAAAATGTTGTGAAAATGTTGTAGACATATCATTTCTCCTAAATATAATATATTCCAAACAATTATTTGAATACTTAAATGTAAAACTCAACGTTTTAAAATATTCTATATATATCTTGATTTTTCAAAAACATTGTATGAATTTTTTATTTTGAATTAACTTAAAAATATCAACGTTTTTTTTTAAATCTTAAACTTCATTTATAATTATTAAAGAGCTAATTGATTGTGAATGACCTTAAAAAGTATATAAATGTTTTATATATAATTTGGCAAATTGGTTGGGAGTTATTTTTATGATACATCATGTTAAGTTTTTTTTTTTTTTTTTCATTACTATATTATGATGGTGTGGGAGCATAAATTCACTTCATATATAATATTTTTGTTCTTATACTCAACATTTCGATGTGTACCTTTAATTAGTAGATCCATTCATAATAAAGTGACTGAATTTTGATATTCTCTTTATTCTTAGTGTCATATATTATTTTGTTCGCAATGAATCACAAATTCAAAATCCAAAAAGAGAGAGAGAGGGTTACTGGTGTAATATACCCATCCCTAATTATTGGGATGAAAGATATTTTGAGCAGGCAAGTGTATAAATGAATGATGATAATTTGGTAACCCATTCTTGATTTGAAATTGACAAAGGTGATTTTGATATCTGACTCAGCAATCCATTAGAGAACATCATCATCATTTGGATTCTTTTGCTTGGTATATGGCGATAATAGTTTTCTTGATTTAAGATTCTTTTTTGTGATCATTGGTTTCGACTTTAAGGTCATTTTTGAAGAAAGACATCTTGAATGTATTACTCATGAATCATAACTCGTAAATCATATATCATAAAATGTCCGCAAGAGCATTGTGGCTTGATTGTCACTTTTTGGTGTTTCTAAGTGGTACCATCCAGATTTCTTAACTTTCAAACAATGAAAAGTAAATGACTTTAACAAAAAGAAAAAGAAAAAGAAAAAGAAAAGAAAAGTAAATGACTTCACTGCCCATGAAATGGAGGGCTACCTGAGAAGTGAGAAGTCCCTGTCACCTTCAAGAGCTTAACGTGCAAAATACATTAGGGCCCATTTCACTTGGAAAATGAAGTTATGATGGTGGGCCCACCAACTCCCACTTGGAGAGTGAAGATTATCCTATGTGTGAGTCCATGATTTTTATGTTTTAGAATATTTTACTAAGATCAAAATACCTACCAAATAAATAAATAAATAAAATAGTTTTGTAACTCAATTCATTATCTTATGTGTGAGTCGATGATTTTAATGTTTTAGAATATTTTACTAAAATCAAAATACCTACCAAATAAATAAATAAAAGAGTTTTGTAACTCAATTGATTAGCACATTTTAGCATTTTTAATAAAAATATTTTAGAGTTCAAATCTCTCATCTCTTATCATAGCTATTGAATTAAAAAAATAATATTTTTTTAAAGGAAAAAAAATCACAATTAGTAATTAGTACATGAACTTTTTTATTTTTGAAATTTTCAATCACAAATTACTTGAATTTTCTTAAAGAGATCAAATTTTTTGAATCTGAATTGATATTTTTTGGAATAAAATTTCAAATTTTTTATAACCAAAATATTATTTTTATTATCATTTCTTCAAAAATATTTTCTCTACTCTTATCTTTCCTAATAATGAAGGATAAATGTCAAACTAAATTATAATTTCCACCCTTAAAGTATAGAATAATTTGACTTTGACCCCTAAATTTCTAAGTTTGGATTCATAATCTTAACATTACATAGGGTTTGGAAAAAGGTCATTCCATACATCTAAGGCGATGAGGTGGCCATAAATTAATATCCTATTTCACATTATAATTAATTAATTATCTGAAAATGCTAATTATTTATCAAAATTATCCTACCCACGTTAATGAGAAATTCTTAGGTAGTCTTAGACTACAAGGTTAACAAACTAACCATGTTGTGTGGCCCAATAAAAACACAAGAAGTCAAATAAATACTAACATCATTTAAATTGTCCACATCAACAATAACAACTAAAGGGTGTTGACATTTTCCATTAACTTTTACTTATATATATAGTTCAAGTTACATCTAGTATAACTCTAAGTAATATTATATTATTTAATAACTTGTTATTGAATATATAGTTTGAAAATCCAATAGTTTAATTACATGTTCAATATTTTCTTAACGTGCATGTCAATTTTCATGTCAATTAGATGTAATTTACCCTTTGAGCCATAAAGTCATCTTTTATGCATTATTTTAAACTAAAAAAACTTAAATTTTAAAAAAATTGATTGATGACATGATTATTGATCTTTAATCATCTATAACTTTTTTAATCATAAAGAATATATGAATATAATGTAATCCAGCGGTGAATTTATCAAAATTCATATCTAATTAAATAATATTGGGTAGTGTAAAATTGCTTAAAGTTACACTAGGTGTAACTTGAACCCATATATATATATAGGCCTGGGGGGGAGCAATTGTTTTCAAATGTTTTGGGGGCGAAAGCAAATTCTAATTCTGAATCACAATATTTTTTGCACTTATTCCACAAGGACTAAAACTTTGAATTAACATTTAACTCTTCAAAGTAGGAAAATGCATTTTTTGGAATATGCCACATAGCCGATGATGTGTGTTTGGAAACAGTTCCTCAACAACATTTGACATGGGCTAATCCTGGTCAATAAAAATTGTTACTAGAAATTGATTCCCCATTGAGTCTAAGGGTGTGTTTAGATATCACTTATTTGCTAAAATTTAAAAATTTATTGCTAAAAATACTGTAGCAAAATACTTTTTAAACAATCGAAAGACTATTCATGCGTTTTGCGCAACTTGGCTGGTCCATGAACAGTGCCATGGGACCAGCCAAACTCAAACGCAAACGCAAACGCTGAAGAAGCAGTACGCAAATGCACACTAAGAATGACTTAAACAACCATTTAAAAGTAGTGGTTTTCATCCAAAAGTAACATAAGTTCAAACATCACATTTTGCCAATGGTTGTTAACACTTATAAATGAAGCACAAATTGAATTATATCTATTAATGCGATAAGTAGTGTCAAATGCCAAAAAAATTCCAAAACAATCATAATCAACCCTTGATCTCCCATTCTTTGGAAAAGATTTTTCATGCAATTTTCTTGATCTACTTGAATCTTGTAAAAAAAATAAAACGTGGGATCTTCTGCATGTATTTGCTTGAAATGATTCAGTAGGCTTTAAGCATCTCTAGTACTAATCGTTGACATATTTTCATGTTCACATAATTATAAAAATCTTTTTTAGTGAATCCACATTTTTACTCCTTCCAACTTCTTCTGTTAGATATGAATAAGCATTTTTTGTACTCATACATGCATTCACCATGAAATCGATTACACTTCTCTTAGGTTTTGACACATGACAACTAGATCTTAACAAATGTCTCTCTAATGGTAGTGCAAGTTCATGATTATGATCAAAATTATAAGCAGTAATCCTCTAAACATCATTTTCAACTGCAAAAAAAAAAAAAAAAAAAGCTTTACAACCTGTTAGGGTCATATTTTATTGTAATTGACTAATCCTTTGACAAAATACACTTTACTTTTAATTACGTAGATCTAAGATGGATTTAGTATTTGAAGAAACATGTTGTTCAAGTCAAGTATTAAAGACATGAAGATTGATCCAAGAGAGGAGCGAAATAATAGGCTTTGGGCCCAATTTTTTTGGCTAAGAGACTGTTTTGGGCCTTTTGGTCTTTTATAGTATAACAAATATTTTATCTTATTTTGCATAGGGATTATTGTAGGTCCAAATTCTTAAGTGATGCAGGGACAATGTTAGGCATAGCTTAGCCGCGATAGTGTTAGAATTGTTTTGCTAAGCCCATTTATAATTTCCCTCGTAGACACTCGCTTTTGCACTCTTGATTTAATTAAGGAAGATAACATGGAGTGACCATCCACGTACCAAAAAAAAAATCATTCTTGCATCACATGCATCATTTTGTTCTTGCATCACATGCATCAATTTGTCCTTGCATTACATGCACCAATTTGTTCATTGCATATCATAACATTGATCTTGAGATTCTAACGATCACAACGGTGTATCCGGTTTCTAAATCGAACCATGAGATCAAAAAATATCGCATAATCAAGTTTGCATGGTCCACAAATGCTAATAATAGCATATAAGCACTAGGGCATGGCAATGCTCAGAGTGGTCAGAGGCTAGTAATAGCATATAAGCACTAGGGTATGGCAATGCAGCCCACTGCAAATTGATTGGGCTAGAAGCTGCCGTGTCCAGCACGTCAACTTGCAAATAGCCAGAACTCTTGGTTTTGGCCCACCAATAAAAATACATCGTCTTTGACGGCAAAGAAAAGCATTAAAAAGTTAAATACTGCAGCAAAGCATGTGATCCTCAAAATAGTTTCTGGGGCTTTAAAGTCATAAATAAACATAATTACACTAATAAATAATAAATCAATAAAAGGGGTTCAGCCACCGCCGCCTCCTATTCCTAGTTCTTATAAGCCCCCCTATAACCCAACAACGTTTTGCACTTCGATGATGACAACGTAAATTCCATCTCCAACAATCCACGTCACACCTTGGGTTCTCAGGTTCCTTTTCTTTATTTCTTCTACTTTTCTGTTTTCCTCACTTAGAAAATCCAGTAAACAACAAATATGCCCATATTGATTCCTTTGTTTTTTGCTGTATTGTTTCACATAAATTGAATAAATCAAGCTAAACTAAGCCACATGGTTTTATTGGCTTTAGTTGAGTGAAGCTTATTTTTGGGTCTTAATTAATTAATGTGAGTTTAGAGATTTGAATAGAATTTTGGGTTTTTTTTTTCTTTGTTAAGGTTTCTCAGCAACCAAACAGGCCTGTGTTTTTTTGTATATTGCCTGTAATTTTTGTTTTTGAATTATGGGTTCTGGCTTGCTTGGGTAATTGATTGATGGGTAATTTTTGTTTTTTGTTTTTTTTGTTTTGGAATTTGTTGTTACAGAGTGAGAGCCAATGGGGAGTGCATCATCTGTGTTGACTCAATATGATATCGAGGAAGTGCAAGAACACTGCAGTAATCTATGTGGGTTATCCTTGCGCTTGTTTATAAGTTCTGTATTTCTTTTATATTGTTGTTTTTAGTTCTCAATTTGATGTGTTGGTGTGTAAAAATTTTAGTTTCCCAGCAAGAAATAGTATCATTATATCAAAGATTTTGCCAACTTGATCGGAATGCGAAGGGTTTTATCTCTGCTGATGAGTTCTTATCAGTCCCTGAGTTTGCAATGAATCCGCTTTCTCAGGTAGTCCATTTGGATCTTTAAGAGTAATTGATGGAGAATTTGTATTTAGTGCTTGTGATCTTTGTAGTGTTTTTTTGGTGATGCATGATAATTTCACAGCTTTGCTTTGTGGTAATTTGCATTGCAGAGGCTACTTAAGATGGTGGATGGTTTGAATTTTAAGGATTTTGTGGCTTTCTTGTCTGCATTTAGTGGTAAAGCTACTACACAGCAAAAAATTGAGTGTAAGTATGGTTGCTTAGCAATTTAACAGGATTATTTATGCTTCTGATTCAATTTCATAATGATGAACCATAAGGATTGTAGTAATTGCATGATAATCACTTTTTTAGGGATAATGTGTACATATATTTAAATGCATTACATATGTTATTCCTTTTGGTTTGCAACCTTTTCCTGAAAAATGAAATTTGAGAATTGGCATTGGAGACAATTTGGAAACTTGTTATCTATCACTCAACATGTAAAGAAGGCTATGAGTGGAAAGCATATTATCTTAGTTAAGAATAGTGATAGACTTGGAACAAATCCAAAAATTAAAAGTGAGGCATAAGCTTTTAGTGTAAGATTGTTTAGACCTTTGATGTTGTAAATAATTTGTTAGTCATTGAATAAAAAAAATAATGTTGTAAACATTTGGATTACACTGTGAACAATTTGTGAAATGTCTACTTTTATGCAATAGTTCTGGTAATTTGTGCATCTTTAATAATAAAGTTATTAACGGGATTTAAAAAAAGAAGAAGCTAAATAGATTGAATAAAATTAATACATAGGATATGTTATTTAACAAACAACTTTTTCCTTCTTCTTTTTTATTTTTATTTTTATTTTTTGTGGCTGTTTCTGTTGAATGTTATTACTCTTATAATTTTGCTTATCTTTCTTATCGCAAATCATTTTGGTAGTGTCTTAACTCCAATGCTGCATAACTATTATACATTTTAATATAGCTTACTAAGAAATGTCTAAGGAAGTGAAAATTTTGGGTTTTATATTGGTACTGATGTTTGTATCTTTGTCCAGTTATTTTCAAAGTATATGATTCAGACAATAATGGGAAGGTGTCTTTCAATGACATATTAGAAGTGCTTCGGGATTTGTCTGGTTCATTCATGTCTGATGAGCAAAGAGAGGTATTAACAAGGATCTGGCATTGTACCATTTTGTTCAATCATTTAGTCATGCCATCAAAGCTAAAGATTATGATTTTGAAGATGAACATGAAAGAAATGAAGTTATTCATAGTGCATAACCGTGAATCATTTAGTAAAGTCACTAATGCAAAGACGTCATAATTGAGTAAAAAATGACTGCTAGGAAGGTGTTAAAAACTTTTTATCAAGGGATGAAGCGAACCAATTTGGTGTCCTTTTAGTGAAGGAAAATATTCTCAAAAAAATTTCTGGATAAGGGAGATTGACTAGTGAACATATATTTAAACTGCCAAAATGTTGAGGCTGTCTTATAAAATTTCTTGGCTATTTCGCATGTTCTTACCCTACAGTAATTATCTTTAAGCAGTAATATTTAAATCATCTGCTGCTAACTTGCGTTGAGTTTTGTATTCAAACTGTATGTTGTGTGCTATGTTATGTATGTGTGTGTTTGGGTGCAGGCTCATGCCTAGATGTGGGATCCATCTTATCCTATGATATTTTGAGACTGATGGATTAAGTGTTGTAGTCTACTTTTCTTCCTTCCTAATGTAGGGATGGTGGTTTCATTTAGCCTTTTTTTTTCCTCATTTGGATTTATTCTCTGTGGATTTACTCATTTAAAATATACGACGTTATGGAGGAACAGATGAATAGCTTCTAGAAACTAGGTCTGTTTTCATCTGAATATGTTGAACACTTTTATTGAGTATGCACTCTGCACTGGGTTATTGAGGAAGCTTTGTGTTGGACATTTGCATCACAGGTAGCTGACATTATTTATGTCCTAAATACTCTTTTGTTGCTTTCAAATAAAAGTCAAAATGTGAGCATATTTCGCCATGCATGATTATTAGTCAGATAACCTATAATAGTAGCAATTTTTATATGGGAAAAACTTAGATATAGTTCCTTAGGATCTGTATGCTAGTTTTTCCATGTAAATTCTAACAGATAGTTGTATTGACCAATAAAGCACAAACAATGTTATCTTTTTCAAGGACAATTAAATTCAATGCACCTATGTATTTGAATTTAATTGGAAAACCTAAAGTACTGCGCCTAAGGAACTATGCCAAAGTGTTACCCTTTTTAAATTTTCATAAACAGAGGAATGGCCTGGACATAAGTGAAACAGGGGAATGGCGTGGATAAAAGTAAAGTATGTTATATTGGAAAAGACAGAGAAAAGGGGAGGTTCATGCCATGGATTAATGTGATTGTCATTTGGAGTTGTTACAAAGGTCAAGATGTACAATGATAATTCCAATTGAGAATGGTAATGAATGGGGAACCTCTAGTACATATGGCTTAATGTGATGTCAGTTACTTAGAATTTCTAAATATGGCTGACATCTTCTGGGCATTTGCAAATTTCGATACCAGATCTATGACTTGTGAAACTGTTCCACTTCTTCCTGCTTTGAAATGGCTATAACTATTTCTCCCTTGAGGTTAAAATTCACATTCTAAATTAATTATTTGATTGGTAAAATTGGGTGGTTCCTTATCATTTCAGCCTATGATTTTAAGTTTCTGCTGGATGATTTTTTGGTAATAAGATACATGTCCTAAAATTGAATGAGATTCTTCATTTTCTTTGATTACTTACCAACCCCCCCCCCCCCCTCCCCCCCCAAAAAAAAAGACACAAAATCCCAACGTTTAGTTCTCTTCTTTTTATTTTTCCCCTTTCTTTTTTAGTCATCACTTGTATAGTTTGCAATAGCATGGCATGATTATCTGTTTCCAAATCTAAAAGATTACTATTTGGTTCAAGTTTTTACTAAAGCATATCAATGGCTTGCACCCTTTGTTCTTTGGTTTGCAGAAAGTCTTGAGACAAGTTTTGCAAGAAGCAGGTTACTCAAAGGAGTCTTATTTGATGTTGGATGACTTCATTAAGGTAATTTACGTTTTTTTTACATAATTTTAGTAACAGTTAAATTCTTTATAACATAGGAAAGAAGAAAATTGAGGAAAATAAATACACTTGAGTGACTTGATTAGATCTGCCTTAGCACTTTCTGGGGCTACAGGCGAGGGTTTAAATTATATAACTTTTTTTGGGTGAAGTTGGAGGGAAAAAAGAAAAAGATTGTTGGAGGAATGGATGTGTACATACATGGAATTTGATCATCCTGCAACATACTTAAAGTGGACAGCAATTCTTAACCCGATTTAGACATCATCAAGTACTTAAAGGGCTATTTTTGCCAGAGAAATATTCCTTTGAGAACCTTCTTAATGTTCATCTGAGTCAATAATCATTGTTATAGCTTTAGAACTTGGAAGGATGTTGAAATGTATCTGCATTGTCTAGTTGCATCAGATGTGCGTTGATGGCATTCTCTTTATAGCCAAAAGTGATTTTCAATGTGTTAATCCTAGATAACCATTAAATGACCATTGGCATTAGGATTGTATTCATATTCCTCTGCTAACAGATATTTTACAATGTCTCAAATATTCAATGCATCTTACACTTACAGTAAGCATCCTTGAAACTCCATGTGATACCTTTGCTCCATTTCCAACAAATGTTATGGAGAAGTCGGAGCAATAATAACAATAATCTTCTTTTTCTCTTAAAAATGCTGTTTAGAATTTATGACGGGCCCTAATTTCATTGGATATGAAATGTGTAGTTACTGTAGTAATAACCCCAAAAGATGTTGATCAGTCTTAGGAAATAGTTCTTGTTGCCCATCTATCTTCAGAAGGAGAACCAACAGTTCACAGTTACCAACACAAACATGCAGAGAATTTTTTTTTTCATCCTTCTAAACATTGTAAGAGGTGAAGAAGGAATTTCATATTTTTTCATTTCTGGACCATTTCACAAAATTTACTAACACAAGGCCTGATCTCCAAAATAGACTAAAAAATTGTTGAATTGATACTAGATTGTCCCCTGCTATTATATTACTTTTACCTTAAATCTATTTAGTGAGCCTCCCAGGCCAGTGGCCCTAGACTGGGAAATATTAGGACCATGCTGAGTTACACATGCAACTCAGTGGGTATAGAATCCAAAACCGCACACTCCATCCTATTATAATCGGAGGAGAAAGTGCCATTTGAACTAGTTCTCATGGGCAGTTGGATCATCCTCTTTGAATCCACATCATCTGGTTAACAAGGTTATACTTCTTAGAACGCTTCTGCTAAAGGAAAACAATTCTTTTTAAAAATATTGTTCCCCAATTGATAAGGCCTTAAATGAATTAATAGAGGATTTTTTAGTAATTTGTTAAAAAAGGCACACTCACTACCTTGCCTGAATGATGAGCAATTACTCTTTGAAACAAATAGATACGCCTTAAGTACCTTGGCATCAAGACCCCAAACTTCTTTACATTAGGAATTTCACCAAAGGACAGTTAGTATACAGTAGGCCATTTGTATCATTTCACCCAAAAGTTTTAGAATAGACCCCCAGGGCATTATCATCCATATAAATACATTAATCTTATGCAAAGTAATATTTAGTGCCCTCTACTAATCAAAGATACTTTATTGCTTGTTGCTAGTTACTGGCTGCCTAGAATATTTTAAGTTTTTCCAGCCTTTTTAAGATGAAGCAGTGATTTTTTCCCCATTTTTTTCCAGCGCTTGTGCTTTCCTCTTTCTTTTACTTGACCTAAAGCATCCTATTACATAATTCCTTGCCGCAACTAGTGAATAGTTTTTGAAAACGGGGGAAAAAAAAAACCTTTAGAAGTTGCAGTTCCACTCCTCATCTACAATGAACAATGGAAACCTGAAGGAAAATAAGTAAAATAAAAATTAGTTATGCTTAATAAATCTTCCTCTGCTGCAGTCCACACCCATATTGTCAAGCTTTAGAGGGCCGTAGGCAATCTTGAAAGTAAACTAAACAATTATGATTTCCTTGGCCACCCCTCAGAGGACCTCACATATATGGGGCCAGCACTGAATGGTGGACCCTAATTAAGATTTCCTTGGCCACATGCTTTTCCAGGTCATTCATACTCACCATCTACTTTTTCAGCTCTTTCTTTCTTTCTTGTACTATTCATTTTACCTTTAATGGGGAATAAGTCTTGAATTCTTTGTTTGGCACCCAATCTAAGCCATCGCATCTTGCTTGCTAATCAATAAACGCTTTTTAAAGCATGGCAATTTTTTAATGTCTCAGTTTGTTTGATGGGTTCTTTTTCTTTCATCATGGAGGATTGTATAGTAGAGACCACAGTGGTTAGTGCAATAGTTTTTCCATTGTGAGGTCCTCTGCTTTGTTTCCTGTGTATCTTTAGGCTCTTTTGTGAATTAGTTTCATTATCGAATGAAAAAGAGATAAGATTGAGATTAGATGATGTAAAGGGATGGGACATTTTGTAAATTAGTTTCATTATCTGATAGATGGAATGAGTTCATTTCTACATTTATCTTTGGTTTAGATTCAGTATATACTATCACATGATTTTCTCAACTGTTCACTCTATTGTCATTTTAAGAAATCAGTGAATTAGATAGATGCAGAGGTGGGATCACAATAAGGTTAGTTTTAGATGCAAAGACCCATTTTCTCATCTTCTACTTGTCATTTGTAAGTTGGCTCATCTGCATTTGTTTGAAGCTCAATGTGGACACTGGCTTGCTGACAAAAAAGCTTTTTCTTGTGTTAAAATCTATTTGGCAAAAGAGCCGTTGCAAGATAAATATACCATGAACATTTGAGATGGATTTGCATGGTTATGCTTGATTTTTGAGTCTGCGTGAAATATTTTTGGCCATGTGTACCGTCATTGCTTCATATCTGTTGCAGGTTCTTAGCAGGTCGGGACTAAAAATGGAGGTTGAAGTGCCAGTTGACTAATTTATTCTCTCCCCTCTGATTTCTTTGCTACAATTCAAGATGAAAATCTGGAGTGATACTCAACAGCATCCCTGTAGAATGTTCATGACAAGTTGGAACCACACGCCTGTATTAAGATAACTTTTTTTTTTTTTCAAAAAAGAAAATAATAAAAATAAGCAACCTGTGTATTTTAGTTTATTACAATAAGATTTCAAATGGTCGATCAATATTTTGTCATTGATTTTTTTTTTTGGGTGCTAAATTTACCGTGATATTTCTCTGAGATATGTGATTGTTCATTGATAGGATTGCCAATTTTTCTCCACAGGAAGAATTTGGGTTTAAATTCCCCACCCTCATTTATTGCAAGGGGAAAAGAAATGATATTGTTGATGTAAAAGATACTGTTCAATTTCATAGCTCTCGGACCTATTTGTCAGACTTACAAATTTTATCAATTTGGCTTTGGCTTTCTCTTGATCGAAAGAAATCTTTGATTCACCAAATTCTGTAGGACGGTTGAGACGGTACCTGCAATGCAAGAAATTGGAATGCAAGAAAATAAGAAAACTGGTTTTCTTTTTTGGTTCCTAAAAACAAGTTTATGAAAAAAAAAAAAAAAACCAAAGACGACCTAAATGATTTCATGGTGTTATTCTATCGGTTCTGCTTCATTTAACAGGAATAAATTGAAACATAAAGTTAAGGCCTTAGAGCACTTACAACAGTCTGTGTATAATAGACTAAGGACTGACTTTTGCACGTCCAATGTAAGCATTCACACTAGTTCCTTAAAATTGTCTATTTTACACTAAAAACTTATTTTTTCTATTTTATACCATCACTTTTACAAAACACTAATATCAGTTTATCTATTATACACACTTTTTTATTAAAATAATATTTTTTCTCATTTTTTTATTATTTCCTACCTACCCCACTTAATATCTTCCTCACTTTCCCCTATCCCACTCACTCCACTATTCTAGTCTTCATTTTCACTCCTCTCTATTCCAAACCCTTTTCTGAAATTTTGATCCAAGCAGGGAGCATAGCGAGAAGAATGCCGATCCAAGCACGGTGAGAAGCATGCCGATCCAAGCACTACGATCCAAGCACTCTGATCCAAGCACGGCGAGAAGAACGCCGATCCAAGCACGACGAGAAGCGTGCCGATCCAAACACTCTGATCCAAGCACTCCGAGAAGAACGCCGATCCGCCACAAGCGTTGATCCACTCTCTTTGTCTTTGTTGGTGTGTCTGTGGGTGTGTTTGGTTTTGTGGTGTTTCTAGTTGATTTTGTGGTTGATTTTTTATTTTTGTGGTTGATTTTTGATTTTGTTTGTGGGAGTGTGTGTATCAGAGAAAGAAATAGATCATAAGAGAGTTGGTTTTGCAACTGGAGAAGAGAGAGAAAAAAAGGAGCAAAATTAGAAAATTTTAAAATAATATATAGAAGAGCTACAGTAACCGTGTGTATATACACAGTTGCTGTAACTTATGAAAATATTTGCACAACTTTATACAACTTTACACAACTTTACATCCACTGATGTGAGTATTTTTTTGCCCAAAATATGTAAAATAAGAGAATTTTTGTATTTTAGAAGAGTTTTCAACCACTGATGTGGAGGCTCAAAATGTGTAAATAACTAAATATAGAAAAGTTATAATATTGTGTAGAGCAACCACATCAGTATGTGCAAAAAATTTTGCATTTTGCACATCCAAAACCTACTTTTTCTATTTTACACCATCATTTTTACAAAATACCCACGTCAGTTTGTCTATTATACACACTTATTTAATAAAATATTCATTTTTTTTACAATTTTTTATTATTCTCTCCGTCACCGCCTCTCTCTCACTCAGACCCATTCTCTACAACATCAAAGTAAGAAACCAAAGGCTATGGCAAGCACTGAACCCGAGCACGAGCACGAGCATAGAGAAGAAGAGGAAGCCCCAACCACCGGTGATCGTTGAGCTCCGATCAGCAAGAAACCGCATCTCTCTCTCTCAGACCCATGCTCCGATCTTTAAGCTCGAGGAGATCGCCGTCACCACCTGTGAGGAGGATGAAACTTCCATTCTCGATCTGTACGTTTCTTTTTCCTCTCTCTCTCACTCTCTCTATTCCTATGGTTTTCCTTTCTTTTTCATCGTGATCTGATTGAATCTAGGGATTTTTTATTTTGCAGCAAAGCTAAACTTCACCAATTCAATATGGGAACCAATGGAAAAAGAGGCGTTGGTTCTGTCAAGTTTCTCAAGCACAAAGAGCACCAGAGACAAGAATGAAAGGAGGAAAAGAGAAGAGCTGAGACCTGAGAGAGGCATGGCGTTGCTCAATGAGAGGAGAGAGAAAAAAAAAAGAGCGAAAATGAGTTTTATATTGTACAAATAATATTAAAATACTTAATAAACGAGCTACAGTACCCGTTTATATTTACACGGTACTGTAGCTCGTGTATGGATTTTCACATTTTTGCCTATTTATATACTCATTGATGTGGATTTTTTTTGCATAAAATGTGTAAAAATTATACTTTCTTTTATTTTAGAAGACTTTAGCTGATCTAAAGTGATTGCTCTTTAAATATCCATAGTTATTGTAACTGTGCAAATGAGTTTTTTTTTTTCTCTCTTTCTTCCTCTCTCTCTCTTTGTAAAAGATTGGAATACCAAACTTACCCTCTCTCTCGTGTCAGAATCTCTTTGGCTAGACCAAGCTTAGCTACAACCACAACCAAACTCACTACAACCCCTAGCAATTTATGGTAGCGCCACTACCATTAGTGTTGCCATTCTCTTTCATGAATTTTTTTTTCTTCTATTTTCTCTTTGTTTGGTTTGCGGGTTTGGGGATTTTGATTTGGCTTCTTGTTAAGATCTGATGTTGCTTGCATGTGCTTGGTTTGAGTTTTGATTTCAAATGTATTTGGGATCTATGAATCTCAAAGAAAATTTGAATGGAGTTTCGGGTATGTCTCAAATTTGTTATTGTGCTACTATAGTGGAGGTGGTGGTGGTGGTGGCTGTGGCAGTGAATAAGACATGCTAGGTGTGATGGTAGTTGAGAGAGGGAGAGAGTTTTGGTTTGGGTGGTTGTAGTGGTGGTAGTTTTAGACTTCTCTCTGGCTCTTTTATCTTTTCCTCTCTTTACCTACGGTGGCTGACCATTTCCTCTCTCTTTTCTCTTCTTTGTGTTAGACCTTTTTGGCTTTCTCTTCTCTTTCTCTCTCTCACCCACAGCGGTTGAAACTCAAGCTTTTGGTGTTCCTCAGCCATGGAAGAGAAGGTTTGTCTTTTTTTTTCTCTGGTGTGGGTTTGGGTTTGTGTTGGAAACGTCTAAGGTACATTTGGCAGAGACCTACGAGCTCTACCACCACCATAGGCGACGAATCTCGCTAGCAGTGCCACCACTGGTGGCTACCAATCTTTCTCTTCTATCTATATTCTATTTTCTATTATTTACTTATTTTTCTTTTGGTTTGGTTCTTTGTTGGTTTGGATTTTGGTAAATTTAGGGATTGGATATTCTTATGGCGAAGGATTTGGTGACTATTTATTTGGGTTTGAAAGGTGAGGTTTTGGGTATAGTCAGTTGCAAATTTGTGGTTATTTTTTGATTTGGGTTTGTCTCAAAATGGGTCTAATAAGATGTTTTTGTTGTTATTGGTTCACAACAAATTGGTTAGTTGTTATTTAAATTACTTTTTTGCCCCAACAATAATAACCAGTAAGGATTTGTTGTAAAAATGTTGTGGACATATCATCTCTCTTTTGTTGGAGTATGCTTTGTAATCTGGGATGTACAACTCATATTTCTTTTTTCTTTTTCTTTTTTTGGATTTCTGCGTTGGTTTCATTTGGTTTGTGCATTGATGGGTTCATTTGGTTTTGTACAAGAGAAGAATTTTTTGTTTGGTTGTCTTGAATCTGTGTGAAAAATTGAGATGAGAGAAAAGAGAAGAGAGGGACTATTGAAGTCTCTAACAAGAGAAAGAGAGGAGAGGGAAGAGAGCGTTCAAAATGACTCATGACTCACGGTGTCTAATGGTGTTTAGGGACCAAGTTGGGTTTAGGGATCAGATTGACTAGTTTTAAAATCTCTTAGACCTACTTAGCATTAGCCCAAACTTCAAGGTAGTTTATTAGAATTTACCCTATCATTAAAGACACGGTATCTTATAACCATACTATTTAGATTATCAAAAAAAAAAAAAAAATCTCATACCATTAAGTGTTTAATGAAGAATCGTTATTAACCCAAAAGAAAAGAAGATTAAAAAAATTTGATTGTAAAAATATTAGTCAAAATTAATAAGTAAATAAGCAGTTAAGTATAAAACCAATTGGTGACTTTCTCTAATGAAAAAAAAAAACAATTATCATGGTGCAGACCCAATAGATTTGAATTATTATCATATGAGTAGTGCTGCTAGTACTACAAGATGTGTCACTAATCATAAATGGACAATTTAAGTATTCAGTCATGAGGTGATTCAAGTCTATCAATCTATATATATATATAATAGACGAAGCTGAGAGAAAGTTGGTTCCTACATTTAAGGACGTGTTGACAAATATGATAACTGTCTATCTAAAATTCAGACACGTATTACTTAAAAAACCGATAAATTATATTGTTTGGTAACACTACAACACCGTTTAAAAGCGATAAACTATAATGTTTCCCTAAGTTAAAACACTGTTGGAGCCCTCTTGCAATAAAAGGGTACTAACCGCTTAAAATAAAAACAAAAAACAAAGATGGCTGCACGGAGAAAGGGGAGAGAGATCTAGAGTAAAGAAAGAGAAATAGAGAGAAGGGCGATGAAACAGAGAGAGGCCGAGAAAGAGAGTTCTTTTCGCTTCCTTTGCAATTTTCTTAACACCAATGCTTGTGATCTAGAGATAGAGAAGGAGAAAAAAAAATAAATCTTGCGATACAAAGATGAGAAGGAGACAGACATTGACAGAACTACCACCGGTAAGTTTTTTTTTTTTTTTCTTAGATCTGGGTATGGGTATAAAATATGAATTAGTTTTGAGAAATTTGGTTGGATTGATTTTTATTTAGGTATTTGGGTAACTTTAGGTTTTGATTTGATTTTTTGAAATTTGGGGTTATATATGATTTAGGTTTGGAGAGGGCAAAAACAGAGAAATAAGAGAGAAGGAGAGAGTTCTTCGTTCCCATTTATTTTTTCAATTTCTTGGGTTTTGTTTTTTCGATTATTGTTTTTTTGGTTAGAATTTTGTTCTTGTTTGGCAGATTTTTTTTTCTTCGTTTGCCACTAAAATTATTTTCTGAATTGTTTTTTTCTTTTTCTTCTGTTTCTCTCTCCAGTTGTAGACTACCGTTTCCCTGTGCTAGATAAAGACATTGGGACTTCTGCAATAAGAGAATTAAAAGGTACAGTTAGATTTTAATTTCTTTGGTTCTTGCTAGAATTAAGATCCTTAATGAATGCAAATATTGAAGTGTTCTCTTTACATATGAACTCACATGACTCAATTCGGATTGTGACTTATCATGTTTAAATAAGAAAAAATAAATTTTGAATTGTAATGTAATTAATATTTGCATTCATTGTTACTATTTGTCTTTTACTATATGTTTATTTGATGTTTTTGAGTTACTTTCAAATTCCTGAATGAATATTTGTGGTCCATTGGTATGTTGTTGAGACCCAACAGTTGTGTTTTTTAAAGCAAGAGGAATTGAATAACACAATCCAAAAAAATTGAGAAGAGTCATGAAAGTTGGTACTAAAGACATAGAAAAAAAGGAAAATCGAAATGGTTTGTGGTTTATAGCATTTCTATTTTTACTGATTGTGTGTTTCCCTGTACCTGTTTTTTAAATTTTGGTTTGTGTTGTCTTTCATTTCAGTTTTCGGTATTTGTGGATTTCTCTGTTTTTTTCTCTCTGCAATATTCAATTCTGTTTGACCTTTCTATTTCTTTAGCAAATGTAAATGTTTATGGTTTTATTCTTTTTCTTTTCAATGCTAGGCTTCTTAATTCAGTGCATCTGTAATTAATAATTCTATAAATTAATATCAGTGACTCTGTACAATTTAGTATGGAAGAAGATGGCAACTCATTTTAGATGAATGATTACAGAAATCAAGCCTGTGTACATCTTAGGCCTGTTTCCTTTGTTATATGTGAATAAATTGAGTCTTGCCGGAATTAGGATATGTATCATAGATGTGTATATATTGTGCATTGCTAAAGTGAGAAGTATGTTGATTTTTTTTTCCCTATCTTTAGGAAAAGTTTTTTAGATCTAATTATAAGTTGCTGGCTCTGTTTTTCTTTTACTTTTTACTTTTTTTTTTGGTGGGGGTGTATGTGTACGTGTGTGTGGTGGTGATGGTATGTTTCTCCACTCTACTTTTAAGTTCTAACCATGCTGCAAGTTATATGTTCAACTTTGAACTTGGATTTTGACCTAATGTAGTTTGCAATTACCATGCTTTTCTTTTAGGGTTTGTATTATTCTCGCACTACATAGATGCCCCTGATGCCAATAAGCTATTATTGTGGGAGAAACATTTTAAGAATAACATCAACATTTTAGCCAAGGATCCATGTGGTGTGAGTGAACTAGGCTTTAGTTACATGTTGATGGATGGCATTATCCCTGGGTTCTATAAAATTGTCATATCCATGCTGGCAAGGTGATATTTCATTTTTCCGTTATGAAATTCGGTGCTGCTTGAGAATTGATTAGCTATGATCAAATCCAATTCAGTTTCGCTACAGCATCAAGTATTTGTAATCTATAACAACTTTTGTTCTGATTCCATGTTCATTTCCTTTTTCTGATGCCATCAAGTTTATTCCCTTTAATTCTTACACTGTGTCATGTAGTTTGGTAGGAATTCCTTAAAAAATAAAAAATAATAATAGTATAGCACATGTCTGCATTTGATTGGACTAAGGAAAGGTTTAAGCAGGTGCTACTTTTTCTTTTTACGTTGGTATTCTTTTACAAATATAGCACATGTCTGCATTTGATTATTTTGTGCTTTTTTTTTATTATCAAAAGGAAGTTATTGTAGATTTAGATGGTGATTTATATATATATATATATATATATATATATATATATATATATATATATATCTCATATATCATATCTAATCTAATATCTAATACTATATATAAAAGCAGAAACTTTGCCCTACAATTAAGGTTACATTGGAGATTTTTACTGATTTGGTGGTGGTAGTGGTATTGAACTTGGACTTGGTTTTTGCAAACAGGTTTGCATAAGTGAATAAACTTATCTTCTAATAAGATTAGATTTTATACTCCAATATTTGTTCTATGATGGATTACAGACCACAGTTTGATATTTTGGTTTTCTGATCCTCCTTTTCTCATCAACACATATTCTTTTATCTTACTCTCAACTCTCTTACAAATTTCACTATATATAAAAAATAATTACTCAAAATGCACAGAATGTATTCCTTCTTTCATTTATTTATGTGCCCTATATAGGGGCTGTCTTATTGTTTGATTTATTTTTTCGCTTGATATATCAAAATTTTTTAGATGCAATGACCATTTTTTTGGTTGAACGGATCAGAGAGCTTGATGAGAGACTTATAGACATATGAAAGCATTTGAAGGTCTGGATAAGCTATAAAAAGTTGGAGGTTACTTTTAACTTTGTGTCTTGATAGAATAAACCACTCAAATTTCTTATATTGGTGTACTGTTTTAAGAGATTTGAGTTTTTATAGGGCTTTGAACTTCTGTTAATATTCATGTATTACTTAAAGGGTTTTTAAAAAAAAAATATTTATGGAAACTTCCATCTGGATCTAACATTTCTTTATTGTTATATATTTTTAATTATTTTTTAATTACTTGGATTAGAAGCATATAAGTTTGTGAATGTATAAGAAAACTTACTTTGTTCTGTATAACCAAATTTGTAGTCCAACTTGCAATAGATTTTGATTGCAAGGAGATATGGTTACACTTTTGAAATTTCATATTCTGCCTTGCTGTTACAACTCCCCATACACTTTCAACAACGCAATGAATCTATGTATGAAAAAAAAACAATTGGTGTACTGTTTACTGTAGATTATGATCAAACTTTGTGGTTTGTATGCATTTATGATTTTTTTTATTTAAATTTTATAGTTTCTTATCAAGCTTCTAAGATACATTTACTTTGTGCAGTATATAAATGTTGGGGTTGAATGGAGTCTACATAGGTCTATATTTATTCCTCACAAAAGGGACATGATAGAAGGAAAATAAGAAGGGGAAACGATATTTGGTCGATTGGAAAGGAGTAAGAACAAAAAGAACAACTGAGATATGAAATGAGCATTGAGCACATAACCACACAAAAAGCAACGTAAGGCGTATTGGAATTCAAAAGAAAAAAAAGTTAGTTAATGCTGAATCAGCATCCTCAAATGCACTTGGTTGGATTGCTTTAGATTTAGATATTTGAGTTAGATTTGGTTTTAATTGTGGTATTGGGTTTAAAATAAATTTTGTTTTGAGTATTTTCTATTAGATTTGGGTTAAATTAGTTTTTGGTATTTGCCTATGGTGGTTGTAGTTAGATTTGTAAATGGAGATATGTGTTAAGAGTGTTTAATATGTAGTAAAAATGTATTTAAATATTATTAAAAAAAATTTCTAATAAATATACATAAAAAGGTTCCCGCACATAGTGCGGGTTAAAAAGCTAGTTATATTAATTACCACATCACTTTGTAAACTTTATATAGTAAAACTTGTATACCTTTGTATTTTCCCTATTGTATTTAGATATATTTTAAATGTAATTGGGCTTCTTTTGGGCCAAATATTCATTTTTTGCAATAGATATTACTGAAAAAGTCTATGCTCAAAATTATTTAGTCATATAGCCAATTTTGAAACTCAAGTTTGCTAAACTTAAGTTCCAAATGAAAAATTTTAATTTAAGAAGCCAGATCAGCAATCAGTTCATGTTAATGCCGATTTGCTTAAAAATCAATTTTCGAAAGAAGTTACATAACTAAATAACTTTGAATAGCGGCTTTTCAATATTTTATTTTAATTTATTTGCAAAAACTGAATATTTGGCAAAAAATTCCATGTATTTTTGCCCACCATTTTGCGGCTTAAATTGTATTTTTTTTAAAATCTATTTGTAGGTTTGTTCCAAAAAAAAAAAAAACTTAAATTGTAACTTGGACCTGTCAAAATTTTTCTTTTAAAAAATTGTAGTTTGGTTCATAGTCTAAATTGTGGAGTGACTGGAGTCCCTTTCCTTTTTAAAAAAAATTTAATAAAACAAAATTGTAGAGTTCATTTCGCAAAGGGAAAGTATTGTATTTCCATTTTGGCCACAAACACAGGCACATACCAGAATTCAAAAACTCAAATTTAAAAAAATCTGCAATCGATTAGTCTCGTATTGTAATATCTAAATGCGTGGAAAAGACAAATATTGTGTAGAGTCATTGCGGTGTTTTCTGGGATTCTCATAGTTAAATATATTAAATTTGTAGAAGAAGGAAGCTTATTTAAATTTGCAAAAACTAGGTAAGATTATAAATAAAATGCAAATATATAAAATTTTATAATTTCTCTATAAATAAAATTTAAAAGTAAAAATGAACTGATAAAAAAATTAAGTGAGAACTGAGATGAGAATAATCAAATGAGAAAGGATCTAAAATAATGATGAAGGAGAAAAAAATAACAAGTGGATAGAGTAATGAATGATACATGTTGGGATTGTGAGCCAAGCCACTGAGCAGCAAAACTCCTACTGCCTAGCTTTACCGAGTAGAAATCACGACCACAATCTATTGAACAAGCTTCACAAATTGAAGAATATGATTTATTTTGTCTTTTTAGTTGATGCGAAACCTAATCAAATTTGTTCGAGATAAGAAATTGAGAGATAAAAAAAAAAATCGACCTTTTACCTTAAAAAAGAAAAAGAAAAAGAAAAAGTAAAAGAAAAAGAAATTGAGAGATACTATAGATAAAGAAATCAAGCCAATTGAGAAAAATAATTTATGGGGACTTACAAATTCTCTATAAGGAAAGCAGTTTCTCTTTTCTTTTTTCTTTTTTGTGGTAAAAGATAAGCATATATATTAAGGTTAACAAAGGAAATACAGCATTGTCTAGCCGACTTGTAATATGTTCTGTTGTAGACAGTGAACTGGAAATCTTGTAGTTCTAAGTTTCTAACTGCAAGATCTAAACATGTGAGATCACTACCTTAGGTACAAACAAAATTTGGGTGATCAATCCTTGCTGGTGTAGCTTGTGTAGATCCAGTTATTAGAGTAAAATAAATATACATGACAAAAACAAATGTTGAAGTAAAAGATAAGGAGTAGAAGAAAATATTGGTATTGACTATATGATGAAGCCTTTGCTCATATTGATGATACGACACCATCGGATTGATTACTTGCCCCACAACAGAGACAATTCATCGATTAGCCAAAAATACAAAAAAAATAGATAATTTATCAAATGAATGTTGAGCAGTCCTTGAGATAATCATCTGAGGGATAGAGTAACAAAATTTATAGATTTATTCTTTAGCAGTGGTGAAGCTAGGGAGTCCTGGCTTTTTATTTATTTATTTATTTATTTTAAAAAATTCTATTAGTTTTCTTAGTAATTGGTAATAAAATTATAAATCAAAGAAAAATTTATTCACTGCCCCTCTCCATCTTCAAATTTTAGAATCGGACCCTTCAGTTTTTGAACTAGTCTACTAGAAGTAAAACCCAAAAACAATGGGTAAGAAAACCATCGATTTTATTTATTATTCAATTTGTAAAATTATTTTTTATGTATAATTTTAAACAACAAAAACTTGAAATTTAAATATTTGATTGATGATATAACTATTAGTCTTTAATCTTCTAAAAAATTTGCAAGCATATAGGATGTAAGATTAAAATGTAACACAATGATGGATTTGTTAAAATTCACACCTAATAAAAAGATATTAAATGGAGCTGTAGTTTTAAGCTACAACCTAATTTATTATCAGACTTTATCCTTAAGGTATCTATTAATCTTTGGTAATAATGATTTGAGTTGTTGAACTATTATCTTGCATATTATATAATTATACTAGATTATAGTACAAGGTTTTGAGCTAACGACAAACAATTTTTTATTGTGTAGTTTCAGTTAATTGTACCTAAACATTAAATTTTTTTTTTATTGGACCTAAACATTAATTTAAACTTCGTTGTTTGCACTTTTCTTTTTTAATTTGGTTATGACTTATAAAAATCAATATGTAGATTTTAAAATGTGAATATTTTATTAAAAAACCATCCATAATTTTTGTATATTTCAAGATAAAAATGTTAAAAAATGGAAAGTTAATACTCAATTTTTTTATCCCAAATGCTGAAACTTTAAACATTGAACCCTAGAAAGGCTCAAAGATGTGAACATAGGCAAATAGGTAGTGCTTTCTTATAAAATGATTGTGGGGAGTAAAAAGATCCTGATGGGTATATGGGCCTTTGGGCCATGCTAAGGAAGGCCGACCTTCTCTTGGGTTTAGAACTTGTTACTACTATGAATCGGCCCATACGCCGAGGATCCGAGGATCCAGCCGAGGGTGAACTTCCCCTCGGACGGACACCGGAGAACCCGGAACTTCATGGTAAAGGTTAGGGAATGACACGGTCAAGACCAATGGTTAAAAGGGGTGAACCCTTGAATGTCCTGGAAGCGCCGATGTTAGGGAAATACCAAAGGTAAAGGCTGCCACATCCGCATTAAAGACCCTGCACCTACCACACTGGCCGCATTAATAGGGAAGTGACACCTGAACAGTGAAGGGGAAACTTCTGGTTACTATTCAAAGGCACTTAGAAAAGAAATATCTAGGCTAAGGGGGAGTTAGAGCAACACATGTACAAAGTATCAAAAAGAAGAGTATTTAAGGAACAACCTAGAACAGAAAAAGAGGACGGACTTTTTTTGTAATCAAAAAGAAAAAGAAGAAAAGGGCAAGAGATAACATAAGAACAACTCTTGGTTTACGTCCGAGGAGGTTGATTTACAATATTCCTTGTTGTTTTCAAGTGTTAGTAATCTTTGACTTGTCAATTACTCCTTAGCCACTTCTAACCTGGGTTCCAAGCCCACACTCTACAAATTCATATTGTTTAAGGCTCATTGGGCCTGAGCCCGTAACTGTTCTTGGGGCCAGGTGCAATTGTGCGCTTACAATTGGCACCGTCTGTGGGAAATCTAGTCTAGAAGAGGTAGGAATATTATGGCAGGCTTAGGTGCTCACCATGCAGAGTCACAAGGATCACAACCGGAGGACCACTTCGAGCGTCTTGAACATCGAAGGGATCGTGAGGGAAGCGTCCATACAGAGTACCCAGGCGCCAGCCATACTCATGGTGGGAGCAGCACCACCCACGATGAGGGTTCTAAATCCATGCAGAAGGAAATCAACCGTTTAAAGAGAAAGCTACGCCGCGCCAAGCGTAGGTTTTCACCGTCCTCATCTAATTCTTCCTCAGAGGAGGATAGGGGAGCTGGCTACAGCTCAAGGTTGCGCTCTCCCACCAGTGCAACATCCTCCGGTGAGGAGGACGACCAGCCAACTCGCAGACGTAAGAAGCCTCATTCTAGGGGCTTAAGCAACGATGCTATGAGTAGGGCGTTACACCAGCTCTCCAAATCTCCATTTGCACGGAGGATTGAGAAAGGAAGGCTTCCCAGAAGGTTTACCCAGCCCTCTTTCACCATCTATAATGGCCGGACTGATCCGGTGGAGCATGTGAGTCACTTTAACCAGAGGATGGCGGTGCACTCTCACAACGAGACCCTGATGTGTAAAGTTTTCCCCTCTAGCCTAGGACCCGTTGCTATGAGGTGGTTCAACGGCCTTAAGTCGGGGTCTATAAGTTCGTTTGGGGAGCTCACTAGAGCATTCGCTTCACGGTTCATTACGTGTAGCAGAGTACCTCGGCCATTGGACTCGCTGTTGTCCATGACCATGAGGGAAAGGGAGACGTTGAAAGCATACTCCGATCGTTATTGGGAGATGTTTAATGAAATAGATGGTGACTTTGATAAGGTGGCGCTTAATACCTTTAAGGTAGGCCTCCCTACTGATCACGACCTGAGAAAGTCTTTGACTAAAAAACCTGTTCGTAGTGTACGTCGCCTCATGGACCGTATTGACGAGTATAAGAGAGTGGAGGAAGACCAACAGCAAGGAAAGGGAAAGGAGAAGGTTATCCCGCAGGAGAGAAGGGATTTCAGGTCGGACAGGTACCACAATACTAGGCCGAGAAGAGATTACGTTGGACAGTCCGCCTCGGCAGCACCTCAGGCCGTGAACACTGTATTCCGGGAACCAGTACATCAGCTGCTGGAGAAAGTTCGTAAGGAACCCTTCTTTAAATGGCCTGATAAGATGGCAGGAGACCCTGCGAAGAGGAATCGTAACCTCTTTTGCCAGTACCACCGGGATGTGGGCCACACTACGAGAACCGTCGGACCCTGTGGAACCATCCGGAGCGGCTCGTTAGTGAGGGAAAGTTAAAGCAAGACTTGTGTCGGCCCGGCCGGCAGGTCAGTCAAGTTGGCTCAAACAATCAGAGGAACAATACATCTCGGCCAGCACTGGGGACAATTAATGTTATCTTCGCTGCCCCTGGTAGGACCGGCTCAGGTCCCACTAGGGTAATGGCGGTTTCCCATCCTGAGGCCAAGGATGTGGGTCGCAGGCCGAAGAGGTTGAGGGGCACTTTGCCCGTCTTAGATTTCTCCGAGGAGGATAAGGTGGGAACTATCCAGCCCCATGACGATGCTCTTGTGGTCACCCTCAGAATAGGGAACTATGATGTGAGGAGGGTGATGATAGATCAGGGCAGCGGTGCAGATATCATGTACCCTGATCTGTTTAAGGGGTTAAGGTTGAAGTTGGAAGACCTTACTCCTTATGATTCGCCGCTTATAAGCTTCGAAGGGAAAGCTGTTGTGCCGAAGGGACAGATCCGTTTGCCCGTTCAATCCGGCTCGGAAACGGTTGAGGTGGACTTCATTGTGGTTGACGCGTACTCTCCATATACAGCCATCCTCGCCAGGCCTTGGCTGCACGCGCTTGGAGCCGTCTCCTCTACCTTACATGTTAAAGTTAAATTCCCCTCGGGGGAATGCATGGAGGAAAACCTCGGCAGCCAATCGGTGGCCAGACAATGCATATCCGCTGCTGTTCTGCATCAAACGGAAGCCGAATCCTCGGCTCTGATCACCAAAGGTTTATAGCAATTAACGGCTCCTGATTCATCTGGAGTGGTGATAGGAGATGAGACACATTGCGAGGGGTTAGAGAAGTTTCCAGTGGCCGATGACCCGGAGAGATTATTCCAAGTCGGAGTACTTTTGCCACCCCAAGAGAAGATGGAATTGTTAGAATTCTTGAAGGACAATGTTGATGTTTTCGCGTGGGATCCTTATAAAGCTCCAAGCGTGGATCCGGGCTTCATTTGTCATCACTTAAATGTCAACCCAGCTATTATTCCGAGAAGGCAGCCACCTCGGCGCTCCTCTAGAGAACATTCTGAGGCTGTGAAGGAAGAGGTACTTAAACTCAAGGGGGCTGGGGCTATCAAAGAGGTTTTCTACCCCGAGTGGTTGGCCCATACGGTTGTTGTCAAAAAGAAGAATGGAACGTGGAGGGTATGTGTGGACTTCATTGATCTGAACAAGGCCTGTCTTAAAGATTCGTTCCCAATGCCACGTATTGATCAACTGGTGGATGCCACTGTCGGACATCCTCGGATGAGTTTTTTGGACGCCTTCCAGGGCTACCACCAGATTCCCTTGGCATTAGAGGATCAGGAGAAGACTGCCTTCATTACACCGACGGGAAATTATCATTATAAGGTCATGCCGTTCGGCTTGAAGAATGCTGGGGCTACCTATCAAAGGATGATGACCAGAATGTTCGAACAGCAAATGGGGAAAACCATTGAAGTATATGTCGACGATATGGTGGTAAAAAGCAAAACAATACCCTCACATGTGAAAGATTTGGCGGACATTTTTCAGATATTGAGAAAGTACAAGTTGCGCCTCAACGCCTCAAAGTGCTCTTTCGGTGTGGGGTCTGGAAAATTTTTGGGATACATGATTACTCATAGAGGCATAGAGGTAAATTCAGTGCAGGTCAAGGCTATTCAAGACTTGCAGTCTCCTCGGAACCCAAAAGAAATCCAGAAGCTAACGGGAATGATTGCTGCCTTGAATAGATTCATATCCCGGTCAGCTGACCGGTGTCGTCCTTTCTTCCAATTGTTGAATAAGTGGAAAGGGTTTCAGTGGACCGAGGACTGCGAGTTAGCTTTTCAACAGCTCAAGCAATATCTTTCTCGGCCACCCATTTTGTCTCGTCCGGAGGCGCATGAGATTTTGTTTGCTTATCTGGCAGTGGCCATCCACGCGGTCAGCTTGGTCCTGATAAGAGATGATAACGGGGTGCAAAGACCGGTATATTATGTTAGTAAGTCTTTAGGTGAAGCCGAGGTGCGTTATCAACCCTTAGAGAAAGCACTCCTAGCCGTGGTTCATGCCACGCGAAAGCTTCCCCATTATTTTCAGTCTCATACAGTGGTTGTTCTGACCCAATTGCCCCTCAAGGCAGTGCTACGTAGTGCCGACTACTCGGGCAGGATAGCAAAGTGGGGGACCATCCTAGGGGCTTTTGGTGTTAAATACAAGCCTCGCACCTCGGTGAAGGGCCAGGTCCTTGCTGACTTGGTGGCGGAATTTGCCGAGCCATTGCTGGAAGAAACTCTGAAAGAGGCCCACATGGGTGAAAAATCAGTTGGTGTGATCACAGCTGCGGTGTCTCCGATTTGGGAAGTGTATGTGGATGGGGCTGCTAATCAGAGAGGGTCTGGTATTGGACTTGTTCTAGTGTCCCCTGAAGGAATTGTCTTTGAAAAATCTTTAAGATTGGCCTTCTCGGCTACTAACAATGAGGCCGAGTATGAAGCAGTCTTGGTAGGCATGCGGATGGTACGTAAGATGGGTGGAAAGGAAGTCCATATCTTCTCGGACTCTCAACTGGTGGTCGGCCAGGTCATGGGGACCATGGAGGCTAGAGACCCCAGAATGCAGGAATATTTGGCCCAGATCAAACGCCAGCAAACTGAGTTTGATTCCTTCGCCTTAACCCATATCTCTCGGAGCGGAAACACCCATGCAGACTCCTTAGCCACGCTGGCCACTACCTCGGCTCAAGGTTTACCTAGGGTTATCCTCGTTGAGGATTTACTAAAACCCTCTGTTGTCGTTGCCGACGCACCTCGCATCCATCTAATAAGGCCTGGACCTAGTTGGATGGACCCGGTCGTATCTTTTCTTATGAATGATGTCCTCCCTGAGGACAAATCTGAGGCAGATAAGATACGCCGAAAGGCGCCGCGTTTCTGGTTGTCCGAGGACCAGAAACTGTAAAAACAATCCTTTTCAGGACCGTACTTGTTGTGTGTGCACCCTGACTCAACGGAAGGGCTTCTGGAAGAACTGCACGAAGGGATTTGTGGTAGCCACACCGGGGGAAGATCCTTAGCCCACAGAGCTCTAACTCAGGGTTACTAGTGGCCCAATATGCAAAGGGAGGCTCAAGACTACGCCAGGAAATGCGATCAGTGTCAGAGGTTCGCCCCTAATATTCATCAACCTGGAGGAGTTCTTAACCCCCTTTCCAGTCCTTGGCCCTTCGCACAGTGGGGACTAGACATAGTTGGGCCATTCCCAAGGGCAACAGGTAACAAAAGATGGCTCCTCGTGGGAACGGACTATTTCACTAAATGGGTTGAGGCCGAGCCCTTAGCAAACATTAGAGATGTTGACTCCAAGAAGTTTTTCTGGAAAAATATCGTCACTAGATTCGGTATACCACACACACTCATCTCTGACAATGGTGTTCAGTTCGATAGGAAGGCTTTCAGGAAGTATTGTGGTGACATGGGTATCATAAATAGATATTCCACTCCAGTTTATCCTCAAGGAAATGGGCAAGCCGAGGCCGTTAACAAGGTCATTGTCAGTGGGCTGAAGAAAAGGTTGGACGATGCGAAAGGCAGATGGGTAGAAGAGCTCCCTCATATTCTGTGGACGTATCGGACCACACCGCGCAGGTCCACTGGAGAAACGCCATTCTTTATGACTTATGGGGCCGAGGCGGTGATACCTTTGGAATACGGTTTCCCTACCCTAAAGACAAGTTCTTTTAGCCCGGAGAACAACGATGGACTCCTGGAGAAAGGACTCGATTTACTTGAGGAACGACGCGAGGCAGCTATGGTTCAAATGGCTTACTATCAACAGAAGCTGAAACGAGGATATGATGCCCACGTGAGGCTAAGGCCACTTGCACCTGGTGATCTTGTGCTAAGAAAATTTGTTGGCACCTCTAGAAACCCAGCCTGGGGTAAGCTAGGACCCAACTGGAAGGTCCCTATCGCATTGTGTCAATAGCAGGCATAGGGTCATATCGGCTAGCTGACCTAGATGAGAGAGTTGTACCACGCCCATGGAATGTAAATAATCTTAGAAGATATTACTATTAATAAAATGTGCTTTTGTCAATGAACATTTCAAAGTTATGAGCATCTCTGACGCATGCAGCTACTGTTCTTAAGAGTCAAACAGAAACTTGGTTAAATGTAGTCCTCGGACCACAAACCTTGTGGAAATTGATGTCTTGTCATTTGTTAAACAGAACCTTAGTTATGCCGGGTCTTCGGACCTCCTACTTTGGGGAAATTAACATTTGAAGCTACTATCTTTAAGAATCAAACAGAAACTTGGTTAAGTGTAGTCCTCGGACCACAAACCTTGTGGAAATTGATGTCTTGTCATTTGTTAAACAGAATCTTAGTTATGCCGGGTCTTCGGACCTCCTACTTTGGGGAAATTAACATTTGAAGCTACTATTTTTTAAGAATCAAACAGAAACTCGGTTAAGTACAGTCCTCGGACCACAAACCTTGTGGAAATTGATGTCTTGTCATTTGTTAAACAGAACCTTAGTTATGCCGGGTCTTCGGACCTCCTACTTTAGGAAAATTAACATTTGAAGCTACTATCTTTAAGAGTCGAACAGAAACTCGGTTAAGTGCAGTCCTCGGACCACAAACCTTGTGGAAATTGATGTCTTGTCATTTGTTAAACAGAACCTTAGTTATGCCGGGTCTTCGGACCTCCTACTTTGGGGAAATTAACATTTGAAGCTACTATTTTTAAGAATCAAACGGAAAATTGGTTAAGTCTTACCTTCGGACCACGACTTTGATCAAAGTTTAACTCCTTATTATGTTTGGATGTTAAGGCGTTACTGTTTATTAACTCGGATCTAAAGTTTCATATCTTTAAGTGATAAGCAAATTTGTGTAAGGAATGGTCCTCGGACCTTACATCCTACTAGAAACGGTGCTATACATTACAAGGGTTTGATCGTTATACTAGATCTTCTCTTCCTTTTTTTTTAATCAAAGGCATTGTTTAAATATCTCAACCATATCACCTTCTGTTAAATCTTTAATAATGTGCGTATGATTATGTGGAAGTTATGATTGTGCAATCCTTGAAGTTAGATTTGTTTACTCTGAGAAACTTTTGTTATGTATCAATGGGAAACTTTTGCGATAAATATAAAAAGAATAAAGTAAAAACAGATGCAACACGAGTAAAAATCAAATAAAGTTGTTCTTCATTAATCATTTGGGTATGCATTACATATAAAGGCTGAACATGGAGAAAGAGAAGCCCTAAGCTAAGTCCTAAGCTTTTGGAGGAGGATCTTGCTGAGAAGTGCTAGTTCCCTCTGTCTCTTTCAACTCCAACTCAAAAGGAGACAGAACATTTTTTCCTTTGTCTGCTACTTTCGTTGGAGGGACATTGGATTCCATGGCTTGGCTAAGGCCCTTCTCGGCATCTCCGCCTCCTTCCTTGTCTTTATTGGAACCCGAAGGTTCTGTAGGATCTGGAATTGGCTTCAGGACCATGGGAGGAAGAGCAGGAAGAGTTGTCTCGGGGGTAGGAGTAGCAGCAGGAGCCTCTTCAATCTCCTGTATTTCCAGGGGAAGCCAAACGTTCTCGGACTTCCTCAAATCCGAAGATAGAGGAACTCCTGCTACGTTTAAAGCTTCCCGTACTTTTTGACGCATTCCCGCACAAAGCCGCGAACTCCTCTGTCACCGCTCCTCGGTGGTTGCTACCCCTTCCTCGAAACTCGCCGCTTGGCAGCTTGTAGAGAGAGTTGGAATGAGCCGGCTTCTTCCTTCATCGCCAGCTCCTTTTTCGCATCCGAGCACTCCCTTTGGGCTTGGGAGAGCTCATCATCTCTTTCGCGAAGGAGCTTGCGCTGTCCTTCTATCTGGGTCTTTATGGTCTTCAAGTTTGACTCGACCCCATTTTTCTCTCTCCTAAGCTCAGCCACCTCCGAGGTAAGCTTTTCGTTCTCAGCAAGAGCAGTGCCCAAGGACTTCTCAGTCTCCAAATTTCGCCCTGGCCTTCTTCCGAGTGTCTTCTATAAATTTCTCGGCTACAAAGACCTCCTGAATGGCCTGCAACAAAGTATGATGTAATCAGGAATAGTAAATAATTTATGAATATTATTAGAAGTGGAATCTTCCTAAAAAGGGGTAAAATTACCAGCGCTAAATCCCTTTTTAAAGAAAGGAACAGTTGTGGCTGGCTCATTTTTTCCAAGGTCTCCATGTCCTTGGGCAACAGAAGAGGGCGCTCCAACACTTCGGCCAAGTGGTGAGCATGGCCTTGTTGAACCGCCCTTATACTGGATTGGCAGGAGATGGGTGCGCCGTCCAGTCTTAGGTCGGGGGACCAGGTGGTCGGTCCTCGGCGCACTTCAGCCTCGTCCCTGATTTCTCCGCTTTCAACTGAGCGGGCTCTACCCTTGCCTTTATCCAGCTTCTGCTGCTGAACCGGTGGGAGTTGTTGTCGTGGTTTCTTGGGGTCCTTATTGATCGTCCCCTCGGTATCCCCCTTTCTCTTCTTCTTGGGATCCTCGGCTGGAAGTTTTGGCTCAGTTGGAGGAGGCGGAGGTGGTAAAGATGGGGGAACTTGGGACGTCCCCGTCTTTTTCTCCACAACCTTCGCAGCTCTATTGGTTAGGAGACCCTTCATCCTGCCCATATCTTCCTCGGATTCGTCCTCGGGTAGGGCAACTACCAACCCTGCAATTCCAGAGGCCTCGGTGGCTTCTTCCTCCTCGTCAGAAAGTACGACGAATTGATTCCCTCGAGGTCTCTCGGTGTCTTCAAAATGGAATTGATCTATCTCCTCGTCTAGTGTATGTGAAGAAGACACCTGCTCTTCTGGAATAATAGTTGCCTGAGCGTGCACGGCGAGGGGAATTGCCGCTATGGGTTGGTTGAACAAAACGGTGTGGGGGGCGTCAGGGATCTCGCGGTCGTCCAAAAAGTGGGGCCGGGCTACGTTTATTCTCCTACGTCTTCGGTCACCCGCAATTATGGCGTTCTCTATCTCCTGGAAGTCCGAGGATATGGGAGTGTACCCCAGAATGAGATGAGCAACCCTGAGTTGTAAGTCTTCGCTAACGAACACCTCGGATCGAAGTACTCGGTTTAGGTCTGCGATGTTACAGTGACTCAAACGAGGGCGTACGTGTTGCTTATCTGCAAAAAAACGTCAAAACAAACAAGCCTGATCAGATTCACACAGAAATTTAATAAGTTTAAGTAAGTATGAATACGCATTTCTGTGTGTGTTAGAGGGAGTTGTGTTGTGGGGAGATTAATCCTATGGCATCGCACCTGGGTCCCCCCACTCAACTAGACAGTGGAGGCCGTCGTACCAGTTCCCAGAAACGATCAAGTAGTCATCCTTCATGCCTTTGTTGGATTTGGGCAGACAGGAGATTAGCCTAACGACGCTGGAACGGGATTTAATATAGTAACCCACCTTGGAGAGTTTGTGGGACTCGTACAGAAAGACGACGTCGTGCCAGGTGAGGGTTAGACCCATTTGCTCGTTTAGAGTATCGACACTACCCAAAACTCTAAAAACGTTTGGGAGGCACTGATCGGGACACAACCGGTGGTTGCGAAGGTATTCCCTAGTTACAGGTTTCATTGGGAGGGTCATCCCACCCTCTATGAAGACTATCATTGGGATGATAACCTCTCCCTCTTTCCTAGAACCGGCCACGGCTTCTGCCGGGCAATACTTTAAACCCACATCGCCGGGAATGTGATACTTGGCTCGGAAGCCTTCCATTCCGGCGGCGGTATCAACTAGACACTTAAACCTACCCATTGGAAAGAAGCGAAAGATTAAACTCTAAAAGGGAGAATGTTTATAGTGACAGCCGAGGACAAGGACTGAGGAGAAAAGGTTAAGAATAGAAAGAACAAAAACTTACAAAGTTGAAGATGTGCAAATTTCCACGATTTTCTGCAGGTAAAGTATGATGACTGATGTTTTGATGGGATTAACCCCTTGGGAATTAAATGAAGGCGCAGGTTCCCGAAGCGCCACGGCGTGTGGAAAAGCGGCCTCGAAATTATATTTATCCCGCTCAAATTTTCGTGGAGTAATGAGGGCCGTTGGATGCCCATCTCGCCGTTGAACGTGGGGGACAAAGTGTAACTGGTAGTAATAAATGCGCGCGTTTTTGAAAATAAAACCGCCAAATGGCATCTTCTGGGACGCGAAACGATTTCCACACGTGCCTGAAGGAAAAATTCTAGTTTTGTATCTCATACAAAACACATAGCGGAAGCAACAAATAAGGATCTATTTCATTCAAAATTGATAACGTGCACAATGTAAATTTTAGAATTTAAGAACAAGATAGCGTACCTTGGTGTGGAGAAATTCAAAACAAAGATTAGAAGCACTTGAGAACACTTTTAATCTTCACTCCAATTCCACTTTACGCCCAAGATGTGTGGTCTCTCAATCAGTTTTTCAAAGGGAGAATGAAAGTGTGTCTCACACTCTTTCACACACACCGTTTCTTATTTTTCTTTCTAACTAATAAAAATTCTGTATGTTTCTCCCTTTATAACTAACTGATTATCTAATTGGGCTGGCCTATTAGGCCTTTCCAATTGGGCTTTAGTGTGTGGCTTGGAGTGGGACCAAAAGGGACCAATAAGACACTAGCTCCAATGGGCCTTGGGCTTTTCCGTCAACTCTTGACAAGCCCAAAGTTACCATTAATTATATTTAATACCACTATATAAATATAATTGCACTCTAGGCCTTATTAATAAATTATATCCCAAGACTTTATTATGCATGCAACCCCTTCATTAAAATATTCGTAGTAATTCAAAGTCATGAATATAGACTGCCACTTTGAAGATTACTACATCTTAATCCTTGAGTACCCGGTTTAATCCTTTATATTATTCGTCATATATTTATGAAATCCAATTTCATAAATATATACTTTAGTAACTCCTTACTAAAGTGGTTGGGCCCAACACTCTGAATAACTAAACCCATTAAACTTATCTCAAGGGAATATTTTGTATCTCCATTAAGAGACTATGAATTCCATCTTGAGAATATATGTTCCATCAACACTAAATGCGGATGCCCAACATACTGAGGTTTTGACCGTAACTAATAGATCTCACTCCTAATATATCAAAGCAACAACATCTCATGATCAAGTCCATTATTCTCTCAGGATTTAGAGTTGATGTAAATAGAAGTCGTGAGATTTATTATTCATTTGACAGTTGTTAGGAGAATAATAAATCTCACAGCGGTCCAGTTCAATATGTCTTAACTCTTAAAACATATCAACATACCAACTAGAAGTCTCCACTTCCATGATCAAGACAAATCATCTTAGTTGATATGTTATAGTCTTCGCAGATGAAACGCCCAATTTCATCACCGACTACGAACTAAACTTCTGAGTTTACAAAGAACTTGTGATTTATATCTTCTGTGACTTTTCACATAAATCATATACAATGCATCTCATGGACTATGATAATGTCTTAGTTCATTTATAGATAGTCTCATATAATTAAAAAATTTAATTATTAAATACATGCCAATAAATTGGATTTTAGGGCATAAACCCCAACAGTGCCATCGCTCACAAAGTGTGTGGAGCAGATTCTCTTCAGATCAAAATCCTATTTTTCTCCTCGGACGTCGAAAAATTGGAGTTTTGAGGGGCTATTGTGGGGAGTAAAAAGATCCTGATGGGTATATGGGCCTTTGGGCCATGCTAAGGAAGGCCGACCTTCTCCTGGGTTTAGAACTTGTTACTACTATGGATCGGCCCATACGTCGAGGATCCGAGGATCCAGCCGAGGGTGAACTTCCCCTCGGACGGACACCGGAGAACCCGGGACTTCATGGTAAAGGTTAGGGAATGACACGGTCAAGACCAATGGTTAAAAGGGGTGAACCCTTGAATGTCCTGGAAGCGCCGATGTTAGGGAAATACCAAAGGTAAAGGCTGCCACATCCGCATTAAAGACCCTGCACCTACCACACTGGCCGCATTAATGGGGAAGTGACACCTGAACAGTGAAGGGGAAACTTCTGGTTACTATTCAAAGGCACTTAGAAAAGAAATATCTAGGCTAAGGGGGAGTTAGGGCAACACGTGTACAAAGTATCAAAAAGAAGAGTATTTAAGGAACAACCTAGAACAGAAAAAGAGGACGGACTTTTTTTGTAATCAAAAAGAAAAAGAAGAAAAGGGCAAGAGATAATATAAGAACAACTCTTGGTTTACGTCCGAGGAGGTTGATTTACAATATTCCTTGTTGTTTTCAAGTGTTAGTAATCTTTGACTTGTCAATTACTCCTTAGCCACTTCTAACCTGGGTTCCAAGCCCACACTCTACAAATTCATATTGTTTAAGGCTCATTGGGCCTGAGCCCGTAACTGTTCTTGGGGCCAGGTGCAATTGTGCGCTTACAATGATCTTATCATATAAGTTTTTATTTGATTTTTTAATTGTTTACATAGAAAAAGAGATTATTAGTCAAGAATCAAAAATAGATAATTTTAGTACAATGAAAGAATGTAAGCCACAACTTTATTTAGTTAAAGGTAACGTATGAAATAAAGTAATTATTTTGGACCATATTTGCTTTACTTTAAATATATACATACATACATACATATATATAGCTTGGTTCCTTGATACTATTTTTTTGGCTCGTCACTATTCTTGAGGATGCTTGTCTTGCACTATGACTAAGAAATTTACTTTGCACAAAAGGAAGCCACTTAAATTTTCATTGATAACAAATTAGCACTTAAAGATTGGCAAAGAATCCAGTGTTCCAAAATTGTATCAATCGATACAAGGCATCATTTCATTAGAGAATATATTGTAAAAAAGAGGTGAAGTTTAAGTTTGTAAAATTATTAAATTAAATTACCATGTATATAATCAAAGGCGGCGCCATGTGTTAATTTTTTTTAATATAGCTTAAAATTTGAATTTAAAATTATTACGGGTTGTTGACCACCTTAGGAAATTTTTTTTTTGAACACCCTAAATAAGAATTTGAGCTCATTAAAAATAAAATTTGATCTCCCCAAAAATTTGGCTTGTTGAAGGTTGAACAAAATTTTTTTGAGAAATGGTATATTCACAATATTCTTACAACATTTTCATAATAGTTTCACATTACTTTCACAACAATCATAAGTGGGAGGTGGTGGACAAAAAAGTAATTTTAGTGGTAGGTTCAAATTGAAACTAATAACAATTTGTCATATGAGCTTTGTTGTAAAAGTGTTGTAAAAATATTATAGACATTGTACTTCTCAAAAAAATGTTGAATAAAAAAATTAGCGTAAAAACCCAAATCAAATTTTAATTTGTGATTTTTTTAAGTTGTATTTCCAAAGAGCATATTTTAAAATTGCTATTTTTTAAAATAAAAAAGCACATTTTTCACATTTTTAAATGGCTAGTCTGTTAATGCTTGTTTTAGTCTTTAATTGAATTTGTTAGATTTATTTGATTCATTTTGTACATTTGCATATGCACTAAAATATTGTATGAATACTTTATTGAACATGATCAATATAATAGTTGAATGCCTAAGTTGAATATGTTGAATGAATTTGTAGCCTTTATTCTTTTGCTAACACTATGGACAAATTTCTTATAAGGAAACCACTTGTATTTCAAGATTTATCTTCTAAGCAAATTTGTATTAATTTGAATAATCTTCTTTTAGATTTTTAGGCTGTGAGAAAAGGTCTCCCATTTTCATACTAATGATTAGAATGACATAAACATAGCATATTTACAAAGTGGGGCATTACATTGATTTAATCTTAATTAGTTTAAAGAATACAAAAATTGGTTGAAACAATATATATATATAAAAAAAAAAGATGATGCAATCTGTTTATAGTATTACTTCTTTAGGCAATATGTTGGTAACTGAATGGGAATTAGTAGTTTAACGATTGTTTTGATGTAGCTACATCGATAATAAAGGTATCATACAATGATTTCAAAATGTGAAAACCTGTAAAAGGAATTTTAAAATTTTATGTATTTGAGGGGTTTTTTTTTCTTTTTTTCTGTGATATCAATATATTTAAGTTTTTTTTAAAAAAAAAAATTTTTAATGATCACCCAAAAAAAATTTCCTAAAGCGGCCATGTAAATAATTAATGAATCTTTTTTTTTGCTAATCAAATAGTTAATGAACTTATACGTAAGTGAGAGATTCATGTGCGTCTAACCTATAAGTACCAATATAATCTACCAATTTTTTGAAAGTAAAAAGTAATAATAATATTATTAAAGAAAGAGTTGTCCTGAGTGCTTCCAAATTGCTTCCAAAAATATATTCAAGAGTTCTAATGTCTAGTACATTTAGTACAACAATGAACAACCCCTTCTTTTCTTATTATTATTTTTAGACAACCACTGCGCACCCTTGGTGCGGTGGTCACTCCACAAGTCTAAAAATTTGTGGGGTGTGGGGGGCAAGGGCCAGGGTTCAAGTCTCTAAGAGGGAGTTTCACACACATTTACACTTAAATTAGGCTAGAGTAGAATTCTATCTTGTATAAAAAAAATATACTAGCGTTTAATGAATTCAAACAGAGTTAGGATAGAGAATCTCATAGTACATACCAAAATTGGCATAATAAAGTAAAATACAAATGTCTACAAGAAGAATATTAGAAATAACAAAATTTTGTTGAAGATAAGCTCCTTTTCTAGGTAATGCATCAACACATTAGTTCACCACGCAAAAGCAGTGTAATAACCCTTTCTTTGATAGATAATGATCCTATCTAGCTCTAGTGTAGATTAAGGAATTAAAACAAAGTTAGGGTAGACTCTTATTATACATACCAACATTGTCGTAATAAAGTAAAATACAAATGTCCACAAGAAGAATATTAGAAAGGATTTTGCTAATGTAAGGGCACACAATAATTAATCATTTTTAGAAAAAAATTTCTCAAAAATTGAAAAATTATTGACAGCTTTTTCAATTCCCAATAAAATGTTTCCAAAAATAGATGGCTTAATGTGTGGGCACACATTAACTGGACCCTATTAGAAATAACAAAATCTTATTGAAGATAAGTTTCTTTTCTAGCCAATGCATCAACACATTGGTTCACCTTGCGGAAGCAATGCCGCAACCTTTTCTTTGATAAAAAATGGTCCTATGATCGTGACCTGATCTGACTTAGGTTTGCAAATACCAAGTTTGTCCAAGAAGAGAAAATCTCAGCTATCCTCCTGCAAAGCATTTTTGAATGACTTCAAATTTCCACAACATCCAAAAAAAAGTGGAAAAACTTTTTTTTTTTTCTTGGGTTAAAGGGAAACAGATACAAAGCGTTATCTCACACAAGCAGTGAGACTAGTTCTAGTACTTCTAATTACATACATGCCAGCTATATCCATATTTACTAAATACAAAACATCAAGGCTTGGTGGAGAGCTAAAAACAACAAAATCTTCCTCCATGGTACTCCCCCACCTTGCAAGCGCACCTAAGGAATTCTTCTCAGTAAACACCTGCAGTCGCATAAAGGAGGAGAGTATGGTTTATTAGTGTCCACATTAGACTTTACAAGATCAACCACAACTCATGCATCCAACTCCACAATCAAGTTTCGAATCCCTTCACTTAAAGCTAATTTCAAACCGTCCCTTAAAGCCTAGAACTCAGCTGAAACGCTGGTGGCAAAACCAATGGATCTCGCATATCCTTTAAGCCACTTCCCACTACAATCTCTAATTAATCCACCACTTCCAGCTTTACCTGGGTTCCCATAATAAGCTCCATCCGAATTGAGCTTGAACCACCCTTTAGGAGGTTTGGACCACTTATTAAAACTCTATGACTAACTTTCCTCATTTTTTCAACACAAAAGAAATACTCCACAGCTTAACTTAAACAAAGCCCATGAAGATTAGTGTTGAATGGAGTATTATCAAAAACCACTCTGTTACGGTGCTTCCATAAATTCCAAATAGCAAAAGGAAAAATAACACTCCAAGGCAGGTGACTATGATGAATTCACTTACTGTGGCAATTATCATATAACCAGTCACCCAAACTTTGGTTATGCAGGGGCGGTATGATATGGGGAGACTGAATCTTTAACCAAAACTGGCGAGCAAATAAACATTCTCTCAGCAAGTGATCTATGGATTCACCTTGCTGCCTGCAAATAGGACATAGAGGGTTGCAATTGATACCCCTGCCCGCAAGAACCTCCCTCAGAGGACACCATTGTGCATACATAACCAGAGATAACTCATGATCTTAGGAATAGTATCCAACTTCCAAATCCAAGCACCCTTGAATGTGTTTTCCACTCCCACTTCAGCCTTAATACTAAGGTAAGCTGAGTTAGTGGAAAAATCGCCATCCTTCGTAAATTTCCACAATAAAACATCCTCTCCAATACCAAACTCTTGAATTGGGATTGCTCAAATTTTCTCCTTGATGCAAGGAGGCAAGGCAAAGGATAAACTCTCCCACCTCTAATCATTGTTAGTCCAAAAATCAGCAATGGTCAGCTGCATATCCTCCCTTGTTAAAGGCCCCTCAATAAGCTCCCTTAAGGGCTGCCCACAGATCCAATTGTCCATCCAAACACTCTTCTTGGAGCTATTCCCAATCCTCCACCATATTCCTTTAGAGAAATAAGGGAAGCCAACCTTGATAGCATTCCAATTAGGAGAAGAAGGAAGGCTATTAGGGTTTTTGGATCTGTTTCTGAAATTAGAACAATACTTAGTTAACAGCACCCTTACCCATAAAGCCTCCTTTTCATGGTATATACGCCAATTCAGTTTGGCCAATAGAGCTAAATTCTTGGCTTTGGCAGACTGAATCCCCAGACCGCCTTCTTCCTTGGGTCTTATAAATTTTTCCCATCCAACTAGATGCATTCTTCGCTTCTCATTGGTTGACCCCCATAAAAAATCTCTATTTATTTTATCCAATTTATTGCACAAATGAATTGGTAAAACAGCTCCTTGCATAATATGGTTTGGAATAACTGACATCACAGACTTCACCAAAACCGCCCTTCCTACAAAGGATAAAAACTTGGTCTTCCATCCAGCCAATTTCTTCATGACCCGATCAGCCACAAAATTAAACTGCCCCCTCATTGCTCCTTTATGTTTAAGGAGAAACCCCAAATACTTCCCAAAATTATTCGTGCTGTCAAGGATGCCCTCCTAATGAAGCAGAATTTGAAAGCGCGACATGTACCAGTGGATGACACTTGTGACCGCTGTGATGATTTTTTGGAGACTATCTTGCATTGCCTTTGGTTATGTGATAAGGCTTGGTCTGTTTGGTGGTTTGATCCAAGTTTTCAATTCTTGATCTAGAAACGTTGTCGGTCTTTTTACGACCTTGTGGAGGCTCTATTCAATGAAGGTTCGAATTATTGTATTGCTTTGTTTGCTACAACTGCTTGGGGATTATGGTAGAGACGTAATCGTATGAAAGTTCATCAGTCCGCTTGGCACCTTCATGAAATTGGTGATCGAGCAAAAGAGTTGGTTTAGGAATTCCTCAAGGTGCATAACTGAACTTGCCTATGGTGTGTCGTCGACCTTGAGCTTGCTGGCACCCTCCATTGTTCGGCTGCTACAAAGCCAATGTGGATGCTGCTCTATTTGAAGGCTTGGACTGTATGGGGATCGAAGTGGTGTTTTGGGATCATGAAGGGTGTATTATTGTTGCTCTGAGTCAGCAGGTTCACCTGCCCTAATCAATAGAAATGGTAGAGGCCTTGGCAACGAGAAGGGCAGTGGTCTATTTGATGTGATCATTGAAGGAGACTGTCTTTGGGTTGCTCAAGCTTTGGCTGCCTCAGGTCGATGTAATGCATTATTTGGTCAGGTGATCGAGGAGACTAGACAGATTAGAGCATCATTGCAATAGTGCCAGTTTTTGCATGCTAGACAGGAAGGTAATAGGTTGGCTCATGACTTAGCCAGGAGAGCAGTTTCAACTGCAAACACATGTTTGGGTAGAAGAACTGTCTAGTGATTTGGATGCTGTATTCCAATCTGATTTTTTCTTAATTTCTTAATAATACTTCGCTTACCTTTTTATAATTAAAAAATAAAAAAAAGTTGACAAAAAAAGAAGAAGATAAATGCGTTGAAACAAAAAATCATAAATACACCAAAGAAAAAAAAGGGGGGGGGGGAAATAAGCAATTAAAATATAAAGTTGTGTTTGTGATCTTAATATAAGAAATAAGGAGGATCAATTGTTAGTCAAAATTGAAGTTTCTATGACTAGCCTTCCTCCATTAGATCTTGATTCCAAATTTGAAATCCATTTTGAAATTAAACTATGTTTGTGAAAGGAAATAAAGTGTAGACTTTTCCATCCGTTAGAGCATTCACAGCAGTGGAGCTAAATAGCTATATTGCTATTTTAGCTCCACTCAAACCACAAAAACCCTCCTGCAGCAGTGGAGGCAAAGTTAAAAATTTTTAGGTTTGCGCTACAGTGCTCATGTATCAATACATGAGCACTGTAGTTGAAAGTTATAAAAAAAAATAGTTTTTTATTCGGACAGGGGATTAAAATACAATAGATTTGCTGAAGCTCTACCCTCTCTTTTCTCTTCATTCACTCCGGAACTCTCTCCTTCTCTTTCTCTTCACGGTCACTCTCTGAAGCTCACCGCCACCGCCGCCGCCGCCGACGCCGTCTTCAACGTCAGCTGAGACCCACGTCGATCAGCTGAGACCCACGCCGACGTCGTCTCAACTCTCTCAAGCTCGACGATTCTTGCTGAATCGTTGAACTTCGCCGCCGATTCTTGCTGAATCGTCGAGCTTCGCCACCGATAAGGTCTGGATCGTCGAGTCTCGCCGCCGATAAGGTCTGGATCGTCGAGCCTCGCCGCCGATAAGTTCTGGATCGTCGACTTTCATCGCCGACCCATCTCGCCCAGTCCTCCATTTTGCCGCCGATCCTCATTCTCATCGCCCACGTCACTGTCCCACGCCGTCGACCCATCTCGCCCAGTCCGTCTCACCGCCGACCTGTTCGTGGGTTTTTCTGTGGCTGTGTTGGTGTGGTGGTTTTTCTCTGTAATTTGTGTGGGTTTGTTGGTGTGGGTTTCTTTGTAATTTTTGTAGTGGTTGGTTGGCAGTGGATGGTTGTGGGCGGTTGATCTTGGTTGGCTGGCAGTGGTGGTGGATCGGTTTGTGGTGTTTTTTTATTTTGTGAGATGTATTATTTAATTGTAGTAGAAATATTATTTTATTGTGATGTTTATGTTATTTTATTGTGTTGAAAGTTTAAAATAGATCATCGTCAGAAGATGTTTTGTAAAGTGAATAGGTAAAATAAATAAAGTAACTTTTTGTGGAGCTAAATTGCTAACAATTTAGCTCCACTGCTGCGGATGCTCTTATACTTCAAATTCCAAATTTGAATCTCATTTTGAAATTTAAATTGAATTTTATTTATTTATAAACTTAATTGTAGTTGTTGAAAAACATAAATTGTAGTTTGGTACTCTGTAAAAAAACTTGTACGATATAGGGGTTAACATACGGTTGGCTTTCTTAGTTTCTTGTATTGTCTTTTACTTGTACACAAGTCGAAACCTAGAGGAGAATTCAGAAACCCAACTCTGTGATCAATAATGTCTAAATCTGTGAAAAAGGAAAAGAAAATATCGTTGTCCCAGGAGCCTGTCCCGGACGACATCCTCTACGACATCCTGATTGGGCTGCCATTGAAATCCTTAATCCGATTCAGGTGCGTTTCTAAATCTTTTCACTCAATCATCACCAACCCCAATTTCATTACCGCAAATCTCAACCAAGCTATATCACTGTCCAATAACAACAACGCCCACACTGGTTATCTTCTATATACACAGCACCGTTCATTTAGAGTTAAATCCAAAAAAGAATTGTGTACGGATGTT